>NC_053439.1:38522073-39199915 GCF_007990345.1 Gossypium hirsutum | reverse complement strand
AAATGCCAACTGCTTTAACTTGATTCAGAACCCGGATATCAAGAATATAAGGTAAATTGCTTCATACCTTTCTGTACCAATTTCTAAGCTGAAAAGGCTGAAATAATTCTGACGTCATCTTTTATATGTCCAAACTCGGTTGAAATTACTTCTCCTGCCTGGTTTTTCAATCAATCCGTCTCTCTCGATAGTTCACTACAGCATCATGTTTTGTTAACCAATCTATTCCCAAAATAACATCAAATTCCCAAAAAGGTAACAACATCAAATCAGCAGGGAATTCACAGCCTTGTGTTTTCAGTGGACAATTTCGACATATTAAATTAACTAGTACACTTTGTCCTAATGGATTTGTGACTTGCACATCATAATCAGTAAATTCAACAGACAATTTCTTTTCTGATACTAATGTAGTGCAAACATAAGAATGTGTAGATCCAAGATCATTAATGCATACACAGAATTATCAAAAGATAGAAAATACCAGCTATCACATCTGGAGCTGCGGCCTCTTCTTTTGATCGAATGGCATATGTACGTGCAGGTGCCCGAGCTTCTGATCGAATAGCATAATCTCTCATTCCCGAGCGAGTAGTTCCCGCTGCACTACTTTGACCCGAACGTTTACCTTTCTGACAGGTAACTGTTTGATTTTCTTTTTGTTCTTCTTCTTTCTTTGACGTTTGGGGCAGTTTCGAATAAATGATTGGTACCCCCTACCTATAACAGCTCCTATTCTGCCCCAACATTCACCAATATGAAACCTCCACAATTTTTACATCTAGGCGAGGAAGAATTCTATACACTGCTAACACTAGTCGCAGGTTTAATAGTTACTCCAACATTCCGTTGAGTTGTCTTACTTTTATTCGATCTTTCCGAGTTGAGTAGGTCGGCTAGAATTATCTCTAACCTTTTAGCTGGAATTACCGATTTGATCTGATACTCCTCTTTACAGATTCTTTATTTCGACTCTCTCTTTGCTTCTTTCTGTTATATAGTTCTTCATCTCTGAGCTCGATCTGACAGAGTAACAATTTTCAAATTTCTATGCCTCCAATCATCAGTCTAATCTCATCATTTACCCTCTTCAATCTAATACACATTTCTTCTTTAGTCGGTACAATATCTCGAGCATATTTACTGAGGTATACAAATTTTCTTTCATATTAGTCACCGTTCGATTTTCCTGTCGCAAGTCAATGAATGCTCTCTTCTTATTGTCTAGATATCTCTTACCGACATATTTCTTTTTGAACTCGCTCTGGAAAATTCCCAAGTAGCTTCTCATCATGTACTATTGCTTCCACAGTTTCTTACCATTAAATGCTTCTTCTTTAACAAAGTGACAACACATCTCAAATAATCATCCAGAGAACAAGCCATTTGTTTAAAACTCTTACTAGACTTTGTAGCCATACTTAGCTTTTATAGGGTCATCATCCGATCTACCTCAAATTCTTCAGGTCTAAACTTCCTAGCTTTTCAATCAGAGACGTTTACTAGATTCAGTTGTCGAACGAGGTGGGGAGCAACTGGGGGTGTCACAGGTGGTGCAGTAGGGGGATGAGGTTGTTGAGTTTGAGTTCTTCCTTGCATTAAATCTGTAAACCACTGATTCATCACTCTATATATCATATTTTTAAGATCTTGTTTGAACCAAAGAATTGGAACATTACTGCTTGTTCCTTGTTTAGAAGTCTGTACTCTACTGTTAACTTTTTGTCAGTACATTCTGGTATTTCTGACATCTTACAAATCGAAGATAATCTATAATAAAATAGGGATTAGATCGGATCATACACATCACACTATCACAGATTTATATGGTATGTATTTCTAAGTATTTTACAAATCACACACATTCCGAGAATCGACTGAACCGAAGCTCTGATACCACTAAATGTACACCCCTTACCCGTGTCCGACGCCGGAACAGGGTACGAGGCATTACCAGACTTAAACACAATCAACTATTTCAAGGTAAAACATGGATATTCCAATATCTACCTTAACCATCACATTCAGATTTACTTTGCATATATATCATTCATACTATTACTTTATTACTTCACCCCTATACATGCCATATAAATCAAAAAGTATTTTAACAAATCTATCGAAGTAAATTTGGATAGTGTGATCCTTAATGTAGATCTGATCCTCCAAGATATTTCACGTCAATCTACAAGAAACAACAACATACACAAGTCAGCTTACAGAAAACTTAGTAAGTTCATAGGCTCATAATAAATCTCACAAAATTTCACTAACAATATAATAAACAGTATAATACAACATTTCCTGCCACCACAACCTCAAACAATGAATTTACTCAATCGAGCTCAATATCAGATATCAACTTATATTCCAACATTTAGCTTCATTGCACTTACAAATACTTGTCAAATTAGGATCGTCTACGAATTTGAGTACATCGTTTGCCCGGTGCATGATTTGTTTAATCCTTTACAATGCTATAACTCAATATGGTTTTCTTCACTGAAATATCATACCTACTTTTCACAATCAGTATGGTTTTCGTTACTAAATACCATACCTACGTTCCACAACTCAGTATGGTTTTCTTTACTGAATTGCCATACCTACGTTCCACACTTTGCCATGGATCCACCATGGACTTATTCGTTAATTCATCATTGGTTACTGAACTTACGTATTCAATCCCGCGTATCCCTTATTTGAACTTACAATTTGATTTTCACATTTTTACAATAATCATATTCACAATATACACGAATTAATACATTAAATCATTCCCACATTAATAATTATCATAAATTTCAACTGTAGGACTTACCTGGGCCAATTGTAGGAGTTGTAAGTTTAGGACTAGTTTGATATTTTCTATTTCCGTATTTATCTTCGAATTCCTGATCTATGATATAAATTTTTCCATTCATAGCATCTAATTCAATACTATTCGACTCGCAATTTAGGCCTTCAATTTTCGAAATACACTTTTACCTTAAATTTTAGTTTTTACAATGTAGTCCCTACTCAATTAATACTTTAATTAAACTAATTCTTCTCAATATAATTTATCTATCATTTTGGCTATTATAACCTTGATATTCAGAATTAGTTTAATTAAGTATTATTGAGTAGGGACTACATTGTAAAACTATAAATTTAAGGTAAAGTGTATTTTCGAAATTGAAGGGCCTAAATTGCGAGTCGAATTAGTATTGAATTAGATGCTATGAATGGAAAAATTTATATCATAGATCAGGAATTCGAGATAAATACGGAAATAGAAATATCAAACTAGTCCCTAAACTTTTACAACTCCTACAATTGGCCAGGTAAGTTCCTACAGTTGAAATTTATGATTATTATTAATGTGGGAATGATTTATGTATTATTCGTGTATTATTGTTGAATTATGATTATTGTAAAATGTGAAATCAATTGTAAGTTCAAATTAGGATACGCGGGATGAATACGTAAGTTCAGTAACCAATGATGAATTAACGAATAAGTCCATGGTGGATCCATGGCAAAGTGTGGAACGTAGGTATGGCAATTCAGTAAAGAAACCATACTGAGTTGTGGAACGTAGGTATGGTATTTTAGTACGAAAACCATACTGATTTGTGAAAAGTAGGTATGATATTTCAGTGAAGAAAACCATATTGAGTTATAGCATTGTAAAGGATTTAACAAATCATGGCACCGGGCAAACGATGTACTCAAATTCGTAAGACGATCCTTAATTTGACAAGTATTTGTAAGTGCAATTGAAGCTAAATGTTGGAATATAAGTTGATATCTGATATTGAGCTCGATTGAGTAATTCATTGTTTGAGGTTGTGGTTGGCAGGAAATGTTGTATTATACTTGTTTATTATTATTGTTAGTGAAATTTTGTGAGATTTTATTATGAGCCTATGAACTTACTAGTTTTCTGTAAGCTGACTTGTGTATGTTTGTTGTTTCTTGTAGATTGACGTGAATATATCTTTGGAGGATCAGATCTACATTAAGGATCACACTATCCAAATTTACTTCGATAGATTTTGTTAAAATACTTTTGATTTATATGGCATGTATAGGGGTTGAAGTAATAAGTAATAGTATGAATGATTATATATGCAAAGTAAATCTGAATGTGATGGTTAAGGTAGATATTGGAATATCCATGTTTTACCTTGAAATAGTTGATTGTGTTTAAGTCTGGTAATGCCTCGTACCCTGTTCCGGCGTCGGACACGGGTAAGGGGTGTTACATTTAGTGGTATCAGAGCTTCGGTTCAGTCGATTCTCGGAATGTGTGTGATTTGTAAAATACTTAGAAATACATACCATATAATCTGTGATAGTGTGATGTGTATGATCCGATCTAATCCCTATTTTTATTATAGATTATCTTCGATTTGTAAAGATGTCAGAAATACCAGAATGTACTGAACAAAAAGTTAACAGTAGAGTACAGACTTCTAAACAAGGAACAAGCAGTAATGTTCCAATTTCTTTGGTTCAAACAAGATCTTAAAAATATGATATATAGAGTGATGAATCAGTGGTTTACAGATTTAATGCAAGGAAGAACTCAACTCAACAACCTCATCCCCCTACTGCACCACCTGTGACACCCCCAGTTGCTCCTCCACCTCGTTCGACAACTGAATCTAGTAAACGTTCTCTGATTGAAAAGCTTAGGAAGTTTAGACCTGAAGAATTTTGAGGTAGATCGGATGATGACCCTATAAAAGCTAAGTATTGGCTACAAAGTCTAGTAAGAGTTTTTAAACAAATGGCTTGTTCTCTGGATGATTATTTGAGATGTGTTGTCACTTTGTTAAAGAAGAAGCATTTAATTGGTAAGAAACTGTGGAAGCAATAGTACATGATGAGAAGCTTACTTGGGAATTTTTCCAGAGCGAGTTCAAAAAGAAATATGTCGGTAAGAGATATCTAGACAATAAGAAGAGAGCATTCATTGACTTGCGACAGGAAAATCGAACGGTGACTAATTATGAAAGAAATTTGTATACCTCAGTAAATATGCTCGAGATATTGTACCGACTAAAGAAGAAATGTGTATTAGATTTGAAGAAGGGTTAAATGATGAGATTAGACTGATGATTGGAGGCATAGAAATTTGAAAATTTGTTACTCTGTCAGATCGAGCTCAGAAGATGGAAGAACTATATAACAGAAAGAAGCAAAGAGAGAGTCGAAATAAAGAATCTGTAAAGAGGAGTTATTCTAGATCAATATCGGTAATTCCAGCTAAAAGGTTTAGAGATAATTCTAGCCGACCTACTTCAACTTCGGAAAGATCGAATAAAAGTAAGACAACTCAACGGAATGTTGGAGTAACTATTAAACCTGCGACTAGTGTTAGCAGTGTATAGAATTCTTCCTCGCCTAGATGTAAAAATTGTGGGAGGTTTCATATTGGTGAATGTTGGGGCAGAATAGGAGCTTGTTATAGGTATGGGGGTACCAATCATTTTATTCGAAACTGCCCCAAACTGTCAAAGAAAGAAGAAGAACAAAAAGAAATCAAACAGTTACCTGTCAGAAAGGTAAACGTTCGGGTCAAAGTAGTGCAGCGGGAACTACTCGCTCGGGAATGAGAGATTATGCTATTCGATCAGAAGCTCGGGCACCTGCACGTACATATGCCATTCGATCAAAGAAGAGGCCGCAGCTCCAGATGTGATAGCTGGTATTTTCTATCTTTTTGATAATTCTGTGTATGCATTAATTGATCTTGGATCTACACATTCTTATGTTTGCACTACATTAGTATCAGAAAAGAAATTGTCTGTTGAATTTACTGATTATGATGTGCAAGTCACAAATCCATTAGGACAAAGTGTACTAGTTAATTTAATATGTCGAAATTGTCCACTGAAAACACAAGGCTGTGAATTCCCTGCTGATTTGATGTTGTTACCTTTTGGGAATTTGATGTTATTTTGGGAATAGATTGGTTAACAAAACATGATGCTGTAGTGAACTATCGAGAGAGACGGATTGATTTGAAAAACCAGGCAGGAGAAGTAATTTCAACCGAGTTTGGACATATAAAAGATGACGTCAGAATTATTTCAGCCTTTTCAGCTTAGAAATTGGTACAGAAAGGTAATGAAGCATATTTACCTTATATTCTTGATATCCGGGGTTCTGAATCAAAGTTAAAGCAGTTGGCAATTGTCAATGAATTTGCTAATGTGTTTCTTGAGGAATTTTCGGTTTACCATCAGATCGTGAAGTTGAGTTTGTGATTGATGTGATCCAGGAACAGCTCCGATATCCAAAACACCGTATAGAATGGCACCAACGGAATTAAAAGAGTTGAAAACTCAGTTGCAAGAATTATTGGACAAAGGGTTTATCAGACCAAGTACGTATCCTTGGCACCTATATTGTTTGTAAAAAAGAAAGATGGCTCATTTAGACTGTGTATAGATTACAGACAGTTGAACAAGGTTACAATCACGAATAAATATCCATTGCCTCATATAGATGATTTGTTTGATCAACTTAAAAGTGCTGCAGTGTTTTCAAAGATAGACCTCAGATCTAGGTATTATCAATTAAAAGTTAAAGAATGTGATATGCCAAAAACTGCTTTCAAAACCTCGTATGGTCATTACGAATTTTTGGTTATGCCATTTGGATTGACAAATGCTCCTGCAGCTTTTATGTATCTGATGAATCTGATTTTTCAACCTTATTTGGATAGATTTGTGGTTGTATTTATTGATGATATACTAATCTATTCAAAATAGAGCCCGGTCATGAACAACACTTGAAATTGTGTTACAGACCTTGAGAGAGAAGCAGTTGTATGCAAAATTTAGCAAGTGTGAATTTTGGCTACATGAGGTCAGATTTCTAGGACATATTGTGTCAATTGAAGGGATTTGGGTAGATCCGAGTAAAGTATCTATAGTGGTGAATTGGAAAATTCCAAAGAACATAATAGAAGTGCGAAGTTTCTTGGGATTAGCAGGATATTATCGCCGTTTTGTTAAGAATTTTTCAATGGTTGCTTTGCCGATGACTATACTACTACAGAAGAATGTAGAATTTAATTGGTCTGATGAGTGTTAGCAAAGTTTTGACTAGTTGAAGAAGATGTTAACAAAAGCTTCAGTGTTGACTCAACTAGAATCGGGTGTGTAGTATATCGTATATAGTGACGCATCTCTAAATGGTTTGGGTTGTGTGTTAATGCAGTTGGGAAAAGTTGTAGCTTATGCTTCTCGACAGTTAAAATCGCACGAGAAGCATTATCCTATGCATGACCTTGAATTGGCTACAATTGTATTTGATTTGAAAATTTGAAGACACTATTTATACGGTGAGAAATGCTATGTGTATACAGATCATAAAAGTCTAAAGTACTTAATGACTCAGGAGTTGAATTTGAGATAGAGACGGTGATTCGAGTTGTTAAAAGATTATGATCTTGTTATTGATTACCACCCGGGGAAAGCTAATGTGGTGGCAGATGCACTTAGCTGAAAGTCGTATTTGTTTGCACTTCGAGCCATGAATACTCATTTATCTATTAATGAAGATAGTTCTGTGTTAGCAGAGTTGAAAGTGAAACCTTTATTCTTTCAGCGAATTCAAGAGTTGCAATATTAGTACTGAAGAAATAGATGGTTCGGGGAAAATTGAGTTTAGAATATAGTATTGATGATGGAGGTATGTTGTATTATCGCAATAGAATTTGTGTTCCGAATAATTCAGATTTGAATAATGATATTCTTTCTGAAGCCCATAACAGCATGTATTCTATTCACCCGGGTAGTACGAAAATGTATTGTGATTTGAAAGGAACCTATTGGTGGCCTAGTATGAAGCGGAAAATATGTGAATTCGTTGCAAAATGTTTGATTTGTCAGCAGGTAAAAGCAGAACACCAAGTGCCAATGGGTTTGTTACAACCCATAATGATTCTAGACTGAAAGTGAGAACATATGACGATGGATTTTGTATCTGGGTTACCTATGACTCCCAAAAAGAAAGATTCAATTTGGGTGATAATGGACAGATTGACTAAGTCAGCAAATTTTATTCAGGTCAGAACAGATTTTTCGCTTGAAAAGTTAGCGGAATTATATGTGTCAGAAATTGTGAAACTACATGGAGTGCAGACGTCCATTATTTCCGATTGGGATCCGAGGTTTACTTCAATATTTTGGAGTAAATTATAGCAAGCATTAGGCACTAAGTTAAAATTTAGTACAGCTTTTCATCCTCAGACCGATGGGGAATTAGAGCGAGTGATTCAGATTTTAGAAGATATATTAAGATAGTGGACAGATTGACTAAAAGTGCTATGGAATTGACATGGTATGGAGGAGGGGACCTCGGAAACAGAAGAATCAATGAAATCACAGTATTCGAACCTATTTTTAGGTAACAAATTTTGATGACAAATTTTCTTAAAGGGGGAGAGTTGTAATAGCCTAATTTTCAGTGGTGTCGGAAACAGTGATTCGAGATCACTAAATCCGACCAATGGGTTTTAAAATTTAATAAATAAATACATATGAGTCAAGTGTGATTGTAGAAGAATTTTGGATTAGTGAATTTTGTGATTTAAAAAGAAATTAATAAGTAAATTGGGTCTAAAACGAGGTATCGAAACCTCAAACTCATAAACCGAGCCATAAATATTTTTAAAAATATTTATAGAGTGTCATTGAGTTGGTATTAAAGTTTCTTTAGAAAATTCTAATGTTTGGATGGTCAATTAATTAAAAAAGACTAAATTGAGAACAGTGCAAATTTTGTTAAATTATGATTAAATAGCTTAAGTGACTAATAAAGAGGGATTTCAAAGGCAATTCGGCCCAAAACATATGGGCTAGACGGTTTGGGCAAGAAAATCAGCAAGAAAACAATGAGAAACAAGGGCAAAATTGGAAATTTTGCAACTTAAACATATAAAGCAAAGACCATATTGAAAAATCTAGAGATTTCTTCATAATTAATAAGCAAAAACGCCATAGGAGGTCTGAAACAAGCAGGTTTCTCATATTTTTATACCATGTGAGTTCAATTCTTGCTTTTTCTTTTAAATTTTTATGTTTTGTGACTTTTACAACTAGGTCCAACTATTGAATTCATTAGTTTTTGATTCCATGGGTGATTTTGTAAGTTACCATGAAGAAGTGTTGGAATTTTATGATGAATTATCATAGATTTGAAGCTTTAATTTCATTATATTATGATTTTATTAAGTGATTTTAGTAGAAAATGATTTTTAGGACCTAATTGTGAAAAAGCTAGGAATTGGGGTTTTGTACTGAAATTCTGAATATCAAAAGTTGTATAATAACCTAAAATGATTAGATAAAGTGTTATTTGAGGAAGAATTAGTTTAATTAAAGTGTTAATTGAGTAGGGACTAAATTGTAAAAATTGTAAATTTTGAGGTGAAATGTAATTTCAAAAATTGAAGGGTATAAATTGAGAAGTGAATTAGTATTGAATTAGATGCTAATGAATGGAAAAATTTATATCATAGATCGGGAATCCGAAGATAAATGCAGAAAAAAGAAAATATCAAACTAGTCCCTGAACTTTTACAACTCCTACAAATTGGCCCAGGTAAGTTCATACGGCTGAACTTTATGATTAATTGTTAATGTGGGAATGATTTAATGTATTAATTCGTGTATTTTTGTTGAATTATGATTATTTTAAAAATGTGAAAATCAAATTGTAAGTTCAAATTAAGGGATACGCAGGATTGAATACGTACGTTTAGTAACCAGTGATGAATTAACGAATAAGTCCATGGTGGATCCATGGCAAAGTGTGGAATGTAGGTATGGTAATTCAGTAAAGAAAACCATTCTGAGTTGTGGAACGTAGCTATGGTATTTCAGTAACGAAAACCATACTGATTTGTGAAAAGTAGGTATGATATTTCAGTGAAGAAAACCATATTGAGTTATAGCATTGTAAAGGATTCAAACAAATCATGGCACCGGGCAAACGATGTACTCAAATCCGTAAGACGATCCTTAATTTGACAAGTATTTGTAGGTGCAATTGAAGCTAAATGTTGGAATATAAATTGATATTTGATATTGAGTTCGATTGAGTAAATTTATTGTTTGAGGTTGTGGTTGGCAGGAAATGTTGTATTATACTTGTTTATTATTATTGTTAGTGAAATTTTGGTGAGATTTTATTATGAGCCTATGAACTTACTAAGCTTTCTGTAAGCTTACTTGTGTGTGTTTGTTGTTTGAGCCTATGAACTTACTAAGCTTTCTGTAAGCTTACTTGTGCGTGTTTGTTGTTTCTTGTAAATTGACGTGAATATATCTTCGGAGGATCAGATCTACATCAAGGATCACACTATCCAAATTTACTCCGATAGATTTTGTTAAAAAACTTTTTGATCTATATGGCATGTATAGGGGTTGAAGTAATAAAGTAATAGTATGAATGATTATGTATGCAAAGTAAATCTGAATGTGATGGTTAAGGTAGATATTGGAATATACATGTTTTAGCTTGAAATGGTTGATTGTGGTTAAGTCCAGTAATGCCTCGTACCCTATTCCAGCGTCGGACACGGGTAAGGGGTGATACAGTCACACCCGTGTCTTAGGCCGTGTGGGGATTCGATGTGAGGCAAACGGCCGTGTCCCAGCCTGTGTCCATACCCGTGTAACTCTCTGACTTGGGTCAAACGGCTAGCCGCACGCCCGTGTGCTAGGTCGTGTGGAAAATTTATTTTTTAAAAATTAGGTGCAGGGGACACACGCCCGTGTGGACGAAAATAGGCCATTTTATGGCCACTTTTCTCACCCAAAATTTTGTATAAACCTAGACACAACCATTTGCACATTCACAAACCATAACAACGCCTTTAATTCAAGCCAAACCAAGTTTTATATCTAACAAATCATCACATATATTCAAATATCCTAACCTACCAAATTAATCGCATACACTTATATGCATACTTTACTAAATTTACTAATTCAAACCGTACTTCAATATACCTATCCATTAACCATTATCTAACTATTTCTAGCATGCCTCATGTGTAATTAATTTATACTCATATAAGTTGATTTGAAATATAAATAAAACATAGTTTATAATATTTGTACAAACCAACTATACTTAAAAAAATCAATCCAACCCTATACATGCCATATAAACCTTAGTACATGTTGCAAAAGCTACCGGGGTGAGTTAGATAGTGTGACTTGACGCGTTGATCCGATTCCCCAGACCTCACAATAATCTACAAAGGCATTAAACAAAACAAGTAAGCTTAATGAAACTTTGTAAATTCGATGGTTTTAAACATAAATCTTACTGGAAATTGAACATACTATAATCAGATCAAGTAAGTAAATCATTCAAATTACATTTTCTGCCAATCACAACTTCAATTTATGAATTCACTTATTTTACATCAATTCTATCAATAACTTTAAATCTTCTTATATTAATTTCATATGTCACTTACCATCTCTTACTAAATCGGAGAACAACTTACGGATGCGAGTACATCGTATTTAGAAGCCTGAAGGCTGCACAGAAGCACAGAAATGCTAAACGGAAACCCACAAGGGTTGAACGGAAGCTCATAAGAGCTGAACGGAAACCCGTAGGAGTTAAACTAAAGCTCAAAAGAGCTAAACTGAAACCCATTAGGGTTAAACAGAAACTCATATGAGTTAACTAGAGCTCATGAAAGCTAAACAGAAAGTAAACACCAAAGTTAGCAACAAATGCTGAACCTCGGTTGACTTGGATAAATTGCCGTAAATTCTTCCTTTGAAACAGAACGATCGTACTCAATCTCGTGTTCCACTTTAGCCGGATGCTCATTCCAATTCAATATATAACAATATTTCATTTTTATTCAATAATATACTAAATACATAATAAATTTAACAACATTCCATTTTTCAACAATATATTAAATACGTAACATCCTTCATCAATTCAATATAATTACTAAACTTTAACCATACGAACTTACTTAGGGTAAATTTGTAAATTTTGTAGTAGTTTAGGGACTATTCTACTAATTTCTCTTTTTCTCGTTGGTCTACAGGCTCTCGATCTAAAATATAATATTATTCATTTATTAGCATACTTTCAGTTCCAATTCACTTCATAATTAGTACCCTTTAATTTTTGAAATTACACAATTACCCCAAGTTTTACAGTTTTTATAATTTAGTCCCTCACCAATTAATCTATCAAATGAGCTAATTTGTTTTCTTAATTAACAATTTATCTGAATATTCTAGGCTATTATGCAGCCCTTGATAAACAGAATTTAATCCCAAACCCTAATATTTAATCTTTTCACAATTTGGCCGTAAAATTAATTTCTATTGAAATCACTTAATAAAATCATCATATAATAAAATTAAAGCTATAAATCCATGTTAATTCATCACAAAAATCTAGTACTCGTCAATGGTAACTTTCAAAATTACCAATAAAATAAAAAACTAATGACATAGATAGTTGGACCTAATTGTAAAAGTCTTAAAAACACAAAAATTTTAAGAAAAGAGCAAGAATTGAACTCAAATGATGTAAAAGTATGAAAACCCAGCTTTTTTAGACTCTTTTATGGTGTTTTTGGCTGAGAATTATGAAGAAATTTCTAGAAATTCTTTTAATTGTTGTTTTATTTGTTTAATTTACAAAATTTATAATTTTGTCCTTAGTTCACATTGTTTCAATATTTATTTCATACTTATTCCGACCCAACCATATCATTAGGCCAATTTACACTTTAAGTCCTCCTTTATTTACCACTTGGCTATTTAATCATTATTCTTTAATTAGTAAGTTTTGCACCTTTTTCAATTTAGTCCTTTTTATTTAATTAACTATCAAAACGTTAAAATTTTCTAACGAAACTTTAATACTAACTTAATGACACTCCGTTAATATTTATAAAAATGTTTATGGCTTGGTTTATGAAATTGCGGTCTCGATACCTCATTTTTTAAACAACTTAACTTAATACTTTCTCCTAAAACACAAATCACTATTTCAAAAGTCTTTTTAAAATCACATTTAACTCATAAATACTAAATAATAAAATTTTTGAAGTCACTCATCAGATTTAGTGGTCTCAAACCACTGTTTCTGACACCACTGAAATTTGGGCTGTTACATCTCAAGTTTGAAAATTGGCAGTTTTGATGATTGGAATCTTATAAATTTCACCTCATTCGTGCATGTATCATTCTTTCATTCCTCAAAAAGATTTATCCTTGAATCTTGTCTTTGATCGAGTCCTGATTTGATTTGCTTAGCCTTTAACATTGTTGTTAGGCCTTGAGGTAATGTGAACCCATCACATTCATGGGTCTGAGATTGTGCCTTAAGACTCGCATCAGGATAGATTAACAAAGTAGATCCAAGTTCCATTCAAAAAGGACATCCATCAAATAAAAGCAGGATTCACGTGTTTAGCAGTGATTGTAGGATGACGTAAAGGATGTGAATGGGCAAGAAGGGTAGTTATTAAGGAATTAGGTAGAAAATAACATTAGGAGTAAGAACTGATAGAACCTTTATGTTTTTACTTGTACTACTCATGTTTGTTTAATCTAGTGTTTTGGTACGGTTGATCAAAGTACATCTCACTTAACATTTTATTTCTGTACCTACCAGAAAGTATATATAGATTGATTGTTACATTTTTTCTCCAAGTCCAAGATTTTGGATCATACATGGCAAATGATCAATTCATAATGATTAATGGGTTTGAAAAGTACTATAATTTATAGAGGAAAAAGGATTATCAACTAATGAGATTGACAAAAAAATATTATCCAAAATAACAAAGTCGTTAGAAAAGGTGTAGAAAAACAAAACTAGCAATATCTCAACTGTAAGCACTACCAAATGAATAAATAGAGAAATTTGACAACTAAAATAACAAACTCATCCTTTATACTTCTTATCAGCAAGTTTATCTAAAAATTTGATAGATTAATTGTAAAATTTAGTACATTTTTCAAAGTAAAAAGAAAAAAAGAAAATCGCATTGATTATCAAAAATATTTGAAGCTAAGTAAAAAAATTACATTACTTCAAGAATGAACTAACAAAAATGCTATCCAAAGTAGCTAACGTCGCGATAAGAATAAGTCAGTGACTTGCGTTGCGACTTGAAATCCCCTAAAGTCGCAACGTCAATTTTATAGTTGAAATTTTTACATTTTAGTCCTTATTGGCCCGACGGCCCGCCCGAAATATGGGAGGGTTCGGGTAAAAATATAGGCCCGAAATATGGGCTTGGGCAAAAAAACAAGGCCCGTTTAAAAAACAGGTCGGGCCTCGGGCACCACTTTTTTGGCCCGAATAAATATATATTTTTATTTTTATTTTTAATTTTTAAATACTTTTAAAATATTTTTTTATTTTTTTAATTTTTAAAATAATTTTTTAATGTTTATTAAAAATGGGTCGGGCCGGGCCGGGCTTGGGCTTATGATATTTTTCCCGGGCTGGGCCTGGGCAAAATTTCAGGCCCATGGACAAGTCTAGTCCTTATTCGACCTCGGGTTATCAAAAGAGCTCTCATAAGCTCGAATCATACTTGAATATGATTGTAAAACATATTGTGAATGTGTTATATACTTAGCATGTGTAAATGGCTGAAATTGAATTATAGTTGGTCGTAGTTGCTCCTGCAATAAATGTGGCATCCCATAATTTGGACTCGGTAATTAGATCTAGTATGGGGTGTTACATTTAGTGGTGTTCAGTTAGAAGCTCTAAAAGTATTCAACAAAAAACCAATAAATCTTCTTCCCAAATTCTTTTTAGCTTCTAATTCAAATTATCTGCAAAATAGTTTTCATTCAATAAATATGTAGGAAAGAAGATTACATTTTTATGAGCTTAACGGGTAAAAGGTAAAACAAAGAAGACTATATTGGTTCTAAAAAAAAAAATCCCATTCAAGATTTAGTATATATATTATATTAACATTTAGTAAATGGTTTAACATGTTTTTGATATTTGACATCAAGTAAACAAAAAACTACAGTTAGAAGTTAAAGATAATTTTTCATCCACATGTCAGTATTGAACTAAAGAGGTAAGTATAAAGGCACAATAAATAGACAAGATATTTTTGTTCAGTTTTAATGGACATCAAGAACTTCAAAACTATTAAATTTGATTCATCAACATATCCTTTTATATTTTTCATTTTAAATATATAAAGTTTCACTATTAAAATTTTAATTTAATATTTTAATTATTAGATTCTTTGATATAATTAAATTTCTTGAAATAATTTTTTTCTTATTACCACATAAGTACTTGTTAACTTTGATTCAACTTTGTTAGCTTTGATTTATAAAGCTTTTAATATAAAAACATTTAATATTATTTTCTCATTTTATTCCTTAATTCATTTATGTTGAAAACAAAATAAATATCTTAGAAAATATTTTTAATTCCAAAACAAATTATCTATTGGGCGAATTTACGATTACAGATCCAATTTTCAAGTTCAATTATTCATTAGACCAATTGTCTGACTTGAAAATTAATTTCTAAAAATATGATATTAACTTTAAGTAATTTGATTAATTTAATTTTACTTTATCACAATTAGTTTTCTCAAAAATCACTTGGATTTTCCAAATTAATTTTTCAAGAAAAATCTTTAATCAAATTCTCTAGTTGAACAATTCTTACGGCTGCCCAATTTAATTCCACATTGAATAAATCGACTCAATTAAATTATTTCCAAAATCGTAGAATTTTCTTCTATTTCACATGCAGTCCAATCGAGCTTTTGTTAAGCTAACGGAGGGACCAATCGGACATATACAATTAGGTTCTAGTAATTGTAATTATGTCCAGAAGCATCATTTCGATAATTCGCAATTACTTAATCATGGAGTCAGTCCACAAGAAATATCATGATTGAAAATTGTTAAGTATGATTCTTATTTCAGTCAAATTTAAGAAATAATCTTCTAGTTAAACTCTGTTTATTTGTTTCAATCAAACACTGATTAGTTTAGATTATTTTATTATTATTTGACATATGAATTTAGCCTATAAATAGGCTCTTTTACAACCTTAGAAAATACACCCATTAGATATTAGAACTCATGACACATTTAGAGAATTTTTTGTTTACGTTTTGAGGGTTCTTTATTTTTGGATTTTCGAGGTTTAGTTTTTATCTCCATTTTTTGTACTCTTCGTTTCTTTTGCCATTATAGCAAACTTATATTTGCCCGTGGTTTTTTTCCTCTTTGAAGGAATTTTTCCACGTTAAATTTGTATGTTCAATTTCTCAATTTCTTCTACTATTTTTACTTGTTCCTTACTTAATCGGGTCGATCTCTAACAAGTGGTATCAAAGCTAGTTCAATTTTCATAGATCATCCCATTCAGATATGACAACAACAAGGTTTGAAATTGAGAAGTTCGATGGTGAGACAAATTTCAATCTGTGGAAAGTTTGGATGATGGCAATTCTAGTTCAATCCGATTTGAAAAATGCTGTTACCGGGAAAAAGCCTGAGAATCTAAATAAAACAGAATGGGAAGAGCTTGATGAAAAGGCTTTGTCTGCAATCTAATTGTGCCTCGTGAATATGGTATTGCAGGAGGTATTGATGGAGAAGACATCATTTGCCTTGTGGAAAATGTTAGAAACTCTTTATGCAACTAAGTCTCTGGCTAACCGTTTAGTGTTGAAATAATGTTTATTTACGTTTCGCATGAACGAAGGTGAGCTTCTTAGAGATCACATCAGTCAATTCATTACTCTTTTAAATGATTTAAAGAACGTTGAGGTTCATATTGATGCTGAAGATCAAGCTATGCTATTATTGTGCTCTTTACCCCCTTCATACAAGTCTTTCAGGGAGACCCTGATTTATGGCAGACACAAACTCTCGTTCGAAGATGTGAAGGGTCATTTGTTGAGTAGATACAAACTTGACAATGAGCTTCATTTGAATAGTAAGGCAGATAGGCAAGCTTCCGTTTTGATATCATCAAAGAAACGAGACAAAAGGTGTCGCTATTGTAAAAAGTTAGGTCACGTCAAAGCAGATTGTTATAAACTACGAAATAAAAGAGCTGCTGAGAGTAACGAAGAAGATGTAGCTGGTGCTAATTTGGCTGATGAAAGCGGTGATGATTTCTTGTTAGTGTCAACGAGCGATAACTTCAAGCTCACGTCCGAGTGGATCCTAGACTCGGGATGTTCTTTCCACATGTGTCCCAATAGAGAATGGTTCTCCACATACAATTCAGTTGAAGGTGGAGTTGTGCACATAGGAAACTATTCATCTAGTAAGGTAATTGGTATTGGTACTGTTAAAATTAGGATACACGCTGGGACGATTAGGACACTCTCAGATGTCAGGTATGTACCTAATTTATGAAAGAATCTCATCTCCTTGAGTATTTTAGACTTGAAAGGATATAGAATCAACATTGATTCGAGCGGCATTAAAGTATCTTGTGGAGCTCTCGTTTTGGTAAAAGGTAAAAGAACTGGCAGTCTTTATATTCTGGAAGGTTCTATAGTGACTAGTGAAATTGGACGTCCCTCGTCTATTATAGAGTCAAAGTCAACTCATTTGAAGCGGAGGCAACTTGGTCATAGGAGGGAAAAATGTATGACCATTTCATTGAAGAAAGGTTCTCTTTTGGATATAGGTTTTGAAAAGTTAGGGCATTGTGTTCGCGAAAATTAGACCCGGGTTAGTTTTGATTTGGCAGTGTACAAGTTGAAGGCTAGAAGTCTTCTAGTTTCTAAGCACAGATTCGACTCATTTAATTCCCTACATAATTCAAGATATGCTTGTGGCAGGCTTTGGCAAATGTGGCGTTGTAGAAATATGAGTCAAGGTGGAGATTTATTAAGTATGACTCATATTTCAGTCAAATTTGAGAAATAATCTTCTAGTTAAACTCTGTTTATTTGTTTCAATCAAACACTGATTAGTTTAGATTATTTTATTATTATTTGACATATGAATTTAGCCTATTATTTGACAACCTTAGAAAATACACTCATTAGATACTAGAACTCATAACACATTTAGAGAATTTTGTGTTTACGTTTTGAGGGTTCTTTGTTTTCGGGTTTTTGAGGTTTAGTTTTTATCTCTATTTTTTGTGTTCTTCGTTTCTTTTGCCATTATAGTAAAATTATCTTTGCCCGTGGTTTTTTTATCCTCTTTAGAGGAGTTTTTCCACATTAAATTTGTGTGTTCAATTTCTCAATTTCTTTTGCTATTTTTACTTATTCCTTGCTTAATCGGGTCTATCTCTAACAAAAACTTCTTATTTTATACTCTTTACGAAAACAATTCATCTAATTGTTTTGTCTAATGACTTCGTCATGTGTGTGTTACCCTCATATTATATCCTTAATTCCTTTAAGTTAAATATGTTCACTCAATAAAATCCTATTTTATCTCATTATTGCCATTGTGTCTTCTTAATGATTAATATGATCACTGTCAACAAATGACTATGATAAATCGTTCATTCGAGAATAAGCAACCTGTGGTCACATTCCATATTTATCAATCCACACAATGCCAATGAGAGGATATCGTTAACTCTTTAATTGAGCCATGAATTTCATTGTTGCTAGTAAAGTCATGCCATATACAAGTCATGTACCCAATATACCGACTATCGGCTCGATCATGTTTAGAGCGTAAGCCTCCACTTATATCAAAGCATATGAGTTACATACGCATGGTCAATGTGTAACACCCCTTACCCGAGACCGTTTCCGGAGTCGAGCACGAGGCATTACTTAGCTTATCTTACCAATTCGGAGCATAAAAACTAGGTTTAAAAATTTATTTCATTATTCGCAGCAAATCTGTCCAATCGCGCAGCAGTTACTAAATTAATTATAACTTACGCATGTATAATATAATATATATTTTAAATTAAAAATATCTTAGATTTTTCTTTTGTTATGCCGCCTCAACTTTAGAAAAAGGCATAATTGCCTATTTGGTCCTTTAACTTTTCTTTAATCTATAATTAAACTTTTATCCTTACTTCAATTTAGTCCTTTTTCATAATTAACTATCAAAGCGTTAAAATTTCTTAACGAAACTTTAATATTATCCTGTTGACACTCCGTAAATATTTTTATAAATATTTACGGCTCAGTTTATAATATCGAGGTCTCGATATCTCGTTTTCGACCCAATTTACCTAATAATTTCTTTTAAATCACAAAATTCACTGATTTAAAAAATATTTCTAAAATCACACTTAACTTATAATTATTAATTAATAAATTTTTTTCTAACTTTTTCATCAATTTTAGTGATCTCAAATCACTATTCTGACACTACTAAAAATTGGGCTGTTACAACTCTTCCCCCCTAAAAAAAAAATTTCGTCCTCGAAATTTCTCACCTGATACAGGCTATTAAGTCAAATCTTTCTTCCACCCTTTCAATCGAAGTCCATAAAAATTAATCATAACTCATATCACTTCCGAGATCATATCATAACTCATTTTAGAACTTGATACTATGCCTGAACTTAACTGAGTAACTCTGATGTTCTCTTGCCATCACTTTTTCACTAGTAGTATGACTACTAAGAAATTTCCAGTAATTGTCTGTCGAAACATAACTGAGAAACTCGAATTATCTTATTTAATACCTTTGAACGAAGACCTTGGAAACCCATCCAGCGAGAAGAAAACAGATAATTTAAACCCATTGTGGAGACCCAAGATGTACTGATTCCATCACTGATTATAACTCAATTAACTTTTCAATGAATAACCCACTCTGATTAAAACAACTGAGTCGATTTTATCTATCAGATAATAACATTTCAGAATAATCCATTCTTCTTGTTGTCAAAACAATCCAGATATACCATATATCATAATCCTCTCGGAACACCAATTCGAAAATTTCCACTAATAGCATTTAACTCAAACGAATTTTGACATTCCATTATTGACTTGTTGACATAATTTCAGAATTACCTGAGAAATGAAAACCAAAATACAAGTTTGAGCTCAATCTTCCTCCATCTATACTTTTGCCGATGTCAACCCTTTCACGAAAACTAGAAAGGAATTATATATATAATAAAACTATTTCAATCATTAACATCGAAGCTTTGAACTATACCGAAGCCACAACCATCAAATAGATTAAAAACTATAGAGCTATACTAGGACCGACGTTCCAACTATATAGATAGAACAATACCTCAACATTAATAGTGCACTCCAAAATAGATGAAGAAAACCGAAGTAGTCCCAATAACAACCAGTGCAGTAATACAACTTCTAAAATCTGAGATCCATATCACCGAGTTCCCATGATCAAACCAAGATTTATAACAGTAATAAATATAATTACCTCCGGCCAATGAATATCTTGTACGGATAAACCATGGTTAATAGATAAGATTAGACCATAAGAATAATAAGAAAATCGAGATAATAAAATCCAAGATGTGAAGCTATACTAAATTTCCGAGAAGAAAAACCACATTGAATGATAAAGAGATCGATGATATCCCAGAGAAAATCCAAAAGAAGAATATCACTTGTACGTACTAGGAATAGTTGTGATAAAGACAATATAAATTCCATATATATAATTCGGAGCTTCAACCAGTAGAAGTAGAAAATAGCTTCATATGAGTCTTATCATCAAATCTTCCATCGAACATAATAGATTAGAAAACCAAAGAAAGATAGAGGAATCCCGATCATGAATCAACCAGACTAATAATAATTCTGTCTAACAATATGATTATCCAACCTTGCTATATGATAAGAATCATATCTGAAAATAAATAATTGCATATACCTCTGAGGATAAAAGAGCATATAGAATACCCATATAAAATACCCAGAAGAAATCGTTGTAAGATACCCGACTATAACAACTGCATTCAGATATGGTTGCAATTTTCAACACAATCCCACTGATTACTAAAGTCATCAATAATCTCGCATTATCCCAATCATTAAAGAAATCAATTCAAAAGAAATTTCGATTAACCTGCTCTTTAAATTTTATACCTGAGTAAGTCAATTACTCGTGAATAGCTTCTTCCTTAATAGCGACATTGCAAATCCCAATAATCATTTAAAAAAAAATCTAATATCCTTTCTAGAACTCTCTTTACTTGCTATCCCATCCACAATTCTGACTGCATTATTATTCCTTCAATTATTGAACTCTTCAATTACACACTTGTAAACTTAACGAATACAATTCTTGTAAATTCCATTGTTCAGGTGAGGGGGTGAAGGTCGTAAAGCCTCAAAATTTGACTCTTATATATATACTTATATATATATATATACACATAACATGACTTTTATCGTCAATATATTCATTACAAACATTCATTTCAAACATTCATTTCATACCTTATAAATCTTTACTCATATAGGCAACTCCCCTTTCTCTATCAAATACTCAAATATCACTTTCATCACTGTCGGAACTAGATCAATTGGAGACATTTTTGTCTATTAGTAAAACATTTCTCATTTATCAAGGTTACTCTTTTAAGTGTATAAATGTATATTTTCATCCTTATCTATAAGGATTACTATTTTAAATCTCCATACAGAACTAAATAACATTTACTTATTCACAACTTTAAATTATTTTATTACAAATACATACTTCTTTATTCACATCTTTGTAACTTATTTTTCCTTTATAATCATTCATCATTGAATCAAAGATAATCTTTTATCTTGTAACATTTTTTTTTAGCAGAGGCCCAGTAGACGAAACAGAACACTTAGGAAATATGGGACTGATATAACATCTGATGGCACCGTCCCTTCTGCGGGAATAGGTGCATTACTCTCTACTTCATCTGTACTAGCTCGTTCAGGATCCATAACTATAAAAGAAAACATTTTAAAATCGTCAGGAGTCGTCACACTATCAAAATATATAAGTATGGCATGTATAGGTAGACTCTTATTCTTACTGAGTATTTCCGAGAACCGACTAAACCTGCTCTGATACCAATAAAATGTAACACCCCTTACCCGAGACCGTCTCCGGAATCGAGTACGAGATGTCATCCAATTTAACTTACCGATTCGGAGCATAAAAATTTGCTTTAAAAATTTATTTCATTATTCGCAGCAAATCTGTCCAATCGCGCAGCAGTTACTAAATTAATTATAACTTACGCATGTATAATATAATATATATTTTAAATTAAAAATATCTTAGATTTTTCTTTTGTTATGCCGCCTCAACTTTAGAAAAAGGCATAATTGCCTATTTGGTCCTTTAACTTTTCTTTAATCTATAATTAAACTTTTATCCTTACTTCAATTTAGTCCTTTTTCATAATTAACTATCAAAGCGTTAAAATTTCTTAACGAAACTTTAATATTATCCTGTTGACACTCCGTAAATATTTTTATAAATATTTACGGCTCAGTTTATAATATCGAGGTCTCGATATCTCGTTTTCGACCCAATTTACCTAATAATTTCTTTTAAATCACAAAATTCACTGATTTAAAAAATATTTCTAAAATCACACTTAACTTATAATTATTAATTAATAAATTTTTTTCTAACTTTTTCATCAATTTTAGTGATCTCAAATCACTATTCTGACACTACTAAAAATTGGGCTGTTACACAATGACTAACTCAGGATTTAGGTAAATCGTACCATAAATGTCACAAGTGAACTAATTCACAAATAGATTTAGAACTAATACATTTTGGGTTTAGTCCAATGTACCATTCTTCCAATGAATACATCTATGTCTTTACCCATGGAGTCATCTACTCTAATAGCTAAGACTAGTCGTCTTCTCAATTGGAATTGTAGATGACATAATAATTCTTCTCAGCATTTGAATCAAATGTCACTTTGATTCTTTTACGGGATTACGGGCTCGTTTAGATTATCTACTGAAGTAAGTTGTCTTTCTCGCAATGTAAACGTTCTTACAATGCCACTTATCATCAATTTGAACTTAGACAATCAATGAGTTAATATTTGCTTGTCACAATTTCGCTATGCATGCAAAATATGAAAAACAGAAATACAAAAGACATAACAGTGAAAAGTGAAATTTATTTATTCATCGTTCAAATACATAGAAATCAATTACGTGTTTACTACAATATGGGCACATTTCCCAATAAAAAACAAAATAAATATCTTAGAAAATATTTTTAAGTCCAAAACAAATTAAAAATTACTTGTTTAAATTGATTTTAATCATATATTATATTTTGTGCTAATTCAAAAGTCTTGAAAGTGTTTTAAAATAATTTCAAAATATAAATATAAATGGATCAATCCCGCCTTTAAGAAAAAAAATCCAATAGCTAAAATGTTCTAAAGGGACTAATCCCCTAAACTCACATAATTAATGCTTTCAATGACTATTTGTATCCTCCAACCACTTCATACAACTAAAAATCAATGAGAGACTATAAATAAAGTCTTCAAACATTCCAAAGAAGACAAGACAAATTTCAAAGATCAAATAACATATATTCCAAAATTTATTCTTTTATTTTTCTTATATTCAAACTTTGTACGTAAACACTTGTGTATTTGAGAAAACTTAAATTTACAAGCACCCACATTAAAGAGATTTTTCTCATTTGTACCAAAAATAAGGAGGTGATTGGGTAATAGGTTGATGGTAATGGTATCTTGGTCAAAAGTAGAGGCAATACTTGGTTTTGTGAAGGTCTAACTTGGTGGATCTAGAAGTAAGGTTAGTTTGTGGAAATGACGAGGTTTAATGATTGTGAAAATAAGAGAGAGGGAGTTGTGAATGTGTAGTTGGTGATAGAAAGGTGACATTCATTCAGTGGAGAGAGAGGGACAAGAGTGATAAAGATGGCAATTGGCGATGGCAAGTGAAAATGAAGATGAAAGTTTGGATTCGAGAGAGAGATCCTCACAAAGCCTCCCCTTTTTTTTGTTATGTTTTATGGAGAATGTGGTATCTGAGAGGGATTGTGGCAATGGTAATTGGTGGTGATGAGAAGGGAGACTGATGGGTAGGTGGTTGTATTACAATGATAGGCAAGAGTCAGTGATGAGAGTGGTGCAAAAGTGACGATAATTAGATTGTAACACCCCTTACCCGGTCCGGTCGCCAAACCTGAGTAATAGGATCTACAAACAAATACAAATCAATTACATGCAATTTACTAATCAAAATCTAAATAAATCTTTAATCATATTGCTTGTAATCAAATATAATAATAGTTTGAAATCTATATGAACCTATTTGTGAAGTTCATGTATGAATTAAGATTGAATTTGTAAATTTTTAAAATTTAGTGTTGGTATTGATATTTACTAGCTTGGTATCGATATCGTTTTGGTACATTGTTTAATATTGATACTAAATCATGATATCGTTTGTTTTGTAAAACAATGGTATCAATATTTATTTTCTGGTATCGATATTTTTAGGAAAAAGTATCAATACTCATATAAACATCAATACCATTTTGGCATTCTGTTTGTTTTAAAACTTTTCATATGGTCAAGTATCAATACCAAATGGTAAAATATCGATACTAAAGTTCAGAAATGATAAAAATCTCCTTAAAATGTCTATTTCATGTCTAAAGTACCTAGAACTCAAATGGTACCCTTTGGAAATAATTATTATAGCATTATTAACACTATTTATACCAAATTTTATCACATTCATATAATATCAATATGCCCTTAATAACACCTTAAACAACAATCAAACATGCATTCATTCAACCATTCCTCAAACAACAACCAAACATGCATTCATTCAACCATTCAAACAAGCTCACATTTAGCTCCCTATCAATCATATAACTCATGAGCTAAGCATTAGCAAAATCATTCAAAGGTAGCATATGCATACCATTTATCACTCTATAATCATGCACAACCAAAACTATCGCCTAGCTTATTATTCCCACAATCATCAAGCTATTATGCAATTAACCAAAACTACTTTAGCAAAACAAAATCAACATGACCATTTTCAAACCTACCATATACATTATTTACATGAACTCCAAAATACCAACTTATATTCCAAACTAAAGCATTATAATCAAAATGATCATAGGTACATGCCAAAATCAAAATGAACACATCACAAACTCTTGAGTCTGGAATTGTCGTTGGATGCTGAATCGTTGATCGAAATGTTAAGTACTTAACCTGTGCACGGAAAAATAAAACCGTACGTTAAGTATAACTCAACGATATTTTTATAATCCAAACAATAATTCATAATGTAAGTAAATTTAGATGCATAATTTAAGGATGAACGATAATATGCAATAAGTATGTCTTTTATACCAAGTCACATAATCTATCTCACATATAAAACATCTTATTAGCAATAGGATATAGCAATTCCATTACATATGACATTTAATAATTCAACTCATACATAGTACATTCTATTTCCATTTTCCAACTTAGTTCACAAACATATATTCCATTTCACATTTCTTTTTCATTTCTCATCTTTCGCCTTTTCAATGTCATATATTTCAATTTTACCATTTATTTTCCTATTAACATGACTTGAACTCGAACAAATACACGGATCCAACCAACACACCAGTTTAGCATCCAGTGCCTCATCGAATAAATTTGAAGCAAATAGTTGTGCCCAACGTTATTAATAAGTTGACACACAGTGTCTCATCGGTTAAACCAAAGAAAATTGGCACCCAGTACCTCATCGACTCGTAATCGAAGTAACCCTAAACTCTTCTTATCCTATGGCATGCCAGCTATATCTGGCTCAACTCGAACAGTTAATAGAGTTTTCATTTCATATTTCATTATCAATAAATATCTCAATTCACATTTATTTTCATCTTATATACATTTATTCAACATATGGATCAGCCTAACATATACTCAATTTCACATTTATATAAATATATGCATTTTTTATAAATATTCAATTTAGTCCTCAAAAACATCAATCAGTTCAATTCAATCCAACTCATCTCATTATCACAACATGACTCACCTCATATTCATACCATGTTCATATAGTTCAAAATGCAACAATTTACAAGTAGTTCAGATTATAGAAACACAAACCGTAAACTCTAAGCAATTCGTTGACGACTTTGTTTTTTCCTTTCTTTATCGAGGAATCCAGGTCGACATTAGCTACGGATTAAAACAACATAATAAATTATCAATACACAACAAATTTTTGCATTCAATTACTAAATTATGCAATTTTTGCATTTTATTCAATTTAGTCCTTAAAATCAGAACTAACATAACTTTCACAATTAACCTCAAATTTTAATACTAACTTCACTTTAAACCTAATTTAACTCCCAAATTCTCATTTCCACCCCAAAGTTTTGAAATTTGCACAATTTGGCACCTATTGCACAAAATCATCATCTGACTTTACAATTTAGTCATTTTTTCAATACTAACCTTAAAATCTATCAAATTGGTCCCTAAAATTTAACTATTCAACCATGATAACATCCTCAAATTTTAAAAATAACGTAAAATATGACATGGGTCAACTAACTCGAAATATCGGGATTTCAAAAACTTAAAAATTACAAGAAAAAGACTAAATTGAACTAACAAAGCTTGAAATTTTGAACAACCAACTATGCATCCCTAGCTTTTTCTTTTCCACGTTCGATTTGATGAAAGGAAAATGGATGAAAGATGGTTTTGGTGTTGTCCACTTAATTTATTTTTAATTATGTTTTTTATTTTATCAATTTTAATTTGTTTAATGTTTTATAATATAACATATCTATATATATAACTCATTAACCGGCCATGTGATAGTAACTTAGTGTATAATTGCTATTTTAACCCCTTTATTTAAGTTCTAATTATAATTCTTTAGTAAATTGCACTTTTATCACTTTTGTGATTTAGTTCTTATACTTAGGGTGGGTTTGGATGGGCGATTGGCTGCGGTGCGTTTAGTTTACTTTTTGTCTCACGCTACAGTGTCGCTACAGTATCTAATCTCACCGCCACCGTTGTTTTTACACTAACCGCAGGTAAACGCACCGCCCATCCAAACTCACCCTTAAATTAAGCATTAATTCAACGAAATTACCAAACTGAAATTCAATTCGCTTTTAGTATAACTTCATAAATATTTAATAAAAATATTTACGAGTCTAATTTACAAAAATGGAGTTTCAAAATCACACTTTCCGATACCACTGACTATCGAGTCGTTACACAGATGGTGTAAATGTACAATTAAGACTTCAAGTATAAGATTCATGTTTTGGTATTGTGAAAGAAAATTAAAAGAAAAGAAAAAAGTAAAAGTAAAATAAGTTTACAAATTAAAATTCAAAATTATATTTGAAGTTCAACATATCAAAAATTTATAACTTGTATTTGTCCACTTTTAAACTCAAAAACTCAAAATGAGAGTTCGAATCAATTGGAAATTGACTCAAAAATTAAGTTTGCCTAGATAAAATTAGATCACAACATTTTATTTTCAAAGTAAAATCAACTTATACGAAGCTCTAGTTTATAAAAATAGAGCCAAATTTGTATAAAGTATATGATTAAGGAAAACCCTAACTTCAAGACTAAATAAAGTTATCTTTAGAATATGTGTTGTAGGGGTATTGATTCTTCCCTACACATAACCAAACCCTTAAACCTAAGATTGTTAAAGTAAATCAAACTAGTTCATTTTTGGATTTTCCTTAGGTTTTACCTAGATTAATCAAAATTTAAATAGATTCATAAGTGAGTAATCACACATATCCTAAAATAGATCAGTGAGGACTCTAGATAAACTAAATTCTATGTCTAGCTCGTTGAAACACATTATAACAAAATAAATCAAACATATTTCACATTTCATGTCTTCCGACACAATTACAACAGTTGTCAATCACTAGAATTTAGTGGAGGCAATCATTGCTAGAGCGAAAGTGAGTTGTTGCGTTGGCGAGAGGTTGCTTTGGCAAACTTAAGGTTGTTTTGTTATAATAATACAATTTTTTTTTAGTTTGAAACCCTTCGATATTAAATAAGTATATTGGATTTTGATTAAATCTAAGGTCAAAATGGATTGAACCTCTAAATAGAAGATAAATTCTCGTAACATTTTTTCATCGTTCACAAGACTCAAATCTATAACCTTTCTTAATAAATATCAATATTTTTATTGTATCATAATGTAATTGTATTAGTACATAAAGAAGTTTAAATTATTAAGTGACTGAAGAGTGTCAAAGCATAATGGTGAAAACATGACCTTCCTTCCTTCCTAATCTAAAAGAAAATCTCCTGTGAGTTTAGAAGTATGCTCTGTGCTTGCCATATAATGGATCCTGCACATCATAAACTAAGCTTAGATCAGGGATACTAAATTCAATTGAGTTTGAATAAGTAGCCTGGATTAATTATATTAACAGCTAAAAGGCAGTGCCTGATTAAGTGGCCAAAAGGAGAAGGCTTTGCTTTTGGCATAACATGCCTGCTGTTATAATCTATTAATCTCAGATATCCCGTCTTCAAGCTCTCTTGGGTTAATGGTATGGATTAATTTTAGTTTCATTAATATTTTTCCCAAAATAAATTCGGGCCATTGAGAGCTGGAAACCCAAACAGGCACAAAAGGCAGATAATGAACCATTCAGAGGTGTCCAGACCATCGGTTGATTCTTTTGCAACGTGTCTCGATACCCATCCTATCATAGGCCCACCCAGCTGTGGACCTACATCAAATGACACGTGTCCAAAAGCTCTATTTCGAGTTCCTATGCAAAGCCCACCAGATTCCTCTCTCTCTACTGTTCTAAAATTCTTAATCCCCCTTTCAAGTATTTTCATTAAACAAAACTTATTTGAAAATTTTGTATCTCATTTTATTTATTTGCATGAACTCTTAATCCACTCGGTCTCAAATCCCCAAACCCCAAAAGGATAGTTGAAAAAAGAAAAAAGAAAACCTTTGTTTTGTCTTCAAATATTGAAACTTTCCTTCACTTTCCCACTGAAAATCTTTCATTTTTTCCCAGGAAAAATGAGGTGGGAAAAGGTTCAGTTATACCCAAAAGAAGAAGGAGGTGTGGGAGAAGCATGTGCGGGGCCAGGGAAAAGATGGGGACATACATGTAACGCCATTAAAGGAGGCAGATTTCTCTATGTTTTTGGTGGTTATGGCAAAGATAATTGCCAAACCAATCAAGTTCATGTCTTTGACACTGGTGGGTCTTCTAAAATCTGGGTTTCTTTTCTCTTTTCTCATTTTTAATTCTTTTTCTCACTTGTTTCATCTCCAAATGAACTTTTGAGGTTTTACATTTCGACTTTTATTTGGTATTTTGAGATATAATTTGGATTTTGAATGTGTTTTATGTGTTTTGCTAATTGATTCTTTTAGTGGGTATGTTATTGAAGCTTATTTCTTAGGGTTTTTATGGGTTTATTGTGTTACAAATTTTCCTTCTTTTAGGGTTGTTGGTATAAGCATTTATGCTCTGATATGTGCTTGGTTTAGCATTTATTGCCGGTATTAATGATTATAGGCATGTGCTACTCAAAAAGTTGTTAGGTGGATTTTTACATAGGCACATTTGTTGGGATTTCTGGTTCAGCATAAACTTTTTCTTGCTTCCCTTTTTGTTTGGTTTAAAAAAAATTGATTAGTTGTTGTTATCGTGTTTTTGTGGAACAGTTTGCCCCACATAACATGTCATTTCTTGATTTTTCATAATAGTTAATTCAATTGCCTGTATCTATCTTTTGGTACTTGGGTTGTTTTTCATAACATTTATGATCCTGGGAGTTTGTTTGGAGGCTCTTTAATGGCTCTTTTATTTCTGATATTGCGATTTTGCAGCTAGTCGGACATGGAGCCTACTAGCAACAAAAGGCACACCGCCAATTCCAAGGGATAGTCATAGTTGTACTACTGTTGGTGACAACCTATTTGTCTTTGGTGGTACTGATGGGATGAATCCTCTCAAGGATCTGCATATATTAGACACTGGTGAGTTATTCCTCACATTCGATTTCCTTTTGTTCACCTCTTATTACCCATTATCCGCATTTGCCTTGATTTTCCTTTCAAATTCCATGAAAGATATCATTTTGCTTAAGTGGAATGGTTGGGTGATACTACTTTAGAACCAGTGACAGAATCAACATATTTTTCCCTTTTAAGTTTGTTGTAGGAATTAATGTTCTTTGGAGATAGTCACAAAACTCGTTGAGATTGTTTTCATGTAATTTTGTTATAGGAAGTAATGTTCTTTGGAGATAATCACAAAACTTGTTGAGATGGTCTTCATGTAATTTTTGGACACTCATAACTCTGAGGGAACTGTATTCTCAGTCATGTACTCTGAAGCTCTTTATTTCTATCCTACAGGGTTAATAAAGAACCAGTTTTATGAATTAATGGTTATTTTATTATATATTTAAAAATGAAGCTCTATATATATTCGGAGTGAGAGAGAAATGGGGAGGCACTTAAGGGCAATTACTAGATGGCTATTGAAGTGATTCCAGGAAGTTAAATTTCCATTTCTTTTTTGTTACTTTAATTATTAAGTTATCATAATCCTTTGCCTTTCAGTCATTTCATGGAAATAAAATTAAGTGGTTTGCTGTTATTTTTCCCAAGGCGTCCTTGAAAACCATCAGAGGGCTTCTTATCAATAGTGGAAATACATTAACTCATTACATGCTTTTCTTGCAGCAACATGCACATGGATTTGTCCAAGTGTAAGAGGTGAAGGGCCAGAGGCACGTGAGGGTCATAGCGCAGCTCTTGTTGGTAAACGACTCTTCATATTTGGTGGCTGCGGAAAGTCTTCTGATAACAATGAAGAAATTTATTACAATGACCTCTATATTTTAAATACAGGTAAATATCTTGACAATGCTTTATTCTTAACTTCTTATTGCATTGGCTTGTTTCAGTTTGATTAATGTGATCTCTATTTATGTCACCATAGAGGGGTAAAATTACAAATTCATGCATTTGCCAGAACTCCTTGTTGCACTTCAAAAATTGGAATTGAGTTTTGTTTGGTATCTTTTTTGCTTTGAAAATGTCTTGGAAAGCTTAGGCTGAAGGGACAAGTTTTTTTATTATTATTCTTTCTTTCTGGGGTTTAATACTAATTCTTATTTTCCCCTCATCTTTTTGCTTGTAGAGACCTTTGTCTGGAAACGTGCTGCAACATTGGGGAACCCACCATCTGCTCGTGATAGCCATACTTGCTCATCTTGGAAGAATAAAATTATTGTGATCGGTGGTGAAGATGGGCATGATTACTATTTGTCTGATGTCCATATCCTGGATGCAGGTTTGATTTTTCTTCTTTCCCATGAGTCCATGCATTTACCTGTTCTTCTATGCTTTCATACACGTCTTTGGTTGTTAACTTGTTATATTCAACTTACTGTACATTTTACATGTTTTCATTGCTTGAAAATACATGAATCTTGGATTTTTATGTCTGCTTAATTTTTTTCTTGGAATTTTTCTTATTTTTGCTAGATACTCTTGCATGGAAAGAGTTGAATACCTCAGGCCAGATGTTGACACCTCGTGCTGGCCACTCTACTGTTGCTTTTGGCCAGAACTTGTTTGTTTTTGGGGGATTTACAGACGCTCAGAATCTTTATGATGATCTCTACATGCTTGATGTTGGTACGTCTTACTTAATTGTTGATTGTGTTATCTTCAATCAAATTTTCTATTTCTTGAAATCATCTAGTGAGTCTGTTTTAGAAATCTGAGGTTGAAGGTTGTGGGAAATTGCAATATTTTAGTTATTTATTTGTTTATATTTCTTTCCTTTGTGGTCCAAAAGGGTTGCTTTCTGATGAAATAATGTGCAAGTGTGGTTAGTTCATATTTTATGTTTCTAATGGTGCAGATACTGGCATTTGGACCAAGGTGATAACTATGGGTGATGGCCCTTCTGCTCGATTTTCTGTTGCTGGGGATTGTTTGGATCCCCTGAAGAGTGGTGTTCTTGTGTTTATTGGTGGCTGCAATAAGACCCTTGAGGCATTGGATGACATGTACTACTTGCACACAGGTTTAATCTAAATATACCATTTACCTTGATTTAAAAACGTTTCATACTAAGCTGCTTTTTATATTTGATTTGGTTCGGGGAACTCCGTAAATCTTTTGCCAGCCTTCAGCTGAATATCAGTTCTGATTAATGTGACTCCCAGGACTTATTGTACGAGATGAAAGGAAGCTAGAGAAGTTATCGTTGAGAAAGCAGCTAAAGCTTAAGTGTCAAGAACAAAATCTTAGCAATCTTGCACAAGATAAAGCTCTTGTTAGAATTGAAGTCAGCAATGACGTGAACCAACCCATTCCTTTATCTAGTTATGGCCAACCAAGTAAGAACTCTTTCTCAGTTTCTGACCGATTTGTATATTTTATAACCACTATGTTGCTCTTCTCAGAGTTATATTAATACATTCTTTAAGTTTTTTTTCCCTCGAGTTCTTAGTCTTATCCATATATCACTAAGCCCTCACCTCACCCCCTGTTCCTCCAAATACCCAGGCACACACAAAGAAATTAGTCTTTGAACTATGTTGCTCTTCTCAGAGTTATATTAATACATTCTTTAAGTTTTTTTTCCCTCGAGTTCTTAGTCTTATCCATATATCACTAAGCCCTCACCTCACCCCCTGTTCCTCCAAACACCCAGGCACACTCAAAGAAATTAGTCTTTGAACTATGGACGTGCCTTTGTGTGGTTGGCTATTGTATCTTGCTTGTCTTTTCATCTGTAATAATAGAAAATAAAAACGGACTTTGTGTTACTTGTTACTTAGGTTTACCTCACCCCCTGTTCCTCCAAACATCCAGGCACACTCAAAGAAATTAGTCTTTGAACTATGGACGTGCCTTTGTGTGGTTGGCTATTGTATCTTGCTCGTCTTTTCATCTGTAATAATAGAAAATAAAAACGGACTTTGTGTTACTTGTTACTTAGGTTTTTTCTTTACTTTGCACAAAAAATAAAGTTTAGAAGATAAAAACAGACTTTTGGGTTACTTGTTACTTATGTTTTACTTTGTACTTAGCACCAAACATAAGCTTTAGAAAATAAAAGCAGACCTTCTGATTTTTGGATTACTTGTTACTTATAAAAACAGATTTCCAGACTTTTGGGTTAGTTATTGCTTATTACTTATGTTTTGTGCTATACTCTGCAGTTTGCATGGTGGTGAGATGTTCTTGTAAACCTAACCTAAACTTTGGTTTCAATGAACATTTTATTAGTTTCTATTTAGTTGGTAAACAGCCAATAGAACATTGCCTCATTAGTATGAAAAGTGTTATCTTCTGTGCACTTATGGTACTATCCAATTCTGCAGGAAGAGAAAATTTTCCATTAAACCAAGTCTTGCATCAAGGAAAGAAGACATTTCGAGCTAAGGTTACTGAGAGCTTCCCACATGGATATACTATTGAGACTATTATAGATGGGAAGCCGCTTAGAGGAATACTTTTTGCAAACACACCTAGCTCTGTACATGTACACAATCATAATCCCAGCAGGTAGAAATTTCTTGTTGAATCCTTTCTCCTTTAACCAGCATTGGTCATCGATGCAACATTATTTTAGGATAATTCTGGTTTTACCAGCATCAGGTGCTGTATAAATTCTATGGTCCTCTTGGCTTGTCTTAATATTGCGTACTCATTTCAGAAAAAGGACTTCTGTGGAAGTTGGGGGTACTGTACTAAACGGTGATTGCGACAGTAAATCAAGAAGTGTGAGGCAGGATTCTGGAGATCATAAACAAGCTGATGTTCATGAGAAGGATTATTTATTGCATGATACAGAAGTTCCTGCTCCAAGTTTGAGGGATCCAGCACAGTCTGATCTATTGACCCACAAGGTTAATACTTGCTTTCCTTTTTGTTCGGCACCCTAAAACTTGCACAAGAAATGGAATTTGGTTTTCCTTTAACTAGCCAACAACTTGTAGCAAAATCCTAGTATTTCTTTGTCAAAATTTGGACTATTTTGCTACTTACAGCCATCAGATTGGTACTTGTCAATCCAGTTTGGCTACAGGAAATCTGGAACTTGAATCTGTGGTACATGCTTGTGCTTATTATTCTTTGTCCACTTTCCATTGTCCCTTTCTTTAAACATGTGCTTGACTGGCATTGTTACGATCGCGGGTCTGAGATCAAGTTACTGAGCGATTAAAGAGAAAAAGAAATTCAACGGAAGGGTCTCTGCCCTTGTTTCAATTCCGAGTTTTGCCTATGGTGATGGAAATCTTAAGAGAGTAGCCTACCGTAATTTTACTGGAAATTCAACTTGTTTTATCCCTTAGTAAATTTTCCTGTTAAATAAAGGTTTACAGTGAGGGCAACCCTAATTTCCTAGCATACTAGGTTTATTCAAGTTAATTGAGAACTTTAGGAAATAAAATAAAAATCATAATCCAAATCAATCTCCTCCTTGATTGCATGCTTGATTCTAATGATTCTCTCCATCCGTGACATTACTACCCTCCTCAAGCCCGAATTTTGTCATCAAGCTCAAATTGCATGTAGAGAAACTTAAAGCTCTGATGCAGTGACAGCATTATTCACATCATCCTCATTTTGCCCCATATCTACCATTTCCATCCAAAAGAGGCTTTTACATTTGTGACCACTTGTCTGTGTCTCATTGCAATTATAGCACAGTCCCAGAGTCCTTCCATTTCATCTCAGCTCAAGCGTTTGATGAAGAATGACGGTTGAGCTTGTTCTCCTTCCTCTGTATTGCTATTTTTTTTTATTCTTTTTTAATTCCTACAATATTCTGAGTTCATCTTGATGTTGCCTCATTGTAAATTTGGGGTGCCCCTTCAGTAGATTGGAGCTTTCTTTCGTATGCTCTAGCAAGGCTCATGGCTAACACCAAATTTGTAGGGTGATGAATTTCCGCATTGAGGTGAATGGAGTTGAACAGTGCTGCTGTGAAAATATCCACGTGTTGGTCAGCGCCAATGTTATTTGAACTGGATTGGCCCAGTCTGTTGGACCGATTGGACCAAGAAATTAGCCGGAGTACTGATTCGGAGAGTGGCTCTGAACCGGTTAGATCCGGAACCAATTCGGACCGATTGAACTGGCAAAAAACCAGTTGAACCAGGTTTTTTAATTTTTTGAATTTTTAATTTTTTAATTGGACTGGTCCGGTCCGGTTTAAAAAAATTGGTTAGCACGCATAGTGGTGGCCCCACGCAAGCAAACTCTGAAAGCTGCTCATGTATTCTTCTACCATCCCAGTTTGCCAAAGTGTGATGAGTTCTCCAAGAGGACTGCTTCGTGTTGGTGGTCCAAAACGAAGATAACATAACCCTTTGAAACGTTCCCAAGAGAAATCTTGGTTTTCTTTGAATAAATTAAAAAACCAAAGTTGGACATCTTTGGTCATGGGGAATGAAGCGGGTCCAACCTTATCCTCTGCAGTTGTTTGTTGGTTGCAAAAAAAACTCTGTTTAGCCATTCTAGTGGATCTTCCTTTCCATCATATGATGGGAAAATCAAGCTGTGCATATCAAGGAACAAAGTTGTTGTCCAGTTGTCCCCCTAATACAGATTCTGGTCATGCAAGCATTGACGCGTTGCTATTGCTGTTTTCTTGTTCATGCCTTTGGCTTGACAATGCTTCCTGATTTTGGGATAGACTATCAATTCGAGTGGTCAAGGCAGCAAGTGCAGCCTGTTGTTGGGCTTTATGTTCCTCCAACATGAGCTTCATAATCTCCATAATTTGATTCATCCAGATGCTTGGATCTCCCATAGAACTTGGCTCTGAGGCCAAATTGTTATGATCACAGGTTTGAGATCAAGTTACTGGGCGATAAACAAGAAAATCAGATTCAACGAAAGTGTCTTTGCCCTTGTTTCGATTCCAAGTTTTGCCTATGGCGATGGAACTCCAAGGGAGTTGCCTACCTTGGAACTCTAAGAGAGAAGCCTACCTTACTTTACTAGAAATTCAACTTGTTTTAGCCCTTAGTAACTTTTCCTATTAAATATAGGTTTACAATAAGAGCAACCCTAATTTTCTAGCATGCTAGGAAAGTTTTATTTATGCTGATAGAAAAACTTTAGGAAATAAAATAAAAATTGCGATCACAATTACAATCCAAATCAATCTCCTTCTTGATTGCATCCTTGATTCTAATGATTCTTTCCGTCCATAACAGACATTGCTTAAGCAGCTAGGCCTTTCAATAGTCTCTACATTTCTATGTTCATTTTGTCATAGAATCATTGATGAATGTTTTAAGTTCTCCATCTTCAGTTTCTGTAGGGCTCTTCATCGTTGTTCCGATTATAGCCTATGTTACTTCAGCTGTTCATTTTTCTTGAACTACCAATGTCCAATACTTTTGTCCAACTCATATCGGGTATTGGTAAAAATATTGAACATATCCATCTGTATCCAAGTATAGCTATTCATCATGCAGTTTGCTTTGTCAGTATATTGCTTTCCTACCGAATATTTAAGTATGATATGGCAAGTTTGTGTTTTTGGAGTTTTAGCAGGAACCCGTGAAACAAGATTTTTCTCAATCGGCAGCTCATCTAAACTTAAACGATGATAAGGCAAGTAATACACTGAACTCTGGCACTGAAGGTCTGAAAGGAGTTGGAGCTGTGAGTGCTGGTTTCTCTGTAAACTTATCTCCAAAGCAAGGTATGAATGAATGGAAGACTCATTTGATTTACAACTAATTATAATGGCACCTTTTTTTTCCCTTTTCCTTTTTGTTGTTCCAACTCTTCATTTGACGTAAAGATATGATCCTTCCAAACGAACTTTGAAAATTTTGAAAATGCGTGTATTGAACACATACCTGTATCCGGGTAACATAGCTTTTAACTTAAGACTTTTAGTTCATGGCTTTTACGTTTGGATCATCTAAAACTACCTGTTTTTGCGAATTCTCTATGCAAGTAAGAGGGAAAAACAAAGATTCCCTCTTAAGAGTGATTTAAAGTTTATTGTGAATTCTCTATGTAATAATATTTTTATTGCAACTCATTTAAATTTGTTATTACATATTTTAAGGTAGTTCATCTTCTGCTGATCACTAATTCATATAATATTTTTCTGGCAGATGAGAGGAGACCAAACACCTTGGAGCACAACAATCCCGAGAAACCGATATGACCAGTGAACAATCTTTAACTCCATTATTGACTACAAGACATAACCTAAACAAGCAAGCCATGTGTACATTTATTGCTTTAAGGTGGTTAATTGATGCATGTTATGTTACTGATGTATAAATACTGGATCTTCTGCTTAGTTTCTAACAAGTAACGAGCCTCCAATCCACTTTCGCTGTTCATTTTTGCTGTCTAACGACTAATATCTGCCTTGAAATCCTTGATTGACTTTTGCTGTATGGCGTAGTTTGTTTAGAATTGATTATTATCTGCTTCCAACTGAACTGGTTTAGAGGAAATAGTTGGCAAAAGGATCGGTCGAGTTTCTGCAGAATGCATCTTACCTTCTTGTGAAGAAACCTTACTGATTTTCCTGACATACACTGCGGACAATGCAGATTCTATCGGAGAACTGTGTGTGTTGGGGTCACATTGTTCTGATGTATGTAACCTTTTCGGCATGAGAAAGACACTTAGCTTTACATATATGATCTGTGCATAATCGTTTTAACTACTTTGTCTTTTCTGTGGAATGTTGGAAACTACCTTATCTTATTTGATGGCAATCCAATGGTTTTTCCTCGTTGATTTCGGTGCAAAAATGTTTGAGCATTTAGGTGTTCTTATCAGAGCATTTGGCTTCGGCTTCCGCTCAAGTACCGAGAAGATAATAATAATCTATAAAAGGAAAGCTCTAAGTACCGAGAAGATAAAAAATAAGGGTTAAATCTGAGATTTATTTTTTATATTTTAATTTACATAAATTGATATCTCAATTTGTATAACTTCGTTAGGTAGTTTTAAATTTTTTTTATTAAAATATTTATTTGAATTTTTATAAATTATTAACACAATTTTCTATTAAATTTGATTTCTTTTGTTAAATGATGTCGAGTAAAGTTTTTTTTTTTAATTTTAAAATGTTACACTAACAAATTTAATAGATATACGAATAGTACAAAAAATGTAAATATATTGTAGCTTTTTACTTTATAATTTAATAAAAAAATCAATAATTAACCCAATACAAATAGTGGGTAATAATAATAATAATAACAATAAAGGATTTTGGTTCTAGTTTTAATTACTAAGTGTTGAGGGAGATCAATTCCTTCGAGAGAAATATTCGAAGTGCTGTCCATCAAGCAGTTGATACAGCTCTCAACAATTGTAGGTATTGTTCCAAGACTTGGATTTTGTTTTTCAACTTTGCAAAGAGCCTTGATGGTCCACGGAGTGGGAGCGCCTCGATTGTTGGAGAGAGTACATACTTGAAAGACACATAGATAACTAATCGTTAAAGTCGCGCGTGATGTGGATTGAATCACCAACCAAGGCATAACTAGCCTTTTGAGGAAACTAGCTTTTTTTAATTGAGGGGGATTAACCCCTTAGGGAGAAGTCTCCAAAGTGCCATCCATCGGGCAGTTGATAGAACCCCAATAATCGTAGGTTTGCCCCAAGACTCAGGTTTTGTCTCCCGACTCTACAAAAAGTTCAATGGGTTCATAGAGTGTGGAATGCCTCGATTGGTGAAGAGATTACGTATCTAAAGGACAAATATATAATTAATTGTGGAAGTCTGTGCAATATGGATCGAACCACCAATCAAGGCATAAGACTAGTCATTGTTATACCCTTGCCCCAATTGGGACACAAGAACCAACCGAAGAGGCTCACGATAACCCCCACCTTATACTGTCCAAATGGTCACTTAATGACCAATCACTTGAGTGCTTCGTACCATCCATGGAAGGAACCATCCATCCTTAACCTCTCAATTGGATCACCCTTTGGGCCACCCGCTATTAATGAGTGTGTTCTCCTCAAGAGGAGATCACTCGAAAACCATGACTTACTTATAAATACTCCGAAACACAACATAAAGGGAGGAGACTTCTCTACATGTTCTAATAGTCTTCTCCTCTTCAATCCTGACTTTTCCAATTATAGGCAAGTGACCTTTTCCTCTTTCTCCACCCTCATTGATACTATGTACCAACACCAAGCTAGTTGAATTTAAAAATATTAATATTTGAATTGAGTAATGCATGGTTTTAATTAGTATTAAGAATTTATAATTTTAAGTATAAATGGTGGAATCTAAACTTCAATTTGATTTGACTTGAATTTCAATCCCAATGCGTTAATAGCTATTTGAAGAAGAAACGGTCAAAGTCTTGGCTTGTCACCCTTTCACTCTTTACGGGTATTTCATTAATATATTGAAATTTATTACATTATCGAAAATGTTTGATTAATTTAACTGCTTTCATTCAAGTTTTCTAGGTTCTTTGTTTTGTGCTTGCAGTTCTCTGCCATCCCCCTCCCCCCTCCTCTCAGGGCTTGACGGATTTTACCATAAGCCTGCTTTTTTCGTTTAACCGAGGAAATACGCTTTGTCTATTTTTCTATTTTTACGTTTTTTAGTTGTATTCTGGGTTGTTTCTATTATTCATGTTCGATCCATGAAAATTAATCCTTTTGAGGGTTCATGGTTCCCCTCCCCATCCAATAATGTCGATCTGAAATTGACCAATACTTGATGGTGTCTTTGTTGTGTTTTTCCTATCAAGAAAGGTTCCACCGTAGGAGAGTAGAATCGAGATTGGGAATCACTACATGGTTGTGGGGTCATTTGGCTCAAGCCGTCGTTGCCTCTGCCTTTGGGCTTGATTCCGCCCACACTCAGTTTCCTAGCGATGCGATGCGATACCTGTCCTTATTTCTGATCTTGTTTGGATTTGCTTTGTCATAGTGGTTCTGGGCATTCTTCATGACTGTGCTTGTGGCGCTCCTCGATCGTTTGATTCGCGTTTTTCATGGATGGTGTTGGCCGCTTCATCTTTGGCTTCAAGAGCTTGGGTTCTAGCTTGGATCCTGTTCGGGTTTGTTTTGTCAGGGTGGTTCTGGCCGTTCATCATGACTATGCTTGTGACGCTCCTCGATGACTCGTCCTTGGTTTGATTTGCATGGTTCGTAGATAGTGTTGCTCACTTCAACTCTGTTTCTGAGAGTTCGGGTACCAGATTGTTCAGCCTTTCGAACTCTTTTTCCTAGGAATGAGCCTATAAGTTCTTTGATTAGGGTTTACCGTTGGGATTGTTCTACGAAAAATAAATATACAAAGTTGGCTTCTTATTATCAATTTTATTCTTAAAATATGACATAATGCAAATATTTTCATAAACAAACCCTTGGAAAATAAGTTTGTAAAGTTCGTATTTTATTTTTATTTAGATTAATTCCAAAATAAAATAAGATGCCACTCATACCTCTAATTTCTTTAGCTATATGAATACCACCAAGTTACTGGTCCAAAGAATAATATTGAACCGATTATACAGAAAACCAATACGAACCAGCTAAAAAATCAATTGAATTAATTAAACCAATTTTTAATAATTTTTAATCCAACAACTCAAATTAGTTAACCAAACGGATGACCCAACTAATTCGCCTAAAACCATTGATGGTATCTCGTATTTTGGAAGATTGTATTCAAATGCATATCTACCAAAAAACCAAAAACGTTTAAAAAAACCCCAAATGGCACTAAGAGAAAAGCTGCCCTATGTTAATCAGCACAAATGGAGTTCCTACATGAGAGTTGCTTGATTAATCCTTGCTGTTCCAAAAATGGCCTACAAAACCACATTAGAGGGGGAAAAGTAACAAATAAATTATTACAACATAAAATAGTTCCACTTGTATAAATAAATAAGACATTTAATACAAGTATAGCATAAGTTTGTTTGTCCAATTGACAGTAAGCAGTTGCTTAATTTGCGAAGACCCCACATAGGAACAAGTAAGAGATTTGCCCAGCACTATTACACTGCACTAAAACTAAATGTCTTCACATTCAACAATAGAGGGTAATATTACTTATCCTATAAACTTCTGGGGCATTAGGTCAACAATTATAAGCAGTTCCAAGATTTAAGATTCAATGCCTCACTTAGGGTTGCCGCCAAACAGGTAATCCAGGGAAGATCCTCCGCCAGGTGCTGCATGAACCTTTGTTGTAGGCCGATCCTGTTAGCATAAATTTATCAAAATATTTAGTTTGGCCACTTAGGCTCAACAGCAACTTGGGATAGGGATGAAAACAAAAAGTTCGTTCAAACATGTCTAAACTTGAAGGACAAATGTTATTTGAACACATGGACGCATGCGTGATTTTGCAAAAGAAATTCAACAAGAAAATATTGCATACAATTCAAAGGAACATCCCAGCATGTTATCTCCTATAATTCACATGACATTAATATACATGCAAAATTTCACTCGAGGCTCATGTTCTTACAAGACTAGCCGCAACGTAAATTGCAGCTTAAGAAAGGAAAATTGATTCCCTAACTCAAGCTGCAGAATTTAGAATAAAAGAGATTAATCTCCCTAACTATGTAACTCAGACACGAGTGTAAGCGCCAGATGTGTCCCGACGTGGATATGTTAATTTTTTTTAACTTCCGCATATTTGGAGGCCATGTCCCGATACCCGTATACAAACATGTGTCAACAGAAGTGCTTAAGAGAAATGAAGAGTTGAATCAAACAGCTCCCAACAAGATAATGATATAATAATTTCAGAACTCTGACAAAGGAAAAGAAATGCTCACAAAATACCAACATATTATTTCCAGCCATGCCAAATCAAAGACTCATCTAGGAGCTCAAGCATTGGTTGCAAAACTGACAACATTCATATATTGTGAATACATTGTAAACAAGGCAGATGATACTTGCTAACCTTCAGATAAATCATGTATAATACAATTCTTCATCAATGTTTCTATGTGACAGCTTTGTTAACATCATCTGAATGTGAGCATGATACTAAAAAGCCAGAAAAATAAGCAAAAAGTTATCACAAGTTCATTTCAGATATCGTGTAGATCAACAGTAGACATTTGTTCAAACATTACCAAGCTAATATCAGAAAACAATTGTAACTAGGGTTCCTACCGTAAGAAAGTTGCCACAGTTCTGGCCATCAGCACGGAAATAATTGTTTGCATTGTTCCCAGGAATGCCTGCAGGAATATCCTTAGGGACAACAGCTGGTGGTGGGGTTTCCTTGACAACCTCATTCTGTGTCTGAGGAACTTCATTGACGGTGCCAGTGCTAGGACTGACATGTTTCGGGGTGGGTTTGGGGGATTCTCCACTCCCAAAAAGGTAACCCAAAGAACTCTGTCCCCCACCGCTGCTAACTCCACGGCCCATGATATCTATCTTGGACTTCTAAGCAAGTATTAAAGGGACAAATATTCCAGTAAATAACAAAACTACTATGGGTATGATTCATGAATTCTAAAAGTAATTGTCACCTATGTTAAAACTATTCATCTTGCTTAAAACACCCAAGCCCAACACATACTCAAACATGCAGAAACAAATCTGTATTATAGTCACCAGATTCCAGTAACATAGCTCAGTACCATACCACGTAAAGTTTCCAAATTTCAGTTCCACTAATGAAATTGAAGCATAAGAAAAAAAAATCTGATGAAATGAACCTAACTACATTTTAGATCAAGTAAAACGCCGCGGATAATGCAGTGGGATTCTCCCATTTCATCCTATGAAACCCGAAAGATACGCAATTTAACAAAGAAAACATCCATTGTTTAAGCAACCAAGACTAACGCTATAGATCATACGTGGGCAAAGCAAAAAACCCAAACTCAAAATCCTGAGCGGAGACAGCGAAAGATATAAAATCTCACACTCAGATGACTTTCAGTTTAATGGGAAACCAACAAAGCAAATCGTCGATAAAAGATCTAAAGCCGGACAACCGCAAATTTACATAATAACATTCAAAAGCATCATCACTGAGAAAAAATCAACATGCAGTTTTACATAATGGCATTCAAAATGAATCGAATGACCAAACCTAAAACTTTTTAAGAGTTTTACTCAATGTTACATCAGAAACAAGAGAAAAAACACCCATTTTCTCAAGAAACAAACACAAAAGAGAGAAATGATGAGAGATTTTCTTTTCTTTTTTGTTCTTAATATTAGCTTAGCTCTTAGGCTCACCTTTGCTTGTTTGGGTGTAATTGAGATCAGATCTCAGACTCCGAAGCGAAGGGGAGAGGCTTTTCTCAAATTATAGGAAAAACATTATCTCGCTGTCAGTGTTTCCTTTTGGTTTCACCGACAAATCTCTACCGTTAGTTTTTTATTTTTATTTTAGTCATTTATATTTAAAATGTTACATTTTAGTCAATTGCGTTAATGTTTTGTAACATTTTAGTCACTGAGTCGTTAATTACCGTTAACAGTGTAACAGTAAGCTAATATGGCACGTTAAATCATCATTTCAAATAAAAATTTTAGGTTAAATTATACAATTAGTTCTCATATTTTTTATTTTGAGCAATTTAATTTTTTTTCTTTTATGTTCTTTTTTTTCTTTTTTTTCCATTATGTTCTACTTCTTCATCTCTTTTAACGTAGTTTTTTTTATATTTTTTATTTGTTAAAACTAGTCTCTATACTTTTATTTTTTTGAACAATTTTTTTTTCTTTTTATTTCTTTATTTTCCTTTTCTTCTTCCCCCTTAGTTTAACAAATGGAAAACATAGAAAAACTACATTAAAAGAGATAGAGAGGGAGAAAATAGAGGAAGAAGCAAAAGAGAATGAAAAATAAAGAACAAAAAAAAGAAAGTTAAAAGAACAAAAAAGATTGGTCAAAACAAAAAAGTATGGAGACCAATTGTACAATTTAACCTAAAATTTTTGTTTGAAATGATAATTTAGCGTGCCACGTCAGCTTACCGTTATATCGTTAACGGCAATTACAACGCGTTAACGTAAGTGACTAAAACATAATATTTCAAACAAAAGTGACTAAAATGTAACCTGAGATAAATAAGAGTGGTTATTTTAAAAGTTTACCCTTTTTACTTTAGGGTGTATTTGGGGGCTAAATAGGTAATATATGTTTTTTCATTAATTGGTTAAATAAGCCGTTTTTTTTTTGGAAGATTTAGAAAAATAAGTTGATTATGGAGAGAAGTTGGCCGCGCTTTCCCTTCGAATTGTATTTTTTACCTTTTTAATATAATCAATTTCTTTAATCAGATTGTTAAATATTAATAGTTTTGTCCTTAAATCTTGGGTTTGATTTCTCTCCCACTCACATCCGTATTTTTTATTTCATGTTGTTTTAAGTTTTTTATTATTTTTAATTAATATTTTTAACATATGAGCTTCTTGGTTAAATAGTTAAATAATAATGATTTTATCCTTGAGTTCTAATCAATTCCTCCTCTTTTAAACACATTTGTAATTTTTATTTCATGATGTTTAAGTTTTTTTTATTTTTAATTAATAAATATATTGTTTTCAATTTTTTATTTTTAATTAATATCTCTTTTATTCATAAAATCAAATAATAAATATGTAATTGTATAATAAATATATATTTTACATATATCTTTATGTTAAAAATATTTGAAATTAATAACTCCTTTATATATAATATAAACATCATGTAATTTTGTGTATATATATTTATAATATTTATATGTGAAATATTTTAAATACACATACAAACATATATAATACTAAAATTTACTACATTCATGATATGGATTGAAAAATAAATATTACACATAAAAATTATATTTACTAAAATAATGATATTTGTAATAATTATTTGATTTTATAAGTAAAATAATTATTAATTATAAATATGAATTATAAATAAAAAATTTGAAAACAATATATTTATTAATTAAAAAAAGCAAACATGAAATAAAAATTACAAATGTGTTTAGAAGAGAAGGAATTAAAAATAATAAAAACCTTAAAACAACATGGAATAAAAAATTATAAATATGAGTGGAGAGGAATCGAACTCAAGACTCAAAGATAAAACCACTCATTTAACCATCTAACTAAAGAAACTAATTATATTAAAAAAAGTTAAAAAATACGACTTGAAGGGAAAGCGCATCCAGCTAGGTGCGCTTTCCTGCCACCTGTGCAGAAAGCGCGCCCAACTAGATGCGCTTTCACACACTCTTTCCATAATCGGCCTATTTATCTAAATCTTAAAAAAGGGTCTATTTGACCAATTAACAAAAAAAAGGCATATATTGCCTATTTATTTTAAATGTTAGTATTTCGTAATTATATTTTTTTACGTAATATCTATTTTTTAAAAATAATTTCTATAATTTTTTATTATCCATTTATAAATTTAAATTTAAATAGATATTTAATTAAATAAAAAATTAATTAGATAATTTCCAAAAAATTTACTAAAACAATAGATTATAATACCTTGCTACAATAGAAAAAAATCATAAAAATGATTTAGGGTATTTTTAAAAATCATTGAAAATTTTATTTCAAATAATCATTTTAATTTTTTATTTAATATAAAGTTTTCAACAAAAAAAAAATGTGTTGAATAAAATGAATAGGTAGGTAGTGCTTATGTAAAAAATATTAAGTTGATTTTATTTTATTACAAAAAATAAAATAAATTATCTTTTTTTTTTAAAATGAGATATTCAAATTACCGTATAGGCGTATATATCTTTTATTCAAAACTATACAAAATAATATAAAATATTATATTAATAAAATTAAAATTAAAAAATAAATATATTTTAGAATCAATATTTAGTTTTATTAAATAAGATAATTATATTCAGTAGTTATATTTATTAATTTACTAAATATTTTTTTAATATAAATTTGGCACTTATAAAAATTTAGCAGTAAAAATTTAATATCTAACTTTTTAGCACTTAAAATTTTTAGTTTATCAAACATACCCTTAATTAAGTTATTACAATACAACTACAATTGAAAAAAAAAGTAACTATTAAAATAATAACTAAATCATTAGATTTTTTTTATAATTACAATAAAAGTCTACTTTAAAATAGTATCAAATGTGTAAAAAAAAATGAAAAATTGTCATTTTGTTAACATTATTTAACATACTTAGGTTAAAATATGTCATAGGTCCTTGACTTCATGCTCTCTTCACTTTAGAATTTAATTTTTGAACTTTTACTTTTAGAAATCTAGTCTCTGTAATTTTCAGATTTCAAAATCCAAGTCCAATTATCAACATTATTTTCTTTTGTTAAATTGGTTGATGTGATATTTTAAAATAAAAAAATTCACTTGGTAGAAATGCAACTAAAAAATGGCGTTATAACGAACCTGAATTTAACAAAATAACCTTAACAGGATTAATAATTGGACCTGAAATTTGAAATTTGAAAAATAGAGAGATTAAATTTTAACCAAATATTTATTTTTATATAAAAATGATATTCTAAAAGGACCAAAAGGAAAAAAATCACAATGTACGGCCGCATCATCGGCATAAATATATATGCATGGTGTGAAAGATCAGTTTTAGGAAACAATGTTTTGTTTCCTGCAAAGAAGTTTAAAAGATCATACGTATGATTTGCAATGAGAAAGGAGATAGTTTATATCACTGATTTAATTTACAATTTTTAATATTTTACATATTATGTATTGTAGTTTTGTGTAATATCTCAAAATTTTGGTTTTTAAGAAACTACAAGTATTTTAAAGGTAAATTAAGTATTTGGAGAGAAAGTATGAATAATGAAATTTAGTAGGGACTTAATTTCAAAATTTTAAAAGTTAAAGGATTAAAAGTAAATTTATCATTTTGGAAAAGGGGCAAAAATTTAACAAATATTTTTTACGAATGTGACATGGAGATATATTGATATGTGAAGTTGAAAAATCGAGATTAGAACTAAATTGAATAAAGTGGAAAAGTACAAGAACTAAAGTGTGATTTTTCCATTTTATACAGGAAGGACCTAAATGAAAATTTTATATTTTTAAATGATAATTGGAGACACAATGATGATGTTAAAACACCTAAGCGCATGAGTTGTAAAGTTTTAAGGAAAAATGTGGTAATTATGGATGAAAAGCGGAGGAATTTGATTGGTTGGTGAAATAAGGATTAAATTGAAAGAAAAGAAAAATATAGGAATTGAGAGATAAAATGGGGAGGTAGCAACTGGTACAGCAAAAATAAAAGGGAAAGAAAGAAAAGGAAAAAGAAAAAAAAAATCTCTCATACATTTTTCTTGAGTTTTTTTTGTCTTTTTGAAAATCAAGGCTTAATTTTATATCTTAGAATGTTATGGAAATATTTTCAATCATGGAAACAACTTAGATGAAAGTGAAAGTGAAGAAAAAGCTTGGAAAAGTTAAGAGAAAGATTAATTTTAAGTAGACCTGTCCATGTACCCGGCCCGACCTGAAGACCCGCTCGAAAAGTAGGAGAGTTTAAGTAAAAATATAGGCCCAAAAAATGAGCTTGAGTTAAAAATAAGGCCCGCTTAAAAAATAGACCGGGCCTTGAGTAAGGCCTTTTTTTCCTAGGCCCAGCCCAACCCAAATATGCAAAAAAAGAAACCACTGCTTTTCCTTGCTATTTTTTTACTTTTTTTTGGCTATTTTATTGTTATTTTTTCACTGTTTTGTTACCATTTCACGATTATGTTGGTATTATTTTATTGTTATTGTTTGGATATTGTATAACTCTTATTTTATTGTTAATTTTGTTACTATTTTAGAGGTATTTGCTTGTTAAATTACACATATCTTAGTGTTATTTAAATAAACATATTTATTTATTTTCAATTTTTCGGGAAACATTTATTTTAATATTTTTAGTATTTTTGATGTATTATATTTTAAAAAAATATATATAATAAATAATATAAAAAATTAATACGGGCCGGTCGAGCTGGGCCCTAGTTTTAGCATTTTTATCCGAGCCGGGCTTGGGCAAAATCCTAGGCCCATTTTTTGAGCCAGACTGAACTTGGGTCTAGCAAATGGGCCTAAAATTTTGGTTGTGCTAGGCCTGAACCTGGCCCATGAACACATCTAATTTCAAGTGAAGAAATAAAGTAAGTTCTTAATTGAATTCAAGTTAGTTTATTTTAATTTGAATATTTGAGTATTTAAATTTTAATATGAAATAATTAAATAATATATTGTTAAGATTATTGAATATGTATATTGAATTTAGTAGTGAATATGTAATTAAAGGTGTGTTAGTAATGTAAGAAATGATAAAGTGATAATTTAGTGATTAGTGAATTTTATGAAACTAAGGATTAAATTATAAAGAGTGAAAAGTTATTTATTTGTCATTGATTGATAAGTGAATACATGTAGAATATGTGAAATAAATATTGTGATTAAAGGTTTAAATGAAGTGAAAAGTGAAATTAAAGTGTTATAAAAGTAAATACTGAATTTTCATGAATTTAGGGATTAATTGTAAAATGTTCAAAAATTTCTAAGTGTGCTAAAATAGTGAAATAAATATTTAAGTGAAGTGTTTTATGAAAGCAAAGTGTTATATGAAAGAAAATTAAAATATAAAGTGTAAAGTATTGTCAATATGTGATATGTAAGTGTTTATGTGAATTAATGTATAAAGTGAAAATGTAGTGCATGTGGTAATAAGATGAACTCAGAGGAAATATATGATATATGATAATAAGATGATTTTGGAGTTGAGAGGGGTTGGGGGTTCCGACGGGAACTGGGTTGGTGATACAAGGGTTCAGAGGGGATTAGAAGAGGAGTATTGAGTTATGTGATGTGTTTATTGGAGTTCCTCTTATCAGAGTTCCGTTATAGGCCAAGAGTTCATGTTTGGCTTGATCTCTACAATGTATTGAAATTATTTAACTCCTTTGAGATTCACTAAGGACTGCCAAAATGATATGTGAAAGTAAAAGTGTGAAACGCCCTCAATTAATTATGTCTGTTTTACAAATTTTGTCATAACTAAGTATCTGTAGCAGTGGTTAAGTGTCTTAATTTGATGTCTAAGGTCTCAGGCTTGAGTTGTAGTTCAATCGTCTTTTGTTTCTAAGCCTATTTGATTTTAAATAAAAATATGCTTATTGTCAAAATAATTTTGGAGCTGGTTTTATTATTTTATTAAAGACAAAGGGAGTTTGTTAGAAATAATAATAATAATATTATATTCTTTGATAAATCAAGTAGCAATTTTTTTAAAAAAAATTGTTTTAACTCTTGGGCTTGTTTTGAATTAAACAAAACAAGTGTCTAATTCTGGTCAAATTCTATTTTATGAGTAGGCATTTATTTTATTTATTTTGTTTTTGAAAAAAAAAAGAAGAAAAAAGAATCTCAAAAACCCACGTTTCCTCTTTTTGCTATTCCTCAAGTCAGGTCACAATTTCAATTGCAAAAATTTAGTTTTCTTGTTCATCTGTTCGTCAGTTCTCTTTCGGGCTTTGTTTGGAAATCTTCTTTAACATTGGTTGTTGTTGGTTGGGTCTGTAATTTTGCTTCTATTAGGCAACGTTTTAATTAGTTATTTGATTGATTAATTTGGGAGTTTTGAGGCACAATAGGTGTTGTTAAAATTTGGTTTTTAATGATTAATTAGTTCATTGCGCTTAGGAGAAAATCGTGAGACGTTTAACACTCCTTCAGCATTGTAATATCATGGGGTTGTGGTTCGATTATCGGTAAGAGTTTAGAAGGGTGTTAGTGTTATCAATGAGTTCGATTATTAGTTATCTTGTGCCTAAATGTTGTAATTAATCGTTTTATTTGGCATATTTAGGTATCGAGAGTTCTCTGGTTGCGTTCTTGTCGAAATCGAATCAGGTGTGTAACGAAAACACGAGAAAACGATGATCGGTGAAAGCTGAAAATAGGACCTGTCGACGCCACACGGCTGTGTGGTAGGCCATGTGCGACACACGGCCTAGGTCATTTTGGGTCGTATGGGCCACACGGGCAAGCCACATGGGTATGTGGGTCCAAATTTCAAAAATTTTCCCTAGGGTCGTACATGTCATCTTAATCGACTGTGGGTCTTCCATAAGGTCAGTATGTGTGGTATAAGCCTTAAAGCATGAAATCTGCTACTATGTTAGATTGAAATTAACGTAAATGACATTTATACGAGTATTATGAAATAAAGTATGTATGATTTGTTCTGTTATGTATAAGCATGTGAAATATCTGTTATACGAGCATGCATAATATGTTAATTCTGATATCTATTAGTCTGTTTTATCTGATAATCTGTCTGTAATTGGCTATGGGGCGGGATTTGTATTATGAGGAGGAAGTGTTCTGTGTGAGGCGATATCTTGCCATTATACTGGCAGCAAAGCTGCGATTATTCTGAAAAGTGTCGTATAGACACTATGCGGTGTGTAGGGTTGGGTGGGTGTTTTATACCCCACATGGTGTGATGGGATGGTCGGAGTTGATGTGTAGAGGATGGGGGCAAGATTTTGCATATTTGTATCTGCATACTTCTGATTCTATAAAAGGTTTACATCTGTATCTATTCTGCATGAGATTAAGTTTGAATTTCTGTTTATATACACGTTACACACTGAGTTTCAACACTCACTCTTTGTTTGTTTGTTCTGTTCAGGTAACCCTCAAATTTAGGCAGGCCGGTGCGACGGAAGCTCAGTGGTGACCAATTTCCATAAAATTTCATTATCTTAAAATTAGGTTAAACTTTGCTAACTTTTGAGAGTTTTGTAATTTTGGGACTCTCCGGAATTTTCGGGACTGTTTTTGGTTTTGGATTTTATTTTAATTTTCTAAGCGTAACAACCGATAAAACGATTTTTCTGAAAATGACAACTTTTCTGAAATAACGATTTTCAAGAAACAATTTGATTTGCCAAAATATGACATTTTAAAGAAACTCTGCTGCAAAACATTTGGTTTTATAAAAAGGCGTAAACGAGTAACGGTTTTAAATCAAATAAGTATATTAATAAGTTTTCCAAACAAATCAGACATATTAAGTAACAACGGTTACGACAATTTGCAAATAACAAGGAATTTGTTTTATAATTTTTCTTTGTAACACTTCTAGATTCGACCATAATGTTTAGGCCGGGTTTGAGGTGTTACATTTAGTGGCATCAGAGCTAGGTTACAAAACTCGGGCTGTGAAATTTTGGGTTCAAAATTTTATTTGTAAAAAACTGGTTTTCAAGAAAATTTTATTTCTTGCAATTTGAAAAGTGTATGTGGTACACCGAGTCTCCGACGCCGATCTTGTAAGTACTTCTAAACTTAGAAATATTGTAGTTAGAAAACTCTGAAATGTCTGAAACTACACTGAGTTAGTTAGGGACTGAAACTTCTGATAAATATTTGACGCGTAAAATACTTGCTAATAAACACTAAAACTGATGCACAAAATTTTGTAACACAGATAAACCTTTGATTACGATGAGTGCTCGAGGAATACGTGGTCGTGGTACTCGTAGGCGCGGCGAGCGCTGTAGAGGAACTCGATCTGAGTCGTCATCGATGGGTAGTATGCCTAATTTGGATACAAGCGAGACACCGGCTACACCTTCAGTTGAGATTGGGTCTCAAAGCCACTCAACTAGGGACGGCGCATTGTCCCAAGCCATGCTTAGAGTATTAGAGAGGGTCGCTGGACCCCGTTCTGGTTTTGGGAGCCGTAAGTCGGTAACTGAACGACTCTGGTCTAATGGTGCTGAGCTTTTTAGGGGCGTCACTTGAATCGCCCCTACTGTGGCTGAATACTTGGTGGATGCCACCAAGAGGATAATGAATGACATTGACTACACTTCTGACCAGAAACTGAAGGGTACAGTATCTTTTCTTCGCGACGAGGCGTACTAGTGGTGGTTATCAGTTGAGGAGGGTACTTAGCCGGATCGTATTAATTGGGAGTATTTTAAAACCACATTCCAAAGAAAGTATGTGGGACAAGTTATACGAAAGCTGGCAAGTGCGAGTTCATAAACCTCACTCAGGGGGATAAGACTGTGGCCGAGTATGAAGCTGAATTTCTGAGATTGAGCCATTACGCTCGAGGGATGGTGGCAACTGAATATGAAAAAAGTATTTGCTTTGAGGATAGTTTGAGAGACAGTCTGAGAGTTCTGATAGCTCCGCAGAGGAAGTGAGAGTTCGTCATTTTGGTGGACAATACGAAGATCGCCAAAGAGGTTAAGCGCGTTGAGCGTCAGAATAGGGACCGAGAGAGGGGTAAGAATAAGAAAGATTCAAAGCCCTCTAATTCTGTTCAGAGGCCTAAGAAATGGGCCAAACCTGATGGGCCTTCTAGAGTTGGAGTTTCAATTGCTCCTCATATGGCTTAGCTGTGCAACGACTGTGGTAGACACCATCCAGGTGAGTGTTGGAAAAGGTTAAAAGCGTGTCTACGATGTAGGTCTATAGAGCACTGTATTAGAGATTACCTACAGCATTTTGATCAGATGCAAGCTCCAGCTTCGGGTTTTGTTCAGCCTCAGAGGGTAGTTCAGCAACTGCCTAGGGTTCGTGGTCCGGCCAGGGGTGGAAATGGTATTGGTAGAGGACAGAGAGTACCAAGCAAAGGTGCTAATCAAACTAAGGTGAGGCAGCCTACACTGGTTTATACTGTCAGACGTCATGAGGACAAAGATGCCGCTGATGTGATTACAGGTGCGTTCCTTATTTTTGATGTTTCTTATTTTACATTAATAGACATAGGGTTAACACACTCCTACGTAGCTAGTTTTATCTCTGAAAATTGTGAGATTCTTGTTGAGAGTACTTCTGGTGAGATTTCTGTATTGAGTCCGCTGGGTTAATCTCTTCGGGTGAATAGACTGTATAGGAATGTACCGTTGGAGGTACAAGGGGTTGTATTTCTAAATAATCTAATGGAGCTACCGTTTGGTGAATTTGATTTAATTCTAGGTATAGATTAGCTTGTGGAGCATTAGGTCAGTTTGGATTTACGACTAAAAGGGTAGTTATGAGATCCGAGACTGATGTAGTGATGGTTATGATCGACGAGCATCGTGATTACTTATCCAATGTGATTTTCGCTCTTGTGGCCAAAAAATTGGTTCGAAAAGAGTGTAAAGCGTATCTGACTTTTGTAAGTGATTCGATTTCTGTGGACTCTTCTGTTGGGAATATTCGAACAATTAAGGAATTTTTAAATATTTTTCCCGAGAAATTATTGGGTTTACCTCCGAATCAGAAAGTAGAGTTCGGTATTGATCTTCTACCGGGTATAGCTCCGGTGTCTATTGCTCCTTATCGTATGACACTAAAGGAGCTTATGGAGCGAAAGACTTAGATCCAGGAGCTTATGGAGCTAAAGGCTCAGCTTCAGAAGCTTTTAGATCATGAATTCATCTGTCCTAATGTGTCTTCGTAGGGGCAACGGTTTTATTTGTGAAGAAAAAGGATGGTACCATGAAAATGTGCATCGACTATCGGCAGTTGAATAAGCTAACTGTGAAAAATAAGTACTCACTTCCGAAGATCGACGACCTATTTGATCAGTTTTATGGGGCTTCGATATTCTCCAAGATAGATCTCCGTTCTGGGTATCACCAGCTTAAGGTTAAGGAAGTTGATGTCCAGAAAACTGCTTTTAGGAATCGTTATGAGCATTACGAGTTCCTAGTCATGCCTTTTGGTTTGACAAATGCTCGGCTGCATTCATGAATATGATTAATTAGGTTTTCCAGTCGTATTTGGATCAGATCGTCGTAGTTTTTATCGATGATATTCTAGTATACTCTAAGACCAAAGATGATCATGATGAGCATCTTAGAGTAGTTCTTCAGATACTTCGAGAGAAACAGCTCTACGCTAAGTTGAGTAAGTGTGAATTCTAGTTGAGGGAAGTAACGTTTCAGAGGCATGTGGTTTCTACTAAGGGGATCCAAGTTTATCCTAAAAATATTGAGGTTGTACTTGATTGGAAACAGCCTAAGAATGTTTCTGAGATTCGTAGTTTTCTAGGTCTTGCGGGCTATTACTGTAGGTTTGTCGAGGGGTTCTCATTAATAGCAGCTCCTCTAACTAAGTTGTTGTGAAAGAACGCTTCTTTTGTTTAGACTGATGAGCAACAATCGAGCTTTGAGAAGCTCAAATCTATTTTGATTCAGGCTCCTGTTCTGATACAACCTGAATCTGGTAAAGAGTTCATGGTATATAGTGATGTGTCGTATGTCGATTTGGGATAAGTTTTGATGCAAGATGGTAAGGTTTGCTTATGTGTTCCAACAACTTAAGGCACACGAGGGGAATTATCTGACGCACGATCTTGAGTTGGTTACTGTAGTTTTTACCTTAAAGATCTGGAGGCACTATCTGTATGGTGAGAGGTGTATCATCTACACCAATCACAAGAGCCTTAAGTACCTTCTTACTCAAAAGAAGTTGAACCTTAAGTAGTGTAGATGGATTGAGCTGCTCAAGAATTACGACTGCACTATAGAGTATCATCCTAGTAAGGCTAATGTCGTGGCTGATGCTCTTAGTCGTAGAATAGTGTCCGATTTGAGAGCGAGCACTGTTTGATGATGGGAGTTTACTAGCCGAATTGCAAGTTAAGCTAACTTGGATTGATCAAAATTGGGATAAACAATTACGGGATGCATATCTGATTCTGCGTTTCTTCAGGTAGAGGATGGTAGTACGTCTAACTTTGGGCTGAATAGTGATAGGGTTCTGTGTTTATGAGGACGAGTTTGTGTACCAAACAACTTTGATTTGAGACAGTCTATTCTGAGGAAAGCGCATAGTAGCTCATATGCTATGTATCCTAGTGGATATAAGATGTATTGGGATCTTCGGGAACTGTATTGGTGGTTGAGTTTAAAACGAGAGCTAACACATTTTGTTTCTTGATGTCTGACGTACCAGCAAGTTAAAGCTGAGCATCAGTTGCCTTCGGGTTTGCTCCAACCTGTTAAAATTCCCTTATGGACATGAGAGCGTGTGACTATGGATTTCGTTAGTGGGTTGCCCTTAACACCTACTAAGAACGATTCAATCTAGGTCATCCTAGATCGGTTGACCAAGTCTGCCCACTTTATTCCTATTCGAACAGATTATTCTCTTCAAAAGTTGCCCAAGCTATATATTTCTGAGATTGTGAGACTTATGGGGTTTTGGTTTCGATAATTTCAAATAAAGGCCCTCGTTTTACTTTTCGATTATGAAAAAAGCTTCTTGAGGCTCTGGGTTCGAGGTTGGATTTCAGTACTGTGTTTTATCCTCAGACAAATGGACAATCTGAGAGGGTGATTCAGATACTGGAGAATATGCTCCGGAGTTGCGTGATCAATTTCTAAGGTAGTTGGGAGGATTTTCTACCATTAGCCGAGTTCGCCTAAAATAATAGTTTTCAGTCTAACATTTAGATGGAACCTTACGAGGCTCTGTATGGTCATAAGTGTCGTGCCCCGTTGTGTTGGATTGAGTTGGGTGAACGATGAATTGTGGGTCCTGAGTTGGTTTCTGAGACTAAAGACAAAGTCAAACTGATTCGAAATCATCTTAAAGCGACTTCAGATAGACAGAAGTCCTATGCAGATTCGAAAAGGAGAGATATTGAGTACTCCGTGGGTGATTACGTATTCCTTAAAGTATCTTCGCAGAAGAAAGTTCTACAGTTTGGACGTAAGGGCAAGTTGAGCCCTAAGTTCATTGGGCCGTATTAGATTTTGAAGCGTGTGGGATCGGTTGCTTATCAAGTAAAGCTACCTCAAAAGTTAGACCGTATCCATGACGTGTTTCACGTCTCTATGTTGAGGCGGTATTGGTCTGACCCATCTCACGTTGTTTCTATTGAGGAGATTGAGGTTAGACCAAATTTGACTTTTAAGGAGAAGCCGATTTAGATTCTGGATCAAGATGTAAAAAATTTGAGGAAGAAGTCTATTCCGTTAGTGAAGGTTCTGTGGCGGAATCATGGTACTGAGGAAGTCACGTGGGAACCTAAGGATTTGATTCGTCAGCAATATCCACATCTATTTGAGTCAGGTAAATTTCGAGGTCAAAATTTCTTTTAAGAGGTAGAGTTGTAGCTCCCTGAGTTAATTAAGTCTGTTTTACGAATTTCATCTGAAGTAAGTATCTATAACTGTAGTTAAGTGCCTTAATTCGGTGTTTGAGGTCTCGATTTTGAGTCGTAGTTCAATCATCTTTTGTTTTTAATCCTATTTGATTTTAAATAAAAATATGCTTATTGTCAAAATAATTTTGGAACTGTTTTTATTATTTTATTAAAGAAAAATGGAGTTTGTTAGAACTAATAATAATAATATATGCTTTAATAAATCAAGTATGAATTTTTTTTTAAAAAATTGTTTTAACTCTTGGGCTTGTTTTGAATTAAACAAAATAAGTGTCTAATTCTGGTCAAATTCTATTTTATGAGTAGGCATTTATTTTATTTATTTTATTTTTGTAAAAAAAAAAGAAGAAGAAAAAAGAATCCCAAAAACCCACGTTCCTCTTTTTGCTATTCCTCAAGTCACATCGCAATTTCAATTGCAAAAATTTAGTTTTCTTGTTCATCTGTTCGTCAGTTCTTTTTAGGACTTTGTTTGGAAATCTTTTTTAACATTGGTTATTGTTCGTTGGGTCTATAATTTTGCTTCTATTAGGTGACGTTTTAATTAGTTATTTGATTGATTAATTTGGGAGCTTTGAGACACAATAGGTGTTGTTAAAGTTTGGTTTTTAATGATTAATTAGTTCGTTGCGTTTAAGAAAGAATCGTGAGAAGCTTAGCACTCTTTTAGCATCGTAATTTTGTGGGGTTGTGGTTCGATTTAGGGCTGTGCATTATTCGGTTAAAATCGAATTTTTTCGTTAACTGACCGAGTTCGGTTAATCGGTCGGTTAACCAAAAAAATTCGGTCGAGGGTCGGTTAAGGTTTTTTGGTTTGTTCGGTTAACGGTTAAATCGGTTCGAAACGGGTCGGTTAACCGAAAAAATTCGGGTAAACCGAATTTACAACTTAAGTTAATCAGGGAGTTGGGCCGAATAGGACAACCCAAATTTAAGTATTCAACAGCCCTAGGCCCTAGCCCTAGAACGGTAGAACTTGGCCTGCTGTGTGCTGTCCATTAGACCATTACCGTTTGGTCCATTTCTCAGCAGCAGAGTGAGCAGACGACACACAACACCCCTATTCAGTATTCACATTTCACAACACCCCTCCAGCCCTCCTCCCTAATTTCACAAATTTCACTTTCACTTTCACACTCACACTGTCACAGACACAGTCCCAACAACACCCGTAGCCCTAAATCTCAGTCTCAGTCTTAACACCCAACACTCAACAAACACCCAACAAACACTCAACAGTAGAATCAGGAGTCGCCGAGTTGCCGGAGTCGCCGAGCACCAGGTTTGCTTTCTTCTAACTTCTTACCTCTTCACTTCATCTTAACCAATGCTATCCATGGTTGCTGACTTGCTGTCTTCTTTTGTACATATGAAATTTTTAATATATATATTAGGTTTTACAAGCAGCTATGTAAAAAAAACCCTAAACAGTAAAAAACTAAAAATGGTAAACGTACATGAAAATTGAAATCATGGGGAGTGAGGCAGTGAGCAATGAAATGAAAATATAGAATTGCTTTTTCATTTTTGTGAATGTATCGCGAAAACATATTAGATCATATGGGTACCTTTCGCTTGGTTTTGTTGTTTTTCTGTGGTGGATTGAATAATGAATAGACCATTTCTTCTTGGGCCCTTTCCATGTTTATTTCCTTAAAAAATTATTACTTACAAATTTCTTTACACATCCAGTGTACAAATTTCTTTACACATCCAGCATATATAAATTTATTACTTACAAATTTCTTTACATATCCAGTGTAAGTAAAAATTTATTACATACAAATTTATTACTTACAAATTTCTTTACACATCCAGTGTACAAAGAAAACAAGATAATTAAATATTTAAATATGAGATGGACATCGGACACAGTCCACGTCGGTATTTATATATGCTGTCCTCTGTGGGTAATTAAGGTTTTACAAACTCTTGCTATATTATAATTTTTTATCATTATAATATCAGGGCCGTAGGAAATTTTTTACTAATATTATAATTTTCATCATTATAATTTTTTCATCATTATAATTTTTCATCATTATAATATCAAGGCCCTGATATTTAAGTGGGTATTTCTTTTTTCTTAATATTATAATAGTAAAAAATTGTTAAATAAATAATAAATAAATAATAAATAATAAATACGAATTTCACCCTCAAGTCTCTTTTCAGTGTGGCAACTGATACTTGCATTAAAAGTTTGGTTAGATGGGGGTAGCAGTAGGTAGTAACAATCAATGAACATCACCAACAAGCAAAATATGGAAATTTCAGCACCATGATCTTAACTTGGTACATGCGAACAACATATATGATATATCTAGAAACCATAACATAAATTTAACAATTTTAGTGTTTTGATATCTTAACTAAACTTGTATATGTTTGATACTTTGATTATTCATCCAAACTTTAATTTTGTAATGGGTTAAACTAAACTTGTATATGCTGTTCCTGATCTTGCAGAATGTCAACCGAACCAACATCTATTGAGGGTAGTGTTACACCTCCTACTTCGATAGATTCTGAAAATTCGGGAGTTGGAGCTTCAATCCAAACAAAGGGGACTACCAGGAAAAGAAAAGCCCCTCCTCAAAGGTCAGAAGTTTGGTCTCACTTCACTAAATTTATTAATAGTGAGGGTGAAAGTAAGGATAAATGTAATTATTGTGAAAAGGAATTTTGTTGTGATATGAAAAAAAATGGTACGGGGTCATTGAAATTTCATATTGGTTCATGTAAGAAAAATCCTAGTAATGTTGTTGACACTAGTTAAGGACAACTAGTTTTACCTAGAAAGGGAGTTGAAGGGGGGGAAAGGAATCTTTCAACTTGGAGATTTGATCAAGAAGCATGTAGGAAAGGATTAGCACAAATGATTCTGATTGATGAATTACCTTTCAAGTTTGTTGAAAGTGAAGGTTTTAAGAAATTTATGTTTGTGGCATGTCCTAGATTTCATATTCCTTCACGAACTACTATGACTAGGGATGTTTATCAATTGTATCTAGATGAAAGGGTCAAGATAAAACAACTTTTGAGAAGTTCTTGTTCTAGAGTTTGCTTAACTACTGACACATGGACATCTTTGCAAAGAGTTAATTATTTGTGTATCACTGCTCACTTTATTGATAATGATTGGAAATTGAATAAAAAGATTTTAAACTTTTGTCCAATTTCTAGTCATAAGGGTGAGTCCATTGGGATGGTGATTGAGAAATGCTTGTTGAATTGGGGGATTGATAAGTTGTTTACTGTTACTGTTGATAATGCAAGTTCAAATGATGTTGCTATTGGTTATTTGAGAAAGAAATTTAACCCTCAAGGGGGTTTAGTTCAAAATGGTAAATATCTTCATATGAGATGCATGGCACACATTGTGAATTTGATTGTTGTGGAAGGCTTAAAGGAAATGAATAAATCTGTTGAACGTGTTAGGGGGCTGTTGATATGTGAGACAATCTCCAGCTAGATTACAAAAGTTTAAGGAGTGTGTTGTGGTGGAAAAGATAGAGTGCAAAAAGATGTTGTGTCTTGATGTTTGTACTAGGTGGAACTCGACCTACTTAATGTTAGACACTGCTCAGAATTTTGAGAGAGCTTTTGAGAGATTTGAGGAGCAAGATACAAACTTTAGGGCTGAACTTGAAAGGGGAGAGGGTTGGCCTAGTGTGGATGATTGGGATAATGTTAGAAACTTGAGGGATTTCTTGGAACACTTTTATGATGTCACTTTGCGTATATCTGGCACTTCATATGCCACGTCCAATAATTTTTTTGATGAGCTTTTCGAAATTGATATTCTTTTACGAGATGCTCAATTAAATAGTAATATTGATTTCAATGTTATGGCCATCAAGATGAAAGAGAAGTATGATAAGTATTGGGGTGATATTGATAAGATGAATTTGCTTATGTTTGTTGCTTGTGTTTTAGATCTTAGACAAAAACTAAAGTATCTTAAATTTGCACTTAGTGAAATGTCTAGCTCTGAAAAAGCTTGTGAAATGATGCAAAAGTTGAAGGAATCTTTGTATGAATTGTTTGATGAGTATAAGCCTCCACTTCATAGTACTTGTAGCCAATCGAGTGTGTCAACACATGTTTCTATTGGTGAACCACAACAAAAAATGAAAAGGCGAATGCAAGCTTTGTATAAAAAGCGTGAGTTGGAAATTTGTGGTGAGGATAAAACATCTGAGTTGGATAAATATCTAGCTGAGGCTAATGAAGAATTTGTTGAAGATTTTGATATTTTATTGTGGTGGAAAGTGAACAGCCCTAGATTTCCCACTCTTTCAAAAATTGCCAGAGATGTTTTAGCTATACCAGTTTCTACGGTTGCTTCAGAGTCTGCATTTAGCACCGGAGGACGTGTGCTTGATCAATATAGGATTTCTTTAACTCCTAAAATTGTACAAGCTCTTGTGTGTACTCAAGATTGGATTCGAAGATCATCATCACAAGAAAACATAAAAAAGATTGAAGAACAAATCCAAGAGCTTGACAAGATTGAAAATGGTATGTTTATTGTTTTATTTTAATAGTTTCAATTTTTTACCATATCACTCTTACTTATTTAATTGATTCAATGTTTAGACATTTCTTGGAATGCATTAGAGCCTACCCTAGATTCATGAGCTTTCGTGAGTTGAAGGGTATGCTTACTACTATCTTATTCTTGTTAATTTATAATCTATTCGTTTGTTTATATTATTTGATTTTTTTTAAATGCGTATATTTCTATTATATGCTAAATTTTTGCTCATGTTTTTTTTAGGTTTAATGCAAATGGAGATATTTTGGAGAGATGAAATGGATATAAATGGAGAATATTAAAAACATAAATGTCAATTATGTGTTAATTCAAGACTTATGTAATGTTTTTAATTATGTAGTGTTAATTCAAGACTTATGTAATGTTTTTAATTATGTAGTGATTCAAAGACTTATGTAATAGTTTTAATTATGTAGTGATTTAAAGATTTATGTAATGCTTTTAATTATGTAGTGATTTAATTCCGGTAATTTGGATAATTTTCGGGTAATTTGGGTAATTTTCGGGTAATTTGGGTAATCCGAGTAATTCGGGTAATTTTTAACCAAAAATGAACAACACATATTTTTCGGTTAATTCGGTTAACTGACCTTATTAACCGAAAAAAATTTCGGTTCGGTTAATTATTTTTAAAAAAATTCGGTTCGGTTAACGGTTAAAAAATTTGGGAGGTCGGTTAATTCGGTTTTAACAATTTCGGGGACCGATTAACCGACTGAACACCCCTAGTTCGATTATCAGTAAGACTTTGGAAGGGTGTTAGTACTATTAATGAGTTCTATTCTTAGCTATCTTGTGCCTAAATGTTGCAATTAATAGTTTTATTTGGCATATTTAGGTCTGGGGAGTTCTCTGGTTACGTTTTTGTCGAAATCGAATCAGGTGTGTAACGAAAACACGAGAAAATGACGATCGGCGAAAGTCGAAAATAGGGCCTGTCGACGCTACACAACCGTGTGTCTGACTGTATGCAACACATGGTCGTGTGATAGGCTTGTGCGAGGCCGTGTGCGACATACGGCCTTGGCCATTTTGGGGCCTGTGGGCCACACGGGTGTGTGGACCCAAAATTTAGAATTTTTTCCTAGGGTCGTACATGTCGTCTCGATCGACTGTGGGTCTTCCATAGGGTCGATATGTGTGGTATAAGCCTTAAAGCATGAAATCTGCTACTCTGTTAGATTGAAATTAACGTAAATGTCATTTATATGAGTATTATGAAATACGGTATGTATGATCTATTCTGTTATGTATAAGCATGGGAAATATCTGTTATACGAGCTTGTATGATATGTTAATTATGATATCTATTAGTCTGTTTTATCTGATAATCTGTCTGTAATTGGCTCTAGGGCGAAATTTGTATTATGAGGAGGAAGTGTTCTATGTGAGGCGATATCTCGCCATTATACTGATAGCAACGCTGCGATTATTTTGAAAAGTGTTGTATAGACACTATGCGGTGTGTAGGGTTGGGTGGGTATTTTATACCCCACATGGTGTGATGGGATGGTCAGAGTTGATGTGTAGAGGATGGGGGTAGAATTTTGCATATTTGCATCTATATACTTCTGATTTGTAAAAGGTTTACATCTGTATCTGTTCTGCATGAGATTGAGTCTGAATTTTTGTTTATATACAGGTTACACACTGAGTTTCAAAACTCACTCTCTGTTTTTTTGTTCTATTCAGGTAACCCTCAGATTTAGGTAGGTGGGTGCGACGAAAGCTCAGTGGTGACCACATTTCCATAAAATTTCATTCTCTTAAAATTAGGTTAAACTTTGCTGACATTTATGAGTTTTGTAATTTTAAGACTCTGCGGACTTTTTTGCGACTGTTTTTGGTTTTGGATTTTATTTTGGTTTTCTAAGCGTAACAACCGATAAAACGGTTTTTTTTGAAAACAACAACTTTTCTAAAATAATGGTTTTCAAGAAACAATTTTATTTGCCAAAATATGACAATTTAAAGAAACTCCGCTGCTACATTCGTTTTTATAGAAAGGCGTAAGTGAGCAACGATTTTTAATCAAATAAGTATATTAATAAGTTTTCCAAACAAATCAGACATATTAAATGGTTACGACGATTCGCATTTAACAAGGAATTTGTTTTATAATTTTCTTTTGTAACACTTCCAGATTCAGCCATAATGTCTAGGCTGGGTTTAGGGTTTTACAAAGTGTTTTAGTGATATATTTGTTTCAGTAATACATGAAAATTAAGTGTTAAATGATATATGTGAATTAAGTTTTTATGTTATGCTTGTGATATGAGAAAAAAATTTGGTATGTGAATGTGAAAGTTGATTAGTGACTATATGTGTTAAAGTAAAAACTATAAGTTATAAAGTTAATTTAAATGTTTTAATGTTTTGGGAAATGAATTAAAAGTTTAAGTATATTAGTGAAATAATTTGTGTGAATAAATGTTATTAAAAAATTATTTAAATTATAGCCACAAGAGTTAAGTGAGATGACAATGATCTCATCTACCTTAACAAGTGGTCGAGGGTTCAATCATTGCCCTGGGTATGGAGCAGCTTTAAATCTCGTGGCCAGTGTCTACTCCCTTAATGGACTACAGTACGCAAAGGATTAGTCACTAGGCTTGCTCCAACGAATACCTTTGATATGTTAGAAAAAGTTTGAGAATGATTAGAGGTTGTTTAGACATGTTTTAGTGATGTTTTGACTTTTTTTGGGTTCCCTTGCACTAATGGTGTGACAACTTTGATATATGTATTGGTACCTAAAAGTCAAAATGTTAAAATCTACAGTAAAATAGTAGAGGTATCAATACCTCTGCCCCAAACCGTTAATTTGCATTGCTTTGACCAAAAAATGTCTCGAACAAACTTGGATTGAAATTAATCATAACGAATACTCAGAAATAGTTCAAAATGCTTAAAAAAGAGTTTAATAAGGTTGAATTGAAATGTGTAAAATAAAGTGAGTGATTAAGTGATTTAATGTCTAAAATGTGACACATATTGCTCGGGTTATCGATTTAACCCAAGTGAGGGATGTTAGACTTTTTACCACTTTCGTCGACAGTACATCTTACATTGGTAAAAGAAACGTGAAGATTGTTATAAAAATCAATTATGGGAAAGATGATTATATTACCTTTCTAAATGTTAGTGCATTTGAATGTAAGTTATAGAATATAGTACAAACATTATGATTGTTATTTTTCAATTTTAAAATTAGTACAAAAAATTATTTCCAGGTCCAAAATTTAACCTATGGAAGAACGACCTCACCCATTTATTGAAAATATTTATACACTTTAACACAAATTTTCATGCTACCGTGTCACATTTTATTATTGTGTTTATTAATTACATGTTCTTAATAATTTTTTTAATTAATAATCACAAAAAAACTAAAACATTATATTTTTTCTTTTAGATAATTTTTTATGTTAAAAATAAATTATTTCTAAAAAGAAAACAAAAATTTAATATTATTATAAATTTGTATAAAAATATACTAATTGTTATGAATATTTTATTAAGTCAATGTCTACCATGATCAAGATAAAGTTTTGATGTATTTTAAATCTAATAGTTATTAGAATTAAATCTATACTTCTTTTATACTTCTTATGCCTATAAATAGAGACTTTGATGAAGCAGTGTAAATTATCCCTTTTGATCAATAAAGTACATTTTCTATTGCTTTCTTATTTTCTTTGTTCTTTATTCTCTCCATCTCTCTTATTTTATAACACGTTATCAACACGATCTTGCTCAAAGTGATAGTTCCTTCTATCAACGATCAAATTTATCCTTCATGATTTTCAATTTTTTTGACGGCAAGATGTAAAGCTTTTGCAGGAAGTTTCTTTTATTTAATGTTTCATATCTGATTATTATTTTTCATTCTTTTTTCATTATATGTTACATTGTTTTGATTAACTTATTTTACTTTTTGTTCTTAAGGATGGTGAAAGATTTGATACCGTTATTTATATGAAATCAAGATTATTTTCGCACTATCTCATACCTTTTAGTGGTGACGATGATGTTAAAGATCTTTAGGTATATTTTACTATGTTTTATTTATTGTTTATTATAATTGGAGACTAATCATGACAACATGCATATATAGATTTTGATTTGAAATCTCATGCATATTTGCGATGGTGATTATGAAATAAAGAATCTATTGAGATGTTTATAAGTCCGTCCTACTAGATTTGTTGCATTCCCCGAAGTGAATGTAAACATAAAGAAAATAACATATACACTCATAGACCACTAAAAGTGGGAACATAGTAATATAACAATGAGAGTTCTCAAGATAACTTTTCAAAGAGTAAATATAACTTATACTATCAATGTAATATGAAAGATTATTGGCCACATATGTGGCGTATGCCCAAATATTTTGCTTCTGTTAATATTTTTTGAGGAATGATATGAAAATGTAGTAATGAATTCTATCATTACAGATAGAAATTATTTATCTTATTTGGTACTGAAACAAACAAATATTATTTCAATATTTGATAATACAAAATTAGTTGAAAGCTCCAAAAGAGCTAATATATCACTATCTAAAAAGCACAAAATTTGTGATGGTTAATGCATTACTTTTAAAAGTTATTTGTAATGGATCACATATTGAGATTGTGAATGAGGAAAATATTATATTTCATATGAATAAAAAAAGGGGATTGAGTTATTAATTTATAATCTTTTATGATATTCTTTTGTCATCATCCCTATTAAAGGGTTGAAAGCAAAATATTTAACTGTGAAAGATCTACTCATGAGGAATAGAATATGATAATTCTATCTAAAGCTTATTATGGTTGTATGCACCTAAAGTTGCAAGTATTTTTTAAAAAAACTGTGAGTATAACTCTACAGTATTCAGAATAAGTTCTCAATTAAAATTACATGGTAAAATATTACTGATGAGAACTTGCAAGAGAGAAAACTTATGTATGAAAAGTCATTGGTTATGTACTTGTTGTGCACCTGGAAAATAATATCCACTCTCAAAGTTTGCTATTAATAGATTTTTAGGCATTTGAAGATTTTGGCATATTCCTTGAAGCGAATATTGCATATAATTATTTGGAAATTATATTTATTGACTTGGTGGCATTATAGACTTCACATTGATTTAGACATTTCTAATAATAAACGTCACAATAGTATTTATATGTGGATACAAATTAAAAGGAATGATAAGAAAATTATCAATTTGTTACAATTTAGTACAATTGAAACACATGTTAAAGTAAACCAGAAGTTTACTAAGACAAATGCATTTACTACTTGGTATGACCAGTTAGACCATCCTGGATCGTATATGATGCGAAAATTAATTAAGAATTCATATGGAAATCCATTAAAGAACCAGAAGATTCTTTAATTTAAAGAGTTCTCATTTGTTGCTTGTTCTCAATAAAAATTGGTTCTTAGAAAATCACTAGCTAAAGTTGAGGTTTAATGTCTTGCATTTCTGAAATAATATGGGCCCATTCATCCACCATGTGGATGGTTTTGATGTTATATGATTTTGACAGATGCATTTACAAAATAATCACATGCGTTATCAACTCGCAACCTGTCATTTGCGAGATTGCTTGTTTAAATGATTAATTTCAGATTATGCAATTAAAATAATTCATCTTGCTAATGTTGGTGAGTTTACATCCCAAGTTTTCAACGATTATAGCATGTCAATTGGGAAAAAAGTTGAACATCCTGTAACTCATGTTCACACAAAAAATGATTTAGCTGAATTGTTTATCAAATGCCTCCAACTAATAGCTAAACCATTACTTATGAGAACAAAACTTTCTATTTTAGCATGAGATTCATGCTTGTATTGATTTACATGTTGTACGCATCAAACCAATAAATTATAAATACTTCCAATTACAATTGATTTTTGATCAAGAGCCAAATATTTCCCATCTTACAATTTTTGGATGTGCGGTATATTTTCCAACTGCTCCACCACAACGCACAGATCATAATAAGAGATTGAGAATGTATATTTATGATTAAATGCTAAAATTACATATTTTATATAATTAAATTGGTTAATTTATGAGAGTACACCATTGATTTTTCCATGTTTATATTGAATTTTGTACAGTGATGCAATTTGGGGCTAAATAGAAGAAAAAAATAACAATTGGGCTAGATTGAAGAAAGGAGCAAAGAAGGTGTGCCAAAGCAGAATTTTTCCAAGATGTAATTAGGTGAAATTTTATGTTGACTTAGTGGGAGATTATGTAGGGATTTTTATATCATGGAATATTTTATTTCCTTGATTTTCTATGGCTAGTGGCTCTTAATTTGGCAAAGCTGCTAGTATAAATAGGGGCTACTTTGTTCATTTAATCATCAAGTTTTTAATCAAACTTATATCTCTTGAATTCAATCTTTTTCTTTCCTTTTTGCAAATTTAGTTGCTGACATTGATGCCTTATATTTTTTCCATCTATTAGTTTCCAGCTTTGGCACCCAATCCTTGCGTCACCCTCACCCACTCACTTCTATTTTTTTTCATTTATTCAACCTTCTCCAACTATGCCCAATACCAACATGCCCCAAACCTTAGTCAACTAAATCCATTTTCAGCTTTAGGTCGGAATTAGCCTCGTCAAGACCCGTGAGTTATGAACCCGAGCAATTTAACTCCTAAATTTTAGTACTTATTATTTCTCCGGATTAAGAGTATGATTTTGTCAACTCACAAAGTCAAATCAATACTAAGTAAAAAAACACGTCGTTTGATTTAGTGTGGTTAGACGTACAGTTGGAATTCCGAAAGGATCGATTGTCTAATCGATTTTCTGTGAACACATTGGCGTGCCAAGTGGGGATTGCTGTTTGGTTTTGTCAAGGGAAATAGTAACAGGATTTAAATGTCCTAGCGGTTGAGGACATTGGTTCGAGCTAGGCTCTTCTAGAACGCAAAGCTGCCGGATTTCTAAATCACGAACGTTTCGTTGGTTGTTCCATCGGTAAGGGTTAGTTATAGGACGTTCCATAACTAATTTACAGAAGGAAGAGTTGGTGTCCGAGGCGTCCTTGGTAGCTATAACTAGCTTATTGGAAAAGAGGAGTTCATCTAATTTCGAGGATCAGTTCAAAGATGAGGAAAAACCCGTGCCTGAAACTGAGCTAAGTTTAATTAATCTTTCTTCAGATTTATTTAACTGTTTTTATTATTTGTTTTCAGCTTTGACGTTTTATGCATTTTTTCTGTTTATTTCAGGTTTTCAATTTTTATCCTCCCCCCAAATTTCTTGGGCACGACAACTGCCCAGACATGAATCTGGTCGAGAAAGAGCAACAATTTTACGTGAGCCCAGTCTTTGAGGGATCGACCTTACTCCCTATACTACTTAAATTACAAATTAGGCGTAGGTTTACATTGGTGGACTCGACAACCATCAGTTTTGGTGCCGTTGTTAGGGACTGGCAACACTTACAATTGTTTAAATCATCTTCATGACCAGATCTTCATCCGGAGATCTCGAATACGACCCAGAGATCGAGAAAACAGCACGAGCAGAACGAAAAGAGATAGAAGCTCTTAAACGTGCAAGTAAAGCAGAAGTTGAGCTAGGACAAGGGATCCTAAAATCCAATGCCAAAAAAGTTGAGCCAAGCAATTCGTGCAGAGGCAATTCGACGTGGAAACAAGTCAAAGTGGTGAGACCGAACCACTTCCTGAAACGAAAGAAGCAGAAGACAACCTCAGTGAACCAGAAAGGATGGCATACTAAACCATTCGTGAATTAGCCGCTGCTCCCAATGAGCAAACACTGTTATGCATCAACTATCCAATCAGAGAAACCTCGTTCGAGTTGAAATCAGGCCTGATTCACCTTTTGCCCACTTTTCGAGGCTTGAAGAACAAAAATTCACACACTCACTTGAGAGAATTCCACATGGCTTGCTCAAGCATGAAACTTCAAGGAGTAACCGAAGATGAAATCAAACTTCGTGCCTTTTCTTTTTCTTTAGTTGATTCAGTAAGAGAATGGTTATTTTACTTACCCCCCGGTTCTATTACAACGTGGGATGACTTATCTCATGTATTTCTTGACAGATTTTTCCCAGTATTGCGAGCAGTTGAACTTAGGAGGGATATAGTAGGAATTCGCCAAATGGAGAGTGAATCGCTCTTTGACTATTGGGAGCGGCATTAAAAATTGTGTGCAAGTTGTCCTCAACTCGGTTTGACCGAACAATCACTTCTTCAATATTTCTATGAAGGTTTGCTCCCTATGGAAATGAAGATGATTGACGCTGCTAGTGGAGGGGCACTTGTCAATATGGCTCCTCAAAGGGCAAGAGATTTGATATCCACCATGGCGGTAAATTCTCAACAGTATCGGCCGAATTCAGAACCGACAAGAAGGGTTAATGGGGTAAACGTTTCATCCTTAGAAGATAAATTTGATAAGCTTACTAATATTGTTCAATATATAGTTACAGAAAAGAAGAATCTGACCCAACTGTGTGGAATTTGTACTACGTCTGAACATCCGACGGATTTGTGTCCAATCCTTAATGATAATTCAACAACACATGTTGGTGCTATCGAAGGTTTTCCAGGATCTTCGCAAAGATGCTATGATCCTTTCTCCAGCACCTACAATCCCGGGTAGAAGGATCATCCCAACTTGAATTACGGACCTAATCCCCAATATAATTCATCATACCAACTGAAACCTTTGCAACCACCACAACAACAACCTAAGCCGAGCACATCTCTAGAAGCTGTTGTGGAAAGACTTGTCGTCGATGCTGCAAAATATCAACAGAGGACAGACGCATCAATACAAGAGTTAACTAATCAAGTTAGTAAACTCTCGATGAAAGTTAATTGTTTGGAATCTCAAGCTAAATTACCTTCCCAGACAGAGCCGAATCCTAGCAAAATGTAAGTGCAATAACTCTTCGTAGCGTAAAGGTTCTGGAAACAGTTCCAGACAAAAGTCATAGGAAATACAAGGAACGAGAAAAGCAAATCTCTGATCTAAAAGTCAGACCGGAATCAAAAATTCAAAAACCAGTCGTGATGACACCTCCTTTTCTAGGGAGGCTCGCAAAGGATAAGAAAGAGAATGAGGAAAAAAAATCCTCGAAACATTCAGTAAGGTGGAGGTAAATATCCCTTTGCTCGACGCTATCAAACAAATCCCTCGTTATGCAAAATTCCTCGAGGAATTGTGTACTAGCAAGAGGAGGTTAATAGGTAACGAAAGAGTAAATGTAAGAGAAAATTTCTCCTTAGTACTGCAAAAGAAAGTTCCGCCCAAATACAAGGACCAATGTATGTTTGTTATTTCCTGTGAGATAGGTAATGTAGGCATTAAGAAAGCTATGTGTGATTTAGGAGATTCCATTAATGTTATGCCTTATTCTATTTATAAGTTGATTAACGCGGGTCCTTTGAAAAAGACAGGAGTAATAATCCAGTTGGCGAACAGGTTAGTCATATATCCCGAAGGGTTGTTTGAAGACGTCCTTGTTAAAGTTAACAAATTAGTTTTCCCTGTAGATTTCTACGTTATTAATATGGAGGACGATAACTCAGCTAATTCATCTGACATTTTTCTTGGAAGGTCGTTCCTAAGTACTGCAAGCGCAAAAATTGATGTTTAGAGCGGAACACTGACAATGGAGTTTGATGGTGAAATCGTGAAATTCAACGTTTACGAAGCTATGAGTCATCCTAACTGACTGTCAAATATTTTTAGTATTGATATTATAGATTGTTTAACTCAATCTTATTCTGAATATCATGACTTTGATGAGTTGGAAACTGTCCTTTACAGAAGCATTAACATGGATGTTTTAAACTATCTCGAGGAATTATCAATTATAGAAGATCCATTGCGAGAAATTGTCAAGCACTTGGAGACGCAACCATCGTTGGCGAATCGAGGTAACCAATTTGAACTATTACCTTTCCAAACTAAAATGTTGCCTTCGGTTTTGCAACCACCAACCTTGGAGCTTAAAGCATTACCAGACCATCTTAAGTGCGTCTTTTTGGGAGAGAAAGACACTTTACCGGAGATAGTGTCAAACAAACTAACCAAAGACGAGGAGGAAAGTCTAGTTTGAGTTCTGAGAGGTTATAAAGAAGCTATTGGTTGGACAATAGCTGACATAAAAGGGCTAAGTCCATCAACTTGTATGCATAAAATTTCCATCGAAGATAACATGAACCTAAAGAGAGATGCTCAAAGGCGTCTTAATCCACCCATGATGGAGGTAGTAAAGAATGAAATCCAGAAAATGTTAGATGCTGGAATGATATACCTGATTTCTGATAGTGATTGGATTAGCCCAGTTCATGTCGTGCCCAAGAAAACTGGCGTGACAGTGGTGAAAAACTCATTAGGAGAGCTAGTTCTTACCCGAGTCCAGAATGGATAGAGGGTTTGTATCGATTACAGGAAGTTAAACTCAGCTACCCGAAAAGACCATTTTCCACTTTCCTTCATTGATCAAATGCTCGAGCGATTAGCTGGTAAGACCCATTATTTTTGTCTCGATGGGTACTCGAGATTTTTCCAAATTCCGATGGCACTTGAGGATCAAGACAAAACAACTTTCACATACCCCTTCAGAACGTTTGCATATAGACGAATACAATTTGGACTCTGTAATGCTCTCGCCATTTTCCAGAGATGCATGGTGAGCATATTCTCTGATTATGTCGAAAAAATCATTGAAGTCTTCATAGATGACTTCACGGTGTACGGTAACTCTTTTAACGAATGTCTTGATAATCTTGCTAAGGTATTACAAAGATGCCTAGAATTTAATCTTATTTTAAATTATGAAAAATTACACTTCATGGTTGACAAATGATTAATTTTGGGTCATATAGTTTCCTCGAAAGGAATTGAGGTCGATAAAGTAAAAACAGATATTATTGACTTATTACCTTACCCCACATCTGTGAGGGAAGTTCGTTCGTTTCTTGGTCATGCAGGATTTTACAGACAATTCATAAATGACTTCTCGAAGATCGCGCAACCGCATTGTAGTCTATTGCAAAAGGATAAAGAATTTGAATAACAGGTCATCGAGCTAACGACGTTAAACAAAGCACTGTTGGGAGGCAACCCAAATTTTTTCTTTATGCAAATAAAATTTTTGGAAAGGTAAAACAGAAAGTGAAAATGTATGTCGAGGATCGGTTTTGTTAAAGGAAAGACTTGGTACTTAAGAATGTCCATTGTGACTCACTTTTCTTTCCTGTGAACTTACCTGGTGCATTTATCATGACTATTTTACTAAATCCCATAATCTTGGTTTTTAATAATTTATTTCTTGAATATTTAAGCATAGTATTAGCTAAGCTATAAATTCAAGAAATAAAAATTGCACATTTTATTTTTTATTTTATTTTATTTTTCTTCTTCCTTCTACTTTATTTTATTTTATAGGTAGACCTTCCAAGACAAAATTTAGGCCCCCATGTCAGCCCACAAAATTCCTTCAATTTCAACCAATGACCCACCATTTAACACCGTGGACACACCTACGAGGCCACCCTCCACGACGTTGAAATACATTGGGAGTTTCTTTTTCTCTCTTTTTCTTACTTATCTTTACTTTTTATTCTTTAAATTACATTGGGACACTGTAAAATAAGTAGGGGGAGGGGAACATAAATTGATTCTAATTTACTTATCCGTTGTCACTTTTTGCATGTTTCTCGTGGAAGGTAAATAATTTCCTTGATAAATTGGGATGGTCCACTTATGGTTTGACATACTTAGCTATTTAGATCTTTATGTATAAACTTTTCAATAGTCTTGACTTAAAGCAAAAAAAAAGGAATAATAATAATACTCCTCTAATATGAACGTTAAAAGTGAAAATTGGGGTTGTACACTGCACCGAGTAACCGAAATATGGTGCTTGGGTTGTCATCACATCTCGCGTAAAAAGGTTCGTGTGGCTATCCAATTTCTTTGCACTCACTCCACTAACAAGCTATCACGAGTAGGGTGAAATAACCCGCTTAGAGACATCTGAATTGAGTAACTGGAACATGGTGCTTGGATTGTCATCATGACTCGCGTCAAAAAATTCGAAAATATCCTAAATACAAAAATAATAAAATGAGGGGTAGGTCCTTCTTATTTCTTAGGCTAGGTTAATATGTAAGGACTAAATTATTGAATTGTACAAACCATGGGGGTCAAATCCTATTATGGAGAAAATTTTCCCTTTTGCAGATACATACAAAATGCTCGAGGACTAGCTTGAACTAAGTAGGGGGATTTTATTAAATGCTAAAATTATATATTTTATGTAATTAAATTGGTTAATTTATGAGAGTGCACCACTGAGTTTTCCATGTTTATATTGAATTTTGTGCAGGGATGCAATTTGGGGCTTTTTCCAAGATGTAATTAGTTGAAATTTTATGTTGACTTAGTGGGAGATTATGTAGGGATTTTTATATCATGGAATATTTTATTTTCTTGATTTTCTATGGCTAGTGGCTCTTAATTTGGCAAAGCCACTAGTATAAATAGGGGCTACTTTGTTCATTTAATCATCAAGTTTTTAATCAAACTTATATCTCTTGAATTCAATCTTTTTCTTTCCTTTTTGCAAATTTAGTTGCTGACATTGATGCCTTATATTTTTTCCATCTATTAGTTTCCAGCTTTGGTTAAATTGCAAATTAGGCATAGGTTTATATTGGTGGACTCGACAACCATCAATTTATATGAGTCTCCTTATAATATTTTTGAGCAATTAATTCGAGATTTAATTGTGACATGAGTTGTCAGTTTTCCCAACATTAGGGGGAGAGGATAAAAAGTTGGATTAATAAAGTATTTGAAATGAATTATCAATGTCTAAGATCCTCGTACAAAGAAATGTGAACCAAAAGTTCAACAGATGATTCATTTTACAAATCAACTGCCAGATTCATTAAATCTCACATACCAACTGAAAATGCTCCAATACAAATTGATGTTCTAATAGGGCAAACTGTTAGTGTAAAAGAAAGTAATCCATGCCTGAAGCGTGGAAGACCGGTCAGTCCCAAAGATAAAAATCCTTGTAAAAGTAAAGGAGAAAACATTCAAGATGGTCATATAGTGGATGCAGGGGTTCCAGAAGAAACCCAAGGCATAACTAATAAGTAAAACTTCAGAAGAGATTCAGGAACCTGAAATTGAATTTTAAAATAATAAAAATAAGAGACATCGATAAGTTATGTCAATTCGAGAAAATGTGGAACCAAATAATAAAAGTGGTCGACAATGATTTTGCATGCAATATTATTATTGAAATAATGAAATAAAAGGAGGATCTTGAATAAATCTATTGATAAATATCGATACGAAATAAATTGATCAAAATAGAAAGACGCAACTCAAGTACAATTAAATTCATGGAGTTTTTGAACGAGTAGTCCAAATATCTAAAGGTATAAAACCAATGAGCGTGCAAATGAAGTAGTTGTGCAAAAACGGAACAAAAATATGGAGTTTTTCGCTAAGTACTGGTATTGGTTATGAAAAGATATAATATTCTTTTGTGGTGGATGCAATAACCTTTAGATATATTATTAAATTGACAATTTATAAAAGATTTTACTTGCTTCTAATGGTTGTTGTTACAACCTTTATAAATCACTATATAGTAAAGTTTATATTAAAATCCTTGAAGAATTTAGAATGCTAGAAGCATATTGAAATTCTCGGGAAATTATTCATTTATATGAATTGAAATAATTTGAACATATGTGGTAAATTTGAGTAGTTGAAGGAGGATTATAAAATGATCCAAAATACCTATTTGGGGTTTTATATAAGAATCATGATTAAAGTTTGTTAATATTGTTGAATCTCCTAAAAATATCAAAATATATTTTCCCAAATTTTCCTCACTCATGACTTTTAAAAGAATGGTAATATAAATGCTTAGCAAATACATTCAAATAGTCATTTGAAAAACTAGTATTCAAGATTGAATACGTAGAATATGAGAAAGTGTGTGATGTTTTCATAGGGGGAGGAAATAGCGTTGTACGCTTTTTCCCTTAACCGAGGTTTTTTCCCATTGAGTTTTCTAGGTAAGATTCTTAATGAGGCAACAGATTATGCGTATTATAGATTGTGTACTCTTTTTCCCTCGTTAGGTTTTTATCCCACAGGGTTTTTCCTAATAAGGTTTTAATGAGGCACATTATCTACTAATGGATATCCAAGGGAGAGTGTTATGAATATCTTATCAAGTGGATGTCCATCACGATCAAGATAAAGTTTTGATGTGCTTTAAATTCTAATAGTTATTAGAATTAGATCTCTACTTCTTTTATACTTCTTATGCCTATAAATAGAGACTCTGATGAAGCATTGTAAATCATCCCTTTTGATTAATAAAGTATATTCTCTATTGCTTTCATATTTTCTTTGTTCTTTATTCTCTCTATTTCTCTTTATTTTATAATACTAGTAAGGATAATTATTATCTTTCGAAATAATTGTAAAAAGTACAATATTACAATTAAAATATAATTTTTATTATAAATATTTTATTATTATAAAGTGGATTCATTAAGATAAGAAGTTTGATACTTTAGGACTTTAATGCCCATTAAGAGTAGAATTTTATTTCATTCATACTTTTTATGTCTATAAATATAGATTTTGAAATAATTACCATATTTTATTTTCCTATTTCTCTTGTTCTTTACTCTATTTGTCTTTATTTTATAACACGTTATCGATACAATACTTTTAGAAAACTTGATTCATTGCCCTTCACCATTTGCGCACCCTATAATGACATGAAATTATAAAACCAATTGCCACAGGAGAAAAGAAAAGAAAAGGAAAGCCACCAGGAGAAGGATTCGAACCTACAACCTTTAATAGTCTTCTTCACCTTAAACCACTTCACTACCTCAAGATTTCTAAATCATATACACAAAGAAACTTAAATTCCTATTTGATATGTTTTCTTCACTATTTTTTTTATTTTTGATAAAACTATTTTAGGAAAGAAAATTATTATCTTAAGGTTTCTTTTAAACTAGAGTTTTTGTATTGAGTTCTATTATGCATGATATTGGGATGATTAAGAATTTGACAATTACAATTTTGTTACTAAATATACTTGAAAATTGGTTAAATTGTGATGGAGAGTGTTATTAACTTGGTGTTGTTGATTAAAAGGAAATCTATCAGGATCTAATTGAGTCTTATTAACATACTATTGTTGAATGCTTGTATTATACTTTTTAAATTGAATTATAAATTATAAATAATTGATTAGAGATTGAAAGACTATAACATATGTGTATGGTCTGAATCTAGGTGATTATTATTACCTTTTAGTTTGGTAGCATCGAGTAACTTTCAAGCATCGTATAGCGAAAATTTTGATTGGTTTATAAATGGTTTTTACTATAAGTTTATGAATGTTATTATGAAAGCAAAGTTGTTTTAGTATTTATGATAGTGCTCATAATAATAGCCAAAGTGATGACGATGATGCTAACAACCTTTAGGTATATTTTATTATGATTTATTTTATCATATCAGTTTATTATAATTGGAACATTATTGATTAATCATGATAAAAAAACGTGAACGATTGGATTTTGAATTGAATTTCATGCATATTCGCGATGGTGGTAATGAAAAAATTTGTTAATACTTGCATCATGTTGAATTTTGATGTTTGAGATATGAGTTTTATCCATGCAATTTTATTATTTTGATAAGTAATTGTCATTACTTTGATTATTAGAATTTGTTGTGATTTATGTGTTTAATTTGCCAAATATGGTTGCTAATCTTTAGCCATAGAAATCTTGTGGTAGATTGGAATTTGAATTATTTAATTTATCGATTAATATATATATTGGAGTTCTATTATATTATCTAGATAAACTACAATGTTTCTAAATTTGTAAATATACATGTTAGAATGATAATGGTGGCAAGTATTCTATGAAAAATTGAATTGATTGTGATCATTTGCCCTGGTCTTCATTCGTCATCAATCCTGTGGAGGGTTGAAAGCAAAATATTTGACTGTGAAAGATTCACTTGAATTTTGGAATATTTTAAAAGAAATATATGACCATTAGAATATGAAAATTCTATTTAAAGCTTGTTATGACTAGTTGCAAGATTTTAAAATTGCAAGTGAGTATAACTTTGTAGTATTTAGAATAAGTTTTCAATAATTGATGAAAGCATTTTAGAAAACTTTTTCAACTTTTCATGCTTCAAATATACTCATGCAGTAGCAATATGGTGAAAAAGTTTTAAGATATATTCTGAATTAATATCATGTTTACTTATGGTTGAATAAAATAACAAGCTATTAATTGAAAAACCATAAAGTTCATCTTATTGTATCTACTCTATTAACTGAAACGAATATATCAATAAATAATAAATTTGAATGACTTTATCTTGGACGTGGATGTGGTAAGCTACCTTATAATAGTAAAAGGGATGGTCATAATAATTCTTCCCGCAGCTAGAAGTGAAAAAATGAAAATAATGTGAAGATTGATAATAAGATTAATGTTAAAATTTAGATTAATAGTTCCCTACTATGTTTCAGTTTTTAATTGTTGTGCATTTATGGCATGTTCATGCACTTTACTTAAATTTGCACATACAATTATGCAAAGAAAATATTCATTTGTGTGCATCCTATAAATTGATAAATTTTAATCGCAACAAATTCATATGGCTTCGGCTATGATTTTATTGTACTGAGGATAATGTTCTATATTTGACTACTTCAAAGATTACTTTCAAAAAAAATTTGTTTGATATTTATAATCGCCCTTGGACTTATTAATTTGATGTTTTCTTCGATAGAATGCTAGTATATCTATTTACATGGTATTACATTCTATTTGTTAGAATATAGTTTAGAATTATCTAATTGCTACGGAGTATATAAGGTATGTTATTGAAATCAATGTTAGATTATTCTCTACCTATTATATTGACTGAACTTTCTAGTGAAAATTATCTACACTATGCATGAATTACAAGTATAATAAACCTAAATGTATTAATTAGTTGACATGATCGGGTAGACCATCCCGATCAATAATGATGCAACAAATGAGAATTTTTATTGATATTTACTAAAGAACCTGAAGATTCTTCATTTTAAAGATTTCTCAAGTGTCATTTGTTATCAAAGAAGATGATTTTTTAGAACCTCACTAGCAAAGATTGAAATTGAATCTATTGCATTTATGAAAAAAAATATAGTCTCATTTATCCAACAAATGGAATGTTTTGATATGATTTTAGTAGATGCATCTACAAGATAATCACATGAGTTATCAAATCACAACATGTTGCTTGCGATTACTTATTTAATGATTTGTTTAAGGACAAAACTTTTAGATTATGCAATCAAGACAATTTTTACTAATGTTGATGAGTTTATTTCTGAGACTTTCAATGATTATTGTATGCTAGATTGTCTACGCGATTAACTATCACAAAGGCTTGTTGTTTATACGTATAATGGTTTAACAGAATTAAGGGTGGGTTTGGATGGGCGATTGGGTGTGGTGCGGTGCGTTTAGCTTAATTTTTGTCTCACGCTACAGTATCGCTACAATATCTAATCTCACCGCCACCACTATTTTTACACTAACCACAAGTAAATGTCACGGGGCTAGACCTTTCGTCTCGCAATCCGTGCGGCCTTAGACGATCCGTTTACTCCAAACTCGCCTAAGTCAGCCTTTACGCCCAAAAGTGAGGATTCTTTAGAACTCCTCCAAGGCACCAATTTGTATAGCGGAAGCGATTGTGCCAAAAGAAGCTATAAGAGAACAACAGAAAACCAAAGAAAGAATGCACACAAAGTGTTTGAGTAAATGCTCAAGGAATTCTATTACTCTTAAGAATTCACCTTACAATGGATGAATACAAATGAGGGGGAGGCTCTCTATTTATATTTGATCTCCCCCAAAACCGACGGTCAAAATACATTTACATCGACGAACGAGATTCACTATATCCCTTGATTTTAGGGATTTACAGGATTTGTCATATCAAATCTAATCTAATCTTTACAAGATATGATTCTCTCTATCTTTTAAGATTAGTTACCAAAATTAGCCTAAGTTGCCATGTCTTCATCATCGGGCCAACCAGGCTTCAATCTGACAGGCTTCTCTAATAATTCCTTGAATTGGGCCACTTCTCGTGGGCTAAATGTTCCCCATCTTATCAATGGACCTCCATGGGGTGCATCTTGTGCCATGGTCACAGGTTTTGCACTTTGGCCCATGACATTCTCCCCCACCCATTCTCGCAACGCCCTCGTGGCGACTTCTGGATAACACTGACTTGATTCACCTTTTCTCGTTGCCTCGACTTTTTCCCGACTTGCCTTGCGATCAGGTTGTCTCTTCCTTTGAAACTTATGCCTCGGCTTTCGTCGCCTCTTATCTTGAACCGTTGCACTCGTTGGTACATTCTGTTGGCAAGAAGTCTCCGCTTTAACTTGCCCCAATTTTGACTTGCTTCCACTAAAATCCCCGGGATTCTCACATCTTGGCTTCGTACCACCCATAGTCCCTTTGCCTCCTTGCTTATGAACTTTGAAAGGGCCCCTACAACCTTGCCAAGCCAACAAGTCAGAATTCAAAACACTATCAGAGTGTTTACAATGTACCTTACTCGCAGCATTTACTCGTATCGACTGTCTTTGCATTGCTCCTTTCCCCTCGAAGCTCGATGCACAACCCACCTTTCCCAAAGGTGTCGGCTCCACAGTCGATCCCGCAGGCTTCATATCGGTCCCTTGGGCCACTAACACTTCCGAAGGGGCTTTCGTAGCATTCCGTTCTGACGAATTAATATTTCTCCCATGTGAAACATCTTCGACAAGTTGGATTGACGATAACACCTTAGTCCCAACCTTCACATCCCGATACATCGGCACAACCGTTTTTGTTGATGGACCGGTGACAATATGGATTTGATCGGCCCATGGTTGCAGAGTTGCCTGAATCTTGTCAAGGAAGTTTAAGCCAAGCACATAATCGTAATCATCCAATTGGATTACCTCGAAATCTTCCTTGCTCTTCCATTTGCTGATTTGTAGTTCCACATCACGAACTACTCCCACAGTTGGCGCTTTCTTAGAAGTTGCTATCTTGATCTTCTTATTCGATTTCCTAATAGACGGACCAAGCTTCTTCACAGCCTTTTCCGACATGAACAAGTCCGATGCTCCCGTATCAATAAAAGCACTCCACTTCTGACCCGCAATGTTGATGTCCACAAACATCAACCCTTTTCCACCATTCCTCTTCCCATGAATGAGCACCATCGAATTGACCCTCGATGTCTTCTCTTCGATAGGCTTTGTCTCTTCCTTTGGCTCCTCTTTCTTCTGGGTTGCCAAAATTATCACTTTATTCGGACATTTTCGCCCCATGTGTGGTCCTTGACAAAGGAAGCATTTTATTCTCTTCCTCTTGTCCCTTGGGTTGTTGAATCCCCGCTTCGCATCTCGTGGTTTCCCATTGCCACTTGTACTATCAATACTGTTGCCCCCATCACTATGTCCCCCTTCATCTTCTTCATGGTTTCTCTCACCATTGCCCTTTCCATTGGGCTTAGATGACTCGAACTTGTCTTCTGTTGGACCAAGCTCGACAAAGGACTCTGCTTCGGCCATGGCTACAGTAAGTTCGGTGATTCCTTGCCTATGTAACTCATGTTTTACCCACGACTTTAACCTATCCTCGAACCAATAGAACGCTTCTTTCTCACTCAAGTCGGAGATTTGAAGCATCAACTCGCTAAATGCCTGAACATACTCCCGAACAGTGCCTTGTTGCGTGAGACGACGCAACTTTGCTCGAGCCTCCTTCTCGGCAAACTGAGGGTAAAACTGCTTCTTCAACTCTCTTTGGAACTCCTTCCAAGTCCCAATCGTGTTCCCACCACGTTTCTTATCCGTGGACCTACGACGCCACCACAAGAAAGCTACATCAGTAAAATAGATTGAAGCAGTGTTTACCTTAATGGCATCATCCTCGATGCCCATCACTCGGAAGTATTGCTCCATTTCCCACAAGAAGTTGTCAACATCCCTTGCAGATCGTGCACCCTTAAACTTCTCCGGTTTGGGAACATCCATTGCTTGTTGGTTCGACTTTGAAGACAACATCCCATTACTCAAAGCGACTTTGTAGATCGCGAGCTCCCCTTTGAGCTCCTCTATTTCTTTCTTCATGGCTAACGCCATATCCTCGAGATACTCATCCCTTTCTGCCAGCTTTCCCGCAGTAGACTCAAGTAATTCATTCATCTTTTCCCTATTGGCATCGAGAGAATCCAACACAAAATCTTTGAGTTGCTCCTCCATTGAGTCAAACCCATCCGTGTATCCCTCGACCAATTCAAGCGTCTCTTTCACGTTTCCTACAAATTCCTCGAGATTGACCACTCGATTCTCCAAAGCTGTCAGTATTTCCCTCGAGCGACTGACTTTTCTAGTCCTCCCACAGGTCTCCATTGCCTCACTCTGACCAACGACTTCTTTTGACATCCCAACGGTGCCTTCGAACCAACTCGAATATCACTTGGTTCAAAACCTGCTCGGATACCACTTGTCACGGGGCTAGACCTTTCGTCTCGCAATCCGTACGGCCTTAGACGATTTGTTTGCTCCAAACTCGCCTAAGTCAGCCTTTACGCCCAAAAGTGAGGATTCTTTAGAACTCCTCCAAGGCACCAATTTGTATAGCGGAAGCGATTGTGCCAAAAGAAGCTACAAGAGAACAACAGAAAACCAAAGAAAGAATGCACACAAAGTGTTTGAGCAAATGCTCAAGGAATTCTATTACTCTTAAGAATTCACCTTACAATAGATGAATACAAATGAGGGGGAGGCTCTCTATTTATAGTTGAGCTCCCCCAAAACCGACGGTCAAGATACATTTACATCGATGGACGAGATTCACTATATCCCTTGATTTTAGGGATTTACAAGATTTGCCATATCAAATCTAATCTAATCTTTACAAGATATGATTCTCTCTATCTTTTAAGATTAGTTACCAAAATTAGCCTAAGTTGCCATGTCTTCATCATCGGGCCAACCAGGCTTCAATCTGAAGGCTTCTCTAATAATTCCTTGAATCGGGCCAGTTCTCGTGGGCTAAATGTTCCCCATCTTACCAATGGACCTCCATGGGGCACATCTTGTGCCATGGTCACGGGTTTTGCACTTTTGCCCGTGACATAAACGCACTGTCCATCCGAACTCACCCTAATATGATTAAAGGTCTCCAGTTAGTAGCTAAACCATATTGGAGAACAAAACATTTTGTATATATATAAGGATATAATATTGTACATGAAAAAAGACTTACGTTTCATGACAATAAATTATGATAAATAACTTTTATTACAATTGGTTTTAGTCAAAAGTCACACATAATCCATTTTAGGCTTTTTGAATGTGCAATATATGTTCAAGTTGCTCCACCGCAATGCATAAATTGGGCATTCAAATAATGTAGGGAATATGTATTAATTATGAATCTTCTTGTATTATTAAATATTTTGATCAAACTAGAAATTCAATTATGACATCATTTGGTGATTATTATTTTGATTTAATAGTTTTCTCAATATTAGGGGGAAAGAAATAATAGTTGCATGAAATAAATTACTTGGAATGAATTATCATTATTTATATCTTTGTAGAAAGTAATTTGAACTAGAAGTTCAAAATGATAGTTCACTTTATTGGAAGTTAGTTTTCTAGTGTATTTAATGACTTGACGAGAATAATCAAGTATTATATATTAGCTTATGTTTTGAAATCCTAATAGGACAACTTGTTAGAATAACTTAAAATAATGTATGCCTGAAACATGGTAGGTTGATTGATTTCAAAGATGAAAAATTATTGTAAAAGAAAATAATAAATCAATATGGTAATATAGCGGAGAAGGGTGCTCCTGAAGAGATCCAAGACATAACTAATTATTAAAACCCCAGAAGAAATTTAACTACTTGAAGATGGAAATAGTGAAAATAAAGAGGTCTCGATAAGTTATGTCAATACGAGAAAATATGAAACTATGGCAAATAGAATGCACTATCATATTAATTAATATTTAATTAAAATTAATTGGGGAAGGGATCACGATTAATTTTTTAATGATCCAACCGTTGAATTTATATAATTATACTTATCATACATGTATATTTTTTAACCAATCCAATATCTCTATCATATTGATTTAAAATACTATATATATTAATATTTATTTAACGGTTGAAAGTTTTTTACTTAAAACAAATAGTTAAATTTTTTTTAATTTATATCAAATTTGACATGTATAACCTATATGAATGGAATATGAAATACGACAGTTGGGTCATTAAAATATTAGTCGTATAAAAAGATATGAAAGTGTAAAGCTATTATTATTATCACATAATAATACTATAAATTATTATTCTAATGCCAATTTAGTAATGCAATTAACAATAAAAAAGATATTCTCGTCTGTACAAAATATTTTTCAAATTCATATATATATTATAAATAAATTAATGTTATAATAGTATAATATTGAAATATTTAAAATGTAATTAAATATTTAAAATTTATATGATTCAAATTTACTTTTATTTTTTGAATAATAGACTCACATTAATATAGTTTAAAAAATTGTAATGTCACAATAAATCAGTATAAAAAATTGCAAATGAATTATTTACTTCTCACAAAAATCAATATAAAAAAGTTTCCTTCAATATTTGTGTACATTGTAATATAATATAGATGATATGGATATAAGCTTAATAGCTTAACTAAAAAATAATAGTAGTTTTTATGAATAAGGTAATAATAAAATTTAAAGATAATTAATAAAATATTTAAAAATTTATGTACTATCTATATTAATTTTTAAAATTGTGATCGAGTTGGTGTCACGTAATTCCGTAATTAAAATAAGCAATATTATTTGAGAGTATATTAATTTTATGTATTTGTTCTCACGTGCTATAATGGGAGTACATTTAAAATTCTTAATATGACGTATTTACCTATTTCAATTTTCTTTTACTCACAAGTTAAACTATTTTTTATTTTAATTTCATAAATATTGTATATGTATTGTTACTATTATTAGCTTCAAATCTTATATCTCATCGAAGCTAAGGCTCTGTTAGGATGACTGAAATTAGCTTGAAACAGAGGTTTTCGACAGACTGAGTTGGAATGTGATAACGTGTTATTAGTTGATGTTTTGCAGAATGGACTTGCAACAATAAGTAGTATTGCAAAATTAGGTTGATACATGAATGATGCTCCAAAGATAGGCAAATTAAGTTTCGTCACATCCCGCGGATGGTAATAAAGTTGTAGATCAGCTAGTTAAGATGGACGAAGACATAATTAATTTCTTGGTCATGCTTGAAGATCCACCTCTCTTTGTGCGAGATCTGTTAGAGGAAGATGTCTATAACTCGAGCATAGATGAAAGTTGAAGCTGTTAAGCTCGTTCAATTAGACATGTTTTAATCTATTCTTGTAAAAAAAAATCTTATATCTCATTATTTATTGAATATTCTATATACATGATTTTAAGAGAGTGTTAAAATAAATATTAAAATATTCTTTATTTCAGTAAAATTAAAAAATTCTCGAACATATTACTTACTCTAAAGGAATCACTGAACCTTAAATATAAGTTAAAAAAAAAAAGAATTAGAAATCTTTTTTCGAGTGAACCAAATCTATAAAATAAGCGAGAAACACTCAACTCTAAGAAGAAGAGCAGAACACACAAAAAAGAAGAGGAAAAAAAACACTTTGATTAGGGTTTTTGAACCTTGAAATAACCCCCTTTTTCTTGACGAAAAAAGCTCTAAATTCCTAGATTTCCAAATTCTAGGGTTCGTTTATTTTTCTTCGCTCTCCATTTCCCCGCTCACTTTCAACTGGTAAGCTACCGTTGCTATGATTAATTTCGGCTTATCTTTTCATTCATTATTCGTTTTTAACTTAGTTACTTCGATTCTTTCTTTCTTTTCTTCTTTTTTAGTAGTATGGTCTTTTTACCTGCTTAATTGTTAATATTTTTTGTTTTTTTTTGTTGTTTGGTTGCTGAGAATGTTGATGGAAAAGAATGGGAAATTCTTCTTTTTCTAAAAAAAGTTTGAACTGAGCTTTTTGGAGTGTCTTATGGATTTGAATTGAATTCAACATTAATTTTTAATTTGAATACGTGAAATTTGAAGCTTCCTTTTTTCGGCATTTGCAGTTTGTTTGACAGTGTTGAATTTATTTGAATTATGTATAAGTTAGATTAATAATATCTCTTTCTTTTAAAAAAAAAAAGCAATCTTGAGTTTTTGGTGGATATTTGGCTTAGTTTGTATTTTTCTTAACAGTTTGAAATTCTTGAATTAGAAAAAAAAAAATGGGATATGTTTATGAAATTCTGTTCGTTCTTCTTAGTTGTAGTGAAATACATATGATTCTGACTGTTCAGCCCTTCACTTAAAGTGAAAAACCATCAAGGAAGTTCTGAAGTACAATTCGTGCTTTGAAGTGTTGTGCTGCTTCCATTATCTGATCCTTATTGTTTATTTAGAACTGGCTTTTACTGAGATATCAACTTATATTTTTGTCTATTTTCTGATTTGAGTTCTGTTTTCTGCAGGGGATTTTGGTGACTTTAGTTGAAGGGCTATATCTGTGGTAACACAAATTGTAAGATGTATGCTCAAGGGAATCGTAATCCTCAGCCAGGGCAGGGTCCTCCGGAACCCATATCATCTCCATATCAACAGCTCCCTCCCGGTCCGCCTGCTCCTTCACCTCAATTCCGGCAAGGCCCATCAGGCTTTCCACTATATCAGCATGGTCCTGCTGCACCTCATCAAACTCCCCCTGGTGGGTTGCCAAATACAGGTCAATCTTATCTACGCCTACCTGCGCATGTTCATGCAGGTGCCCCATTGCCACGAATGTATCCGACGGCTCAACAGAACTCACAACACCATTTACATTTAGGGACCCAGAATGCACTTAATATGCCTCAGCCGGTGCTTCCTCCTCCAATTAGTGCATCATACCCAGAGGTTTCACAGACCCAGCCACGTTTTAGAGCATTACCTCCTCCCCCTCCTCAATCCCAGGGGCAAACATTTTATAGAGCAGCAGTGAATCCACTACCTGAGCAGCGAGGACTTCTACATATCTCACCACATCAACCGCCCCCTCCTACAACAAGTTTCTTCACTTCAGGTCCACTTGGAAGCTTTGTACAACCAACAGGTGGAGATCACCGTGTTCCATCTACCTCTTCTCTCCCCCTCCCACCACCACCACCTCCACCTTCTTTTCCACCACCTAATCTACCATCTCCTCCAACTTCCACCTCTACTGTTCTTTCATCTTCTAAGCCTGTGCAAAATGTTTCCAACTTACCCTGTAATTTGGACTCGGATGACTCTAAGTTAAGCACTTCAGGTTCTGTCGGTGTAGCTGTGGCTCCAAATCAGGCCAAACACAATTTAGTTACAGATAATGGCTCTCCGAATATGAGAGGGGAAAATGGCTGCAACATGAGTTCTCTGGTTGGAGGTAAGTTACTGTTACAAGAGGGTTTGATCATGGACCTTTCTTCCACTCCTCCTAAGCCAACAGATGAAAATGTTATTGAAAGGATTGAAGCTTTATGCCAGGGCATTGCTAAGAATGGGCCTGATTATGAGGACATGGTTCGTAAAAATGAATCTGAAAAGCCAGACTATGCATTTCTGTATGGTGGTGAGCCAGGAAGTGAAGCTGCAATAGCACATGATTTTTTCCGGTGGATGAAAAAGAAAAGTATGTTTGCATGTAAATTAGATGAACAGCAAGGAGTTTCATCTTTGAGGCCATCAGGAAAAGAGTCCTCAGAGCAAGCCTGCCATTTGGTTGCAGCTGCATCTCATTTGCCTGATGATTCTGACATGGAGATGGAAGGTTGGCTTTTTCTTTTCTTTTACTATGATTATGCTTTCTAATATCCTCAATCTTTTTAACTTGTGCTTCCTAATGTCTAGAATCTTTTACGTTTGTCTAAATTGATTGTCCATTTTATGTGTTATGAGCTTTGGAAAAAACTGTAATGATCATTTTGGGATAGACTTCTTGGAGTTAATGACCATTTAAACTGAATATAGCAAAAGTTGTATATTCTGTTGTGGATATCCAATGATTTTATGTTAACCATATTCTGAAGCATATTATCTGATTATCTGTCGGTTACATGCTGATTTTTTGTACCTAATTTGTTTTTCTGGTTGGTGATTTCAAGACGATATCACCCAAATTGATGATGATCAGGGAATGAATCAAATGCTCGAAGGCCTTAAGAGTCAGTGTGATATTAGTGATAACATGCTTAATGTAGAAGAGAAGTTACGTCCACCGCAAATGTCGACTGGATGGAATGCGTCCATTTTACCAGAAAACACATCAGCTGCGGGCAGTTCTAGTTTGGGTGAACAAGGTAAATGTTATATCTAGTGATCATATTAAGCCCTTTTTTCAAAACTCCTGTTTCTTGCTTTATTATATTAGTTAACCAGATATAAATAATTACTGCCTGATGGCTCCAGAGTCCAGAATAGTTATTACCTAGATATGTAGTATTCCTGAATATTCATTTACGACTCTTTATCTCTTGTAGTTTGCAATTATCTGTTGTATGTTTAGCAAGTTTAGAATTATTTTACCTCTTAAATTCAGGTCAAGAAGGTATTACCAATGTTGACCAATTGGCTTTTGAGGCATCTGTTTCTGAAGTTAACTTAGTCAAATTAACTGTACCTACTAAACAGCCTATAGTCACTAGTTTGGAGAAATCGAATACTTCCGATCAACTTGCAAAAGGTGGCTGTCCATTCAGACTTCTACAAGACTATACTTCTGATGACAATTCAGAAAAAGATATTGAGACTGGCATTGGAAATATGAATGCGCCATTTGGTGCTAGTTTGGAGAATGCTAGTAGTCCCCTCCAGACTGAAAAGGGGTTTGGACCACTATCAAACATGCCATACAAAGTTGCAAGCTCAGAAGTGGTTGAAGGTACTAGCACAACTTCCATCATGAATGAGAATGAACATGCTGATCATAAGGATGTACAGAAAGTGTCTAGAAATCATGTTGCTTCTGTGGAGGTTCTCCAAAAAGAAAACGTAATGGTTGGTGGTAGTGTTGAAAGTATTATGTTTAGGGAAGAGGAAGAGAACTTGATTCTTGGTTCTCAACATAAGGTAGATAAGTTTGGGCGACTGGCTAGGAATGGTGGTAGTGACAGTGATTCTGATGATTCAGACTATGTTGGGAGGCACAGAAGGGGAAGAACTCGAAGCAGAAGTCAGAGTCGTTCACCTACAGATAGAAGGAAAAGGAGAAGTCCACGGAGGACTAGGAGAAGGAAGAAACGAAGCCTATCACGCAGGTTTTCATTTTGTTTATTTATGGCTTGGATTCTTTTCCAATTAATATTTAAAAATATGACATAGTAAGAAAATTATCTTCCGTACATTGCAATTCCTGTTTGTTTATGATCTGTGAAAGTTGTAATTTGTTGCTTGTTGTTTTAGTTGGTCTCCCAGAAACCGGAGAAGCAGAAGCAGGTCTCCCAGAAATCGTAGAAGCAGGAGCAGGTCTCCTAGAAATCATAGAAGCAGGAGCAGGTCTCCCAGAAACCGAAGAAGCAGGAGTAGGTCTCCCAGAAATCGAAGAAGCAGGAGCAGGTCTCCCTATTTGCGTCGTGCTGATGAGTTCAGTGCTGAGAATAAGAGACGAACGAAGGGACAAATGCAATTCTGTTTTGACTTCCGTCGAGGCAGGTGCTATCGTGGAGTGTCTTGTCGTTTTCTGCACCATGATTCTGGCAAGAGTGATGAATCAAGGTGGCAAAAGAGCAAACAGCAGCTGGAGTTTCCTCATAATTCTAGGACCAATATTCGTGATGAGATCAAGCAGATCTCTGAGAAAGTTGCCGATCATGAGCGTGGTGAAGTTAGAGGTCCAGAAGTAAAACTGTATGGCAATTTTGTTGCTTCAAGAGATGGGAGTACTAATCTGAATATTGAAGATTCTGTTGGTGGAGGTATTCTTAAACAAGATGATCAATCAACTGAGTATCACATGGTTAAATATGAGGAATCTAGAGACATTCCAGCCTCTGTTTCTGAAACAAACTTGGTAGAAGACATGAAGGAAGGGCCTAATCTCGTCACTAATGAAAATTGTCAAGAAGCAGCAGTAGAGTCTCACCACCTATCAACTGTTAATGCAGTGTCAGTAGGGGATACTGATAAACTGAATTCAAGTGGTCATGCTTCTCAGAAAATACTTATTTCTTTCAAAAAACCTGTTGACCAGAAATCTCTCTCCAGATCTTTAGATCCAGTGAGCCAAAATGTTGATTGCCTGCCTCAACAATCAGGTAACTCGTCCATATCTGATTCTTCTCATAAAACATCTGCATCCTCACCAAATAGGCTTTGGGAAAGAAATGCTTATCAAAATACAATGGAGCTCCATAATCATTCTTCTCATATTGGCAATCCAGATACGAAACAGCGGCAGGCTGCATCTTCCATGTCTCATTCTTCTGGGGAAAGCTTTCCTTCTTACATGTTACCTGACCAACAGTCCTACTTTGCTCTACAGCCACAATCCTCTTTGGCTTCCTTGCCTCCACCACCACCACCACTGAAACCACTTGATTCAACTATAACTCCTGGTGTTTCTTCACATTTTCGGCAGAGTCACTTGCCTTTGAGGAATGATTTTGGTTCAGAAATTATCCCAAGGCCTTATCCAACTGAATTGCCTGCACATTCTCAGTCTGATTGGTTTCAACAGCGAGCTTATATTACAATTCAGGAAGCAAATCGACCTGTCATACATACACCTTTACCTGTCAGTAACCTGCCCATTCAACAACTTGGAGCTCCTAGTAAGTCGGGAGATGATGGTTTGACGCACCCTCCAATGCAGAATGTGTTTGCTTCAAATTCTTTTGCTCAGGGAAACACTTACCCTCATGCTATGCCCATTTCACAGCAGTTTCTGGGTAACAAAATGCAACCATTCCCTGGTGAGAGTTTGCCACCAGGTGGACTTTCTAACTCATCTTCATATATTCATCCTTATCCACAGCAGCAACAACCTCCGCACAGTTTGCACCACCCTATGGCAGACCGTATATATAATCCTGCAGGGAAGATGAATTCTTCATTAAAAGATCCACCAGATATTAAAGATGCAACATCCCACCATATTGATATTGGAGGATCTACTACAACGTTTCCAAATGAGCATGCACCTACTCTTGATCAGCCTATAAATTTCAAATACCATTCTCATGTTATACAAGAAAAAGGTACAACCTACAATAACACACATTTCAGTTTGGCTCATGCTCCAGTTGATGGGAGACGCATTGGATTGCAAGAAGCAACTTCCTCACCCAATTCTGCCCGGGACATTGGGCAGAATTCTTCTAGATCAGGTGGCGATCAGTATGATCCGCTTTTTGATAGCATTGAGCCTTCTACAAGGTTATCCAGAAAATTTGATCATATGCAAAAGTTGGAAGTGACAGGTGATTCTGGCATCTTATTGGGGCTTAGTGATTCCAATAAACCACTGGATATGGAGGAAAAAGCCAAGGATGCTGGAGCTGTTACTTCTGCAGCATCGGCAGATAACGAGGAATTTGGTGAGACTGCTGATGCTGAAGTTGGTACTGTTGAGAATGGAAACCCAAGTCGTCCAGCTGAAGTTAATATGGCTACTGGTGAGATTGAGATGGATCAGATAAAGTCTCCAGGGAAGAGCAAGAAGAGCAAAGATTCCAGATCAATGAAGCTTTTCAAGGTTGCCATTGCAGATTTTGTGAAGGAGGTTTTGAAGCCGTCATGGCAACAGGGTAATATGAGCAAGGAGGCTTTCAAGACTATTGTAAAGAAGACTGTTGATAAAGTATCAGGAGCTATGAAGAACCACCAGATACCCAAATCGCGTGCAAAGATTGATCACTATATTGAGTCATCTCAGCGGAAATTGACAAAACTTGTGATGGTAAATTCTCATTTCAGGCTTTTCTTTTTCTTCTTGATGAAATTTTTACAGCAAAGGTTATTTGTTTGGGTTTATTTTGATCTTTTGATTCTTTTAGTTTGGTTGGATTGTTTTGCTTTAAGAAATTTTCTTGGAATCCTTGTGCACGTATATGTTGCTATAGAGAAGACGGTGATGTTTTATCAGTACTGTGCATATTAGTTAGAACCAGCCTTTCCATCAGGCTTCATTCGTGATACTTTCAGTGAATTTGTGTAGAGACTTGCACCCAATCTGCAATTTTATCCATTTTGATTGGCATAATTCCCAAGTTGCACTTGGTACTTGGTAGTATCTAAGTAAGATACATCGTTAGGACACACAAAAAGTGTAGGCTAGGCCATACAGTAAGACATGGAGCTACTTTTAGCATCTAAAACCACCAAAAAATCCTGTTCTCTCCTGACCAAAAAAATATAATACAAAGGGAAAAGTTAAAAAGCCTAACGAACCGGTCCCTTTTTTTTTTCCAGCCATGTCTCATGATTATTTCTTAGGGGATGAAGATGTGGTTTAGCCATTTTAAATTCTTTATTGATCTTTTGGATAAGCTAAGTTTGCATTTTACATGGCATGACAGTGATGTTTTAAATTTTCAATATCATGTCTTGCAGGGTTATGTTGATAAGTATGTCAAAGTATAAGATGCCATCAAACTTGTTCCCATGCATCCACCGTTAAAAGGTTTTGATTAAACACGTAAGCTTCTTTCCTTATTTTTTCCCACTTGAGGTTGAGGGCCATTGAAGCTTTTAGAAGTATTTCTATTTGTTGTCGTGTTTTGAAAAAGGATCTAAAACCTAGAGCCGGTTGGTTTGTGTAGTTTTGAATGGTTAGGGGGATAAAGGAAAAGCTAAGCTTATGAGAAGGTGAACAAGGCAAGAGATTATCTATACATCTTAACAAAGTTCTATGGAACATGAATGAACATATATGTAGTACTTTGTTTGTATATTGTCATTCCTTGTAGATATCCAGTCTTTGTCATTGACTAATGCTGTATGTGATCATTATGATGAGAAAATCATGCTTTATATGGAAACTTTATATATGAAAATGAATTTTTTGATGATCTAGAATACAAAGATTCATTAGCCAATTGTTGTTCAATTTATCCACAAAGGATAAGTCTTTGCTTTTCTGTTGCTTTGGATTCTTCAATAATGACCGACATGTTGGAAACTTTATATGATTTGGAAGTCAATTTTTGCGGAAACAGATGGACCCTGAATGGATGCATCATTTATACATGTATTTAGCATACACATCATGCATACCATGCATGCAAGATCATGTCTATAGTCACATCCAAAACAAGTTAATTTTCTTAACTCACATGCTGATGGTTTCAATTTGTGAATGTGAAGTTAATTAGCTTCCAAACTTGAAAATTTTGTTTTTAAAAGATTTTACCATTAAAAAAAAAGTGATTTTTTCCCACTTTTATTGTAGCTAATGAGAAATATTATCTTAATAGTGAGAGAAGAAAATTTCTCATTGTATCTATTATCATATTACAATATATTATGTCAAAATATAGAAAAACATAGGCGTGCAAGGACCTTGACTTAAAACTTTTTTGAAAATAATTAACTAAAGCTTGGTTCGGACTTGAAGATGGTTTGTTTTATTGTTAAAAAGTTATATAAAAATATTTCTAAATATATTAACGGTAATTCGACTCTTTGAAGCTATTGAAGATAGCAGTGATTTTGAACAACAGACGGGGAAAAGACCGATAGCTCGATGAATCCAGCTTTTTTTTATAGAAACAAAAAATATATTATTGAAGACGTGATCAGACAAGCCTCTGTAGCATAGTGGTAGTGCGTTCGCTTCGTAAGCGAAAGGTCGCGAGTTCGATCCTCGCCAGGGGCTATTTATTTTGTTTTATGTTCAAGTCAAGTATTGGGCCACATTCGGCCATGGATCAACCCATAATTACATCCTTTCACTGAAATGTAGCTCTGAATTTAGAGTTTCAGTTTTCTTTTTTCTCAAAAATAGTTTCACGACTTCTGATAATTAATGTTTACTAATTTAAACGGATACATATTTAATATAAAAATATAATGAATATATTTTATTTATTTTATTTTTACTTTAAGAAATTAAATACATATCTTAATAAAATTTATCTATATTGTTTTTATTTTAAAAGGATTGTATTTTGTTTTCTTTTCTTTTTTTTATAAATAGGTTATCTATGTTTGTATGAAATTTTGCCTACATACCAAATTCTTTAAAATGTTTTACTATGTTTTACTAATTTGAACAATATTATAAGACATTGGGGGTGATAAAAATTAACTTAAACTTTAAGCTTGATTTAGTTTAACATAGGAGTTATAATATAAGATTAAAGATGTCAAAATATGACTTTATAACATTAGCAATTGTTAAATCCCTGTTTAACCTACAATCAATCAAAACATTATTTCAACAGAAATTGGATAAAATATTTTTAAAATTGTAACATTCATATTTTCAAAATATTTTTATACTTTTCATTTCATTCTTACCATTTATATAATAAATCAAATTTAAATATATAATTTCTGCTTCATTTATATTGAAACCCAAGGCATACACTTCAAATCTAGATCCTTGTTTCCAACATCACACTAGTGTATTTGTCCAATAGAAAATGCAAAATGATTCACATTTGAGCTAAAGATGAAGCAATGCAATGATGAATGAAAAATGATTCATTTATTAATGTCAGAAGAAATCCAATAGAAACCACATGTTCAATTCTTCATCAACATATCTGATTCATTTCTTATTGTTCACGGTTCAAAAACCATCAAAAGCTTGAACGAGTCAATTATATCATTCATCATCCAACTACTGTTGCATCTGGATTAATACAAGCATGCTGATTAACTGAAAAAGAAAAACCAAACAAATAAACAAAATGTGGACAACAACCCTTATTAATGTCGGAAACCCCGAAACTGCAACCCCTTTTGACTTCAAGTGTCTCAAGAAATTGCTATGCTACAATACCTGCATTTGTTCAATAACAAGCTACTAAGAGAGTGAATCAGATGGGACAGGTGCACCATTAAATTCAGCCATAAGTGCTCAGTGCTCAGAGGCCTGTTCACATGCCAGAAACATTTTTAAAATCGGTAATATCAGCTTCGTAACATCATAAGTATAAGATACAATCTCACTGAGATTACTGGTGCAAGGAATTATATATGGATTACAGATTAATATAACATGTAAGCCTTTTCCAACTATTGGAAGGTCAGCTATACAGACCATATAGCAATACTACACTATTTTATCCTTTGAGACTGAATTATCGGTAAAGCTAAGAAAAAGTGAGGTCCTTTCTTGTAGGTTCAAATATGAATCGAACTTGAAACAAAACAAACATACAAAACAATTCAAGAAATCAGGTGATAAAAAAATAGTGCATTTAAATATCTTGAACCCTCGTACTTATAATTTATAACCAGCATTGAAGAATGGAAGGAATTTCTAGAATGTAACCATGCCCTTATAGTATATGGATGGTATAAAATCCAAGATATGTACAAGCATCCTCCACCCAAAGATAGTAGAAATGCTCCACTGCAGTTTACTTTGCATTGCAAATAGAGAGAGAGCAACTTTATAGATCCAATCTCTATGGAATACAAATAACAAGAACATGCAGGAGGATCTAACCTTTTCTGCTAGCACCAGAAGTTCAGAAATGAAACTTGGCCTTAGAAAATAACAAGGCTATCACAACATTCAGTATTGTCAACACCAAAAACTAATACTCGATGTACTCTGCCAGCAAATGCAGGCATGCTGGTCTTATTATCTTACCCTAAAAAAGGAGGTCAGGATAGCTGCCTCCAAACAATTCTAGAACAAGGTTTTTAGTGGAATGCTATGGGAATTTAAAGCTCGTAGCACTTAGTGCATCGGTGAAGGTGTTTCCACAAAGTTTGATAGGGTACTAAATTGGTTTGTATTCTTTTCTTTTTAAATAAATGAAAATAACTCAAAAATGTACCAAGGATAAGCCAACCACATACAAAGCTAATTCTTATACACAACAAAAGGCTGTTTTACAATTTAGATGAGTTAGAAGCTAAAGATAAAAGCACTTTTAGAAAGGCAATGTGCTTATAAAGTAGGATCGTTGTTTCTTGCACTTCCTTTGAGGTTTAGCGCGATAAAAGAATCAAAATGTTTAAAGAGTTAAATCGTTATTTTTCTTTCACAAAAAAGAGACAGAAGAGTGGATATTTTGTCATGCATTACCACATTATTTCTAACTACCTTTTAATCCAATCCGGTTGCTATGAATTTGATGTTGCTATGCCATAATCCCAATTTTCTATACGTAGAAATCCATTGTCAAAAACAAGTAGGGCATCACAATACATTTTTACAAGTTCTCATAGAAAGTATAGTGCATTGTCATCAAACTAAACATCTGTGTACCAATATTTAAATCTTATGATAACCCTAATACGACCCAAAACAGAACTTTCATAAGCCCGACACAATAGGGGAACCCTCAAGACCGCATAATTCAGAATGCTAAAGGCATCCTCAATCTTGAGCACCAAATCCATCTGTCACAAACTCGGTATCCGCTTGAACCACCCAATCTCATCAAAAAAATTAAAAATCAGTATCTCCAATCTCGCCAATAAACATTGCTCAAAACTTTTAACTCTCAAACCTAAAATAAGTAGTCAAAAAGGCATTATATCAACCCAAAATCGAAAAACAATTAATAATCTTAAGTGTCATCTAGTTCCAATGACTCCACTTCTGCATAATTCATACATTAACTCAAATCAAGCCTCAATCAGATTCCCCCGGAATCCCAGTTTCTGAAAATCCCAAATCATACACACTACATTTACATAGAAATAGTGAAAAACTGATCATTACCCACATCTCAAAACAGAAAATTAACCAAAACCCAAATCTTCAAAGCATCAAATTCATCAAGATAGGGAGAAAAGAACAATACCCAAAGCTCAAAACATCAAAAATAGCTAAATGAAATCTCATTTAAAGAAACAGCAATAAAAAATTTCCGAAATCTGACCTATTTCTGGTAGCCTCCCCCAACTGCATTCTCATCCTCTTCAACTTTAGCAGTCAAGTAGACCTTTGGAAAATCGTTGACATCAAAGGTTTTCTCTTTCATCATCTTCACCACGTCATCTTTCTTCAAGATGGTACGGCGGATCGGAGGGCGGTTCCTGCGTTGATCGCGGCTGTAGTATTTGATGTCGAAGACGGTTTCAGGGTCGGAGGTAGGGACGATGGGCTTTTGCAAAGTGGTGGCAGGGCAGCGAACACGATACTCCGTGGCTTTGGGCACCGCGTTTTTGTACTCTGGGTCGGCGCAGGGTCCAGTTATCTCCCATGGCTTCTTGATGTAGCGTCTCAGGCTTTGGAAGAGGGAGCTGCTTGCTTTGGAGGCCATTGTTAATTGAAAACCCACCACAGAAATTGAGAGAGGGACTCGATCTGGTGAAAGTGTCCAGGGTCGAGACTGCTCCAGGCCTTATTCGGTTTTACCAAAAGAAAATCGATTTTTTACAAAAATTAGTAAATTTTCTTTTTATCACGATCACCTAATTATTATTAAATTCAATTTACTAGTCCAACTTGTTAACATTTTTGTTGTTAAGTGAAAATATTTTAAACACCTTTCTAATATATACAAAAAAATATCTATTTCAACTTGATAAATTGAGATAAGTATGTTTAAAAAAAATATTGACGACACTATTTTAACTGAAATAATTTAAGATAAAAACAAATATTATAGAAGGACCAGAATTAAATTATGTCTAGATCTTAAATCTTAAATTTAAACATAGTCCTAACACAATCATTTATTTTTTAAATTTAAAAATAAAGGAACTAAAATTTTAAAAATAAAATTGCATGACTAAACCTTGCATATATTAGTATATGGATTTGAAATATTTGATAAAAAATAAGTAACTTAATACGAAGGTTAAGGGATGCATATATATATATAAAAGGAAATCTCTTTAAGGCCTTCCCAGGTGTCTTTTTTTCTTTTGCACTTATAATAAAATGGTCGTATTTTAGTTTTGAGAGTCAACTCAGAAATTCAATACTCATGAGTGCCAAAGTTACATGCGAAACTTGTCGAGCACCAATCGAAGCTGAGATAAAAGGTCGGCACCCATACGGGCTGACTATTTTACATATTTACACATATTTTAATAATTTGTATTTTTATGACCTTTGGCATGACATGTAACACAATAAATTTACATTTAAATTATTTCCTTTTATTTTATACATAAATAGGGCTAAATGATCGATAAATGACTTATAAGATGTAGTAAAATAAATATTTAAAAAAAGAAGACATGTGACAATTTTTTAATACTGCTTGTAGAAAAAAGGTACACCGCTAATGTACGAAATAATAATCCTTTTAAAAATTCTATCTATATATTTAAATTATGAGAAAATATTTGATACATTAGAGTTGACAAGCACATGCTAATATACTGTTTTGTGTTTCAAGATAATGCTTGGAGTACGAAGGATATTATCAGGATCTCTTACAGTTGGGCAAGACAGTATGTTATCGCTTCAAAATCACCCTTACAAAAATCTCGTCCTTTCGTTGCTACTTCTCCTTTGGTTTGTGATTCAGTGTGCTTAAACACTGACGGGTTGGTCAGAGTCGAGGGTGACTTCGCTTCAGCTGGGGGCTTGTATAGGACTCGAATAGGGCTTGGATGTTTGGGTTTTACAGATATTTTGGTTGTTTTTCTGTTTTGGATGCTGAACTGTGGGCCATTTTGGATGGATTACATCTCACGTTGGATAGGGGATTTAACCATATTTTAATTCAAACAGATAGTCTCGAAGCTATACTCGCCATTCAAGAAGAACCTGTAGGAGGTCACAAATCAACTTTAATTAGAAGAATTCAACAACTCTTGTTATAAGCGCATCATTGGCGCATTCAACATGTTCCTAGGAAAGAAAACAAAAACGTGGATGCTTTAGCCAAAATAGTTCGCGATAAAATACTCAGTGTGCGCATTTTGAATAATTTTGTTTTAAGCATTTCCAATAATTTTGACATGATTTGTTTTTTAGTCCTTTTTCTAATATAAATATGAGTACAAAAGTTTATATAAATTTCTTAAAAAATTACTAAATTATTAATTTACTGTTTCAAATTACGTAATTTTTAATGATGATTTAAAGCAACTTTGTAATATTAAATTTATATAAATAATTTGGATTTTTTTCCTTTTTTCAGATTTCGAGTTAGTATTTTGATTTACTTTGATTGGATTGTGATATTATATTGGGTAAGTGTTCTGTTTAAGAACTTGAGCAGGTAGGTGTAATAGTAATAAATTCTAGGAAGTTGGGCTATTAAGGGATCAATTCATTGGGTCTGTCCTTTTCAACAAAATGGGTTGCTGTCAACATCAACTACAAAACCAGAGCATTATCCAAAAAATTAATCTTATGTGCATGATAATATCAGAATCCAATCATCTCAAATCTGAAAAAAGAATTCTTTCAATTACTGGAGAATCTTTTTTAAATATTAAACTCATCTAGGAAAGAAAACGGTTTTTTCCTTTGTTTTGCATGTTGAAAGTAAGATTAAATGGGGAGGGTAAAATTGCAATGAGGACCCTTCGTATTTCTGCATTTGTTAAAAAAGTGTTCCACACGGAACAATTTTATATTTCCCTACTTTTAGAGAAATATTTCAAAAGTAGAAAGCAGTGAACACTTTTAAAATTTTACCAAATATAGATTACAATTTAATGAGCTCTGCCCTAAAGTTTTTAAAGAAATAACATAATGGTCCCAAGACAAGTTTTCATATGTTGTTACCAGATATTATATGAACTGGACATCCTTTATGATCAGCATATCATCCTATTTTAATTAATTAAAAGTTATCAGTTGATAATCAACTTTTTATTTTAATTTTAAATATTAAAGTGAATGTTGAAAAATGACTAAATGCAACCAATTATTGCTATTAATGAGAAAATTAATTAAAACATACATTAGTTTTTAAAATTTTTGACCTACTGGACGGCTGAAAAGGGAGAGCTTGGTTTTGGCCAAAAGGAATTTTCAAGGATCAAAGTGAGGAAAAGTATACTTTTGAGGACTAGATGATAGATTAAAACCTCTAATTTTTCAATTGTCCATCACATTTCCTATTTTATACTCTTACTGTCTTTAGCTTTGGCTTCTCTTTCCTCTGCTTACTTTCAAAGCTCAGATCTCCCTCTTAAGCTCAAATCACCAACCAATTAGGTAATTCTTACCTTACTTTTTCTTTTCCCATATATTTTTATTCCAATTTATCTATGTTTGATCGTCAGTCATAATGTTTGATTGATCCGCTAATCACCCACAAGATCCTGCTTTTTTCAGTCGATTTTGGTCGTTAAATCTGCTTCATACTCTTCATTTCTACAAAGAGTTTTCTGGGAATCTTTTTTTTCTTTAATTAAAGGGTTTATTTTGTTCTTTTTAATCACTGTCTTAATTGTTTTAGATTTAGAGAACTAAGTCTTCAAGTAATAAACTAGCTTTAAGTTCAATATGTTTTGCTTCTTACATCTCTAAAGTCTTCATGTTCTGCTTTATGTCTGTCAAATTTAGTCTAGGTGGTTCAATTATGCAAACAAATTTTTTGATTGTTACTCTTATGTTTAAGGCTCTTTCTAAATTTGAAGTAGATAAAGTACTTCTCTATGTTTTTATTTTTTGGTTGCAGTGAAAGATTAGAGCAGTGAAATATTAAATTTGAAGTTTTTATTTATTGATTTATTGAAACTATGTGCAGATGGCTATGCAGGAAGGAAGTCCTGTCTTTACTCCAAGTACTCAAGTTATTGGAAATGCTTTTGTGGAGCAGTATTACCATATTCTTCACCAATCTCCGAATCTAGTGCATAGGTTTTATCAAGATTCTAGTCATTTAAGTCGGCCAGACATGCATGGCAACATGACAACAGTGACAACCTTGCAAGTAAGTTCGTTAGGAGTTAAGATAGTTTCCGATATGAATGAGCATGTTATTGTTTTGAAGAATTCAAAATATATGGCCTTTTTCCTTTTCTACCTTTGTTTTCCCTGTGTGCTTTAATGCTGCTCCCACTGGAGATGAAGCAGTTATGTTAAGCTGATAACAAGTTAGTAAGAAAATTTGTGAAGAAAATTTGTTTTTCTTTTTCAATTGAGAAGTTCACTTTAAAAGATATGGAAACAAATGAAACCTCCAGTGAAGCTTCACTTGTCTATTAGATGCATATCTCTATCACTAGTAATGGACATTTCTTAATTGTTTGTTTCTGCAGACTCTTATGTTTTATATAGGATTATCTTATTTGATCAACTTCAATGGGCATTTTATTTTCAACTGTAACTTAGCTTGAACATGGTTTTGAGTGACTAGTGCACTGATATTTTTTTGAGCAGGCAATTAATGAGAAGGTACTATCACTGAATTATGAGGACTATACAGCAGAAATAAAAACTGCAGATGCTGAGGACTCTTTTGAGAAAGGGATTATTTTACTGGTAACTGGATCCTTAACTGGGAAGGACAATGTGAAAAAGAAATTCGCACAAACCTTCTTCTTAGCTCCCCAAGACAAAGGCTACTTTGTCTTAAATGATGTTTTCAGATATGTTGAAGAGAAAGAGTTGCAGAACTCTGTTCCGGCTAATGGCATCAGTGAACAGGCTTCCATATCTGCCTTGACACCAGAACCAGGTTCGACCCAATTCTTCTCTTTTTATGCATGTTGTTGTATTTGTTTTATGCTCGAACTCATTAACTTTTGCTTCAGAGCTCACTGATGACCAACTTGCTAAGGAACCGTTGACTTACTCAGAAGAGGAAGATATTAATAATGGTACTGAAGTTTGTGATCCCTTGGATAAGGAGGAAGGATCAGTAGTTGAAGAAGAGGTTGTTGAACCCCAAAACATTGCAGGTCAGAACGAAAGGATAGTTACTGTTGATTCAGCTCCTATGGTTCCAGATGATGCTCCAAAACAATCATATGCTTCGATTGTGAGTCAACTTCAATGATCTTTTTTAAAGTTTTCAAGAGAACATTTAATAAAGCTGTTCTATATTTTATTAACTAAACAACTGAATTTAAATAAAGAAAAGAGTCATAACCTAATTGGGAAAATAATTCTCTTATTCTAATAAACTACTAAAACATAAGGAAAATAATTCCCTTATTCTAATAAACTACTAAAACATAAAATAAAATATTCTTAGAACATCTCAAATGATTTATTCTAAGATTTATTTACCTAAATAAGATAAATCTACCTAAATAACTTTAAAATATATCCCAAAATATACGGGTTTCACATATTTCAATACCCTCCCTCAAGTTGGTGCATATATATCAATCATGTCCAACTTGCTTACAAGAAAATCAAAGCTTGTCTTAGAGAGCCCTTGGTGAGTATGTCAGCAATCTGTTGTTTTGAAGGAACAAACGGCATGCACACTTGGCCTTCTTCAATCTTCTCCTTGATAAAGTGTCTATCAATCTCAACATATTTAGTTCTGTCATGCTAGACTGAGTTGTGAGCAATACTAATGGCAGCTTTGCTATCACAGTACAACTTCATTGGTGAAGTTATTGGTTTACTTAGCTCTTCCATAATTCTTTTTAACCACATCATTTCACAAATTCCTTGAGCCATTGATCTAAACTCAGCCTCTACACTACTTGCTACAACATTTTGTTTTTTACTTCACCAAGTCACAAGGTTTCCCCAAACAAATGTACAGTATCCTGATGTAGATCTTCTATCTGTTATTGAGCTTGCCCAGTCTGCATCTGTATAAGCTTCAATTCCTCTTTGTTCGGATTTCTTGAAGAATAAGCCTTTCTAGGTGAACTCTTCAAGTATCTTAGAATCTGAAACACTGCTTTTTCATGTTCCTCCATTGGGGATGCATAAATTGACTCACTAAGCTCACTGCAAAAGCTATATCTAGCCTTGTATGTGATAAGTAAATTAACTTACCGACTAATCTTTGGTATTGCCTTTTATCAACTAATCGACCTTCTTTATTTCCAAATTTTACATTTGGATTAATTGGTGTGTCAGTTGGGCGGTAACCATTCATCCCAGCCTATTTTAAAAGATCAATCACATATTTTTTCTGAGAGACCACAAGACCCTTCTTTGATCGAGCAACTTCCATTCCAAGAAAGTATTTCAAAGGACCCAAGTCTTTAATCTCAAACTCCAATGCTAGATGCTCCTTGAGATGCCTTATTTCACATCATCTCCTGTAAGAATGATATGATCGACATAAACTATAATAACTGCTATTCTACCTCTTTGTGAGTGTCGATAGAACATTGTGTGATCAGCTTGCCCTTGTGAGTAACCTTGTTTTTTAACAACTTGAGTGAACCGTTCAAAACAAGCTCGAGGAGACTACTTTAGACCATACAAAGATTTCTTAAGCTTACATACTCGAGTTCCAAATTTTTCTTCAAAACCTGAAGGAGGATCCATGTAAAATTCTTCTTCAAGTTTCCCATTTAGGAAAGCATTTTTCACATCTAGCTGCTGTAAGGACCAATCAAGATTAATAGCAATTGATAAAAGAACTCTAACAGAATTTAATTTGGCTACTGGAGCAAATGTTTCAAGATAATCTATCCCGTATGTTTGAGTGTACCCTTTAGCCACCAGTCGGGATTTGTATCTATTTAAAGATCCATCTGGTTTGAATTTGGTTGTAAACACCCATTTACAGCCCACAGTTTTCTTCCTTACAGGTAATTCCACTATTTCCTATGTACCTGTTTTTTCAAGAATGCGTATCTCCTCTAAAATAGCCTCCTTCCACTCAGGAACTTGTAAAGTATCTTTCACATTTTTGAGTATTTTCACAGTATTAAGACACGAAACAAAGGTTGAGAATGTCAAAGAGAAGGTTTTATAGGGCACAAAGTTAGACATGGGATATTTGACAACATTTCTAACACATTTTCTTTTAGCAATTGGAATATCTAAATCAGAAAATTCATTGGTTGGATTATGAGCTTTACCTGGACTTTTGACAAGATCTTGCGGGTCAAATTCTTGGTGATGAATTTGGTGGATTCCACTTTCTTGATTTCGATTTCTTATTGAGTAAACAATCAACTCCTTTGTTTGTTCTTTATTCTCATGATCAAGCTCTACACCTTCATACTCTTTTTCATTAACAACATTAACATCATTAATTTTTGTGGTAATCATAAATTCACCTTCCCCATCATTAGAATCCCTATGTTGTATATTTCTAGTGTTTTCTTGATTAATTATAGAATCTTCCTTACTATAATTCTCTCCTTGAAAATTAGAATCAAAGTAAGATTGTGTTTCAACAAATGTGACATCCATGGTAACAATAATCTTCCTATTAATTGGATCGTAACATTTGTAACCCTTTTTATTAGAAGCATAGCCAATAAAGACGCATTTTTTTGCTCTAGGATCTAGTTTACCTTGGTTGTGAAGATGAACAAAAACACTACACCCAAAAAATCGGAGGGATAAATCTTTGATCAATTTAAAGTTAGGAAAGTTATCTTTAAAGAGACTTAAAGGAGTTCTATAGTTTAGAGTTTTACTAGGCATCCTATTAATAAGATATGTAGCTGTTAACAAGGTTTCACCTCAAAGATAATGTGGTACCTGACTAGTGAACATCAAGGCTCTAGTTACTTTCAAAAGATGTCAATTTGTTCTTTCTGCAACCCCATTTTGTTGTGGTGTATTTGTACAAGAGCTTTAGTGGATTATACTATGTTTGGTTAAGAAAACACCGATTGGTCACTAAAAAATTCCCCACCATTGTCACTCCGAAGTACTATTCTCACACCAAATTGTGTTTTCACCATAGCATAAAAAGACTAAAACACATTTTTAACTTCAAACTTATCTTTTAATAAAAACACCAACAAATGTGAGTATGATCATCAATAAATGTGACAAACCAACGTTTTCCTGAAAAATTTGAAACTCTTGAAGGTCTCCAAACATCACTATGAATTAACGAAAAAGGTTTGGAAGCTTTATATTTTTGAGGTGGGAAGAATGACCGATGATGTTTAGTCAATTCAAAAAATTCATAGTGATATGAAGGACTTTTATTTTTAAGTAGATCAGGTAACAAATATCTTAAATACTAAAAATTAGAATGTCCAAGCCTATAATGCCAAATTATAATCTTATCAAAACTAGAAGCAGAATTTAAACATAAAGTAGTTGTTGGTTGACTTAGATGGTCGTTGTCAAGAAAGTAAATTCCACCAGATTTTTTAGCATTGCCAATCATCCTACCCGAGACTATGTCTTGAAATTTAAACATAAAGGAGTCAAATATAACATGACAATTCGAGGACTGAGATAATTTACTGACCAATATGAGATTACAAGCTAGAGTTGGCACATGTAAAACATCATGTAAAACCAAGGAAGGCGAAATTTTAACAGGGCCTTTCCCGACTATTGCCGAGAACAACCCATTTGCTACTTTGATTCTTTTATTTCCTGCACAAGGTGTGTAAGTTGAAAAAAGAAAATGACTACTAGTCATGTGATCACTAGCTCCAGAATCAATTATTCACGTGTTTGTTTTACAAGGCTTGGCATTGAAAAAAACAAAAAAATCAGTACCTAATTGGGCAAAGAAGGAAGAAGGATTATTAGATGAGTTAGGAAGATAAGAATTCATCCGAAATTATGGTGATTGAAAAAGCTTGTGTAGATGCTCTAGTTTTTCCTTAGTGAATAGAGACCCTTCTAGAGAACTTTGGCCCTCATAATTTTCATTAGTTGTTTCAACGGTAAAACTTTCTTCCTCTGTTTGATTGTTGGATCTCTTATCTCCAATGAAGGTTGTTTTAACCATGATTCTACTAGAGATAAACTAGCTCAGATGCCATGAAAGTTTTCAATAGAGCATTTAATAAAACTGTTCTATATTTTATTATCTAAACAAATGAATTTAAATAGAGAAAAAGTCATAACCTAATTGGGAAAATAATTCCTTTATTCTAATAAACTACTAAAAGATAAAATAAAATATTCTTAGAATATCTCAAATGATTTATTCTAAAATTTATCTACCTAAATAAGATTTATTTATCTAAATAACTTTAAAATATATCCCAAAATATATGAGTTTCACATATTTCAACACTTTTTTCCTTTTCCCTATTCATGTGTTGATGGTTTTGATTGAACTTACGAAATTATATCAGGTCAAAGTAATAAAAAGTAAAGCATCTACTCCAGTTTATGTTCCTACCAATAATGTGGGGGCAAAACCTGTAAACCAACGGCCAGTTCTATCTGCAAAAATTGCTCCAATTCCAGCAGCAGAAGTACCCAACAGTGATAATGCGCCTGGAAGTAGCAATGACAATGAGGAAGGTAATTGCTAACTTCATTTATGGCATACTTGTATGACAATAGAAGTGCAGCTCTTATCTTTGTCAATTAGTTAGGTTCATAATAAAGATATTGATTAAGGGTGTTAAGAAGGTGTATTTGATTTGGCACATGGTTAATGTTTATATCTTATGATTTTTCCCTTTGATACGTTTTCGTTCTTGTTTTAAAATATAAACATCATTTACTTTGCTCTCCTAAAGCTGAAGGACACTCCATATATGTACGGAATTTACCTTACAACGCAACACCTCAACAACTTGAGGAGGCATTCAGAAAATTTGGGACCATTAAGTGTAACGGCATCCAAGTTAGAAGTAATAAGGTTTTAACTCTTATATATCAATTTGGGCTTCTCCTTCATAGTTGGCATCTCTAGTTCAAGTTCTCGGTTCTTACATTTTGTGATTTCTTGCCTCCTGCAGCAAGGGTTCACTTTTGGTTTTGTTGAATTTGAGAATCCAAGTTCAGTGCAGAGTGCACTTGAGGTATGGTCATACCTTTTTATCTCTCGTGTTATAAATCTGGTGGAGTATGATTACTGTCATAGGGTTGCTTTTCCATTCAATTGCTTACACAACATTTTATGATTATAGTCTTTTAAATACATGCTATATATCTGACTGCTCAGTTATTCCTCAAAATTTTATTGCAAGTTTACTCTAATGGTGAACTGAAACAGCAATATACTCGTTAATAGGCTTTAAGTTGTCTTCGAGTTTACAGTCATGTCAAACCTCCCCAACCCCCTTACCAATAACAAAGTACTGCTTAAATACAAAAATAAGAGAGGAAACATAAACCCCTAAACTAGACAATGTCTTATGAGCTTTTGTGTAGTTCAATCTCAAGTTATCTTTGTAGAGGCACAATTGATACTCCTTCGCTATTGGCGTGATCATTTTGAAATATTGTTAGAATAATTTTGTGGTACTGCCGAATGCATTTCAGGCTTCACCGATCACAATTGGGGATCGTCAAGTCGCTGTGGAAGAAAAAAGGACAAATACCCGAGGTAATTCTAAATTTTTACGGGAAATATGCATTTTAGATGCTGAAAATTTCACAAAACTGCCACTCTATTACCGACATTGTTTTGCATGAATTGAACTTTTAGTTCATCCAGTGATAGTACTGAGCTTAGGAAATATATGGTCTCAAATAGTTCACTTTGGTGCAATATGATTCATAGTTATAGAGCATGCCATACACAGTAAGAAGAGGCTTACTCTGTCGTAGTAATTTTAACCTTGGGTCATATTTGTTCGTGGTGGGCGTTGTTCTGCACCTTGTTCATAGCATTTTCTTATAAAACTTAGTATCATTAGGGATTTCATGTTTGAAACTTGATCTTGTTTAAATGCATTTTCTTCTAATATATATACACACTCATTTCTTTAAAAGTTACAAATTACGATAGATATATACACTCATTAGTTGCAAAGCACTCGGATGATAACTTGAAAAAGTCTCTTCTTTTTTTGTAGTAGTTCGTAGCAGTGGGAGACCAAGGTATAATTCTTCCGGTAAAGGTGGTCTCCGGGGTGACAGTTTCAGGGCAAGAGGGAACTTTGGCAGTGGCCGAGGAGGCTATGGCAGGCATGAAATCAGACACCCGGGTGACTTTTCAGGACAACCGAAGGGTTCTGGTGGATGGAATGGAGATAATAATCCGAAAGGAATAAACAGAATGGAAGGGGTAGCCATCAAGGGTGGGCAAAAGCAGCATGATTCTACTTGGGAATAGCTGGGAAAGTGACCAAATGACTTTTCCCTTTGGTTTTTTGACAGTTCTAATGGACTACAATTGATGATTCTAGTTTACTTTTAATTCAACTGCTTATGGAGAGATAATTGGGTTTTTTTTCGTTTCTGCCCATAAACTTGAGGCATCTCATAGAAGCTTACGTGACATAAGGAAAAGGAAGGATGGGTTCTCCATTACATGAATTCAGTATTGTTGATCAAATTTTTGGTTACATCATGATATTTTCTGAATGATAAATTTTGATTCGTCTCATGGATTTCCCATCACTTTGTTTTAGGGGCGTCCATGGTTCAGGTTTACGTTATTATAGTAGTCTTAAAATATCAAATTTTATTTATATTTGTAAATGATTAATTTAAATTTGATCAAGTTTATATATATATATTTGTAAAATATTTAGTTTTCTTTGTTTTATTAAACTTTTGAGCACAAACAAAATTAACATATTTTTAATATTTATATAATAGTTGATTGTATTACAATTAAAAATATTTTTGACACTCCTAAAATTCATATTAATCTAATATTAAGTGCATAATTGATTATAATAGAATTGTGTAACACTCCCAACTTGTTATAGAGATATTCATTTCAAGCTTTAGTCTAGGTTTAATGTCTTTATGCATCCTTCACAAACAATCAGCCTCAATATGTTTAATTAATTTATAAATTACTAGAATTGTAGCGAAGAACAACTTAATTGTCACATTAAAATTCTTCTTTTTTTTGAAAGTTAATCTTTCGACCTAATTCCTCACAAAATTTATTAAGAACATTCAAGATGAATACATTTTAACAAAGAGAGTAATAGCATCTGCAAAGAAAATAGAAGGGTTAGGTCTATTACAAAAGTCTTGATAGGGAACAAAAATTTCTCATTACAAGTTTTTGGACCATATGATTAAGATTTCCTTTGGATGACCAATTAGCTCCATTTTAATGTGTTTGAACCACTTTTTGAGTTCAATCTCACTGATGAGGTGTTTGGATAATACCTCCAGTTGTCCAGTGAGCTAATTCTCACTGTGCTACACCTCCAATTGCTCACTGATGGCTTTTGTTGCAGTGCACTCAACGCAACCCTTTTTTTTCAATTTTCCCCATAGCCCTTTCTATTTATTTAACGTTTCTTTTCCCTTTTAATGTCTAAAGTTGAAAAGCCCAAGCAATTTTATCTCTAGATTAGGTTGGATAAATACTTATATTATAAAATAAATTAATAAAAATTATAATTTATAAGATAATTGCAGAGCATTACGGTACAAATCAGAACATTTAACTGCAATAGAAACAATTATGCAATTTAATTGATAACATTCAATAACATAAATTAGTTATAGTAAAATTATACTCACAAGCCTTAAACTGAGCTTACAATGCCCTAAAAATAGTTTGAAAACATTCAGGGGTCATTTCAAAACAAAATAGCAAATTTTAGAAATAGGGGTCACACGGTCATGTGGCCAGGTCGTGTGATACAGCCCAGACTGTGTGGACATTCGAAGTCTGAACATATGGTCGTGTCCCAGCCCGTGTGTCCACCCATATAGGTATTCGAAATAGGGCCACACAATCGTGTCGCATGTCGTGTGCCACATCATGTGTGCATTCGATGTTGGGTCACACGACCGTGTGCTAAACTGTGTCACATACTGACTAGAGACATACGGCCGTGTCGCAAGTCGTGTGTCAAACCGTGTGTGCATTCAATGTTAGGTCACACGGCCATGTCGTAGGCCGTGTGCTAGACCGTGTTACATACTAACTGGAGACACAAGACCGTGTCGCAGGCCGTATCTCAAACCGTATGAAACCTGCACTAAAAATTTAAATAGAACACATGGTCGTGTGGTGTGACTATGTGTGGCACACGGCCGTGTGACAGCCCGTGTCTCAGGCCATATGCTCCCTAAATAATCCCTAAATCAAATCATTTCAAACCCAATTGCTTGGGCCCCATTCCAAACCAATTCAAGACATTTTCACACTATTAAAACACATTAAAACATACCAATAATCACTAATCTTATGTCTAACCAATATGCCATCAATAGGCACCACAATTCACACATCAATTTTAATCCAAATCAACATTTCAAGATCACTTACTAAACCTCATTCAAACATACCAAATCCTTTTCATCTATTCAATAAACATCACTTTCATACTGATACACATAAAAGACCATTTCCATCTCAATATGATACTTAATGTTAACCACATATATCCATCACAAAAACACTACATGAACCAAATATCCAAAATAACATTTATAAGCTACTAATTCAACTGAAGTTATTTATCAACTAAAGCTTATAGGTATATGTATATAAACAAGGATGTCTAGTTACATGCCACTTCAAACTGACCCAAAATGAACAAAATGACTACCAACAATAGAGCAGATACTGTGTGATCTCTTGAGCTTATCCAATCGACATCACGATTCCAACAAACCTACAAAAAATTTAAATCAAACAAGTAAGCTCAAATTAAGCCTAGTAAGTTCATGAACTTAGCTCATTATACTCAACAATTTAAACATAAAAATGCAAGAACATATCTTGAGATCAACAATCATAATTTGCATATCATAACTATCGAGACCATTCAACTTTTAACATCCACATATCATAAAGTAAAACTTTATATATAAAATCATATAGCTCGAGAACATTCTTAACCTATAGAATACTTGAAATAATACTTCCCGTATAATTTTACCTTATACAATTCACCGACATGTAGCCTGCTAAGCTTAAGGCCTGAAACAAATACACCGGCACGAAACCTACTAGGCTCAGGGCCTGATTCAATACACTGACATGAAACCTTCTAGGCTCAAAGCCTGATATAATTCATCGGCACGAAGCCTGGTGGACTTAAAGCCCGATACATCATCTCCAATACAACTCAATTTCAATATTAATTTTCATCAACCGGCATTCAATAATTACAAACATCATAGTTATTAAAATAAATTATATATCAAGAAATTAATATAACATATTACATATAATACGAACTTACCGAGATGCGATAAATTTCAGATACGCGACAATGCCTATTTGACTACCTTCTCTTTTCCCCAATTAACGATCGATGGACTTGCTTCTTGATCTAATTATAGTAATTAATTCAATTAGTTAATTTAAAAATTTTAAAAGAATAATTAAATTCATGTAATTAGCTCTTTTATATTATTATACACATTTGACCTAAACTTTTGTCTTTTTTTCAATTTAACCCTAAATCCTAAACTTTCAAATTTAAACAATTTAAACTAAAAGGACTTGTGCCGATTTCTTAGCAGTCCCTAAACAATAGAATATTCACTACTAGCCCTTGAAATTTCTATATTATATCAATTAAGTCCCTAACTACAAAATCGTTCAAAACCATTTTACCTAATAGTCTAAAATCATCCTAAAAATAAAAAATTCATCTACCAACACCTAAACATTCAGATTTCAACCATGGCAAATTCTATAACTTTCAAAAATTTCACAAACTAATCACTGGGTTAGCTAAATTAAGCTAATATGAACTCAAAAATGTAAAAATCAATATAAACAGACTAAAATTTCACTTACATACTCACTTGTAACCCTTGGCCGAACCTTAAGCATGAAAAACCATGGTATTTTCGGTGACTGAAGAAATTGAAGAAGATGATGATGATGATTTCGTCCAACCTATCCTTTATGTTTTAATTATTCAATTACCCTTTTACCCTTTAATTAACTAAAATTTTACTTAGTAACCTACCCATAATTGTCCACCATAAGAAAATGTGGCTAATTGTCATTTAAGTTCATTAGTTTTTATTTCCATAGCTATTTAACTCATTTCACTAATACAACTAACTTTTGCAACATTTCTAATGTAGTCTTTTTTACTTAATTAATTATCTAAACATAAAAATTTCTTAACCAAATTTTTAAATGACTCTTACACAACCGTTTTTATTAAATTAAATAGTAAAAATTGACTCTCCAACTAGAATTGTGGTCCCGAAACCACTATTTCCAATTTCACTGAAACCAGGTTATTACAAATACAAATATTATAATTTATAGAACAATAAATAAAATATCAGAAGATACATTTTAATATTTTATTAAACGAATTTATAAATTAACATATTTTTAATAATTTCGTAAAAGTAAAATAATTTAAAAAACTTCTATTAGATATCATTTCTACTCTAATGTTCTTAATAGTCATTTTTTGTTCTCACATCACCGCTACAATTGCATTTAAATCCAAACACACATCCCATTATTGTTTCTAATCTCACCGCTACAGTAACTAATCTCACCACCATCATTGTTTTTAACCTTACTAGAAGTAAATACACCGCACATCCAAACTAAAGCCTAAGTACTCCATACAAAGAATGGATACGTACGGAGATATCAAATCCCCGGAGGGTTCAAAACTTTCAAGTGTTGATATTCTTGAAAAAAAAAACAACTTAAAATGAGTCAAATCCATTTAGAAGGAAAGTAGAAAAGAGTGAGGATTTTCCTAATAAATCCCCATTCAAAACAATTCAAGAACATTACCATACAAGAACAGTTCATCTTCATCCTTAAAATGAGGGTCAAGAGAGTTTTTCTTAAATGAGAGTCTCCATTTCAATCATATCTTATTTCATGCCATTGTTGCCTTCTTTTACTTTATTATATTATGAATTTAATAAAATGTGATTATTATTAATATTATTATACAGAATACAATATAATTTCATTAACTACACTTTTGAAGGGTTTAATTTTATGCTTAGTGTTGGATAGATTATTTGTTTGTGTTAAATTATAAAATACAAATTTGAAGGTTAAAATATATTCCAATCCTACTTTTATTTTCAGATTTTTAGACTCTTTACTTTTTGGATTTAAAAATTTAGGTCCAATTGATACCACTATTAAAATTCATTTATTGAATTAACTTGTGAGACATTTTGAAATTAAAAAAAAATCATTTGATAGTTATGTAACGATAGAAATTACATTGAAAATGCTTATATAGATTTTTTATTAAAACATTTATTTGAATCCATCATGATAAAATATTTTCTTAAATAGTGTCCCAAAAAAATTGGGGTTAGCATTTTGATTGAAATAGTTAACAATATTTTTTTGGAAAGGAAATTCATTAATTCATTTCATGAATGGGACCATACAATTTGGGGGGAGGGGGGAATAACGAACACCTATGTAGGTAGTGAACGACAAGTTCCATCAACACAACAAAGGTTTCACCTTCAGCATCAAATAAACATTATGGCACGTTGACAATTAACTCTGTCACAACTCAAATATGACCTATTTAGAGTGATTTCAAGCATTTAATACGATAAAAGAATTAGCCCCGGATGGTCCAAAGCGGCGTGCAAAAATAGGCAAAAAAACAAAGCATCCACAAAATTGGAGAGGACGTCGACAAAGTCATCCCTAAAATCACTTGTAAAAGCAAGACTACATGCATAAGTAAAAGTAAAAAAGGTGTTATAAGAGTAGACAAAAACTTATTCAACAATGAAAAATAAACAAACAAAACATATAAAACTTAAGACAACCTGGGTCCAAACTGACTCGTGAAATCATTTATTATTCTAAAATACTTTCAAAACAAAAATAGATTAAGAAGCCAACAAAAAGCCACCCACTTTCCAAGAGAAATTGCTAGTGGCCAGTGGAGTTTCAGCGATGATATGCACTGTCATCTATCCATCACAACTTGTAAAAACAATAAAGATACCCACAAAATATTTCTGCAAACTGAAAAGAGAGAAAGCAAACACAAATTAAAGAGTAAATGAAGAGAAAAAAAAAAGAAAGAGAGGGTTGGTGGGACGGAGAAAAAAGCGAGCACTAACCAACTCGGAGGTTGGCACTGTCGTTGGGCAAAACCAAAGAGATGAAGCAAACAACCATGGGTAAATAGTTAACAATATTAAATATTCAAAATAACTAATGATATTATAAAAATGGAATGATCAAATTATATCAAAAATAAAGTACATGGATTACATCTCGAGTTTGATCATTGCTTATAATATATATAAAAGCAAGGTAAACCTAAAAGAAATAAAAATGTAACAACTCGTTTTTCAGTGGTGTTGAAAACAGTAATTTCGGAATCACAAATTTGACGAGTGAGCCCGTAAATATTGTTATTAATAATATTTACGAGTCAAATATAGTATTATATTAAATTTTGATATGATAATTTTTGTTAATTAAATGAATAGTTAAGTACAAGTGGTTTGTCCCTATAGTCTAGTGGTTTTGGAAAATGAGGTATCAAGACCTCGTTTCTGTAAACTGAGTCCATAAATATTTTTAAAGTTTTTTAAAATATTTACGGAGTTATTATATAGGTATATCGAAGTTTGGTCCAAAAATTTTAGTGATTTGATAGTTAATTAAAGAAAAAGGACTAAATCGTAAAAGTCATAAAACTTAATCTCTGTTGATTAATATTGGTTAAATGAGCATAGGAACATATTTAAAGGGTTTTAAATGGTAATTTAACCATAATTAGGTCATGGTGGACGGTTGTTAAGTTTTATTGTGAAATTTGGATTGTTTTTAAAGGTTAAAACGATAAATTAATAATTAAAAACAAAAACAAAAGAAGCCAAATGTAGTCATCTTCCAAAATCACCTTCATCGAATTTTGAAGGGAATAAAAGCCATTATTAAGCTCTCAAGTTCTGCTATAGCTTGGTATGTAATTCAAGTCCGTTTTTAGTAATTTTTATGTTTTTGAGTTCGTTGTAGTTTATACTAGTTAATCTAGGGACTAATTCATAAAACTGTTAAATTTTTAGAATTTTTCCATGGATGAATTTGTGATGTTCTTGAAGTTTGATGATAGACTATTAAGTTTGATAGTTAAATAGGACTATTTTGCAAAGTAATTTTTGTTAATTTTAAAGTTTAAGGACTGAGTTGTTAAAATTGTAAAATAACATGAAATTATTTTAATTAAGCTATTTAGGGACCATATAGAATTTCACATAAGGGTTTTTTTGTTAATTTGTGATAAATGTGAGAATTTTGGTTTCAGGTACTAAATTGAATAAAAGGTGAAAGTTTAGGGTAAATGTGTAAAATATCATTAAAGGGTTTATTGCATGAATTTAAGTGTTTTAATATGTTTAAATTTGTTAATTTGAATTAAATATTATATTTAGATCAAGAAACGAATTAGTCGATTGATAAACGTCGGAAAGGAAAAGTCGTTGGGCAAATGTCGTCGCGTGTCATTAGCTATCGTATTTTGGTAAGTTCGTATTACATTTATTATGTTGTTAATGTTTTAGCTTATTTCATGTTTGATAATGTGAAACTTGAATGATGTTATGTTTTATTAGATGATTAATGAAATTGAAGGATAAAGTTGAGTATGAAATGTCTCGGAGAAACAAAATAAACTTGTGTGAACTTAATGAATAGCTAGGATACAAATGACATATCATTAGTGCATAGCAAGCACTTTGTGTAGGTGTATATTTAGCAGGCATTAGTTGCCGGTGATTTCAATAGCAGGTACTATGTATCGGTGATGGATATCGTACCGATGGCTTGAGATCCTACATGTGTTGCAGATTCTTTGAAGCTTGTGTGAGCAACATCGTGTATTGATTAAAGTCCTTATATTAGCTCGTATGAGCATTACCCTCCCATGTATCCGAAGTTGATGTACTATTATTCTCCAGGAAAATCAATTAACTATCAAAATGAAAATGGAATAGAATGATATGATGATTTGTATTTAAGTACATGATTATTTAACATGTTGTGTTTTGATGATAAAAATCATCTAGGTTTAATTAGTGTGGGTAGTTGAAATGATGAAATACGAAAAATGATTGCTAGTTTGAAGATATGTATGATTTGTAACTAAATTAACATGTATGTGATGTTTTGTTTTATGAACTTACTAAGATTTATGTAAGCTTACTTTAGTTGGTTTTCTTCTTTGTAGATCGTCGGACTTTCATTGTTGATTAGAGCGTCGTTGGAGATCACACTATCCAACAACTCATTCGGTAGCTATCTGTTTATTTTCACCCAGTTATAAGTTATATGTAAATAGGGTTTTGGTTATATATGTTATAAGTACTATGGTTATATGTTGTGTCTTTTGAAGAATATAGTGAATGTATTGATGAAATTCTCAATTGGTATTATGTTTGGTTGAGGTATGTGATGGTGAATGGATGATTTTGTACCTAATGTAATTTAAATGGTTGTTTGGGTATGATTATGTTAATAGGCATCTTGAAATGTTTTGTACTTTGATGAAATGGTCAATTTGGTTATGGTAAGGTATTAGGATGAGATATATAGGCATTTGATGATTTGGTTTATATGGTTGAACTTTGGCACTTGGTATCTAGAATTTGGGTGATGATTGATTGAGTTTAACTTGAGGTATATGCTTGGGTTGAATGGATGTTGTATAGGTTTGAGTCGTGGTGCCAATGAGGGCATATTGGTTGGGCGCATAGGTTGATTGTGAATTGATGTATTTTGGCATGTTTTGGCACAATTTGAATAGGTTTGAATGTTGGTTAATGCATAGCTTGAAGTCTAAGTTTTGGTATGTGAAATGGCTTGTGTTTGAAGGTGTTTTTGGGCACACTGCCTGCGACACAGTCTGCCACATGGTCGTGTGTCCCACACAGTCGTATGACACGGCCATGTGGCCTTTTTTATTTTTGGTGCAGGATTGTCCATACAGTCTCAAAAAGTTACACGGTCTAGCGACACGACCATGTGATCCTGAGTTACACGGGAAAAAATTATTACATGGTTTGGCCACACGAGCATGTTTAGGTGTCACACGGGCTAAGCTCTGTCACACAGCCTGGCCACACGGCCGTGTGACCCCTATTTACACATTTTACTCAAAATTTTGTAAAAGTTTCAATTTTACCCATAATTGATCCCGGTTTGTTTTAAATGTTCCATAAGCTCGAATTAGGTTTCAAATTGATTGGTTAGCATGGAAATGATTGTAATGAATTATTTAGTTGTTATTAACAGAAATTATGAAAGATGTTCAAAGTTTATCGTCGTAACGCCTTTAGCTCGGGTAATGTTTTAACAAAAAATTTAATGATATTAACTATCTAGACTAATTAATAACATTAGAAAACTATAGAGACATAATTACATTAAAAATTAAAGTGTGGCAGTTAAATCTCAAATTTAGGCAAAATAAAGGGATCAAAACTAAAATTTAACCATTTTTTTTCAAAATTGCAAAAATAAAAGGATAAGCACTAACGTAAACCTAAATGAAATGGGAAGTGTGTCAAACTTTTAAGGTATGTAATTATATATAACCACATAATGTTTTAACTGAAAAATTAATAATATTAACTATTTGGACTAATTAATAATATTATAAAAATATAATGATCAAATTATGTTAAAAATTAAAGTATATAGATTAAATCTCAAATTTAAACATATTAAAAAGATCAAAGGTGAAATTTTACCATTTTTGTAAAACAAGAAAAAGTGAAAGGGAGCATGGTCAGAGAGCGACGTGTTATACATAGTTATATATTTAGAGGGACCAAAGGTGGTAAAGATTTTTTGTGTATAAATTTTCATTAAACTCGAATCGAACTTTTGCTTATTTTAAGTAGTTTTTTTATTTAAAGATTTTATATAAGAAAAAAAATTATTATAATAATATTATTATTTGATATGGTGACAATGAAGTTTTTTAATTTCATAAGTAGAGTTAAGATATTGCAATGTGTCTCATTTATTTAGGTTTAATTTTTAAAATATACTAGACATTTTTTAATCTCACTTGGAGTTGCAAAACTCTAATGTCAATATATCAAAATTTTTTTCTAACAAAATTAATGTTAGATTAATTTGTGAAACTATCATAACTATTATATACTATAGATACTAATTAAATATAGATATTATAAACATTCTAAAGTTTAAAAAATTGTGAATATCTTGTTGGAAAGAGATCGCAACATAGAGGAAAATTGTAAATACATTTTTTTTACTGTACATAAAAACTAATCATTGTATGGTTATCTCTATAACAATATTTATGACTAATTCAGAAAGAAAGAAAAAAGATGTGCTTTAAGAATTTAAGATTATTATAAAAAATATATTATGAAATTGAAATTCCATGTAAAATAATAAAATTTACAAAACACAAATATAATACTCATTTCAGGTCAAAAGTTGACATATTTACTAATTTTATGACATGATTGGAAGGGACATCTACAAATTAAAAGAATTAATTTTCATGTGCAGTCAAACCAATATGAATGGCGTCTCAATTATTTATAATATATATACATATATATATATATAAGCAGGAGTTTGCAAAATTTTTTAAACCAACGAGAATATTATTTATTTCTAAATATATTATTAAATTGGTACTAGAACAATAATTTATTAGTATTATTATGTGATAATAATAAAAGTAATATTAATTAATATGATAGTATATTAATTATGAATAATTATTTTTTTTCAAATAAATATTATAATTTATTTTTTTATATAGTTTTAAATTGGTATTTATACTATTTGTAAAGTCTTTTATTGGGTTAGTGTCACTCATCAACCGGGACCCAACTTATTTAGGGAAATTACTTTAATGTTCATTAGCATTTAAAATAAATTATATTATTTAAGGATACTTTAGTCCTTTTATTTTGAAAAATCAGTAAAAAATATTTATGATGGGATTTGAATCCAAAGTTAATTGAGTTATCAAAATCTTAATTTTACCACAAAATCTATGTTTATTTTAATATTTTTATATATTTTAATTTTATTATGCACGCTTTATTACCTCAATCAATTATATATCTATACTATTTATAAAATCATTTACTCAGTTCTAAACACATAGTTTCAACATGCATATGTATGTGAGATTTCTAGTATTATTTTAAAATTAAGAGAAATCATCGTTATCAATAATAGCTAAAAATTAATTAAAAATTCATTATTTAAAAAATAATTAAAAATTAGTTAAGAAAAACCCTAAAAAAGTTTATTTTTTTCTCCAAGTTGTTTGCTTCTTATCTTTTGTTTTGCTCAGCGGCAGTGCCAGCCTTTGAGCTGGTTATCGCCCGCCTTTTTCCTCTCTCATCAATCCTTTTTTCTTTATTCTTCTCATTTACTACACATGTCTTCTCTCTTTTCAATTTGCAGATCTATTTTGTGGGTATTTTTGTTGTCTTCACAAGTTGTGATGGACAAATAACGGTGTCTATCATTCGCTAAAACTCCACTAGCTACCAGTAGTTTTTCTTGAAAAGTCAATGACTTTTCGTCAACTTCTTAATTTTTTTTGTTTTGAGAGTATTTTAGAATAATAAATGATTTCACGTGTCGATTTAGGCTCATGTTGTCTTAAATTTTATATTTTTTTGCTTGTTTTTCCATTGTTTAATAAGTTTTTAGTTTTAGAAGTTTTTGTCTGCTCTTGTAGCACGTCTTTTAGCCTTACTTATACATGTAATAGTAGTTTTAGAAGTGATTTTAAGGATGATTTTATTGTCGACCTCTCTAGGTTGGTGAATGTTTGATTCTTTTGTCAATTTTTGCTTGTTACTTTGGACCATCCGGGGCTGATTTCTTTATTGTATTAAGTGCTTGCAATCACTTCAGATATGTGTGTTTGAGTTGTGACAAAGCCAATTGTCAACATGTCATAATGTTATATTCATGCTGAGGCTAAAGCCTTTATTATGTTGATGGAGTTTGTCTTTCACCATTTACGACAAGTGTTTGCTATTTTTTTCTCTAAATTATATGGTTCCATTTATTGAATGAACTAATTTAGCTTTAAAAAAACTAATTAAAAATTAAACACGAAAAATCACATGCGCATGTGATATTAGAAACAAGTAAAAAAAATTAGGATAAAACACTGTTAGTCACAAAACTATAGGTAAGTTTTCGTTTTGGTTACTTAACTAAAAAAAGTTACAATTTGGTCACTAAACTATTCAAAAGTTTTGATTTAAAGCATTGTGTTGTTGAAATTGATGCTATACAACTTTCTCTATTCACATTGTCTGCATCAATCGAAAGATCTCTTTTACTTTCTCTTTTATAGTTTAGTTTTTTTTTTTTATGAAACAACTTTAGACGTCACGAATTTACGAACTAAAATTTAAACAACTTTTTTATCTGATCTTTGACATTGACTGTCGAAACGACTTGGATCTAAGGTATGTTCTTCTATCCATCGATGGGTACTGATCCACTGTACCAATCGTCAAACTTGAAGCTCACTAATGGAACCTTAAAAAAAAAACTTAAGAGTCTAATGATGAAAACAAACTTTTGAATAGTTCAATGGCTTAAACGAGAACTTTCAAATAGTTTTGTAACAAAATTATAACTTTTTTAATTAAGTGACCAAAATAAAAAATTTTCCTGTAGTTTAGTGACTAATGGTAAATTTACCCAAAAAAATATTTTTTCCTCTTAAAAATTCTTTCCCACGTGTTAATTAGAGCTAAAGAAAGGGTCCGCCTTTTCTCAACAATAAAACCCTAAATCCAAACCCTCCCTTCAAAGACAAGCCTCTGATTTCAAAAGCAAAAAGGAATCCTTATTCAGAGCAGCAATGGCGGACACTGTCATCTCTCTCGATAAGCTCAAAGCCTTCTGGAACTCTCAAGTCCACGATGAAGAAAACTGGGCTCACAATATGGTATTTCTTTTTTCTTTATTCCTTTTATTCTTCTTTTACTCTCATAGTTTTCTTTTTTATTCTGGGTCTTCCGCTTCGTTTATGGTATTTCATTGTTCTTTATTCCTTTTATTATTCTCTTCCCTTCACAGTTTTTCTTTTATTTTTGGGTCTTTCGCTTGATTTAGTTGCGTTTCAATGTGATTCTTTATCGTAATCTTGTTTTTGTGATAATGGATTTGTGGGAATTTGTTTAGAAATTCAGATGTTATCTCAACTGATCTAGAAAAAGCAAAAAAAAAAGGAAAAAAGAAGCAGGATATGAATATTTTGGTTTTGAAGATATGAACTTATTTGCAGCCATAATGGTATCTCAAAACCAGAAGTTATTTCTTAGTCTGGAAGTTCTCATTGTTTGGGGGCTTGGAAAATACATGGCAATGGCATGATGTCGATCTGAATGATTTGTTCTCACTTTATCTATTTGCGTTTAGTTGATTATATGAATATAACTGTCACTGTCTTAACTTAGTTTAGTTCTTAACTGAAATCATCGATTTAGTGAAAAGCATTCCCTGAAGGAGCAAATTGTGGGGAGAATATATAAGACAACTGGAGAAGCTAAAATAACCTTAGAAATTTTGTGGAGGATAAGAAATTCCTTCATTAGCTGGATATGTTTTTATTACCTATGTACTCTGTTTTCCGTATGTAATCCAAGTATTAGTTTTCGTGGCCAGGCCGGGCCAATTTATATATCGGTTGATTATGATCTCAGGCTCCATTAGTTTTGGTGGACATTTTTCGTGGAAAGTATTCAAATACCGTTAAAGTACATGAAAAGAAAATTTTTTAACATATCTGTGTTGTCCACATGCCTACTCTACGCTCACACTCAAGTTTGAGTAACATTTCTATAAGCATTAGGAGTTGGAAAGCTTTTGGAAGATGGCTAAAAGCTTTAAAAATGTCATTTTTCCCCAAACTGGTTTGAAACACTGATTTCATTCACCCAAGAAAAATTGAATTTCTTTTTATCTCTTCTTCCTTTTTCCATCTCCTCTGAAATATGCTTACAAGGTTTAAAGAATATTAAATTGGAGAAGAGTGCTATGTATGGCTGAGGGATTCTGTGTCAGACATTGAAATAATGTGTGGTGCAGAATGGAAGGTCAATTTGTATGTTCTTTTGGGAACGAGCAGCTTATTGGTTTAGCATTTAAATGTACTATTTTCCTATGTGAAGGTTTTTAGTATCAGCCTTTCTAGTCCCTTCTGATTTTCATTGTCACGGCATCTGTCCTCCAGAATTTTCAGCTATATTGGCTTGTAGTGGTAACGAGCTGGTTACTGGCTGTAGCATTTAAATATTTTCCTTTTCCCTATCCAAAGGGTTTTCAGAACCAGCCTTTCGTGGTGCATCCATGTTCCAGAATTGAGTTATATTGGCTTGTATTGGGGGTGTCCAGATATCTGTGGATGGGCAAGTGTTATAAGCTCATATCGCACTAAAACCACCATGAACACATGTCACTTACTGTTGTGGTATACTTTATCTGGAGAAGGGAAATCTTGCATAAAATGCTTGGAAGTGTTTAGACTTTTCTGTAAGCTTGGTTATTCATTCCTAGGTTTTCAAGACAAGGATTTTTTGTTTACAGATTTATGGGCAACGTCAATGAGAATAGATCCCTCTACTTATGAAATGTGCATTTTAGTCTATATACTCGCAGTTTTCATAGAATTTGAACAAGTTTTAAAAAGTTTTACAAACTCATCATATTATTTAACTTAATACTTGAAATGGAAATTCTCTTGACAGTACAATCATGTTTCTCTTATGTTATTTTCTTTTCTTTTACGCATTCGCATACTGAAAAGCGATGTATGATTTTACCCTTTTTGCAGAAACTGCTGCGAGCCGCCGGTTTATTTGCTGGATCGATTCTTCTAATGCGCAATTACGGTGATCTCATGGCTATATAAGGAATTGAGGATTGATTAAGAGGTTCGGAGTAAGCTCAGTTTGGAAATGGATGCATCTGTTACTTTAGGAACTATATACATGGTTAATGATGATATTGAAACAACTTTAGTAACTTTTTGAAGTATGATGCTCATATATGCTTCTAAATGTTTTGGAATTTGAATGAAATGAACCCACTTCTGGATTTATTTTGAATGAAATGGATGGCTTTCCTAACGTACGGAACGAACCAATGTCAAGTAATTCAGTTTTAATGTTGATGGCTTTTTATTATTTTTAATGAGTATTGAAATATTATTTTAAAATGGTAAATTTTATACCACATGAATATACACATTTAATTATTTTTTATATTTTTAATAAAATGCTTCATTTTTTATCATTATTAAAATATACAAATAAAGCTTTTTGTTGAAAGTAGGAAATAATCTATTAAGAAATTAGAATCAATAAATAACTAATGAATAAAGGAAAAAAATTGAAAATATATGAATAATGTTATCTATTTAACTTTTAATATTTAATAACAAGTCTTTCAAAAAAAATTTATGTGATAAAAATTTGGAGTTTTTTTTTTAAATTAATTACTAGATTATATTAAAATGAAATTATATTTTCCATTGCACAAAATTATAGATAAATTGTGAGCAAAGTTAGATACTTGGTAAAAACTATAAACTTTATTTAATTTAATGGCAAAATATTATCATTTAAGCAAATTTAAGAAGTAGTTAAAAAATTTAGTTTCCTAAAAACAGTGAAAATAAAATGTATTAGACCAATTAAAACATTCAACTTCCTAGAAACTAAAAATAAATACTAATTATATTACAAAACCATTTTCATCACCTTAAATCGCTATCTATATCAATAAAGTACAAGATTATTGAGAGGGAAATCTTGAAAAATGATTGCTAAGACCTTGATATCTATGAGTGTCAAGTTCATAACGACTTTTTATCATCACCAAATGATTAAACAATATATTCGTACGTACTATTCAACACTTACAATCAAACTTGATACCCAATGATATCGAAAGTCCTAAGAAATAATATATTCTAATAAATAACATTTCAGAATTGGGTAAACTATAAAAATAGTCACTTATATTTGAAATATCACGTTTTAGTCACTTAAGTTATCGTTTTGTTACACAGTGGTCACTCTACCGTTAAACTCTGTTACCTTCCTAACAGCAGTTCAAATGGGTTTTAAATGCTAACTTGGATGTCCAGTTGTTGAAATGAAAATAGATTTTTAATTAAAATTTTTTAATTTGGACTACCACGTAGGACCCCGTTAGGGAGGTAATGGAGCTTAACAGTAGAGTGACCACTTCGCAACGAAACGGTAACATAAGTGACTAAAACGTAACATTTCAAACATAAGTGACAAAAATATAATCTAAAGTACACAAAAAATTTTGTTTTTATTATTTTTATTTTTATTTTATTTTCATTCACATTTAAAAACATTACTAGTTTAAAGAATAGTTTTCTTTCCACAGTGCCATTAATTCTATACTAAATTATTCATAACACTGAAGTGGTCTATTATTGGGGAGCCCTAAAATGACTTTAAATATCTCCTAGTTTAGTCCTTGTTAAAATTTTTTAATGCTTTATTTTCTTTTTCAATATATTTTAAAGTCAATTCATTTGGGAAAAAAGAGTAAATAATGACACATAAAGTAAAAAACATTCAATATATATTTCTTAAAATTTTGTTTTTGAATATGGAAAAACTAATTTGTAATTGAAAAAAATTAATTAGCTTTTCAAAATTTTATCCCAAACTAAATATAAAAAAAAAGGAGAAAAAAAACAAACAAAACTTGACAAAAGTCAAAGATTGAACTTTTCCTTTTTCATACTTTGCCATGGTTGGCTTATTTTTGAGTTTTGAAATTTTATTTTTTGATTTCGAAAATCTTGGATCATAAAAAAAATTTGATTTTATTTAGAATAACATAAAATAAAATATATATAATTTTTAACATTTTATATTATCAAATAATACATTAATATTTAAAATATCAAAAAACTTGTGTGAATCTAATTTCAACAATTAATTTTTTATCAATGTAATCAAAATCGATTTTGTATCATATTTTTTGGACCAAAACCAACAAACATCAATGGTTACATTACTTGCAGGATCAAATTGTAGTAAACTTCTACTCCCAAGTCTCATCATTCTAAAAAACCAAAATAAAATGGATTTTTGCTTGTAACATAACTTTCAGAAGAATCAAGAAAATACCAAAACAATTAAAGATTTTAGACTCAGGAACACAATAGTACAAAAAGGAAAACTTATAACTGGTTTTCCTGAATCATAAAGCCATAAACATAGATCTAAACTACATAGTAAGTCTACTGAATCCCATCATTTACAACCCAAAACTAAAACAACCTACTGAGGATTTCTCATCTTCTTGATCTCTTCAAGCAGAAATCTGGATTCTTCAGCAAAGTTGATTGGAGCGACAGCCTTTACTGTTATCCTTTGCCGCTTCTCATTGTTATACTCATTTTGAGTAACACTGACCTTGAAAAGATGAGGAACCCAAGTTGCTTCCTTCAACTTTTGTTGGTATCCATCAATATCCCCTTGCTGAAAAATGGAAATTTCATTAGGGAATTTGAGTCAATATTCTATATCGTATATGCATGTGCGTGCATGTATATGTGTATGTGAACATAGCTATGCTTTTTTACCTCTGACTTGAGTTTATCAAGTTCATCAGCTGAGCATCCAACTATTTTCTCTGCTTCTTCATTAAAGGCTGAAACCCAGGCTTCACCTCTTGTATCAGAGATCTTTGAGACCATTATGTATCTAATTAATGCCAAAAAGAACATTAGAAACACCATGTAAACTACTTGTCAATTGTATAAAAGCTTAATATAAATTTCAATATCTAACCTTAAATTACACTCTTCATCATTTTTCTGGCATCCCTCACACCAATAGCCAGATCCAACAGCTTCAGTTACTTTCTTGTTGCATGTTTTGCAAGCACGGTACCACATTGCTTGCTCAGGCCTGATCAAGCTGACAAATGCTTTAATGCTGAAAAATGCAGGCTGCACAAGACATTATACCATCAAAACCATACTTTGTAGTCATCTATGAAGTCAAATGCTGCAACATAAATGACGCTACTATATGTTCAATTGTCTTGTATCATAACAGATTAAAACACAACAATCATAGCATACTTTAATCTACAAAGCAATACCTTTTCATCACCCAAAGATGGGTTACTAGTGATATGCGTAAGGGAAACCCTATCAGTATACATAGATCTTGCCCCAGTCTTGGATGAAGGACTCAAACCTAAGCCGATGGAGGCCATGGAACTCCCTTTCCCTTCCGAATCATACCTGCACAGAAATAAACTTAAATCAGAAAATTCTACTTGAAAAGTAATAAACCATTTTTTTCTCAGCAACAGTAACTTACCAAGATCTCAACTTCTTTGCTTCAGGTATATCTGGATTAATCATCACACTACTTTTGCCCAATGTTGACAAAGATACACCTAAGATATCAACACCAAGATTTCAGGATAACTAACTCAATGCAAGAATTCTAGTTTATTTTGACAGAAAAGGCTCCAACTTCATAGTACCTTGAAAATCACCAACTTTGAGTGATTTAATTGCTACTATAGGATATTTATCAGCATTGTCAAACAATTCCTGGCCAACATTATTTGCAAGCTCATTCCACAAAGAAACGACTACTGTCTTCTTCCTGGCATCCGGAAATGAACAGCATCAGCAAATCATAATTTAAAAAAAAAAAAAGGAAAAGGTAAAACATATAGCAGTCAATGAGTGGATATTCACGTTTCATCTGCAACAATCAGATCCCTCTTTGGAATATTCTCATTGTCAATCCTCCTTTTAATATTTGATACAGGGTTGACACTTTGAATAACTCCAATAATATCTGAGATTCAAAGCATTAAAAGCAGCAATGAGTAAGAATCCAAAACGTCAAACAAAGTCTCTATATTGCTAGGAATGAGCTCTTACCAACAAGCTCCCGTCCATTAACATAAGGGCCTAATTGTTCAATAGGGACAAAGTTGAATTTAGTTTCAGGAATAAACGTTTCTTCATTAGAAGCCTCTTCCACCACGGAATTCTCATTCAAAGTCATTTCATAATCATTTTGAACAGTCTTAAACTGCTTATTTGCAACTTTTAGTGTTCCTCTTGATATGTAATAGACCTTCCCCAGTTGAAACTTCTCATAGAACTTCCTAGCAGCTTCATTAAACATTGTGGCTTGTATTTGTGTACCCTACAAAAAATACAAATATCCAATCACTTAGAACTCATTCTCCCACAAGCAGATATGCATCATGCCACAAGTATAAAGCAAAAAAAAAGCACAGGCTATATAGCTGCTTACATCTTCATCTGTTAACTCCACATTGAAAACACAACCTTCTCCTCTAGCATTCTTATAGGTACGCATGTTTCCCTTGCTTGTGAGACGAACTTTAATCATCCAATTGCCCTGGTAAGGATTCAATGAAACAAGAGGATGCACTCTTCTTGTCATTGCCATCCGTGATGACGGAGCCATGCTGGAAGTATAAGAACAAAGTAAAAATTAACAAAGAAACAACTCTAAAAGACAAATAGATTATTGAACTTCAAACATTTACAAAAAAAAAGGTAAGAAATTTACTTTGCTCGTTGCTCATGTACTATTTGAGCCGCAGACTTTGAAACAATTTCCTGCTTTGGCTTCAAAATAATACCAGACACGTCAGCTTTAGCCTCATATCTAGCTTCATATTCAAGCTTTGGCTTCTTTAAAACAGTGTCATGTTCCTCAGTTTCGACTTCAGCTTTAATTTCTGTCTCAAGTGCAGGAGATACTACCTCGCATTTTGTTACAATCAAATACCTGAAACCCATTTCGAACATCAAGCCTAAGAAACCTTAAAAAAATCAAGGGAAAGAGAAGTGAAGGGTAACCAATAGTTACTTTTCAGATTTGTTGGGGATATCATTGAGGGTATAATCAAGAATCCTGACAAGACCCTTGTTCTGGACACCGCCTGTAATGATTTCAGATGACATGTTTGATGGAAAAATCGCTCTCAGCTTCATCTTCCCATCACTTGCATTAAACCTTCAAAACCAGAGACCCAACACAATATAATCAGTAAAACGATGTTGCCAGTGAGGTTAAGATCACTACACAATATTTCCATTGAAAATAAATAGCACAGATACAATAAACTTATGAAGTAAATAAATCCCAGAACTTGTTTGGGTATTAATCAAGTAAAAGGAATGCATATACACAGAATAGATTGATTGAGGAATAGGAAGAAACATACGTGTAACGGTTGCCAGTGAGCTTAAGATCCAAGACCTGAACGATGATTTCAGGGATATCTGAAGAAGAATCGGGAGATGGGTTAGCCAAAATCGTTGAAATTGCATCTTGGCTCACAGATTTCGCCATTTCTGCTTTTCTTTTTGGTATCTGAGAAAATGCGAGGGCTGAAGGCCGATTGTGAAGTGATTTAAGAAGGAAGAAATTGGGAGGGAGATTTGGTGTTTTGAGTGAGTTTCCCGCTCACAATTCCTTTTGGTTCATATTTTGCTTTTAAATAAATATTTTCACCGTTTTAGCGGGAGTTAGCACTTATCGTTTTGGGCCTCTTTTTTACGAAACTCTGGGGGTGGCGCCAATCGTATTATTAGGCTTCGTAGGAAAGATTTTTTGTCAATTACCGTTTTACCCCTAGGTTAAGTAGATAATTACCACGCGGCCCGCCCAATTGACATTTTCAAAATGGTTATATTACTATTTGGGGCCTGAACTTGTTTTTTTTCCAAATTAGTCTGTACTTGGTAATTATTCTCATATTGGGGCCTAAACTAGGCAATTGTTCTTGTATTAGATCTTGTACCTTTTTTGGTCCAAGTTAATCTTTGAAATTGGCTATTGTTCTCATATTGAGACCTGATTTGAATTTTAGGGTTTTCAAAAAAATATCATAGGTTAACTTGAAAAAAAAATTAAGGCCTCAATATAGGAATAATTGCTAAGTTCAAAGATTAATTTGGAAAAAAAAAGTTTAAGCCCAATATGAGAATAATTACTAAGCTCAAGGATCAACTTAAACAAAAAATAATAATTCAAATGCCGATATGGAAAGAGTTGCTAAATTCATACCCAAAATGTGATTTATACCTTTTCAAAACCTCTATATTGAAATTAGGATAAATTATATCATTAGTCATTTCACTATTAGTATTTTTTTTGTCATCAAAGTATAAAAATTTTCAAATTCGTCATTAATGTTTTTAATCAGTTCTATTTTGATTACTCTCTGTTAAATTGTTAACGGAAATTATGAGTTAGTTTTTTTTTAATTGGTATAATAACACATTTAGTCATCAATATTTACACAATCTATAAATTTGATATTAATTCTAAATAATTCAAAAAAACATTACTCTCCACATTTAAAGATTTTATTAATTTGATCCTCAAATACACATGTTGACCGTAAATTCGAATTATAAATCGAACTTTTAGCCAAAGAATAAAGTGGTAGCTGAATATTATGTTATATGAGAGATTGAGTGTGCTCATGTCGAGGACCTATTTAGGGAAGGAAATTTCAAGTTTTGTAGTCTCACTGAAATATGTTGCTGTGTATGGTTTGATGCAAAAAGAAAAGGATTCATTGATGATGGATGGTGAATTATGAATTGAGATGGTGGCGAAGCGCTTGAACAACACTCGGAATCCTGTCAATGCTCTTCTGTTCCTTAGGGGCGTTCTATGTGATGCTGATTCAAGTCTGTTCTACAAATCCACTCCCATAATCTATAAAATTAGAAATTACATTTTTAGGGTAAAAGTTATATTACAAGTAAAATTACATTTTACTCTTTCTACTTAAAAATAAATAAAATTAGATCAAAGAGCAAACTATTTTTTTGTTAAAAATTTCATCAATTTATACGGTTAAAAACTAGTCTTATACCTCAAAATGATGTATATGTGGCATGCCATGTGTAACTATCTATTTATTTTATTAGCTATGTCAATTTTTAATAGTGAAAATTGATGAAATTTTTAACAGAAATGACTAATTTGCTCTTTTATCTAACATCTAAGGACTAATTAACTCATTTTTCCGAGTAAAATGGACAAAATGCAATCTAACTCTCAAGACAAATGCCTACATTTATTTTTACCCGTTTTTAGTAAGCAGGGTTTATTACCTATACCTATATATTAAAGTAAGGTCCAAAGGATCTTCCTCGTGCTGACACCTAGTACACACCCACAATGCTTTTTTTTAGGGTGTAAAAAGCCCTCAAAATTTTTTTAAAAAAATAATTAAGCCCCGTTTTTTTTCTCACTCAATTGGATACATAAACCTTCAAAATGTATAAAAAAAAAGCCCTCAAACTTTAAAAAAAAAAAGAATTAAGCCTCTACTTTTTTTTTGGCACTTAATTGCCAAAATGTATCAAAAAAGCCCTTTGACCGTTAACTTTAATGATTAATCGTTAAAGCTAACTGTCCCTAATTTTTTTAGTTAAAGTCATCACATGTCACAACCACAGCATGACATGTGGCAAAAAATGATAAAAAATAAAATAAAATAATTAAATTTTAATAAAAATATAAGAAATATTTAATTTTTATTTAAAATTATATAAAATTATAAAAATTATTAAAAATATATAGAAATAGATAAAATTTTATAGAGTCGTAAGAAAATAATAAAAAAATGTAAAGAAATATAAAATTCGTAAAATAGTTATAAAAATTATCATACCAAAAACATTTTATAATTTTTTATAATTTTTATTGATTTTTATATTTTATCATTTTTCGCCACATGTCACACTGTGTTGCAACACATGATAACTTTAACTGAAAAAATTTGGAGATTGTTAACTTTAACGGTTAACGGTTAAAGTTAATGATTAAATGGCCTTTTTGATGCATTTTATAAATTTTTTATGATTTTTATAAAATTAAAAAATTTATATTTATTATTAAAATTATATTTTTTAATTTTAGTAAATTATATTTTTAAAATTTTAGTAAATTCTAAATAGTTTTTATATTTATTATTAAATTTTAATAATTTTATAACTTTTATTTATTTTTATTTTTTATAATTTTTTGTCACATGTGACGCAGTGATTGTGACACGGGGTGACTTTAACTAAAAAAAATTAGGGGCGGCTAACTTTAACCGTCAACTGTTAAAGTTTACGGTCAAAGAGTCTTTTTGATGCATTTTGGCAATTTAGTGAAAAGAAAAGAGTAGGGGCTTAATTGCTTCCTTTTTTTTTAGTTTGAGGGCATTTTTGATGTATTTTGAAAGTTTGAATACCCAATTGAGTACAAAAAAAAAAGCAACGGCTTAATTTTTTTAAGTTATTTTTATAATGTAATTAATTAGTTCAAATAGTTAATATTGTTAACTTTTCAATTAAAATGTTACGTGATTATATATAATTTGAAAGTAGATTTATAAATCCAATAAGTAGAGAGATTAAACTCTTGAAAATAACAAGAGGACTAAATTTCAAATGTACAAAGTGTAGAGACTTAAGAGTCATGGTTGCTTGAACGGAATCGGTCAAGGAATCGATCCGGAGAGAGGCATAAAGCCAGTTGACCCGCAAACAGTACAAGCTAGTTCAACCAAGCTAAAAATTTGATTGAATTACTTTTTATATTTTTTTCTTTTTTTAATGATTTATTCAATTGAATCGTATGAACCAGTGGCTTTACTAGTTCGATCACTGATCCGATTCTGAAAATATTGCTTAGAGCATATTTTAATTTTCAAATCTTTACTCTATAATTTAGTATTGTTGGGGATAAACTGATTAAGCAACGAACAAGAAAAATAACGAAGAAAATTGAAAAGATCGAGCACACATATTTTACGTGGAAAACTCATCCGGATAGGATAAAAATCCACATGCAAATATAATTTCACTAAAACGGAAAAAACGAATAGTATAAAAGATGGATATAAAACTAAGCCCTGAAACTTGAAATAAGAACCCTAAAAATGTAAACACAAAATTCTCTGAAAGTTTAAAAAGCTAATACATAAATGTGTTATGGCTTATTTTTCTAGGGTGGAAAAGGGTATATTTATAGGCTAAATTCGTAGGTCAAATAATATTAAAATAACCTACATTAATCAAAGTTTAAGTGGGAAACTAATATTAAAATAACTTACGCTAATCAGAGTTTAAGTAAGAAAATAAAAACAATGTTTAATAGGAGAAGAAAAGTAAAAAAAAATACGAGGCATAACTCCACAAATCTTCACCTGTACTAGCATTTCCACAACGCCTTCTCTGCCAAATCCCACCACGGGCTTATCTCAAACTATGCAAGATATTAAGTGAGTCGAAGCTGGAAGTCTTCTAGTCTACGACTTGTGCACTGCCAAATCAAAACTGACTTAAGTCTGATTTCCACGAACGTAGTACCATATCTTTTCAAAACATACATCCAAAAGAAAACATCTCTTACATGAAACAATCATACCTTTTTCCCTGCTATGACCAAGTTGTCTTCACTTCAAACGAGTCGACTTCGACTCCTTAACAGATGAGGGACATTCTGTTTTACCAGTCACCGTACGCTGATCATTCCAAAACATAAAGTTTGTCAGCCTTTTTATCTTTCATCAAAACGAGAGTCCCACGGGATACTTTAATCTCACTTGAATCTATGTTAATTTTACAACCCTTCGAGTCCAAAATTCCCAAGGAGATGAGATTTTTCTTTAAGTCAGGCACATGCTTGACATCTGATAGTGTTCTAATTGCTCATTCGTGCATCCTGATATGAATAGTACCAATATCGGTTACCTTATTGGGTGAACCATTCCCCATGCGTACAACTCCACCTTCAACTAAACTGTATGTGGAGAACCAGTTCCTATTGGGAAACATGTGAAAAGAACACCTCGATTCCAGGATCCACTCGGATATAAGCTTGAAGCTTTCACTTGTTGAAACCAACAAGAAATCATTACCCTTGCCATTGGCCAAATTAGCACCAACTAAATCTTCCTTGTTGCTCTCAGTAGCCATTTTATTTCGCAGTTTGTAACAATTTGCCTTAACATGACACAACTTCTTACAATAATGACATATTTTGTCTCGCTTCCTTGATGCTACAAAAACTGAGGCTTGCGTATCTGACTTGCTATCAGAACAAAACTCATTGTCGAGTTTTTCTTTTCTCAATAGATGACCCTTCATATCTTCGAATGAGAGATTATCTCTGCCATAAATCAATGTCTCCCTGAAAGACTTGTATGAAAAGGGTAAATAACACAATAATAACATAGCCTGATCTTTATTGTTAATTTGAACCTCAACATTTTTATACCATTCAAAAGAGTGATAAATTGACTAATGTGGCCTCTAAGGTGCTCACTTTTGTCCATGCAGAACGTGTATAGACGTTGTTTCAATACCAACCGGTTAGCCAAAGACTTTGTCGTATAGAGGGTTTCTAACCTTTTTCCATAAGGTGAATGTCGTTTTCTCCATCAAAACTCCTGCAACATATTATTTGTTAGACATAATTGAACAGTGGATAAAGCCTTTTTATCTAACCTATCTCATTCTAATTTATCCATGTCTGTAGGCTTCTTCTCTATAAGGACTTTCTCAAGACCGCTCTGAATCAGAATTGTCATCACCTGAACTTGCCACAGATTGAAATTTGCGATGCCATCGAACTATTAAACATCAAACCTTGTTGCTGCCATATCTGAATGGGTTGATTGTGGAAATCAAACTAGCTTTGATATTAGTTTTTTAGGATAAACCTGGTTAAGCAACGAATAAGTAAAATAACAAAAAATATTGAAATATTGAACATAAATATTTTATGTCGAAAAGGATAAAAAGTCACAGGTAAAGATAATTTCACTAAAATGGAAAAAATGAAAAGTACAAAAGATGGATGTCGAAACTATTTTTTTATTTGAAAAATGGGGATCGACTTTTAAAAATAGAAATGGAGTCGCCACCGATCTTTTATTGAGGTGTGATCGGATCACCTTGAAAATAATTTTAGGTTTGCGAATTTTGAGAAAACAGGTTCGGGAGTCAGTTACGCACGAGGAAGGGTTAGCACCGTCGTGACGCCCAAAATTGGTACCGCATTGATTGTTTAATGTCTTAATGTCGAAAATTTGAAAATATTTTAAAATACGATCCTTTAAAAAGAAAATTCGAATAAAATGAATTGGATGATAAGACTCACTTATTTCGAGGAGATAAATTGCCACACTCAGTAAGTTAGAGCTCGACAATTCAATCTTCGAAATTAGGTTCGTTCTTTTTTAAATTTTAAAAAAATCATATGTTTTGAGAAGGATATTTGATTATTTAGGCCAATCAAGAAATTAGAATCCAGTAAGTTAGGGTTCAATTTCTCGAGATTCTTAAACACCAAATATTGTCTTTGTTTTAAAATCGAGATAACAAAATGTCATATCCAGTAAGTTAGGAATCAAAATCTTGAAATCTCAAAAGTTTTATTTTGAAATTGTATGGTTTTAACAAAATAAGTACTTGGCCATCTAAATTCATCGAAAAGAATTGAAACCCAGTAAGTTAGGGCACAATCCAATCGAGAACAATGAACACCAAGCCTTTCTTTTGAAAATTATGAAATAGCATGATTGTAGTGCTTTAATAAAATACAATTTTTTTACAAATGAAACATGATTGAATAGCAATATATAATGTAAAAGATACAATTCGTAATCCAAATACATATTGAGGAATAATAAACAAAGGATAAATTCAAACAAAAAAAAGCTACAACAAAATTTTATCATATTATGCAAATATCAATCCTAATTGTCAAATATCAAATGAATTAAATACAACAACATTTATTAATAACAACATTTTTAAGTTGCAATATTTACACACGAACTCAAAATGGACTTGAAACAAAAGAATAACATTATGGAATAATAATATGTAAAATAAATTTGAAACAAGTAATACATTTATTAATTTTCTTCAAATAACACATATAAAATAACCATGCAAAAGTCTTAATGCATATATGATTTTAAAAAAAAGTAATCACCTAGATAGGTTTTGAAAGAAGTAAATTATATATAAATGAAATTGACTTAAAATACATATATAGATATAAAAATACTTGAAATTTATAATCATAATAATATCAAACATAAAAACAATAATATACATTTTTTAAAGAAAAACAATTTAATAACACATATAATGGCATTTGAAAATATTATATTAAAGAATTTAAGTTATAACACAAAATAAATCATTAAAATATGTACAAAGTATATCAAATCCTTATAAAATATCTATATATATTAAAAGATGATGAAACACATAATAATATAGAATTTGAATATAAAAATAATAAATTTTAAAACAATGTACGATGAATCCAAAACATGTTAATAATAATTTGAAATAATAGTATATTACATTTTAAAATTATACTAATAATAAGTCTAAAGGGAATGTCAAACTAAATATTAAAATATGTTATAAATAAATATATTAAAATAAGTACGAAATTCGATTTAAAATTATACTATTAAAAATCAAGTTAAAATTAAGACATAATTTAAAATATAAAGAAGGAATAATAATAATAATAATAATAATAGGATTAAAAATGATTTTGGAATTCAAATAAAAATAAAAATAAAACATTACAAATAGAAATAAGAAGGAAAAAAATAAATATAAACTAAATTGGTAGTCAACTTGAAAAATGAGGGACTAAAATTGTAATTAAACGCAAAATCTGAACATTCAAAACCACTCGCAGAAAACGGTGCCGTTTAAGTTCGGATCTTAGTGAAAACAATGTCAAAGATGTGGTACAAATTTAAAAAATAATAAATAAAAAAAAAGAAATCATATTGAAACTATTTGAAACAAAAAAGGGCCTATTGAATAAATAGACCAATCGATCCAGGATGCGTGGATCCTACCCGGATCGGGTCACCGTTCGGATTTGGTCATCAAACGACACCGTTTTGAAGCACTTGTATTGGCAACAAACGGCGACATTTCAATCTCTGTGTTTAAAAACTAAAATAAACCTAAAGGTTCCTAAACTCTTCACCTAAAAAAAAACTAATCTAAACATCTCCTCTGCGCCGTTTCGACGAATCGTCGTTCAAAGCCTCCGCACTTCGCTGCAACTCCGATGACTGCGGAGAAAGCAAAGGTTCGGCCACAAGGTAACTCTCCCTCCCCGATCTCTTTCTTTTATTCTTTTTCTACTCGAATACATAATTAAAAAAATTGTAGAAACAACCGAAAAAAATGCGAAAAGAGCAAAAAGAACTTCAGTCACCTTCCAATCTTTTTTTATTTTTGTTTGTATTCAATATATGCCTGTGTAATCAAGAAAAAGCCCTCCTTTTACAGTGCTTGTATTGGCTTTATATAGCCTTATTTTTACAGAGGAAAAAGAAAAGAAAATAAATAAATAAATAAAAGGAAAATTCCCCGTCCTTGTTATTCTTGTCCTTTTCTTTTACTCTCGTTTTCGTGCTTTTCTTGCTTCTGTTGCTGGTTTATTGTGATGCAGGTACATGCCAGCTGGAGGCGCACGTGGAAGATGCAGCACGTGCAAGAAAAGGACGGAAGCGACAGTGGTCGAAACTGTTGTGGTGGCTAAGGAAAAAATGGCCACTCGACCATTCCAAAAAACTCTAGGGTTTCTGGAATCTGGGTCCTATGAATTGGGTTAGAGCATTTTGGGCTCGGGTTTGGGCTAATATTTGGCTATGGTGTTAGGTAATTTAGCTGGGCTAAAATAGTTTTATTTTTGGGCTGAATTTGTAAAGAAACTAAATAGTTTTTATTATTTAGTATTTATTTTATTTGGTTTTGTATTTATTGGGTTTGGGCCGGGCAAGATTTGGGTATTACAGTGGAGATAAAATTAAACCCCAAAACCCGAAAGAAGAACTCTTAAAATATAAACACAAATTTATATGAAAGCTTGAAAAACTAGTACCTAAATGTGTTATGGGTTATTTTTTTAGAGTGGAAAAGGTTCTATTTATAGGCTAAATTCGCAAGTCAAATAAGAATAAAATAAGCTACACTAATTAGAGTTTAAGTGGAAAACTACTATTAAAATAACCTACACTAATCAAAGTTTAAGTGGGAAACTAAAAACAAAGTTTAACGGAAACTAAAAACCAATAATCAACCTAGCACGAAGAGTGGGTCTACCATACTAGAGAAGAAGATGACAATCTTCCCTTTCTTTCCACCAAAATTCGATATTTATAGTTAAATTAAAGTTTAATCAACTTAACTAATTATATTTACTTAACTAATCACTGATCATACTTAATCAATATGCCATCATCCACTAACTTTTAATCCAAAATGGTTTATTAATCATTTTGGTCAATTGGTTAATTGTTATTGAAGTCCTCAAGCCTTTTGTTAATTAAAACTCTATAGCAATTGAATTTTACAATTTAGTCTCTAAGTCTTAATTAACTATTAATTTGACAAAATTACTTAACCAATATTTAATATATTTTTATAATATCTTCGCAAATATTCATAATATTTAAGGACTCAATTTACAAACATGGGGTTTCAAAACTGCATTTTTTGATGGCACTGAAAATCGGGCCGTTACATGTAATAGAACACAATTTCAAGTACCAACTAGGTTCAAAACAATTTTAATTACCAATTAGGTACTTTTAGACAAGTTTAGGGGTGTATTACATATTAACCTTTTTTTTTGTCACAAATGATACCTAAACTATACTTCGTTATCCAAATTACTACAAACATTAAAAAACCTTTTAACCAATCATTTATGACACTTAGCAATTTTAAAATTGAAAGAATTAAAAGACCCTAATGATTAAACATATCCATATATTTTGTTCTTCACCCAAGATCTACGGGGACAAACATTTAAGAACCCGTTAAAAAACTCATCCAAACCCAGTTTTTGACGACAAAACCCATATTTCAACTAGCTTCTTTTCCGTTTTTAAACCTCAATCTCGATTTTCTCAACCCAACCTAAAACCCACATATTATTTTTCTTAAAAATAACTTTATATCTTTTTTTCTATATGCTTTGCATAGAATAATTAATTACGAGTGAACCTTTATAATGAAAAAGGCGCAGATAAAGCATGAAACCCAAATACTGCAAAGAAAAGTTATTTAATAATTAAAAAAGTACAATAAAAGAGAATAAAGAAACATGAAGGGGAGGGAGAGAGTAAAACAATGAAAAGTTTTAATTTAATTAAATGAGCTTTTTTATAATTTTAATTTAATCATATAATTTTAATTTAATTTAAAAGTTTCGCATGTCACAAAATGGTTGATTATGAGATTTTTTTAATGATTAAGGTAATTTCGGTAATAAGGTATAATCTAGGTACTATTTTGGAGTAACAAAGTATAATTTAAGTATCACTCATGACCCCTAAAAAAAGTTTAGGTATCAACTTAGAAAAAACGTATACTTTACGTACTTTTATTATAGTGTAAGAGCCTTTAATTTATCGAATTGATTTTAAAAAATTTCACTGGTAGTGCACCAAATGTTTTTCCCTATTTTTATGTTTCCTTAATAAATATTACATTATTATATGTTCACTAGATGATAAAAGAATTTCCATGCCTCACTTTTATTTTGTAAAAAAATGTAAATATATGTATGTAAAAAAATTAAATTATTAATTGTTTTTATTTTTAGATAAATTACACAATTAGTCACTAAACTAATCTATATATAAATTTTCATTTGTCACTTAACTAAAAATGTTATAATTTTGTCATTAGCGTTTTCAAATTTTTTTCCACCCAATTGTTAAGTGACTAACTGTGATACCTTTTTAATTGATATTATAACAATTTTAATTCATAGCTTTTATACTTTTTGTTAATTTGACATTAATTTTATATAAAAAATATAAAATATTTAACAAAAAATATAAAATCCAATGTAAAAAAAAAAATCAAAATCCTGAATGCGTTGTTGCTAAAGAAGTAATATGTATGGGAAATAAAGAAAATGATAAATTGAGTGACGAAAAATAAGCCTTGAACTTCAAAGGGTGATGATGATGATGTACGGGAGGCTCCACAGGTAGAGATCAGGGCGAAGAAGCTGGAAGAGGACGTGGTTATGTTGGTGGTCAATTCTTTGGCTGTGGAACAACCTACCACCACCCTTGTAGCCACGGGCTTCTCTTGGACCATTTTTTCAGTAGGATAAAGACCAAGCTTTGTAATAAGAATTTTTGTGGTCCAAGGTTGGGCTGGCCTTGAATCTTGTAGGAGCTTCGCCCTTTCCGACGTCTTTCTGATGGTTAGGAGTGTGACCATTGGGTGGAGCATCTCTCATGGTGTTTTTAGTTTGTCATTGCTCATTTTTCTGATCTGTTTTGTGGGTCTTCATTGTATGGACTTTTTTTATCATTTGTTTTAAATTTTAGGTTTTTATCATGGAGGACCTCCGAGTAAAAGGGATCATATACATTTACTCAACCCCTTTTGAGTAAACTACTATGATCCCTCCAACATTTCTATTATTTAGAAGAATTAATGATAGGATCTTTTGTTATGCAAAAGTGTAAAAATTCAAAGTAGATGAAATTACCGTCCATAGTTGCATGCTACAAAATCAAGCTGGAAAATTTAATAGCTTCAGTTAGATTGGGATTCTGACTTAACATAACACAGTACATGATGCAGTTAATACTCTAATGGCCCAACTAAATCATCATCAACATCATATATGAATCGATCCCAAGAAAATTGACTGAATCTAGAGTTAGTGTTTTCACTGACAAACTTTAGGCTTGGAACTGTTTGATTTCTTTGTTTCTTTGGCTTCGTAGTGCAATAAAAACATTCAAAAACATCTTAGAAAGAAACTACATTGAAAACAAACGTGAGTCTTGATGTTTTTTTTTTCTTAGCATGTAATAAAAACCAACAATGGAACCATTCCCAAACTTTGGGAACCCATGGAGCTTGAAACCATATCAATGCCGCCCGTTTTCAAATCAATTTTTTTTTCTCCAGTTTGCGGTTTCTCTTACGAGCAAGATGGGAAACAAGAAAAGCAAGAGAACCATCTCCTCGGACCTCCGTTTTGGGTTGCTTTTGGTGTCGAAGGCTTCGGTGTTTCTGCCTTTGGGGTTTCCGGTGACTTCGGTGGCTTAGGGGTTTCCGGCGGTGTGTTTTGTGGAGTTGTACTAGCGGTGGCAGGCCGCGACGAATTTTTACTTTTTGAATGTTTTTTGCTTGCGTCGTTTTTATCCGCTTCCGCAGTCAATCTTCGTTACAAGGAAATATATTCAATTAATTACGTAAATTTATTTTCAAATTATACACGATTATACCTAATATAGGTATGATTCCAACATAAAATTACATATCAAACCTAATCAGAGTGAATTTAGATGAGTGATTTATTTACGTGCAGTTAGTTGTAAAAATAACGGTGATTATAAAATTAAATGTTATAGCATGAAACAAAAAAAAAAGTTAAACGCACCACGTCGCCCATCTAAATTCACACTTAGCAAGCATTTAAATGTTGAAATAAATAAATTATTTTGGCAAAATTAAAATTTGCTCTAATTTATTTCTACTTTTATTTATAGAAAATTAGTTAATATAAAATTTCAAGTTCAATTATTATTATCATTAAAGTTTTTCTGTTAAAACAACTAGTGTAGCACTTTGAAATAAAAAAAATCACTTGGTAGCTTTGTAACAAAAAAAGTATGTTGTAATGAACTTAACTTTAACAAAAAAATTTAACGAAGTTAACAATTAAACATACATCTTCAAACCTTAAAAATAGAGAAATTAAATTCTTTAAAATAAAAGTAAATAGACTAAATTTTAAATATATGAAAAGTATATGGAGTTGGAACATATTTTAACCCGTTAATCGTAAAATCAAACAAAGCAGAGAAGAAAATGGTATTGGACGGTTCACCTTGCTTAGGGCAAGGTAGAGAGCCACTGTAGAGGGAAGAAAATGGTATTGGACGGTTCACCTTGCTTAGGGCAAGGTAGAGAGCCACTGTAGAGGGTGCTTGGGTTGTGGATGTGGTTGAATGAGTAATCAAAATGAAGAAAGAAGAATAGGGGCGAATCTAGGGGTTGGCAGGGCCTCGACTCCCCTAAAATAATTTTTTTTTATTTTAACCCTTTAAAATTTTAAATTAGTAAAGATAAAATTACACATTACCCCCTAAAATAGATAAAATTTTGATTTAATAATTTAAAAATTATATTTTTATTATCATAAAAATTATAATTTAATTTCGGGCACTAAAAGAATTTTCTAACTTCAATGTTATTGAAACTAAACCATATGGGTTGATTGGTAAGTATCCCGTCGAAATACGGATAATGAACTGATTTTTTAGCCAACTGCTCATAACCGTCATTGAACTGAGAATTGAAACCGATTGAATCGGTGAAGCCCGAAACCCATAAATTTTTTTTGGCCCCAACTGAGAACAAAAAGTAAAATCTGAAGAAAATAACGTGGCTCAAAACTAAACCTGAGAAGATGAAGAAAATAATGTGGCTCAAAACAAAATCTAAAATTTGAACTCCTGTCGTAAAATCGAAAAGACATGAAAAACATCTGCAAGAAGATGAAGAGAAGGACCGATAGAACTGAGAAGAGTGAAATTAAAGAGAAGATGATGAGAGAAAAGTGAAATGAAAGAGATGCAAAACCATAGACCTTGAAGAGAAAAAGGCAAGTGTAACAATGTGATGTGCTCACGTGAAAGCTAAAATGACAAGTGTGCGTCCGAGTAGGCAGAGCCTCCTTGTGGTAGTTGGAAGTGGTATATATATGATTTATAAATAAAAGGGGAGGAATGAGGAAAAAGAAAGCTTACATGGGGAAGGCGAAAGATTTGACACTGGTATCCGAAAGCTGAGACATGCAACGGGAAAGATCTGATCCCTCAGCACTATGGTTGATTTGCTTAGATTCATTCTCCCTTAATACCTCCCTCATTGTTTCAGCCGCTGCATACCCATCTTCATCCTCCTCCTTCATGCTACCACTTTCGCTTGCTTTCCGCGTCGGCGGCGGTATCGGGAACTCGAACAGCGGACTCGATATCGTGGTAGGATCCAGTTCCCCTGATTTCGACATCAAGCTTAACCTGTCGTTGAAACTCGTGTTCCCCATATGTATGCTGAACAACGAATCGTTCGATGCCACACTCCAGTCCCCCGGCGATGTCTCGCTCGTCGGATTGAATATGTGCGATGGTATCCTACTTGGTTTTGGGGCATGTGAGGGTCCGTCGCTCCCTGCTGCTTCCATGATTGTGTTTCTGTCGCCTTTGACGGGCGTTGAGTTGCCGCCGGCGACTTCATTCGATGTTGATGGCGATGGATGAGAAACTTGATTATCTTCACTAACACCTCTCACTTCCATGTCTGAAATGTCTGAGATTTTGTCTATTTCTATACCATCTGAATGCCCAGGAATTCATCCTGTATCAAGTAATTAATCAACAAAATCAGATACCTTATATCCTATTTCCATTCTTTTTCAAATATTTATATTCAAAACATATAATAAATAACAAATAATTGTTATAATTACAGGCAAATAAATCATAAAAGATTAACGAAGGAAAAAAGAAGACAGAAAATTGGAATCATTAAAAACAAGAACAGCAACCTTCAATCAAATCCCAAAGAGAACTTCTGATCCATCCAGTAAACATGTCATCATTGTTTGAATTTTTCGTATTGAAACCAGCAAAAACCTAACAAAGGAACATGAAAAAGACAAAAAAAACAAACAAGACAGTTTGGGAACAACCAGACAGATCAGAAGTTTCAGACAGACAGAGAAGAAAGGGAGAGAGAGAGTAGATACGGATTGAGAGGCAAATTTTGAGGCTATGTTTCTATCTTTATATCTGTAGTTAACTGTTTTTTTAACGACCTTACGCGCCACGTCTTAACTAATTCTTTCGCAAACTAATAACCTGTAAGTATTATTCAAAATTTTATGATATTATTTTCCTTGAAAGGCCTACCATATGTTTAATTTGATTAGAATCTTATTTCACGTTTACATTTCAATGCAAATAATGTACAGGTGCCATGCCAGTCCACCTTCTTTGGAAAATTTTCAAAATCTGCTGTCAATAAATCATAAAATTTTAATGTATTTATTTTACATTATTAAATAAAATAAAATTTATTATTTTTGAGGGGCCGAATTTTTTCGAATAAGTCCTCCAAGTGTTGTCCATTAGGAAACCAACTAATCCCCTAATAATGTCAAAGTAGTTTCTCATATCCAGATTTTATTTCCCATACCCTGCAAAGAATCAAGGTGCCTTGAGAAGCCTGGTTCATAGAGCCAAAAATGCTTTGGCTGATACAGAGATACAACTTGAAAAGCTTGGAAGAAAGGTGTATAGTGCGTGATAAATGGTTATCTTGCTCTCCTTAATATATTTTTTTCTCTACACTTCACTGATTGGTTGAATTACAATCTAACAGTAACATCCCTTAGTCATTATGCTTTTGCTTTATGTGTTCGCATATTTGAAAATTTCGTAATAGCTATTTATTTTTGGGTAAATTATACATTTGGCCACTCAATTTTCTTAATTTTTCAATATTTTGGGCATCGAAAAAAGTTTACAAAAAGAGCACTCATATTACAAAGTTTGTTCATTTTGGTCACTCTCGATTATAAGAGTTGATGAAATCCTACTTGGAACACCAACTCATTTTTCTTTTTTTTTCCACATGTATATAATTTCCACCTCATTATTTGTTTTAAACTCAAGATTTATCTTCCATCCCTTTCTCTTTCCCCCTTTTTTTCAAACCCTAAATAATACTGTTGTGTTGTCATTGTCACTTCTTCTCCAATGGTCGACACCATCAAAATGCTTCTCTCATCTTCCTCTTTCACTTTATTGGAGCAAATATCCAAATTAACTAAGATCCATTCCTTTTATCCTTTTTTGTTTTTGTGCCACCACGAGAACCACCTTTCATCGGCGTCGATTGAGCACCGTTGTTCAATAGCCCAAAGTCTCATTTCCTTATTTGTTACCTTTGTTCTTTGAGGAATGGCCTAAAACCTTCTAAGTTTACCGTTTAAATTGCGATTGAAAAATTTTCTAATTTGCAAATCTCATATTCAAATGGCGTTGGTTTCCAATTATGTTGCTCTCTTCATCGTCGAATACTCTTCCACCATTCAGAATGTCAAATCTTCGTTGTTCACCATGAAATCAAAAGATGTTTGAAGGAATAAGGAAAATGAAAATAAATCATTTGAATACAAAATAATTTCTACATTCAATTGGGTTCAAATAACCAATTAATTTAAATTCATTTTCGAACCTCAATTAATTAATTTAATTAATAATTTGAAAAATCATAAATTAATTCTCAGGTCATTTTCATAGTTAGTGAGAAAACCACATTCATTTTCGAATGTAATCCATTTCTCTAACTTTATCATTTATATTCATTTGATTCAACATGCAATTCATTTTTTGTTTCAACGAGGTAGAGGATAAACTATTTGAACATATGTAATTGAGGCTCAAATGATTTATAATTAAGTTACAGTTTTTCGCCTATTAATAATAAACTCATTTAGTCACAAAGTCATTCCACTATAGTATCGTGACTAAGTTCTCCCCAACAACATACCATTAGAAAAGCAACTTAACCAATGCTCGTCCAATGACCTTGTCGTAAATGTGTTACCCTCATAGGATATCCTTAATCTTTTTGGGATAATATCTATTATCCTAATATGATCCTACTTTATCTCATTGTAACCATTACATCTTTATTCATGAAAAGTCAATCACTATTAAATAGTGATCAAGTCATGCATCACAAAGACGAACGACCCGTGGACACATTTACTTTCATCAATCATGTAATTGTTGGAAAAAACCCAGTTTGTAAACGGTTTTCTTGCATAGCAAAAAATTAAAATTTTGAAAATCGACATGGTTTGTGATATTTGTAGCAATAAACCTTAATCAAATACGCACATGTGTTTTCTGATAAGCAGATCCTTAATGTTTTCCGGCTTTCAACCAAATGATCTTCTTCACTATTCTTGTACCACGAACTGTTTCGAGTGTATGATCGAACCAATTGAACCAAAACACAGAACTAGAAAAAGCTTTCTTTTGGGGTGAAAATGGAAATTTTCTCTTATTTATTAGAAACTGGTAAAATTGTTATTTTGAAAAATATGTTCATAAGTTGAGAATAAATTCTCCCTATTTTTCGGTAAAATAACAATCTTTTAAAAGTTGTGTAAATAGATTTATCGATGCCATCTATTTATAGGAAGAGAAGGTAGAACCCTTGTAGAGTTGTAGAAGTTTATTTCTATTAGAAAAACAATATCCTAGTTTAATTAAGATATAGGAGGCGACAACCCTAGTTAATGATACTAGGTTTTTGTTGTCCCACATCCTTACATGAGGGATTCTGGGCCTCTCTCACATCGGGTCCAATTACGAGTACTTCTTTAGCCTTGACCCAGTACTCTGTAATATGATCCAACACAATTCAGTTTTTCTATTTCCCAAAATAAACTTTAATAACTACATATTAAATAATTTTCTAACCCCAATTTTACCCCCAAATTTCTTTGACAATTTTACCCTCGATAAAAAATTGAGAAAATTCGTTTAATATGTCACAAATCAACATGTTCAATATGATCGAATGATTTATTTTCATTTTCGGGCTTCAGCACAGTCCAAAAATATAAATTCATTCTTCCATCATTTTTTTAGTAATCCTATATAGGATTGCAAATTTCCATTTTTATTTTCATTTCCATTTTTGGAAACCTAAATTCATTTCCAAATGATTCAAATTCTTCATTTTCGAGAAAACCATAATCATTCCTAAATGTTTTCCATTTCTATTTTTCTATTCATTTTGTTCGTTTCTATTCAAACACGTAATTCATTTTTAGTTTCAACGAGCTAGCAGAGAGATTGATTGGGCATATGTGGTTGAGGCTAAACTGATTTATAATTAAGTTCTTACTTTTTGCCTATTAATTATAAATTAATTTAGTCACGAAGTCATTCTATTATTGTATCGAGACTGAGCTCTCCTCAACGACATACCATTACGAAAGCAACAACTCAATGTTCGTCCGATGACCTTGTCATAAGTGTGTTACCCTCATAAGATATCATTGATCTCTTTGAGATAATATTCGTTCTCCCAATATGGTCCTATTTTATCTCAGGGTAACCATTACATATTCCTTCATGAAAAGTCAATCACTATCAAATAGCGATCAAGTCATTCATTACAAAGACGGATGACTCGTGGCCACATTTACTTTTCATCAATCATGTAATGTCAATGAGAGGATATCCTTTATCCATGTTTTGGGTTATGAATTCCATTGCTGTGAATGACGCTACATACGACAGAAGTCGTACACCCAACCCACTAACATTTAGTTATTTATCTATTTGAACTTAGGCTTTTACTTATATCAAAGTGTACGAGTTACATATACATAGTCCTTCATCCATTCAGGATTTAGGTATACCACACTATGAATGTCACAAGTGAATAAATCCATAAACGGATTCATTATTTATTCTTTTTGGGTTTAGTTCGATGTACTGTTAGTCCAATCAGCCACATCTATGTCTTTATCTTCTAAGAGTCATCCGCTCTGATGCCTAAGGCCAAACATCTCCCCAATTGGACTTGATAGATGACATATTAGTCTTTCAATCGGTTTGTTCATTTTCGATTAGACTAAGGACATGTTTAGGTCCGTCTACTAATACAATTTATCTTTCTGTACTACGATCCGACCTCGTAATACCGCTTAGTATTAGTTAAACATTAGACAACCAATAAACAACATTTGTTTCCATTTTACTTTGCATGCAAAAACCATGTGAGGACGATATACAAAGTATTAATGTAATTCATGAATAATTTTATTAATTGATTTGTTCAAAAAATTACAAGTGTACTTAGACGAAAATATTACACTTAGGGCACCGGATCCAACAGTAATACTGATGAGAGGATATCATTTACCCATGTCTTGGGCAATGAATTTCACTGTTGTGAAGAACACTACGTACCATAGAAGTCATACACCCAATTCACCAACTTTCAGTTCATTATCTATCCGAACTCAAGCTTTTACTTACATCAAAGTGTACGAGTCACGCATATATAGTCCGTCATCCACTCAGGATTTAAGTATGCCACACTATGAATGTGACAAGTGAATAAATCCATAAACGGATTCATGATCTATTCTTCTTGGGTCCAGTCTGATGTACTGTCAGTCGAGTCAGCCACATCTATGTCTCTATCTTCTAGGAGTCATCCGCTCCGATGCCTAAAACCAAACATATCCCCAATTGGACTTGATAGATAACATATTAGTCTTTTAATCGGTTTACTTATTTTCGATTTGACTAAGGACATGTTTAGGTTTGTTTACTAATACAAGTTGTCTTTTCATATTACAATCCGAACACGTAATACCGCTTAGTATTAGTTTAAACATTAGACAACTAATGAGTAACATTTGCTTCCATTTTGCTTTGTGTGCAAAAACCATATGAGGATATTATACATAGCATTAATGTAATTCATGAATAATTTTATTAATCAATCTGTTTAAAAAAATTACAAGTCTACACTGACGAAAATATTACACTTAGGGCACCAGATCCAACATCTTTTTTTGGACTAGCATCTAAAGCCCAAATGAGTCTTTCTCCTATTTTCTTTCTTCTCCATAATCTGTTCGAAAAAATTACAAGTGTACATTGATGAAAATTGAGGGACTGCTGCCAGGGCTAAGGAGACATTAACATTTAGGCAAGCCACGATAACAAGGATAAAGAAATAATGTGAGTTTTTGTAACCTGCTTCTAGACGATAAACGATGATATGCTGCTTGCATGAACTAAGAATTATATGAGTAATCTATGCACGAATATTGTTTTTGAGTCATGATAAGCTGATTAATGTTTCTTTAATATAGATGAGAAATAGATAGATGTATTGTATGATAATTGGGGACAAACCTCAATGAGATAGATGAAGTTAGGATGGGAAATGGGGAGTGAACTTGTTAGATGCCACCGCGGGTGAAGCTTCAAGCCTTACGAAAGAACACTACGGTGTTCGAGCATTAAGGTTAAGTAGTGTAAATGAGGAAATAAGATGAGGACTTGAGAAATTAGTATTATGAAAAGGTATTTACCGTGATGGCGGTATCAACTGGTCCTTCAGGACGACATCATGATGACGATATATGGTGTAAGACTATAGATGAAAGACACTAGGATAGTCTAATATGATGTACATAGCATAGGACCATAGATGAAATACGCCATGACAACATGGTACAAGATATAAGGTATACAATGTAAGACCATAGATGAAAGATTCTATGACAACTAGGTATAATGTGTAAGACCATGGATGAAAGACTTTATGACATTATATGATAGCACGCCAGGATGGAGGATCAGTGTAAGACCATAAATGAAAGACTCTATGGCATTATATGATAGCAAACCAGGATGAAGGATCAGTGTAATACCATGGATGAAAGACTCTATGGCACCCACAAAATAGATTGTTCATTAAGAAAGTAAACACAAAACAACTAGTTCGCCGAGACAGTAAACATGGGGTGGTCCGTTAGGACAAAGGGAATACGTGGTGAGAAAGGTGTAAGACCTTATCTCGACTAAGGTAACCAAAAGAATCTGACAGTAAGCGGGCTCAGATAGTTCGCCAAGACGTTAAACATGGGGATTATGCTGAGTCAGACTATGGTGGTATGACGTTATGATATTAAGGAAATTCTGTTGGGACGGTAAATGCGAAAGGTTTGCCAAGAATGATACAGAATGGGTAAACAACACGTCAATTGAGTCCGCTAGAGGGGCAACATATCTTATACGGTTAATCAGACACAAGTCAAACTCTACTGGTCTAACATAATGAGTCTTAGGCTAATGGAAGGTCTATTGGAAATCTATAGGGAGAAGAGGCAAAAAAAGGCTAGTTGTTCAAAATAGTTTGTTAGCAAACTATGGGAAATAGAGGTAGCAACACGTGATTAAGCGGAACCGAATAGTAGGGATTCGTAAGTGAAGGTCAGCCAGGGGCGAAATAAGTCCACTGACAACATCATAGAGAATAGTTTGCTAATAATAGTGGAGAAAAAGTAAAAGTTAGGGTCGGAGTAAGGCAAAGTTAGGTCTACCCTATTAAGTGACCAATATCGTAAAAAAAGCACCCGTGTCTCACAATAAGATTGAGTCAGGGCAACAAGAAGCTGTAAGTGAAATGGAGAGACAACAACATCTCCGGTGAAATCTATGATATACCAAAAGGAGATAGGAAGTTGAAATCTTTGCCAAAATGATAGGTGCTAAAAGTAAAAGGTTTTAATCTTATTTTAATACATTTTTGGGTGATTATTCGATGTTAATGGTGAATTTTATGCTCTTAATCCTTTAAATTAATGTTTTTATACTTAGGAGAGCATTTAGGAGCAAAAGGAGCACAAAAATAAGTAAAAATAAAAAAATGAAGCAAGTTAATAAAGCCACACTGACTAGACCATTCCATATGATCGTGTGAGTCACACGGGCTACCACACGGCCATGTGGCAGGCCGCGTTGATTTAACGAATTACACTCCAAACAGTGGAAAAACGTAATCTTTAGGATTTTTCGGGCATTCTGAGACCTGTATATGACAAAAATAAGAATATAGGAGTGAGCTGTCATAGAATACTCAAGAAAACAACTCGAAAAACACAATTGAAATGGATTCTAAAGCAGATTTCAATCAAGATTGAAGATTCCCTTTTGATTTCTTTGGAGATTATTATGAGTTTATTTGTTTCTTGTGGTTATACTGTATTTTGGCTGTTTTTAATTTCTACCATGAACTAATTTTCTAAATACCTAGGGAAGATGAACCCTATGATGAATTTTGTCATTTGATTTTTATTTTACGCAATAAATACCTAGATCTTGCTTTCAATTATGTGTGCTTAATTATTGGTTTAATATTTTTAGACTATTGATCCATGCTTGATATGCTTAAATCAGAGGAGGAATAAACCCTGTTTAAGAGTAGATATAGTGTAATTGAGTGGAGTTGCATGCAATCCTAAAAATAGGACAACATAAATCTATTGGATTAGAGTCAAATCTAATAGGGGAATCCATAGATTGAGTTAATAAGAAAATAGGGGTTTTAATTAGAAAGAAATTTAAATTAATCAACCTAGAGTCAGTTGCTCTTATTCTTGAAGAGAGATATTAGCATAATTTAGTGATTTCTACGGATCAAGATACTGAGTGAAGAAATTGCATAATTTAAATTGATAATGTCAGATGAAATCTAGGTGAATTATTTCCTGGGTATTGTTTCGCTTCTTGGTTGTTTACTCGATTATTTTCCTGATTTGTTCTTTGTCGTGTTTGTAGTTAATTAATTTAGTTAATTTTAGTTATCAAATCAATCGCTCCAATTATTCAATTAAATAATAGAAAGACGGTAATTACTAATACTTTTAGTCCTCGTGAAAACAATATATGTGCTTATAGTAGCTATACTATTAATTGATAGGTTGTTGGGAAATGTGTCTATATTGTAGTAAACATGTAACTTTTATTTATTTATTTGAACAATGAATAAATAAGTAAAGTTAATTTCATATTTCACTATTATGTCTTTTGTATTTATATCTTTTATATTTTGGATGCATAGTGAAATTGTGACAAACAAATATTAGCACATTGATTGTTTAAAGTGCAAATTGAAGATAAGTGACATTGTAAAGAACGTTTATATTGCGAGAAAGACAACTTACATTAGTAGATGATCTAAATGAGTCTATAATCTTGTAAAAGAATTAAAGCGAGCATTTGATTCAAATACTGAGAAGGATTATTATGTCGTCTACAATTCCAATTGGGGAGATAGCTAGTCTTGACTATCAGAGTAGTTGACTCTACGAGTAGAGACATAGATGTATTCATTAGTAGAATGATATATTGGACTGGACCTAAGATGAATTAATTATAAATTCGTTTGTAAATTAATTCACTTGTGACTTTTATTGTGTGATTTACCTAAATCCTGAGTTAGTCACTGACCATGCGCATGCAACTCATGTTCTTTTATATAAGTGGAAGCTTATGCTCTAAAGATGATCGAGTCCATAGCCAGTATGTTGGGTACATGACTTGTGTATGGCATGAATTTACTAGCAACATTAGAATTCATAGCTTAATTAAAGAGTTAATGATATCCTTTCATTAGCATTGCGTGGATTGATAAATATGGAACGTGGCCATGGGTTGCTTGTTCTCGAATGAGCAAATTATCACAGTCATTTTTTGACAGTGGTCATATTAATCATTAAGAAGACACAATGGTGATAATGAGATAAAATATGATTATATTGAGTGAACAATTTTAACTCAAGGGAATTAAGGATACCATATGAAGGTAACACACACATGACGAAGTTATTGGACAAAGCTGTTGGATGAATTACTTTCGTAAAGGGTATACAATAAGGAGTTTTCAATCATGGTATTTCTTGTGGACCGACTCCATGATTAAGTAATTGCGAATTATCGAAACGATGCTTCTGGACATAATTGCAATCACTAGAGCCTAATTGTATATGTTAAATTGGTCCCTCTGCTAACTCAAACAAAATTTTGATCGGACTGCATTTGAATAAGAAGAAAGTTCTACTACTTTGGGAATAATTTAGTTGAGTCAATCTATTCAATGTGAAATTAAATAAGGTGGCTGTGAGAATTGTTCAACTAGAGAATTTGGTTAAAGAATTTTCTTGAAAAATTAATTTGGAAAATCTAAGTGATTTTTGAAAAAAATTAATTTTGATCAAGTAAAATTAAATTAATCAAATCAATTAAAATTAATATGATACTTTTGGAAGTTAATTTTCAAGTCAGACAATTGGCGTAATGGGTAATTAAACTTGAAAATGGGACCTAAAATCGTAAATTGAGTCCCTGAGCCCAAAAACTAGTCGAACCAGGCCCGGTATGTGAACCCGAGTCGATGGTCCAACCAGTGGCTAGACTGGCCATGTTGGTCGTCATTGACCCGGACCGAATTGGAAACAGCCGAACCAGATTGGGGTGTCGTAAGGGTGTTGCATCTGCACCACCGGACACGGCGGAGCCAGTGGCAGCAACGGTGGCGTCCCGGTGGCCAACGTCGGTTGGTCATTGGTAGTTAGCAGTTGAAGAGTTACACTCCTACTGGGACTGTACCAGAGAATTTGATTTCAAACTAATTATTCCAAAAATAATATTATTTTAATAGTTTAATATTTAATTTAATTTAATACTTATCTTAATAGTATTTTATTAATTTAATATGAAAGTGATTATCTTAATATTAAATTTAATTTAATGTTTGTAGATAAACATTCTATTATTTTAATAATATTTAATATTAAATTTAATCTAATATTTATATTATACTAAATTAATTTTAAAATGATTAAGTTTAATTATAGTTGAACTCTCTAAACTCTCCCTATATAAAAAGAGCCTTGAGTCATTATTTACACACTTGAATTCAAGAGAAGGTTGTATAGAAAAAATTCTCTGAAGAGATTATTCCAAAAAATTTCTAGATATATTTTTTTGATTTACAACTTGACCCAAAAGTTTAGAGAAATTTCAAAATTACCCCACTAGTAATTTTTACGAAAAATTTTCTGATTCAAAGCAAGCCCACACTCGGCAAACATGAGCTTGAGGGTAGCGAAGAAGACTACTAGGTCGAAGCGCTCATCCTAGACGAATTGAAAATGTACTATTTTGATTAAGTGTTTATTACTTTAGATATCACAACTAAGATCTTGTTTTGGAAAAAAATCAAAACTTTATTTTTCCCTAAACTTATTTTCTGATGTGTTTTCCAAACCCTTTTTTTTCCAACATAGGTGCACTTGCCTTAGTCGAATTTTTAGTTGGTTTAGGATTGCATCACCAAACCTTGATTCTTTTCATTCTCTTGCCAGTTTGTTATATTATGTCGCTTGGCAGATTTTCACTAAGTTCATCAGAACTTATAGATTTTATTGTTTAATCACAAGACAGAGCGTGACAAGAAATTCGAATGGAGGGACCAAGCCAGCCATCGCTCATTCAATATGGCTAGCAGAAGTTGTACGTGTATGTAGAGGGACACCTGCAGAGGCCTCGCCTTGGAGGCTAAGGTAAACATAAGAATTGTAGAATCATAATCAAACAGTGAAAATGTACACAAAAACTAAGGTAATAGGAAATCATTATGGTCTTTCTTTAGTGTATGATATTAGTGGCAATTGGGCCCATGTTTCCAAGTTGTTCTTACATGTAACTGGATTAATTATGAATATATAGTAAAATGAAATGGGTTCTTGTAGCATTCGGTATCCGGACCCAGCGATCGGGTTGGGTATGGGGTGTTAAGTGTGAGCTTGTCGACGATCCGTTTGACAAGTTTCGAAACTTGACAATCTACATTGAAAGAGAAACAACAAGGTAAGGATTACAAATGCTTAGTAAGTTCATAGGAATTTAAACAACTTACCTCAAATTATAACGTAATTCGATAACATACTAGCTTTACAAGTTTGCCAAAACGTGGCAACTATATATCAACAAGGTGAGTATTAACATATATCGCATCATATAGTAATTCAAGGATATAACATCCCTGATCACTTATATTAACATTTATTCAATTCAATCACAATTTCATATCATATTCTATCTATTATCAACAATACATCCAAATTCAATATAATGCCATTCACTATTTCATTTCATTATTCGAATTCTGAATCAAAATCATTAATTCGTCACATTTTCATATCAGCCCTCCAGGCTCATATAACAATTTCGCATGATCTTTCATAAATCACAATATGCATTTGTATCATCAAATCATATTATCAACTCAATTCATATATCATTTACCCCATTTACATTTTGTACCCCTATTAACCTGACTCAGACTCGAACAGATACACGGATCCAACCAAACACCAAATTTGGCACCTTGTGCCTCATCGGACAAGTCCGAAGTAAATAAGTTGTGCCCTACGCTCATCGATATAATCGAAGTATAAATGTGTCCAACATTCATTGACCTATAGTCGAACTAACTCGTACTCAATCTATCCTATGGCATGCCAAACCTGAACAGTTAATAGAGTAATAACCATTCAAGTATCAATTATAATCAATTCACCATTTATCACATTCAATTCATCAATCAAATGATCAATTCATTTGTATAATAACATGAATCATCCTAATTTCAAGCCAATTTCACTAAGTTGCACTATTTTCAATTTTATTAAATTTAATCATCTATCTAAAAAACTAATCAAATCCATATCAATATGATTCAATCAAGAATAATCAGTATATGATTCAATCAAGAATAATCAGTCTTCAATTCATATAATATCTCAAATTATATTATTAATCATATTCAATTTATCAGTTCTTTACGATTTAGTCCATAGCTCATCATTTGTACCAAATTGTTAACATTTCAAAATACTACTAAACATACACAAATTCATAAATCAAATATAGAAAAATTTAATAGAATCATACCATATAAAGTTACCTAGTTAAATCAGCAAACAAATTAAACTTCAAGGACTATTCAATAATTTTGTCTTTTCCCCGATTATTTTCGATTTGGTCCAATTTTCGATATATATAATAATTAAATTAAATTCAATTTATTAGTTCCAAACATCTTATATTATCCTATTAAATGTATATATCAGTTCAATTTCATTTTTTAATGCCCCTTGAAGTTTTGCATTTTATTTAATTTAGTCCCTAAAATCGAAATTGCTATAACTTTCAAATTTGAACTTCGATTTTGAAATCGATCTCAATTACATCCTTTTAAGACCTCTACTGTCCATAATTACAGAAATTTCATGCTAATTTTGAATTATTTACATTTTGTTCCTATGTTCAAAACTAACAGTTTTTACTTTACAAATTAGTATTTTTTTTCATATCTAAGCTTAAAATCTAACCATTTAACACCAATTTCATCAAAAAAAATCATCAGTGGTAGCTTTTAGAAACTTTAATCATTTTGCAAATTGGCATACAGGTTAGCTAAATCAAACTCCTAAGACCTCAAAAACATAAAAATTACAAAAAAAAACTAAATTGAACATACCCGTTAGTAGCCAAAAGTTGGAAGATTAGTGAATGTCAAATTTTTATCATATTTTTAACTTATATACATTAATTAAAACTAATTAATTATAATTTATTTAATTAAACCTTAATTAACATAATCTAATGACAATTAACTAAATTGATGGATGAAATTTGTCATCCACTACCGTCTGACATTTAGAAAAAAGCCTAATTATTCAATTGGTTCCTCAATTAATTAAGAATTCATAGCCATTAAATTTTACCACTTTTACGATTTAGTCATTATACCTTAATTAACTATCAATTCATCAAAATTACTAGACCAAACTTTAATACATTATTGTACTAACTTCATAAATATTATTATTTAATATTTACGGGCTCGAGCATCGAAAATGGGGTTTCAAAATTTCCATTTTAGACACCACTGATTTTCGGGTCATTACAGATGTTATGCTTTGAAAGTTTTAGTATGTGAGTATATTGTGTTTTTAATTTGGTTTTTAAGAGTTTCAGGTCATGATTTTAGTTTGGTAATGTTTAGGGCGAAAATAGGTGAGCTTGGAGGTAATTTTTGGGTCAATACATAGTTATTTTGATTCAAGTGGTCAGTTGTTGCGGCATAAGTAAGTCAATAAGCAAAGTCGAATAATAACAAGGACTTATATCGATAAAATTCCAAGGTTGTATCGATACAACTATGAAAAAATAGGGTACTTCCCCTATTTTAAGTTGTATTGATCCCCAAAAACTTGTATGCAGTCTCGATTACCTCCGATCACCTAGAAATAATTTTTAATTATTTCTAAATTGATTTTAAAGTCTTACAATTGAAATTAAGCAATTGAAATGGTTTGATATAAATGGATTCATGTTTGATTTTCTTATTGCATTCAAAGTTTAAGTTAGTTGAGTTAACTTCGGCTACGAATGTGACGTCTCGCATTCGAACCTGACGACTAAGTCGAGTATAAGGTATTAGGCTTTTTCACTTGTATAATGCAAATAAAAAATTAAATACTGAAATGGTATGCCAAATTATTATTTACTAAAATGGTATGTTTGAAACAATAACAAGGGGTGGAGGAAGAGAGATGGGCGCCACCCATGATTTTTCTGGCACACTCAGTGAATCATCATTACAAAATGATGTGTGTTTAAAAAATTTATTTTTTAAGGGTAGAGGGGGAGAGATGGGTGGCACCAGTCTGATGCAAAAATACGGTCTAACTGGTGGAGGATGAGAGAGAGGCGGCACCAGATTGAAATGTGATAACCTAAAATATTTAGGAACCTAATATGTAAATTTGCTATTTTAATTGACTGCTAAAAGAAACTTTTAGGGTGCCGCTTGATAGTGTGGCGGCACCAAACTTCAAAAAGGTTAAATTGCTTTATAAGCCCTTCTTATTTACTATTTTTTTATTCTCTTTCAACACAAAATATAAAGAGACTTATTACCAATTAGCTCAAAAAGTTTTTTCTACCAATTTTTTTTTTAAATCCGATTCCAACTAGAAAAAGATTTATTTTTTTTTCGAAAAATTATTTTTTTTGTTCAAATAATTTTTTTGTTTAAATTATTTTATTCCACTGTTCAAATATTTTTTTGTAAAAATTATTCTATGAAATACCAGACAGTCTAAATTTAGCAACACTCTTCCCCCATGATCCATTTCGGGAAATAAGATAATATACAACTTCGAGTTGTCAATTATATCCTTTATGGAAATGATAAACCGACTCGGAGAATATTTGACTTAAGTATTCAACTAGTTCGGACTTGTATAATGTTGTGTTGGGACCAAGACAACAAAAGTTCTTCCACTGAAAAGGTTTGTGCTTCCTTTGTTGAAGTAAGGACAAATGGTCTGATTCAAGATTTCTAAGAATCGACTTAGTGAAATATCTTATTTTTTATATATAAAAAAAGAAATGATCCGCCAGGTTCAGGATTGGTTTCTAATAATAGGTAAGATCGTACCAATAAAAATCCATTTTATTCCAACGCAAGGATTCAACAATCGTTTAGCCAAACTCATAGAACTATTCATACACTCTTGAACAGAAATAAGGAATCCTAATCTTTGATAATTTTGTCTTCATCTAATTGTTTTCGCATGAGCCCATTCAACGATATAAAATATCACAATGTGATAAAACAATCAATTAAAAAAGATCCTCAAATTTCAAGTAAGAATTATTATTTTATTTTATTCCAACAATTATTTGAACAAAAAAATATTTTCCGAAAAATAAATAAAATTTATTTCCAGCTGGAATCGGATTTTTTTACAAAAATACTTTTTGGTAGAAAAAACTTTTTGAGCTAATTGGTAATAAATCTCTTTATTTTTTGTGTTGAAAGAGAAAAAAATAATAAATAATAAGGGCTCATAAAATAATTTAACCGGTTTGAAGTTTGATGCCGCCACACTCTAAGCGGCACCTTAAAAACTTTTTTTTAGAAGTCAATTAAAATGAAAAATTTACATATTAGGTCCCTAAATATTCTAGATAATTACATTTCAATCCAGTGCCATCTCTCTTTCATCCTTCACTAGTCAGATTGTATATTTGCACCAGAAAATACGGTGTTGCCCATCTCTCCCCTTCCACCCTTAAAAAATAAATTTTTTTAAACACACATCATTTTGTAATAATGATTCAATAAGTGTGTCAGACAAATCATGAGTGCCGTCCATCTCTCTCCCTCCACCCTTTATTATTGTTTTAAATATATCATTTTAATAAATAATAACAGTGGCATACCATTTCAGTATTTGATTTTTTTTATTTACATTATACAGAATAAAAAGCCGAGGTGTCACAAGTGAAGAAAACCCTGGAGTAATTGGGTGTTTCTTCTGTTCATCGTGAATCTCACCATCCTTGCTCCCCTTCCGGTCTACCTCCGTGGAGTACTTTGCTGAGGCAGACGGATTATCATGTTGTTGGAGTGGTTGGTTGATTAAGAAAGAATTTCCCAAGGGTAGGGGTTTCGTTTTATTTTGCTTGCTTAATACCTTTAAAGGAGTACTTGAAGTTTGTCCGAAACAAAATCTTGGAAAAAATAATCTAGTAAATTAAACATCTTTCTCCACTTTCTCTTTTCCCAAAGCTTGAGCATATTTCAAGTTTTCTTTACCAGCTGAAGGGTTGCCGCTCCTCTGAATATCCATGCTAGGTTGAGATTTCTTTTCCAATTCCTTGTTTTTGGATAGTCTCAGCCTTTTTATTGTATGAGATTGGCATTTGCCCTTTGGGTGTAAGTTTTCTCCACTTCTTTTTATTTGCTCTGGCTTCCCAAAAATATGAAAAGTTTTTACCTATTACTATGGGGTTTTGAGCCTGTTGAGTGTTGACTATTCTCTTCCACTTTTTCCTTTTCCAGAGACTTCAATTTCTTCATATCTTTCTCCTGCCCCTCTAAGATGGGTTGGTTCGTTTGTTCCTTTGGGCTTAGGTTTCTTTCTTTGGACTAGCATCTAGGGCCTAAAGGAGTCTTTCTCCAATTCTTGTTTCTTCTCCACAATCCCGCCATCGTCAAAGGAATTTGGTGTACGTTGCAGATTGATGGAAGCCGTTGCTGGAGCAGATTCTTGTGTCGTCATTTTCATCGAACATGAGTCAATTTTGTAACCGATTAAACCACAATTGAAACACAAAAGATCAATACACTCATTACAGTAGCTTCCTTCCTTCCATCCATCTACTGAAATCGATTTTTAAGAGGTGTACTTGGATACATAAGCGAACAAACTTACCTCATTCGCTATTCATGGTGACATCGTCAATTTGTAGCAGCCCACCAAGGCTCCTTCTTATCTTTCCTAGTATTCTCGGGTCATTCCGGGAGTCGAATCCAAACTGCCACAGAGTCGAAGGTCGCTTCAGAGGCTCTAAATTTTGGGGTCCATCTTCGTATGGTACGGAATCTTCTTCCCATGAAGCACGGGCCAACATTTATCACATTATCGAAGTCTTCTCTAATCCCTAGCTTAACCAGGAAAAATCATATCCCAGATCAATTAGTTCCATTTCTCCTCTAAGGCTCCATAGTTGGAATAGTTTGAAGCCGATAGTTTTCCTAAATACCTTAATAATTAAAGTATTTCTCCATCGACCCTTTATGGCTTCCTTTTATTCTTTGGAGAGATTAACCTTTATGATTCTATCCTTGTCCTCTGTGTTGTTCACTGGATCCTCTTTCTGACTCCAATTCCAATTAAGAAACAACTCTTTTATCGACTAACAAATATCTCAACCTGAAAATATATAGATGAGCACCAAAAATGAGTTGCAAGTAAACTGATCTTTAAGACTTGGAAAACATCAACATGCTCTTCTCGGGTGATATCCTCCAATCACAAGATTCTTCTATTTGAATGTCTTGAAAATTCTTTGAAGCAAAGTCTTGTAGATAGATGTTCAATTTCGACTTGAGTTGCTTCGATCTTAGCCTTGTAATTGGTTCTTAAGAAAACTTGGGCTTGAATCCTTTGAGTTCATTGTGCACACATCGGATTTTTAATGCGAAATTTAAATAATATATTGAAATAATATCTTAAATAAAATTTATGGTTTTTATTTCACTTGAGACAAAAGTAATTTTATTAAAAATTGAGACAAAAGGCTATTATAAAAAACAATTTTAATAAAGAGGGTACTTCATAATATATGATTGTTGTTATTGATGAAAAACTGCTATATAGGATAAAAATAAAACATAAAAGTTTGATTCTACAATAATTTTTTTTATTTTAATAAAATGTCGTTATAGAAAAATCTAACTATATTAAAATATAACCAAACAAGTTTAAATATTACATTTTGGGGCTTTTTTTCATAAAACTAACCTGAAAAAATTAATTAATTACTTAAATAACATTTTTTTATAAAATACGCAAATAACCTAAAATCTACACTAAAAGTTGGTGGAGTCAAAGTGTTTCACGCCACCAACATGCCACATCAACAATCGAGATAAAAAAAATTAATTTTTTGGTGGAGCCATGTAGAATGGCGTCACCTGTATAAATACTAGGGAAATACTGTAATTTTTGAAAAAATTAGAGGGGCTTTAAACAAATTTTTCTTTTTCTGATGGAGCCAAATAATTTGACGTCACCATATTCCAATGCCCCTGTCGCCTTTTGTCCTTTTTCTGTTTTTTTATTTGTTTCTTTTGTCATTTTTCTGTTTTTTATTTGTTTTTCTTTATTTCTTTATTATTTGTTTTATAATATTTTATGTATATTTTTAGTGGAGTCATTCCAAATGACACCACCAGTTTATTTTTTATTTTTTTTATATTTAAAATTTTAAAAATAATATTTTATTTGGTGAAGCCATTCTATTTGGCGTGACCAAATTTGTATATATAATCCTTCCAATGACACATGAATTTGAGTTGAAAGAAAAAAAAATACCTATACTTTGCTAGAGGATGAATGGGAGAGATATGAGAAGCCTTTTTTTAAAAATTTTATGCATTTGTGTGTGTGTGTTTTTTTTTTTAATTTGAAGGTATGTTTTGTTTAACGATAATCTAGTGGAGCTTTGACACCGGTAAATTTAATGGTTATTTTTGGATGCCAATTATTTATTTGGTAATGGGTTCAAATTGGTTATGTAAGTATTTCAGTTGCTTGTGGTAGGATGATAACATGTTCAAATTGGTTATGCAACCAACGGGTGGATTATTTGGAATCCCCTAGGTCAATGGGATGTTTAAAGGTTAAAAGGAATCCAAATTGAACCGCACGGGTGAGATCATCAATATCGATAGCATTCGAGCTACAATTTAATAACACTGAGAAAGTCACTTTTGTTACGATTAAACGATTTATTTTCCAATTTGTAAGATAGAATGATGTTAATTTTGAATAAAATCATTTAATTATGTTTTGTTTGTAAAACACAATATTGTCGGTCTTGAAAAAAATCGTTTATTTATTTTTAGTATTGAGAAAGTTATTCGTGTTGTAAAATGATATATTGTAAATTAAGTGAAACTATTTAGAATGTTTGAAATGTAAATTCACATTTTGTAAAATATGTTTTTGAATAATGTAAATTGATATTTATTTTGTGAAATATAATTTTCATGTAAATAATTTATGTAATGTGAAATCAAAAAAATTAAAGGGACATTTTTAATAGAAATAAAAAAAACTAAGGACCAAAAATTTTTAAAAAAATTGAAAAAATTGAAAAAAAAGAGAAAAAAGTGAAAGTTGAATTGATTGGAAAAAAAAGATTTATTTCTTAAAAAAACTATGACTTTTTTAAAAAATATATTAAATAATTAAAAATACATATCATGATTGGTTACATCGTGTCAGCGACATCAACTATGTGACTGGTCAATAGGTTTATAAGGTTTATAAGTTGATTAATTTTTGTCTTATAGTCGAAAAAATAAAATTCATTTTTAAAAATCCTTTTGCATTCATGCTTAATTGATTTAAGTACTTTAAATTATTTTGTATTGTACATTACATGTATTGGATAATTTTACCCTCTAAGTGGGAGTGAGAAGCTATTCCTTCGTGAGGTTTTCACCTTCGTATAGGATAGTGGATCACTTTCGGGATACATCGATACCTATGCCTTCGTGAGATTTTCATCTCCGTATAGTCATAGGGAAAATGTGTCCCCCTGAACTGAACTTGATTTATATGAGCTTATAATGGGTGAAGGTTAAGGAATCTGCTGGTTCGGGTACCTTTACTTTAGAGCCAAACCGCATATAATGAGCCTTAGGAGCTTACCTTAGGTAGAACTACACTAAACCCTAGTAGATGTCCTAATAGACGTTTTACTCTTCCTTGATTATATGCTTATATTTGATACTGACTTTTGTGTTTTATTTTGATTGCATGACATGACATTTCATTTCATCATAAAAGGCGTCAGTTCAGATTCAGTTGCTAGATAGAAAGCTTGTCATGGAAAAAGGGTTTCTTGATAAAGTGGAGGACAATGCGGCTGTCCGAACTTGGTCTAAAATAACGCAGCAAGAAAAGGGCGATAGCTTGCCCGATGGGTATGTATCAGAATTATGAGATTTTACTCGCATCAGTGTAACTCAAAACAATTTGCAGGAGTTGAAGGAAATCTGGGATCAGTGGAATAATGAGGTTAGACAGTTATTTTATGACAATTATGGGGATTTGCCTTATTTGCTTGATGTGAAGGTAGACAAACAATTTGTTTCGAGCCCTCGCCCAGTTTTGGAATCATGCTTACAGCTGCTTCACGTTTGGGAAGGTCGATTTGGTGCCTACGATAAAAGAATATGTGGCTTTACTCCGGTGTTCAAAGTTTCAAGTGGACAGGGTTTACTCTAGAGCGGTAAATGTGCCAACCTTTTCAAAGAAGCTGATGGGTATAACAGGGATGAGTGAACAGTGGGTTGTTGCATGGATTAAGCAAAAGGGGGATAGTAAATGCGTCCCTTGGAGAAGTTTGAAAGATGCAATTCTAACGCACCCAGACGTGAGAAAGAGGTTAGATGTATTTGCTTTTAAGTATAAATGGCTTGGTTGTCTTCCCCAAAGCCTTGGGGCATGTGGATGAAACAGTCACTGATTTATTTGACCGGCTTGATAAGAAGGTTACACCGATTCTGGTAATTTTGGCAGAAACCTTCAGGTCATTGAGTGCATGCCGAAAAACAGGTGAGGGCAGATTTATTAGATGTGCACAGCTTCTACTTGTATGGTTTCACAGTCACTTTTGGAAGGTGGATAATGTTTCGTATTGGGTTTTCTCTGAAAATTATTTGCCACTAAAGGAGATAGTAGCTACGCCGATGAGAGATGACATTTCAGAGGGGAAGTGGATGGCAATTCTTCAAAATCTTCAGGAGGAAGACGTTGAGTGGAGAGCTCCTTGGTTGCTTCCAGATGAGATCCTATATAGGTGTGGTAATTTCGATTGGGTTCCACTACTTGGGATTTGGGGAGCTATTGGATATGGCCCGTTATTGATGCTGAGACAGTATAGGTCAAGACAATTTATACCTACGACCCAAGGGGTAGTTGATTGTGAATTTTCATACAAAGATGATGGTTATAGAAAAAAGATTCAAGAGATGTTTAGCGCGTGGAAACAGATTCGCCGAATGAAAGGGTTAGCTGTGGGTCCGATGACAACTCCTGAGTATAATGAATGGTGGGTAAGAGAATCAACGACAATATACCCAAGGTAAGTCAGAAAGGTCGCCAGCCAATAGAGGAACATTTGCGAGTTATCCCTTCTGAGTTGGAAATCATAAGACAAGATTTTGAGAGAAGAAATGCAGATTTAGAAAAGAAGATAGAGCAAATGGAGGAGGAAAAGATGAACTTGAGATTGGACATAGATGTTCAGAAGCTTGAAACTGAGAAATTAAGGAAAGAGAAAAACAAGGCTGAGGAGGAGCTGGGTAGTCTGAAGACGGATTATAAAAAGTTACGTCTGTCAATGAGAATTGCTGGGCTGGGAAAAAAGTCAGAACAGTGGCGAGCAGAAATTCGAGAAGAAAAAGATAAAGCTGATAGATGGGAACAGAAATTCCAAGAAATGCAGAGGCGAAACGAGGCTTTAGAAAAGAGTTTGTCAGAAAACCAAAAGGAAAAGGACGAGTTAAAGGATAGGGCGATCATGTTGGAAGGATCTCTTCGTCAGTATCGAAATCAAAATTTCGCAATAGAGTTGAAAGCAAACTTGAGCAAGATTGAGGAAATGAAGCAAAGAATCGAAGAGCTAGAAACGGCGTTACAAAATTGTGAAAACCAGATCAAGCACTTGGAAGTAAATGAAAATCGTAATAAGGAACAGCTACACTACTTTCAAAACCAATTTAGGAGCAGAGATCATATTAGGGAGGAAGCTGTGGTCCAGATCTGAGAAGTAGCTGATCACGTACAAGCTTTGGCAGTATAAGCAGACATGCTAAGTGTGAAGTATGAATTAGAATCAGATCGGGGGCAGGATTTAGCTGTGTTACTTAGGAAGATTAGAATGCTGAGCAATAGGGCGAAGCTTTATTTGTAATTCACTTTATGTAAAGAAATTTACTTTCTAGTAAAGTTTTCTTAAATGGAATTGAATTAAAATTGACGCCTTTTTTACATTCAAGTATTGCATTACTTCATATGCATTTAAAAATATTAAAATATTTTAATTAATTTAAATCACTCCTCAATTAATCTGGAAACCAACCAGCCTACTAAACTTCGCTACGGTACTCGATCAATAACTAAGGACATGGATCAAATGATGGAAAAGCTAGAACAGTCCCAAAAGAAAATGCAGGAGCAGCTTCAAAAGCAAATGAATGAGCAACAAAAAATGATAGACAAAATGATAGAATCTCAAGTGAGTATGATGGCTCAGTTAACTCAATGGTTCAACAAGGGAACTGATAAAAGAAAAGACTCTGTGCTCAATGTTGAAGAATGAGACAATAAGGGACCTGTCTATCCTCCAGACTTTACCCCCCAGGAAGTTGAGATATACCCGCGTAAGTCCTCTGTTACCATTAGGCCTCAATAATTTCAGGACGACGCTGCAACGCTAATGAATCTTCAGGCAGGATCAGGCTCTAACCCCGGAGTCAACCTTGTTAATCCTGCTATCCCTGACTTCGATGAAACGGCTGGGAAGGAGAAAATGAATGATGAATTACCAAAACAGCTAGAGGAAAAGTACAAATGGCTGGAAGAGAAATTTAGAGCGATGGAATGTGCGGAAAGCTATTATGGGATGGATGCTAAAGAATTGAGCCTGGTTCCGTATTTAGTACTCCCTTATAAATTCAAAATGCCAGAGTTTGAGAAGTACAATGGAACTAGTAGCCCCGAAGCTCATATTACCATGTTTTGCAGATGAATGACTGGTTATGTTAATAATGACCAACTCCTGATACATTGCTTTCAGGATAGCCTCACAGGGGCAGCATCCAAGTGGTACAATCGATTGAACCGTACCTTGATTAATTCATGGAGAGATCTAGCACAGGCGTTCACAAAGTAGTACAGCCATGTGACTGACATAGTACCTGATAGGATCACTCTGAAGAACATGGAAAAGAAACTCGGTGAGAGTTTTAGGCAATACGAACAGAGATAGAGGGAGGTTGCTGTCCAGGTTCAGCCATCTATTCTAGAAAGAGATATGACAATACTTTCGTAAACACATTGAAGTCCCCATTTATTACACATATGTTAGGAAGTGATACTAAAAGCTTTTCTGACATAGTTATGAATGGTGAAATGATAGAAAATGCTATCAAAAGCGGGAAGATAGATGTTAGAGAAAGTAGTAGAAAGTCAGCCTCGAAGAAGAAGGAAAATAAGGTCAACAATACAAGTTCATATTCAAAGACGATTACGGTGAATCAAACAGGAAAAGTGGCTGTTAACCAACAAGGATCATCAAAACGAGGATTCGATACAAGGAAAAATACGGAGAAGCTTCAATTTACACCAATTCTGATGTCGTATAGGAAACTATATCAGAATCTATTCAATGCACACATGGTTTCCCCTTACCACTTGAAACCTCTACAGCCTTCGTACCCCAAATGGTATGATGCAAACGCACAATACGATTATCACGCAGGAGTCGTGGCGCATTCCATAGAACATTGTACGGCGTTTAAGAAGTGGTAGAAAAACTCATAAGCATGGGTGTCGTTAAAGTGGATAATTCACCTAGTACAGAGAATCTGTTACCTAATCACAATGAAAATAGAGTGAACATGATAGGAGGTAACATGGGAAGGAAAATCAAAGAAGATATTGCAGAAGTGAAGATCCCTTTGAGATGGATCTGGAAGAAGATGGTAGAAAGAGGGTTGCTTGTATTGGATTCAGAAAGAAGCTTTGAAGAGGTGGAAAACTACCGTGAGTTCAATCATTATGAGGGACATGATATTCAAGAATGCACAGAATTCGAAGCCTTGGTTCAAGGCCTGATGGATAACAAGGAAATGGAGTTTTATGAAGAAGCTAATGAGGAGGGGAGTATTTGCATATCCGAATCCACAAAGGTTCCAAGAGTAACTCAGCCTGTGGTCATCATCTCGCGACCAAAGAATGATGAAGTGAGAGCTCCAGTAATGCCAAGAATCATAATAAAGAAACTTGCAATCTTTTCTTACCAAGATAGTAGGAAGGTTCCGTGGAACTATGAGTGCAATACAACTGTCCCTGGAACGGAGACTACAAAGGATCAGGATGTGAGTGTCGATCCAGAACATGTGAAAGGAAGGGCCATAATAGTGGAACAAGATAGGAAAATAGCTAAGCTTGTGTTGTCTATCAACGAGCTAGTGAAGGAGGAAGAAGTCGTGGAATTCTTTAAATTCTTGAAGCACAGCGAGTATAATGTTGTCAAACAGTTGCATAAACAACCGGCTCGCATATCCGTACTAACTTTGCTCTTGAATTCAGATGTACACCGAAGTACGTTGATGAGGATGCTAAATGAAACCTATGTGGCCAATGATATTTCTGTAGGCAAGTTAGATCGGTTGGTCAATAATATCAGTGCTGATAATTTCATATTCTTCAATGATGATGAAATACCTCCTGGGGGCGTGGGATTTACTAAGGCTTTGCATATCACTGCACGATGCAAGGGGAATATTTTGCCAGGAGTGTTGATTGACAATGGATCAGCTTTGAACGTGTTGCCATTATTCACACTCAACAGGCTTCCCATAGACAGTTCACACATAAAAACATGCCAAAATATGGTGAGGGCGTTTGACGGTACAGAAAGAAAGGTCATGGGAAGAATTGAGATACCCCTACTGATTGACCCAACAGTTTATGAGGTAGATTTTATTGTGATTGATATCAAACCTTCCTACAATTGTTTATTAGGAAGACCATGGATACATTCAGCGGGGGCAGTACCGTTATCATTACATCAGAAGCTGAAGTTAGTGTCAGAAGGTCGGCTAGTGACAATAAATGCCGAAGAGGATATAATAGCAGCTGTATCCAATGAGATACCGTACGTGGAGACTAATGATGAGTCAGTAGAATGCTCATTTCAATATTTGGAGTTTGTAAACGCGACATTTGTTCCTGAAGGAAGCAAAATTTTGGTACCTAAATTATCCAAAACTACAGAGATGTGTTTGAAGTTGTTCTTAGGAAAATGAGCTTTACCTGGAAAAGGGTTGGGGAGATATCTTCAAGGGAGGATTGAGGTGCCAGTACTGAAAGGAAAGCAAGATCACTTTGGCTTAGGATACAAGCCAGACAGAGGACAGAGAAAGAAGATGCTAGAAAAAAGACAAGAAAGAAGAATGGCGCGTCTAAGTGGGGAGGAAACCAAATGGGAGCCAATGATATTTCCACACGTATCCAAAACCTTCGTATCTAGAGGAGTTATTCATGCTGAGAGAAAGATACTGATGAAGGAAATCATTGAAGAGACGTTGGGAAATATGCACATCAATGCCATTCATGAGCATGAGAATAAAGAGAGGAGCTGGTTAGATATTCGTCCTTATGAGCCTAAGAGTGTTCTAGACAATTGGACTGCGGAAGAAATATCTAAAGTCTTTAAAACTGTCTCAGAGTAATATTCAAAACAAACTTGTTGTTTTAGCCTAGAAATAACAAGAACTCTTTTGTGAAATAGGCCTATGTTTGAATATCATTATTTTAATAGAACATCTTTACAATTGTTTCAAGCAAATATTCTTTCATTCTTTCCATAAAAGTAAATATATTCTTTCATTTATAATCATTGCACAAGTAATTGTACATAAATTCATACATTCTTTTGTAAACCATATTAGGTCCCTGTATATCAACGACGTGAATGACGCCGCTACAAACTCAGAATGTCCTTTTGAACGAAACATGTGTTTAGAGGGATAGCACGACTTTGAAGGTGATGAAAATTGTGGTTTATCTCTGGACTTGTTGAGTATGGTAGAACAAGAAGAAAAACAAATCCTACCTCACAAAGAATTAGTAGAAATTGTGAGCTTGGAAGAAGGAAAAGAGGTGAAAATTGGAATTGAGATTTTCGCAAAGACAAGACGAGACCTCATTGAATTACTCCAAGAATTCAAAGATGTCTTCGCGTGGTCATACCAGGATATGCCCGGATTGAATACTGACATTGTAGTGCATCGCTTACCTATAAGGGAGGATTGCAGGCCAATTCAACAGAAGCTCAGAAGAATGAGGCCTGATATTGTGCTTAAAATAAAAGAGGAGGTCAAGAAGCAATTTGATGCTGGATTTTTACAGGAGGTAAAATATTCTGAATGGGTAGCCAACATCGTTCCAGTTCCCAAAAAAGATGGAAAAGTACGAATGTGCATGGATTACAGAGATTTGAACAAAGCAAGCCCAAAGGACAATTTCCTATTGCCGCATATTGATACTTTGGTTAATAATACGACGGGATATTCGCTGTTTTCCTTCATGGATGGGTTCTCAGGATATAATCAGATAAAGATGCATCCGGAAGATATGGGAAAAACTGCATTCATTACTTTGTGGGGAACATTTTGCTATAAAGCAATGCCATTCGGATTAAAGAATGCAGGAGCAACATATCAGAGAGCCATTGTAGCCTTGTTTCATGACATGATGCACAAAGAAATTGAGGTATATGTTGATGATATGATCGCCAAATCCAGAACAGAGGAGAATCATGTACAGGTCCTAAGAAAATTGTTCTTAAGACTAAGAAAGTTTCAGCTCAAGCTCAATCTGACAAAATGCACTTTTGGAACCAGGTCAGGAAAGTTATTGGGCTTCATAGTCAGTGAAAGAGGAATCGAGATTGACCCAGACAAAGTCAAGGCAATACGAGATTTACCACCACCACGTACTCAGAAAGAAGTTCAAGGTTTCTTAGGAAGACTGAATTACATTGCTCGGTTCATTTCATAGTTGACCGAGAAATGTGATCTCATATTTCGCCTTTTGAAGAAACATAATCTTGATGTCTGGAATGAAGAATGCCAGAAAGCCTTTGAAAAGATAAAGCAATACTTATCCAATACTCTAGTGCTGTCACCACCTAACCCAAATAGACCATTGATTTTGTATTTGACAGTGTTCGATAGCTCCATGGGATGCATGCTGGGTCAACATGACGCGACTGGAAAGAAGAAAAAGGTGATATACTATCTCAGTAAGAAATTCACTGATTGTGAAATGAGATATTCGTCTATCAAAAAACTATGTTGCGCATTGATTTGGACAACCAAGAGGTTGAGGCAATACTTACTCTATCATACGACTTGGCTCATTTCAAAATTAGACCCTTTTAAGTATATGATGGAATCAACGGCGTTAACGGAAAGAATGGCTAGATGGCAAATCTTGCTTTACTAGTTTGATATAGTATATGTAAGCTAGAAGGCCATCAAAGGGAGTGCGATAGCAGATTTCTTGGCTAGCAGAGCTTTAGAAAATTATCAGCCTCTAGACTTTGATTTCCCGAATGAAGATTTGATATATGTGGCAAATGCTGAAGAGGATCCCCAAGAAAATCATTCTTGGAGATTAAATTTTGACGGAGCATCGAATGCGTTAGGCAATGAGATTGGGGCAGTCATGGTGTCTCCGAATGGAGATTATCATCCTTTCACCAGTAAATTGGACTTTGATTGTACTAATAATATGGCTGAGTATGAAGCTTGCATCATGGGTATCCGGGCAACCATAGAGTGGAGAATTAAGATACTAGAAGTGTATAGAGACTCAGCATTGGTAATATACCAGCTAAGAGGGAAATGGGAAACAAGAGACCCTAAGTTGATCCGTTATCGGAGATTTGTTCTAGAGTTGATTGAAGAATTTGACAACATTACCTTCTGTTATCTTCCGCGGGAAGAAAATCATATGGCTGATGCTCTAGCCACTTTAGCCTCCATGGTTAAAGTGAACATATTAGAGGACATGAAGCCCATTCAAATTAGTATTTATGAGGTCCTGACCCACTGCTATAGTATTGAAGAAGTGGAGAGTGATGATCGTCCCTGGTACCAAGATATATTACTCTGTGAAGAATCGTGAATATCCTGATCAGGCGACAGAGAACGATAAAAGGACATTGAGGAGATTAGCTATTGACTATGTCCTAGATGGAGAGATTCTATACAAAAAGGGAAAGGATCGAGTACTGTTGAGATGCGTGGATACTGTGGAAGCTAAGGAAATTTTAGAAGAAGTCCATGAGGGTATTTGTGGAACACACGCCAATGGATTCACCATGGCTAGACAGATCATGAGGTTCAGATATTACTGGTCCACTATGGAAGGAGATTGCATTAATTATGCCAAGAAATGCCATAAATGCCAAATTTATGGGGATAAAATGCATGCGCCTCCCTCACCTCTTCATGTTATGACCTCTCCATGACATTTCTCCATGTGGGGGATGGATGTCATTGGGCCAATATTGCCGAAAGCTTCTAATGGACATCGTTTCATTTTTGTGGTTATTGACTACTTCAATAAGTGGGTAGAAGCAGCCTCATATGCTAATGTCACGAAGTCAGCAGTCAGTAAGTTTTTAAAGAAAGAAATCATATGTCGATATGGAACGCATGAAAGGATCATATCTGACAATGCATTGAATTTGAACAACAGCACAATAACAGAAGTTTGTAAACAGTTTAATATCAGACACCATAATTCGTCACCATATCATCCAAAAAAGAATGGTGCAGTAGAGGCGGCCAACAAAAATATTAAGAAGATTGTGGAGAAAATGGCTGAAACTTACAAGGATTGTATGAGAAGTTACCATTTGCTCTTCTGGCTTACCGAACATCTATCAGGACATCTACCGGGGCAACACCTTTTTCTTTGGTTTATGGGATGGAAGCAGTCTTGCCCATTAAGGTTGAAACTCCCTCTCTCTGGGTATTGGCTGAATTAAAATTGGATGAGGCCGAATGGAACCAATCTCGGTATGATCAGTTGAACCTGATAGAAGAGAAAAGACTAAAAGCTATTCATCATGGTCAAATGTATCAGAAGCGAATGATGCGAGCTTATAATAAGAAGGTTCGTCCCAGAGAATTTCGTGAGGGAGAATTGGTTTTGAAAAAGATCCTCCCTTTACAAAAAGATTTCAGAGGGAAATGGATGTCAAACTGGGAAGGACTTTATGTTGTGAAAAAGGCTTTTTCTAGAGGCGCTTTGATTTTGAGTGAAATGGATGGCAAAAATCTTCCGAATCCTGTAATTCAGATTCGGTCAAGAAATATTTCACTTGAAGGAAAAGAGGAATCAAAGTGAAAACCCGCAAAGGGCACTCTGATTTCCTAAAAAAAAGGAGAGGCTAATGTGAAAACCTGAAAAAGGCGCCTTGAGACTGAAGGGGGTTTGAGTTGAAAACTCGAAAAGAGCAGCTCAAACACTGTCAGATTGGGGCATATGGTGATCCTGCTACACTTAAGTCAACAAGGAAATGATATACGACGTCTTAGGGGACATCGACAAAGTGCTGTAAATCCCCTAAACACATGTTAAATTCAGAATGGTTCTTGGTTTGTACGGAGAAGTTCAAGTGGCGATATCCAAGGCATCTAGTCTTCATATAACTTGTACTGAGTTTGTTTTTCTTGTAAATACTTCATTCTTCGATGTTCTTGAATACTTTTTCTTTTCAAGACACTTGTTATCAATAAATTCTTTTTCTATTATTCGAGTTATCCCTTGAATTAATTTCTTAGTCAGTATCTTGATCTTTGTGCAAGCATGTCGCATTAGAATAATGATGGATGGACTAATAAACTTTCACAAAAGAAATTTTGCATATTACTATGAGAATTTCTAAACCTGAAACAAGACTATTGTCTAGAACACACCAAGTTAAAAAGAGAAAGTCTAAGTTAAGATTTTTTTTTTTGGAGTTGGTTGTCTAAATATCGAATGAGATGGCAAGAAGTCTTGGAAGTTCCCTCTGGAAAGAAAATCCTTCATTTATGCTGGAGCATTTGGTAGGACACCTGGGGAATGGTGTAAAAGAGTTTCATGATCTGCATCCTTGAATTACGATAGGAGAGGATTGAGAAGAGTCAAACTTTCCTACCATTGGGTTACAGTGGAAGGATGATGGTATAAGTTCTGTGTCCTAATGGATTGAGCTTTGAAGTTCACAATGGAGGGCAATTTGATTAAGTGTTTCTTTGGTGATGTCAACCAAGCAAAATGCGTCAGCGACAAAACCTTAATAAACTTTAAATAATAACTTGAGTGATAATTCTCGAAAAATGACATTCTGTATTCATTCAAATGTAATTCATACATGTCTAGTTAGGAGCATTGAATTTATTTTGCTCATAACATCCTAATCATTAGGCATAATTAAGTTCATAGAATAGATTTTTACAGGTCATGTTCCCTAGAGAACAGATCGAAAGCCAATGATCCTATCTCATTGAAGTTGCATTGAAGCAGATTAAAACCTTGGACCTTATCTCTCTGAAGTTGCAGAGAGCAGATCGCATCTAGTCTTATCTCCCTGAAGTTGCAGTGGAGAAGACTAAGCAAACAAGTCTTATCCTCCTGAAGTTGCAGTGAGGTAGACTGAAGATGGCAAATCTTATCTCCCTGAAGTTGCAGTCGAGAAGATTAGAGCTGATAATGCTATCTCCCTAAAGTTGCAATGGAGCAGATTAAAACCTTGGATCTTATCTCTCTGAATTTGCAGAGAGCAGATCGCATCTAGTCTTATCTCCCTGAAGTTGCAGTGGAGCAGACTAAGTAAGTAAGTCCTATCATCCTGAAGTTACAGTGAAGCAGACTGAAGATGGCAAATCTTATCTCCTTGAAGTGGCAGTGGAGCAGATTAAAGCCGATGATCCTATCTCCCTGAAGTTGCAGTGGAGCGGATTAAAACCTTGGATCTTATCTCTCTGAAGTTGCAGAGAGTAGATCCCATCCAGTCTTATCTCCCTGAAGTTGCAGTGAAGCAGACTAAGTAAGTAAGTCTTATCCTCCTAAAGTTGCAGTGAGGCAAATTGAAGATGGCAAATCTTATCTCTCTGAAGTTGTAGAGAGCAGGTCGCATCTAGTCTTATCTCCCTGAAGTTGTAGTGGAGCAGACTAAGTAAGCAAGATTTGTCCTCCTGAGGTTGTAGTGAGGCAGACTGAAGATGTCAAATCTTATCTCCCTGAAGTTGTAGTGGGGCAGATTAAAGCCGATAGTCTTATCTACTTGAATTTGCAGTGGAGCAGACTCAAGAAAGCAAGTCTTATCCCCTTGAAATTGCAGTGGGGTAGACTAAATAAATGAATCTTATCTCCCTGAAGTTGAAGTGGAGCAGATTAAAGATAGCAAATCTTTTGCTATTGAGAAACTACAATGTACAAGTTCTATCTCTCTGGCATTGCAGCGGAGTGCATTGAAGCACTAGTTCCTATACCTCTGAAGATGCAGTAGGAATGAATGAGGCTACTTGAAGAATAGGAGCACCAAGGTCCAGCACGACTGAGCAAAATTGGCCATTTTGAAGTCTTTGCTCCATCCCCGTTTCACAGCAACGAGCAAAGAGGGGCAGCTGTAATACCCAATTTTTACCCGGCCCGTACCAGATAAACAAATAAATGAAAACAGTCCATAGAGTCCAAATTACAAGCAGTCCTACATGGCCCAAATTGAAATAAAGCCGAGGCTCAAATCTAGTGGCCCAAAACAATGACAGAAACCCTAGGGTTTCTGGAGAGAACTAGCGCCGCAGCCACCTAGTCCGAATCTTCGCGCAATCTTCACCTGCAAACACAAGAAAGGAAAGAAAATCAAGGATTTCGAAATCAAATAAAACAAATCAAGCCGATTTCTTTCTTTTATATTTTATATTTTTACTATTTCGGCTATAAAAAAAGGCCATTAAGACTGTAATAAGGATCCGATTGGAAAATCAATAAGAGAAGTAGCAAATATTTTTCACAGCAAACACAAAAAAACACCATCAGAGGATTAATCAGGAAATACAAAGGTTGATACTTTTATTTTCATTTTTTATGTAATTTTTTTTACTTAATGCAATAAAACAGAATAAAGGGTAAAAGACTTATCTTTGCCCGCTTCTAAAAAGCCGTTAGGGTGGTCGAGGTTCATCTCCGAGGATAGACGATCAGAAACCGAAGGGTTTTCTAGGCTTTTGAGGTCTTTTTGTTGATACTTTGACGGATTTGAACCCAAATTTGGGCTTAGAGGAGTCTAAAGAGCCCAGTAGGGTATTTTCCCCTTTTCGACCACCGCGGACGGTGATGCCGGCGCTGGAGATCGGCGGCCGGTGTGGTGGCCGATGACTGGCCGATGATCGGGCCCTGGCCGGACTAATTGAAGAAGGAGAGAGTTTTTTTGTGGTTTTTTTTAAAGAAGAATGAAAATGAATTATTTTTGTAACTTTTTGGCTTAAATAGCCTAGTGAAACGATGCTGTTTCACTAGGCCTCCCCAGGCACTAAAACGGCGTCGTTTTGGGGAGACCGACCCGACTCCGACCCGACCCGGCCTAGGATCCGCGTGTTTTTGAGCGGAGGGATAAATTGCACTTTTAGTCCCTCCGCCTTTTTAATGTTTTATAATTAGGTTTTTTTATTTTTTAATTCGCGCTTTAATTTATTTTTAATTTCAATTTAGCCCTATTGGAACGACGCCGTTTTGGAGGAGAAGGAAAAATTTCCCTTCCAGCCCCTCTATGTAATTCGCGTGTTCGATTTAGTCCTTTTGGCTCTCTTTATTTGCGGATTTACCCCAAAATTTTGAATTCCAGTTCAATTTAGTTTTTTTATTATTTTATTATTATTAATTAATTCTAGTAATGTGATTATTATTTTTTCATTTATTTATTATTTTTCTTTTTTTTCCTAACAAATATTCTTCTATATAAAACATGTGTATATTTATGTTTTTTTTGTATTTTCGAAAATGCTTAAATACCTATTTATTTTAACATGTATTTTATAAATTATATGTATATACATATTTTCCTACTTTTCTTTATTTTCACAAATGCATTATGTATTTTGTTTATATAAATCTTTTATAATCTAATTTTTATATATAAATTCATGTGTATTCTTCATAGTTTAATGTGTATATCATGTACCTTTTATTTTTTTTGCTATTTATTTGTGTTTTCATTTATATTATTTTGCTCGTTTATGTGATACTTGGCATGTCATTGTTTATTTTTTTATGTATATTAGTTTTATTTATTTATATGTTTACATTATTTCTATGCCATTGTAATATTTATTATTGCATTGTATATTTAATGTAGCATCACATCATTTTTACTCGATTTCAAACTTTTCAAAATTGAGATAATGCTTGTATTTAGGATTTTCAAGGAAATTGAGCCCTAACGTATTGGGTTCCGATTTTCTTTGTTAAATCTAACAATCGAGCATTTTTTTTTAATTAAAAAATAAGAACTCATTATTGGGAATTCAACACGTTGTGTCCTAACGTATTGGATGTGACACATTGATTTCTCGAAATGAAGATTTTTTCTAAAAAATAATAAAGGAAATATTCCGAGTTTGGGATTTTGGAGGAATTGTGCCATAACGTACTGGGCCGCGATTTCTTAAATCTTGAATAAATGGATATTCTTTTAAATTTTTGTTACACGAGTATTCTGGCCTAATTCATTTTTGAGGAAATTAGAATGTCGTGCCCTAACGCATTGGGTGTGGCATTTTCTTTCTCTGAAATGATAAGGGTCTTAATACGTAACGTTTTTAAGTTTTTGCTAAGAATTATATTTTTCAAATTTTCGACATTAAGACATTAATTAATTAACTAGGTACCAATTTTTGGGCGTAATGAGGGTGCTAATCCTTCCTCATACGTAACCGACTCCCGGACCCGTTTTTCTAAAATTCGTAGACCAAAATCGTTTTTAGGTGACCCAATCACACCTTAATAAAAGATTGGTGGCGACTCCCAATTTTTCCAATTTTAATCAACAACTAATTTTTGTTTTTTTCCAAAAATAAAATTGGTTTCGACAATGTTAATAGTTGTTAGTTAAAAAATATATATATATATAGAAGGGGAGAAGAAGAATCAACGTTTCTATTTAAGAAGTGGTGTTTTGGTCCCCTTTCACACATTTTGTATTTTGTAGAAGAAGAGAAGGAAGAAAAGAGCAAAAAAAACTCTTTAAGTTATTTATAGTTTGTATTCTGTATTTTGTAGTTATTGTAATATAATAATTAATTATATTTAAATTTATGTAATTTTTTAAAAATTATGCAGATATCAAAATATATTATCTAGTAAATACGGATCACACTTTATCGATGATAAACGAAACAGTAAAATTAATTATAAATTAAATAAAAAATTTTGTTTTAATTTCTTATTTTTTCTTGCTCAGCGCTACTTTGCTCAACGTGTTTTGATTACATGAAATTGATATCTATTTGGTTGTTATTAACCCTTTTTAACTCATTTTTGTATGAAATTGATATCTAGGTGTTAATAATAATTTTTTTAAATTTATGTCACATTCATAAATTTATATATTAATTTTTTAATATGACGACCTTTCTGCTTAATTTTGCATTGTTGCTGTGATTGGTTCCATTTGTGGAGGTACAAAAAAATTACATTTGTCTTCCACTAATTTAACACCACCTAAATAAAAATTAAAAATCGCATTCACATGAGGAAACTAGGAATATATATTAATTTGGCTTCAACTAATCTATATATGATATTATAAATGTTCAAATTAGATTGAATCAAGCTCAAAATTATTAGAGTTACGATTAAATTTATCTTTAACGAGTGAATATATATATTTATAAAAGTTCTCGTATGTAAGATGAATTTTCGAATTTGAATATGCCTGATTTATATTATATGTAAAACTCTATGTATTATTATAGATGTCGATTCAATAAAAATAAGTTTTTATTTTTATTTTTATATTTACCAATACCACTAATTTAATTTAACTTAAATAAAAAATACTTAAAATGACTACGTTGGTATAATATTACTCTTTAATATATAATTTATTTTTAAATTATATAGATAATTAGTTTATTTTATTTTTATAAAAATTTTACGAATTTTAAATTCACGGTTTGAGTTAGAGAGTTCAAAAAATATAGGGATTAAATCGATACAAAGACCGATAGCGAAGTTTGACCAAAAATTACAATGCCTAGCAAAAGTGGAAAACACATTCCAATAAAAGATTCCCACGTATAAAAATTTTGAGGGCAAACATCTGGTTCCTGGCGCCGCACCGTTTACCTAAAACCTCGAGGGTTTTACCATTGCAAAGAATAATAATTTCAAAGGAATCCAAGAGAACCAATCTCTGAGTCCCATAAACAAAAGGGTAAGCTTCATAAAAGCACTAAACTTATTTTTTAATTTTGATCTGCTCTTTTGGCTGTTCATTCCTTTTCTTTTCAAAGGGTTTCGTTTGGTTGCAGTATAGTTAAAATCATCTTTTATTTTTGTTTTCTACTTTCTTATGGTACCAGATTATTGTTTAGGTTTTCATATTAACATGTAATGATTTGCTTCCTTTTTTTTGTTTTAGTTGCTTGAGTTAAGATCAGTGAAAGTTAGGGTTTCTGGGGATGATTGAGAATGGAGTTTTTTTTGGCATTTAAGCTTGCAAGAAATAAAAAGAGTTTATTTTTATAAAAATCAAAATTTGGGTCTTTTTGGAGGTTGGGTTTTAAAGTCTAAAGCACAATGGTAAGTAAACTTTATATCTTGTAAATGGGTTGCTCTGTTGTTGAGTTCAGAAGTCATAAATAAACATAAGACTGATTGTTGAAGAAAGGCCTTTTTTCTGCACTTTCTTTCTTTAAATATTGTGGATTTTATTTGTGAAGTTATTTGTCTCTGTTTTGTTATTAAATCCATTGTTATACCTCAATTTAATTCTTCTATCAATTTCGTTGGTTTAAATCTAAACTTCAATTGTTTTTTGTTCTGTTAGGTTGTAGCGATGGCTTTCTTAAGTAAAATCGGGGGTATACTTAAGCAGACTGTAAGTATGCAGCTCAATGCTCGGTTGTCCGAGTCAAGACCAGGCCTCTTTCAAGTGTTCAGAAGCATGTCCAGCGACCCGAGCTCGAAACTTTTTGTAGGAGGTGCGCTTAAACTTTGTTTTCCACTTTAATATCAAACAATTTTCCCATTCCCATTTTCATAGGGTTTCTTGTAATTTCTTTCTTGCAGGTATCTCGTTCCAAATGGATGACCAAAGTCTAAACGAAGCATTTAGCAAATATGGTGAAGTTGTTGAAGGTATGCTACTGCAAACGAATTCCTGAATTCAATTTGCAAGTTCGTAATGAAGATGGATTGGCAAGTCTTGAAATGCTTGAACCTTCTTCTCTACATATTAAACGAACTGTCATATTGGTTTTATATATGTAGCGTGTGCTGATTAAGTTTTATACTGTAGCAAGAGTTATTGTGGATCGAGAAACAGGGAGGTCGAGAGGATTTGGATTTATCACTTACACTAGCACCGAGGATGCTTCCAGTGCACTACAGGCTTTGGATGGACAGGTGATATAAGTATTCAGTTTTTTTCGGAATTACTTGTAACATCGACAGAGTTGCTGATGTTTCAATAAACCCTATAGAATCGTGATTTGTTTTACAATGAAGAAGCAGATTGTATCAAGCATCTATTCAATAGCTATGAAATTGGTTGGAGTGCATTAATTCATTACCTAAACGTAAAGGGTAAAATGAATCGAAATTAGTTGCATTTTCAAATTGTCTAGGGTCTTTTGTTCTTTTCATGGTCGTGGAAGGTCCATGAATGTTTTTGCATTGTGCTGGCAAAGTGCTTCTAGTCTTCTTTCAGATAGGGTGGAGATATACCTCTTGTGCAGACTTATGGATTCAGATTTATTGCATCTAAATTTTATCTATATGTTAAATCTATGTTACTCGATGTGGGTGTGTTGGACAAGGTATGCGCCGGACGTAGATACATTCAATTTTTTTCTAAGATCTTCATGTATTTGGAGGGTCCTTGAAGAATTATTATCCCCATCTCTTTGTCCAAGCATGTGTCAAACATGGGTGCCAAACACGGGTACTTCAATAAAAATGAATAGTCAGAGTAACATGGCAAACTAGCGTGCCCTTGCTATCTTATTTGGTTCACTTTCACATTTGCAAGTAACATAAAAATTCTCAAATCTTTTTCTATCAGATCAGATCAGATCAGGTCCATTCCATTCCTTTGCTTTATCCCATTTCAGTACAAGTTTCACATTAAATTTACCCGCTTCTCAACTTATGAATATTTTTCTTTACTTCAAAATTAAGTTATTTAGGCCTTAATTTGAACATGTATGTTTAACCATAGATATCATTGCATGGTTTTTTTTTCTTTTTTTGAGTTAATCTGCCTGGTTTTGTCTGTCTGAATTATTGTTGCAGATTCTCCATGGCCGTCAAGTAAGAGTAGACTATGCAAATGACAGACCTCGTCGTAACTTTGGAGGTGCTGGCGGCTATGGTGGTGGTGGTGGCTATGGGGGTGGTAACTATGGAGGTGGCGGCTATGGCAGAAATGATGGAAGTAACATTGGATACGGTAACAGTGGTAACTATGGAGGCCAAGGAAGCTATGGTGGGGATAACTATGGCACTGGTGGTGGTGTTGGCTATGGAAGTAACTTCGGTCAATCCACCAATTACGACAATGGGAGTTTCGAAGTTGCTGGTGGTGGCAGTGGCAGTGATGGTTTTGCGGCTGGTGGTGAAAATGTGGGACTTGGGGGTGGTGATCAACTCGGTAGTGCCGAAGATAGCTACAAAGAGGAAACCGCAGGTTTTGGCCTAAACGATCCACCGAGTGACAACTTCCGGGATGATGAGGACAGGAATGGTGACTTGTCCAAAAGGGTATGAAATAACTCATTTCAATTTGATTTGGGGATAATAGTTGGATTGTTTTGTTCGAGGTTTTCTCTCTTAACTAATTGTTATGTCTTAGTGATTCATGCGCCTGAGTCCCTGTAAAACCTTTTTTCTGATAGAGAAAACTGAATATTCAAAATTGAAGTGCCTATTGGGGTATTTTTGTTGCGTCTGTTTTATGATTTCATCGTAACTATGTTTATAATTCAATTAGTAGGTTTGTGACTGTTTTGGTTTCATTTTTCAATCTACAAACTACATGCAACAGTTGCTTCTCTAATGTGATTATTATTTAAATAGATAATTGTCCATTTCAAATAAATATTTAGTTTGATAGTTGTGTTTATATGCACATAAATGGAATTTCTTGAAATTCATTTTTATATTGCAAATTCCTTAATGTTCTTCTTATACATTACTTTTTGTTAGATGTGGTAGTATTTGTGTTGTGATGGTAGTTGCTTTATTTAAATGCTACAACAAATTAAACTCTATAATACAAATGAGTTTTATATATGACCATATTAAATAAAATTATAAACATACAAGAATGAATTTTTTTTTAGTGAAATTATGTAACGTGGTAATCTGTTTGAAATCCAAATCCATGATTTTTTATGATTGAAAAAGATGGACCAAATTTTAAGCTATTTTATCCACTTTAATGAAAGAAATTCTAATTATCACTAATATTAAACAAAATTTGTGTCCATATAAACAAAACTAAAATTTCCTACATAGAATTTTTATAGTTGTTTTTGACACCTTTTTACTTAAAAAATAATGTTAATCCAGAGTATTTGATAGTTAATTGGGTGAATTTCGTTCATATTTTGATAACAGACATGATTTAATAAAATATGCAAATTTGTGCATAAATTAATTATTTCACGTTACATATTAACAACCATGAAGTTGATATGATGAGAAGCTCATTATAATTTTTTGCATGGACTTGAGCTATTCAACCCTAGTTGGACAACAAAAGCATGCAATTTGGGTCATGAAGATGTTACGCTGACCCGATTAAAAATGGTAATCACATGATGGATAAGTCTGACATCTTAATGGGTCACACAATTGTCGAAACAAGAGGAAGAAAAGCCCAATTCGGCAAGGGTACTTGAGCAACAAAAGAAATCAGCTTTTGGGATAATTAATCGGAGGTCCTCATACTTGGAAAACAATTGAAAATCAGCACACTAACTTTGCCCAAGAAACTATCCACTTGCGAATCAAGCAACCAACAACTCCCCCTCTCCACAAATTATGGCCGCCCAAGGGTGAGAGAAAACTAAGGGTGCGTTTGGTTCGCTGTAATGGAATAGAGGTGTAATAGGTAATCCTTTTGTTTGGTTGAATGGAATGAAATAGAGGCGTAATGATATTCTTGTGTTTGGTTGAATGGAATAGAAGTGTAATAGCATAAGGAAAAAACTAAAATGACTAGAATACCCTTAACAGAATTTTTTTTAGGTAGATGATTATTGTTATTGTTATTAAATTTTAATAAGATTATTAATATAAATAATAAATAATAAATAATTTAATCATATTTTAACATAATTATTAAATATAATTTAATAAAATATATAATTTAATAAAATTATTAATATTAAATATTCTTATATGAATTTATTAAAATCATAATATATAATACTATAAAATATAATTTTAACATAATTATTATTAAATATAATTTAATAAAAATATATAATTTAATAAAATTCTTAATATTAAATATTCTTATATGAATTTACTAAAATCATAATATATAATACTACAATACTTACAAGTTCTATTAATCTGGTCCTAACTTTAAAAAATTCAATAAACTTAACCTTCAATTTTACATATTATATCAATTTAACCTTTATTCTTAAAATTCAAAAATAAAAATTAAAAAATTAAAAAATTTAAACATTTATTTTTCAATAAAAATACATACAAAATTATAAAAATATTTATAAATAAATGAATATCTATTTTTCTCATTTTTTAACATGACATTTATTTATTAGAATAATAAATTTATAAATAAAACAATTTAAGGAGAAAAAGCAATGAAAAAAAATTAGACAAATTTAAAAAAAATTTAAACATTAACGCCACCATGCTTAATTTTGATAAAAACTACAATCTAATATTGAAAAAGATAAAGTTGACGTCCTTAGATTGTTGGCCCAAAAAGCCAAATTTACATCCATATTTTTAAACTGCAATACACATTTAATGTGCTAAAATATCATTAGTGGAACAAATAATTTAATTATTCTACAATAAATAAATATTAGCAGTAATAAATAACTTTAGAATTATATTTTGCATAAACATAATTTTCATATATTAACAAAAGGTTAAATAAAATTCATGAAATTCTATGTCATAATCCATATGTTATACAGTTTTGCCACATCAAAAAATTAGAACATTGTAATGAAATACCATCCCAAATATTACAAACAGAAAAAGTTACGAAAATATCATCAACAAAACCATAATTTTTAATGGTCAGCAAAAAATCTTCTGACCCATTCCAACCGCACATTGGAAGGTAAACTAAAGAAAACGAGCATTTGAGTTGGATGATCTGGAATTTTACTCAATGCTCGAAACCGCTCGTCCTCTGTTAAACCTTCTATTTCACATAAGGTTAGATATAAATTTGTAGCTTTTTCTTGGATGATCTGGAATTCTTCTGATTTCTGTTCCACATCGAATGCAATACTCCTACTGATTTGTTCGCCAATGGCCCGCATGTTTTCCGCCAATAAAGTGGCAGCATCATGAACTAAAGAAGAAGAATGATCACTTGCATCAAAATTCTTTTTTTTTTCTTCTTTGAAGATGAGGAACCCCATTGGTTTCTATCTGGTTGCGGCTCCGTAGCAGAAACATCCATGTCATCCAAAGAGGCATTAGCATCGCAGTCATAGTATTCGTTTCTTTCTTCATTAATATCTACAGTAGGTACATCTTCAACATTTATTTCTTCAAGAACATCAGCGGCTGTTTGAGCATCTTTCCCAGTCGCTCGATCTCTTGCGTATATGGTAGTAAGTTGGTCGTAGTAAGAGAAACTACGATGTCTGAATTGATCGGCTTCTTTATGACTCTATAAAAATGAGGAAATCATATTAGTTATAAGTTTGGTAAAAATAAGATCATAAATACTTGAACTAATTCTTACCTTTAAATAAGAGTCCCAAACCGCATCTTCAGCAACAACGAGCTGCCTATGCTCATCCCAACCAAAACCGCTTGTGTTTTGGCCATTAAGCATGTCATACACGATTGACCAATCCCTTTTTAGTAACCTAATCCTTGACTCAATATTAGGTCTAGCCTTCAACATTGCATTGTGTAAAGCATTTTCTAACATTTTTTCCAACTCGTTTAAATAACCGGCTTTGAACCCCGTATCAGCATTAAATGTTCCAACATTGTGCAAGTCCACTATGCAGGAAACCAATGCTGCATCTTCTTCTGGAACCCATTTCCTTTTGGTTCCTTGAGATGCTTGGGAAGAAACATTTGATTCTGAAACACCTAACATAATTATCTTAAGAAAAAAACAAAATAAAATTAAGTTTAATATCATGAATCAAAAGGGGAACACTTTATAAAATTAAAATTAATTTCAATATCATGAATCAAAAACTCAACACTGTATAAAATTATAACACATGATGAATGAAAAGGAATCAAATTATAATTCAACAAGTTTAGTACAATACAAAAAACAATTCAAACACCATCAAAGTTTCACAAACTAGATACATAAAATAACATAAACAAATTAACTCAAACTCATTTTCTCCCTAAACCTAACTAATTTCTAGATGCTTGCCATTCATCAAACATTTGGTTGGCTAGTTCCATCCTCCAAGTAGCCCAAGCATCCGATGGATGAATATTGACGATATTCGGTTCATCATCATCTACCACATTACTAGGTAATCCTTCTCCCACCTCCGCTTCAATAGGATCAATACTCATATGGGTTCGAATAAAATTATAGAGCAAACAACATGCAATAATGATTCTATTGTGCACCCTTACAGGATAGAATGATGGACTCCTAAGTATTCCCCATCTAAGTTTTAATAACCCAAAGCATCTTTCAATAACATTACGTGCTGAGGCATGTTTCATATTAAAAAATTCTTGCGGAGTACTTGGCTGATAACCCTGACGCCACTCATTCAAATGATATCATTGTCCTCTAAAAGGTGGAAGAAATCCCTCACAATTTGTGTATCCAGCATCAACTAGATAATAACAACCTATAATTTTTTTTAAAATGATTAATTTCCCAAAAAAATTTGATCTTTAATGAATAATTCAAAGTCCTCTAACTATCCACTTTACCATGAGGAACTTTTAGTCCATGTCTCCTACTAATGGCATCTCGAAGAACTCGTCCATCAACAACAGAACCTTCCCAACCAGGAAGAACATAAACAAATTGTATTTCAGGTGTACAAACTCCTAGCATATTTGTTGCTATGTCACCTTTTCGCGTTCGATATCTAGGTTTATCAACTGTTGGAACCCTAATCTTGATGTGGGTTCCATCAAGAGCGCCTAAGCAATTCTATATCACATGTTATAAAACCTTGAGTTAAGATACTAAATTTAAATCTAAATCAACTAAATTATGTACAAGCTATATATAAAACTCAGTCCAATACCTTAAACCATTTCCACCTTGTGTCTGAAGAATTAGTTGTAATTGGCTCTGCCTTTTTAAATAACACATCTTGTAAGCATATGACAGTATTTAAAAGACTATGAAATGATCTGCTAACAGTTTCCCCAAACCTATTGAAGTGATGCTTGATAACTCAATTTTTAAGGTGATGGGAAATGATATGTAAAAACATTGCCACTTGCTCATCAACAAGCATGTGCCTTGACATCTTCAATCCCCCTAACGTTTGTAACATCTCACATAGTTTGAAAAAGGCAAATTTATTCATCCTAACTTGTTCAATATAGGTCTCGTCACTAGCATATATAAGCCTTTTCACATAATCCCGTTGTGCATAAAAATCTAAAATATAGAACCTAATCCTTGGTCTATAAGTATGTAGGCTATCGATGGCACCCAATGTAAGTAAAAACCAACTCGCAATTCTACATATTTGCAACCATATTGTCAATGCAATACCAATTCTTTTACGCCTCACACTTTGTGCAATTAAAGACAGATGAGCCATTACTGCAAGATATTAATGTGTTCCATATTGTCAAATCGTAGTAAAAGGGTCACATTTCTCTAATCATAATTTCAATAACAGTAAAATAAAATTAAATAATTTAATTGCCAAAGAACTTACAGTGATTGTGTGAAAAGAAGACGCTCAACTGTGGGTAGAGGAAGCAATCAAACAAGCCGCTTCAATAGGAAGCAATATCACACTATCAAAGAAAAATGAACAATACAAATTTAGAATCTTAACGAAGCAAAAAATAGAAATGAAAATTATCTTTGCAATTTATATCTCATGTATCATTGTATTAAATTATTTAAATCTCATGTAACCTAACTATCTTTTACTTTCCAGTATCATCTCTAAGAAGAACATTTTAACATTTAACCGTATTTTTTGACAACATTATAATAATAAAAACTAGCACACTGCACATTTAAAGAAAGTTGAGAGAAAAATGGTTTCAATTCACAACATTATAGAAGGTTGGTATTTTCATCAGCTTTGTAATAAAATTATATCTATGATTTTGCGGATTCAATTTTAATTTAATTTACACCATCACTGATATGATAATAATAAAAATGACGTGAGCGCGTATTATTTTCAAGAACACTTTCAACTACATCAAGCATTACCACAAATTACAATTCCGATTTCCAAAGTGTAGATAAATACATCAATGAAAGCCAGCTTATATGCATATACTGGCCTGAAGAATAAGATGAGGAAGCAACTTGGGCATGTATATATATGTAGTTTTTCTTTGGTTTTATCAATATCCTATGCATACACGTTTACCATGTCCCTTACTATACCTGGGACCTGGCTTTGGCTTCAGTATTGGATTCTTTTTTTTTTCTGCAGAAATCAACAATATCACTTATTTTAAACACAAAAACCAAAGCTAAGAAAATCAGACCCAAATCTCATAATTAAGCTAATTTACTATATTACTAAAAACCAAAAAAAAAAATACTTTGTTTATATATGGATCAAAGTAAAACATAAGGTAATAAAACCAGACCCAAATCTCATAATTAAGCTGATAAATAAATTTGGTCTTACTTTGGATAACTAGAGCCCGAGCTGATGTTGGAGTAGTGAAAATAACAAGAGTGGACAGCAAAAGAATGCAAGCTTTATTATATATTTATTAAATTTATTAATATATTTATATTTATTATGTATGTAAATTTCGAATCAATATGGTATCTTTATTATATCAATTTAATATACTATTTTTTAATATATATTTAATTATCAACAATTTTTTAAAATAAAATAATATATTTTAAATGAAATTGAAATAGGCTGAAAAAATGATACATTATTAAAATATTATTCCATAACTCACTTCCAAATTCTATAAAACTTAAAAAAGAGATAGTGTCCAATTAAAGCCTCACTTGTAAGTCAAAGAACATACTTACATTTATTGCAATACAATTTAATCAATCACAATTAATGAAGGTACTCAATCAACTAACTAAACCAATTTCGCAAGTTATTCACAATTACATGTAAACAAATTGCCAATCTCCTAGTTTTCCATGCTCATGTTCGTGCAGTAAGATGATAATTATCATGATTTATCATTTACATATATCCATAAAAAAATCAAGCTAAAGTAACAACAAAGGAATCACAGTCAATCATAGTCAATCAGCCAATCAACCTAGTGACAGACAGCCGCATTTTAAGCAGGCTATTGAGTGAAAAATTGGTTCCAACAAAAGAGAAGAACCCCATTAAAAGATGGGGCAGGGGTCTTGCCTATTTTTCAGAGGACAATTGGAAGAGAATATGGGTGTTGGCTCTTTGGTTCTCAATCTGTGCAGGCTTGTTCAACTGGAAATTCAAATCCTTTAATTTCATTGCACTATACCAATTCAAACGTACTTACATAAAATGTACATTTTTCAATTATAACATTCAATTTAACTATCAATTATAACAAGTCTTGTAATTGCTCGAATAAAATTTTTGAACTACCTCAACTTAAGAATTCGATCCCAAATTCAAAATTTTCAATACCAATAAAAATCAACTTATTACATCACCACTTGCAAAATATAACTATAAAAACATTACTATGGAGTAAACCACAAAAAAATAGAACATATAGTTCTCATAGACACCGAAACTTGAGCTACATGATGAAGTATCGTAATTGAGCCCATGATCCGTTAAATACTCATCATGGTTGATATAACTCCTCAAGGGAGCAACATCTATCACTCTATCGTCTAAGCTAATGCTTATAACAGAGGTATCAAACGTCTTATTATATCCCTTACATTCACAACAAAGAATTCCAGCAAAACCAAAGTAACATGAATACAAACAAGCAAAATAGAAGGAATTCATTCAAACTTGTGCTTTAAAATTGTAGTGCACACTCACAGCTTCATAAAGGAAAAAAAAGAAAAGGGAAAATCTTAAAAATAATACATTTTCCTTTCTGATAAGCTTGCAACCTTCAACAGGATCAAAACCAGGAGGCAGATTTCCACTTGGGATTGGCTCTATCTGCAGAATAGAAAAGTTCCATGGATTGTGATGCGCAAGTCCAGTATTACAATTGAAAAAAATAAGGTAAAATTGAAAAAAACATGAAGCTGAAGATCTGTTGTTAATTGTGATGCACAAGTCCAGTATTACAATTTCAGACATCATAAAATGTTTTGTAAAACTATCCAGGCACTCACACATTTGGCAGCACATGAAGCATAAGAAAGGAAACTCTATTAGAGGTGTACATGAAGCATGCTTCACTCAGTAATACCATATATACGATGTCATAATAGGCAAATCATACATGATATATTTGTCACTAGATCTTACAGAAGTGAAACTAACATGCTAAAGCTGCCCATCGATTGATCCAAGCCCAAATTTACACCTAATTTCTAGTGAAACTGAGCTGAGACAATAACTATATCATAATCTAACACTATGCTCCAGCACCAGCAATTTCCATTGGATCAATATTGCAGATACCATAATTTTATTTGCACCAGCAGATACCATAATTGCACTTATAGATTCTAGAAACTTGTACTTCTTTTTTGCTTCAATATTCATTAGATAATTTACTTGTTTTCCTTAAACCAAAAAGAAAAGTCACGAAATCGTGCATGAAATATAACGAGAATTGAACATAAATAAGCAGGGAGTTTCACAGCCGAAGTGAACATACTAAATTGAAGCGGGTTCTTTTAAAAGTAGATTTTGAATTCTCTAGTTACTTACGGGATCTTGGAAAGAATGCTCAAGATTTGCACCTAAAACATCTAATATTTGCACCTAATATTCAAGATTTCACCTAGTGGACTCGGAGGTATTTAAAATTTTATCAATGCAGGTCAGAATATGCTATCAGATACTGGAGACAACAGAATAGATACCTAAGCAGAAAAGACCAGATTGTGTAAACATTCCATCCAGGTAACTAGAAACATACTTTTTCATATTAAGGTGAGCAATGAGAATGAATCAAGCACATAAGTTTTCAAGAAAAAGGCATAACATCAGGATATATAGTTCAAATACAAAAGAAGTACAATTATTACATGGGCTGACTAGCAATTACTTGAGGTAGCCTTGGTTAGTATTACAACATTAAACCTGAATAACTTGGGAAGAAGTAGCAAAACATTGATATAAAGTGTTCTAAATGTAGCACATAATCAAATTACCCAATGCAAGTAAGAAAAACAGACTACTTTATGAGTCTTTTTTTTATTAGTTTCTTTATAGATATTGCCAGCACTGCTATTTACTTGTTATCTGCTAAAAGTCATTATATGAATTTTCATTTTCATTTCTTATATTCAGTACTTAAATTACAAACCTTATCCAATAGTTTATGAAATAATAATGTTGGGAAGAAAGTTTGTGTTTTTTCATCTGAAAAATCTGATGGTATTTGGGATGTTACAGGATTGTAGCAATCAAAGGACCTACATACATAGGACACTAATAACTTGATTAATGGTCTAGGAAAAAAATGGAAGGATATCTGTTGTGATGATTTATGGTATTGAAAGAAAGCAACCCATTATTGCAACAAGAGAAAAGAGGGAAATCTCGTGAGTGCCCTTAGCTAAGCATTAGGCTCTGCACAACTAAAATCAAATATTTCAAAACAGCACAAGCATACACCCAAATCATGAGGAAGAAAATAAAAATACGGATCAAGTAAAAAAAGAGAAGAAGCACTTGCCGAAACAATGGGTCGGAGATCTGAGACGGTGGAGTCGGCAAAAGATGCCAATATGATGGCGGAGGTGACTTTACTGGCAGCTTCTACTGATGTTGGGAGGGAGAGGGTGGAGGTCGATTTCGGGTAGGGAGGGAGGGTAAAACAGAGACTGATTTGGGAAGTCGTCCGTAATAGGGCTAATCGTCGTTTTGGGAAGGGAATACAAAAGCAGAGAATTTGGGGAATAGGTCGGTAATGTAATAGGCATTGCAGCGAACCAAACACGGGATTAGGCGGGGCGCGCGGAATAGATGGGTAACCACATACCCATTACAGCGAACCAAACACGCTGTAAGGGATCATTGATGCTATTTTTAGTAAACCTATGGGCTATCCTTCAAGTATAAATAGACCCTTCATTTCACTTATCAAATCATCCCCCACTTAACATTCACCCTTCATTTCGTCTCATCATTCACTAACCTCTCATTCATAAACTTTCCATTTCCCCCTTCATTTAGTTAGCAATTCCTTGAGAAAATTCTCTCTTGACTGGCCACCTTGAGGAGCATCTTGCGAAGGAGCAACAGCAAGGATCAGAGGAAGCCACCACGATTAAATCCAGAAGATTGCTAAAATTATTCTGAGTGTTTTCTTTTTTAATCTTTATTGTTGTTCTTCTTATTCAACATGTTTGCAATTTGCTTTAAAGTTTTTTCACTAAAAATGGTAGCTTAATTTTGTTTAGCTAGGATGATTGCATCAATTCAATAAAGTTATTTAAATCATGTTATGATGTTCTGTGCCTCAATTGATCATGTTTTCAATTAAACTCAAGCATGTATTTCATTCATACGTGATTGAATGCATTAGAATTAGTTGAGTAATCCTAACCAGATGACGACTAATAAACATAATAACTGAAAAGTGCATGCTTAATTTAGATCCTAACCCGACTAAATTAAAGGTTCATAATAACTCGAAAGAGCTTTTTTTTTATCTTGCATGGTTTTTAGGTTTATATGATTAAATTGTTTCAAACATAACCCGTCCCTATTACTTCACATGAATTCTAAGAAACCCTTAGTTGAATATAATCAATAAAATGCATATTTTTCTTAGTAAAAGATTCTGAAAGCACTTAATATTGGTTTCAAGCTCATGAAAGATCGAGTTGTCATGAAATATTTTTTGGAACATTATTAACATGATAAAAATGAACTAAGTTAATTGATGTGATTATTCTGGCCTATTCATGTTATCGTTGTTGAAATCTTGTGAATTCTGCTGCTAAATCCATCTCAAACATTTTATTGCATACATTATTTAGGGATCATTTTGCATCTAGATAATTATTTTTGCTTAACATCAACCAATCAAAACTATTGTGTTTTTCTCATCAAATTGTTAACTTTAATTTTACAAAATATTGATTAACATATACAGTCCCTATGTAGACGATAACTCTTATACTTACTTATTACTTGATAACGACTGTGTACACTTGCACAAACCAATGCGTTATACTTGTAAAAAATATTCAGAAAAAGCTTTTGAAATTGAGCTTGCAAATTGCAAATAGCTCCATCAATTTTATTAAAAATTTCTATAGGTAAGATAATTCTAGCTTTATTATATAAGCATAAGCTAAATATTTTATTTATAATTGGATTATTTGTTCCATTGTTAATAAAATATTGTGATATATCAAGAAGATTGCTTATCTCCTTAATATCTAAGAAACTAATTTCTTGTTCTTCCCATTCATGATATAAAATAGAATTTAATAATAAATCATGAATTTCATGTTCTATAGTTGTTTTCTCAACTAAAAATTTTGAACGTTTAGTAAGAGGTCTAAAATTTGCTATTTATTCAGTAATATGAGTTTTTCATATTTCATTAATAAAATTTTGTTGCACAAAATTTTTCTGCTCCTTGAATAATTTCAACATAACTAGCTTGGTACATTGAATTTGGATCTTGTGACCAAGGTAGTTGACTTACCGATTGTGGTGTAAATGATAATTGAGTTCCAACTGATTGTCTTACCATTGGATATGTAATATAATATCATTGATTAGGATAAAATGATACTTGAGAAGGGATTGTCACAAATCCTTGATTAAGGTTTTTTTATTTGAAGGTGTTCTCTTTGTTGGGCTTTTTATAAACGGTAGCCCATTCACCGACTTTTTCTAGAGGTTGTTTACCTCTATCCATAAGGCCTGCTAAGATATCAACAATAATATTGTCAGTACCTTTCACATATAAAGCTTCAAAATTAAAAGTACATAATTCATTATACTATCTAATTCTTCTTAGTACAGTTTCTAAACTTTTATTAGTAAGGAAATGTTTAATTGCCTGATTATCAGTTTTTATAATAAATTTTTCAGGTCCTAAATATATAAAAAAATTCTTTATTCTTTTCTTTATAGCTAATAATTTCTTTTCATATATGACATAATTAATTTCATTTGGTCTAAATTTTCCTGTACTATATCCACATATTAATTCTTTGTTATTTATTGTTCTGCTTTTTAAAATACAACCCCAATTATTTTGTGAGGCATCTGCTTCTAAAATTAATTTATATCATTTTTTAGGTAAATAAACTTTTAGAATCTGATTGATTTTAGAATTTAATTTTTTTTTATAATTTCTGAGTCTTTATAATTCCTAGAAATTGTTGAAGCTGCTTTTTATCTTCAATCTTTTCAGGAAATTCTTTTATTTTCCTTATAATATGATCTTGTAGTTTAAGACCATCTGCAGATAATTTTAATCCTAAAAATTTTATTTCTATTTTTCTAGCTCTATTTTCTTAGGGCTTAATATGATTTCATGTTTTATGAATTCTTGGAAAATAATATTTAAATATTTTCTATGTAATTCTAGTGTATATGAAAATATCAAGATATCATCAATACAAACTACACCTAATTTCTTATATTTATTAAAAATAGAATTCATCCATCTTTGAAATATTTGTGGTGCATTATATAATTCAAATGACATCACTTTCTATTGGTAATGTCTATTGGGTGCACTAAAAGCTGTTAAAGGTTTGCACTCTTCTGTTAGCACGATTTACCAAAATCTCGATTTACAGTCAAATTTACTAAAATATTTTGCTTGTTTAGTCTGATTAATTAAAACATCTTTTCTTGGAATAAAATAACCATAATAAAACAATATTTTGATTTAATATTTTATAATTAATGACCATCCTTGCTTTTTCTCTTTTTACTTCTGCATGATTTCTAACCATAAAGGTTGGGCTAAAATGTGGACTATTAGTTTTTTTTCTATTAATCATTTTTTTAATAATTCCTTAATTTGTATATCGAATTCTTCTATATCCTGTTTAGTATAGATCATAGGTTTTACTTCAATGATTTTATTAGGATTTTACGATTTAATACTACAATATCTAGGGCTATTTTGTCATAATTTTAATGGTTCTTCACTAAAATTATTATCTAATATTTTTAACAACCAGTGACTTGTTTCAAGTTGTTTACTTTATTCCTTTTTTTTGTGGTGAAATTTTTTTGTCACAAACAAATTAATGATCTTCTACTAATGGTATTTATATAGAAGTTTTTTCTACAGATAACATAATTAAAATTTTATCAATAGAAAATGACAAATGTTGATATATAAAATTATTTTCTAATAATATATCTCCATGCATTTATGGAAAACATAATAATTTAGGTATCACAAATCTTACATCATTTATGTAGATTAGTACGTTTCTAGCTTTATATTGAATTATGATTTTGTTACCATCTATTCCTATTGCTCTTATTGGATGCTTCATATGCCCCTATTTTTCTAAAGGAATGACATTTTTTCTGCAACTACTAGCTGTAGCTTTAGTATCTAATAAAACATGTAAAGAATATGTTTTATATTCTCTAAATTGAAACGTAATTTCAAAATATGTGTAATATTTCCTGGATTAGAAATTTGAGAATGTAATAACATCACTTGTTTCAAGTTTCATTTGTTGGAGTATTATTGAAGTTTGTATTTCTTCCATTCTAGTGTTTCTAGAAGATACAGAGTTTCTACTCGGTTCTGTAGGAAAAATAGGAATATGAACTGTTTTCATTCCTATTAGTATTGAAGATATAGAACTTCTACTTGGATTTTCCTAATCTTCATCTATTTGAGTATTTGAGGGTAAAACTAAATCATCATTTGTATTTGTTATTGTCGTATTTTTAAAATATAATTTATCACCAGACAACACATATTCTATTATATTAATTGGTTTAGATGTGCTCGAACTATTAATTCTTTCTACTTGTCCAATCTTTTGGAATTGATAAATCTCTTAGATGTAACAATTTTGATTGTATTTCAATAGTAATTTTATCAGGTTTAAAGAGTTCAATAATTTTGTTTTTTTTTTATTTCTACTTTTGCTGTATTAGTACATTCATTAATAGAAGTCCAACTTATTATTAGATCTTTAACTAAATAATTAATTTCAAAGTTTTTTGTCTGAATTCTAAGACAAACATTCTTCTATCAAAGGATCTATAATAGATATAAAGTAATTTGGTTAATTTTAAATCTTATTACTCCTGAATGCAAATTTGATTGAATTTCTCCAATAAGTGCTTTTATTAGATTTTCAAATCTTCTATTTAATAATACTGCTATTATTGGTATATCATGCCCTCTTCTAAATAATACTCTTATAGTTATCATTATAATTCTTAAATGTATATATCTAACTTAGGAATATTTATTTTTAATCCTCTTAATTTTGTCTTTAATAAATAGTGAGATTTCTATTAATCCACCTCTAGTGTCTTTAATAAATTTATATTTAGATATTTTATAAATTTCTTCTTTAGAAATATGATTTTTATTAATCTTTTCTATCATTTCATCAAAAATGTCTTTTTCTTCTCCGATCATATTTCCTAATTTTATATCTTGCTATTCATTTTTAGGAATTTCTTTTAACTGATTATTAAAACCACTTCCTATATTAAACATAAATATATATTCTTCACAATCTATTTCTGATATTAATTCATATAATATTTCCTCAAGATTTATTTTCTCTTCGGAACATATTTCTAAATATTGTTCTTCAAGTGTTTTAATCATTTTCTTGCACTTTTCCCTTTATTGGGACAATTTGATGCTATATGACCTTCTTCATCACATACAAAACATTTACAATTTTGTTTTTTTAGGATTTTTAGAAGTTTTTCTTCTAAAAAATCTTTTCTTCTTATTATTACATGAATTTTTTAATCTTATTCCAAGGTTTCCATCTAACTAGCTTATATCTCCTATTTTTCTTTTTATGTTTTTATAGGTATTAGGGCGTACTGATTTACATCCAAATTTCTATTCATTTTCTAAATTTTTGTACAATGTTTATTACTTAATTTATGGTTAACTTGCTTAGAAGCTTTACTTTGTAAGCAATAACTAGTTATTCTTTCTTTTGCAAAATCAATTCTATTTCCTTTAAAATCCATAGTTTCTGAATCTACACTAGATATTTTGCTATGCTTTTCTAAATAAGAATTTTTTTTATACAAAACTCATCACATGGTGGTGGTAATTAATGGAATTTTTTTTTCAAAATTCTATATTTTCATTTTTTAGTTTTTGATATTCATGAAATTTTTTTTAGAAAAATCTTCTAAATGTCTTATGTCACATGATTTAAAATTTGACAATACATAACTAGATAGACTATCTTGATCTTTTTAATCAATATAGCCAGAAATTCTGTTTTTAGAATGTATGTGAATCCTTTTAATACATCTTTATGAGTTTCAATCTGATTGATTAACTACCCTTTTTGTTCTTTTCCTTTTTCTGATTCTTTCCACCTTCTTAGTAATTGTTTAAAATTGTTTTTGACCAAGTGTTGTTTACAACTATAATCATAAATTGTGCCCAATCATATATAGTTTTTTCATAGTCTGCTATAGGAATATTAGTAACATCTAAATATATTCCTCCTTGAGCAACATTTTTTCTATTTAGATTGTCTATCCTATGTAGGACAGGTTGGGTAGACAACTCCTAAATTCTCAAATTTTATTTCATTAGTAGTAATATTTTCGGTTTGATTACAAAAAATTCTCGTTGTATTTTCAACTTGTTCATATTTTTTATTAAAGGATCTTAAATAATCATATTTTAGAATATTTAAATCTAATTTTCTTTTTCCATTAGGATCTTGATCTATTTGATCAGTTTCCATTAGTTTAAGAATATCTATATTTTCATCTTCATCTGTCGAGGAATTTTTTCGTCAGATTTATAACTTGTAACTTTTTTATCTTCTAAGTTTTTAGAATTATTAGAACCATTACTAAAATCAGTAAATCATAATTTAGCATATAATGATAATTAAAAATGCAAATAGATATGTTTTTCATAAAATTATTTTATAAATTTTAGATATTCTAGTTTTTCATTTTTATCAAACGTACTAATAAACTTATTCTTCCAATGTTCTATAGGATTGAAAGTCATATTTTTATTAATATTGATATGTAACTTCTCTTTTTTGTTTTTTTTAGAATTTTTATGGTTTTCATCTTTTATAAATGATTTTTCAGAGGAAGTGTTTTCTTCTGAAAAATTTAATATTGCATTGATATTCTTTTTCACATCAACATATAGCATTCTTAACCTCAACGAAAAATAGTTAAAACACTACATTTATAATTAAAAAAACATGAATACAATACTAATAAATGAATATGTCAAAATTTATTAGTCTACCAAAATTAATGCAAGTATAAATTATCTTAAACACAATTGTGACATAATATATATATAGGAGAATATGAAAACCCTCTTGATAAAATTTTTAAACACAATCATTGTATATGTATCAAAATATATAAAATATTAAGAAAAGGAGATTAGGTTGCAGCTCCTCTTGATGGTTATTTTGAGCAGCACATTCACATTGCATTTGATGAGGGGAAAATAGGGAAAATAACATATAATTCTTCTTTCGCATCCTCAGACGCGGGCAGGTACATGTTTTAAGAAAGAAATACGTAAAATATCTCAAGACGCCATAGAATTAGTTTCGATTCCCAGAAATGAAATAAGTTTCAACATTGGGGGAATCATACAGTAGCTCGACAACACATTCAAAAAAGAAAAGGGTCCACTGAGATTTTATTTCGTCATCGTCAGAAAAATCGAGCACTAAAATGTTTAAAACTAACCCTCTAATGCCGATGCTCCTGATATAATCTCAATCAACTCAGTTGTGATTGAAGCTTGACGGGTTCTGCAACACAAATACGACACACAAAATATCTACTTCAGAGCTATGAAAAGAGGAATAAGAAAATTAGAAAGAAAAAAAAAACCAAATGAGGCTCAACCCGTGACTTTAAGAATACCATGAAAGCATGCATAAATGATAAAAATAGATCGAGACCTGTTATACGTGAGAGTAAGGCGATCAAGCATGTCACCAGCATTTCTACTCGAGCTATCCATAGCAGACATCCGTGCTCCTTGCTCACTACAAGCATTCTCCAACACCGCATTGAACATAGTCTGCGGGAAATATGAGAATCCTTGATGGTAAACTACGAAGACTAAAACACTTACTGTAGATAAAAAAAGCCAAATAAAGAAAATCTTAATTTTATATTATTTTGACAGGTACTTTACTAGTAAGAAGATAAGGTGGCCTGTACATTCTTAAGATTAGGGAAACACAGATGTTCAAATTCTCTTACAAGAGCCTGTGCTTAGTCATCCGAATTGGTTATTCAAGAAAGTAAAGGCTTTGCCTGGAAATACCGGTCAGCAGAATTTGTGATAATGGTGGTCAACAAGAAAACTTAGAGCTCTACCAAAATCATAGGAAGCTAACCAAGTTTTTACTTTTTTCACTAATATCACAGGGATCATTTCCATAAATGAACGGTACACGGCAAAAAGATTCTTGTCATCATAATACAGCTCTCTTACACCTAGGACATTGCCATCATAATACAGCTCTCGTAGACCCAGGACATCAACAGATATTTGCAAGTTCCATTATTCATAGTTCATGCCTTCGCAGTATCAACTTTCATGCATAATAACAAGAAATAAAGATGTTTGGTTCAGACAGGAGGACATACACAAGAGAACTGAAACTCTGCCAGATTTTGAAGTATTTCGCCCTTAGTCTCACCACCCTCAACTTCATAGGAGTCTAGATCACCAAGCTTTCCCCCAGATTCGGCTTCCCTTTCAACTATCTATATAAACAAATCACCAAACATTACAAAAAACAAGAAACTAAAATGAGCAATATTTAGACAGGAAAAAGGAAACTCATCAAGCTCAAAGATTCGTGTCATACTCACTTCAGGTGATAATACAGTTGAAACTGTTGGCACAAATGAAACTACCGACTGAAACTTGTTGAAGACAATCCTCAAAGCATCATACTCCACATTCTTTAAAATCTCATCAGCAAGAACAGAGACCTGAAGATGCAAATGTTTGCAAGTGAAGACGGTTAACACAGCCAAACTGCAATCTACAACATTGGGACAAAGAAATTCACGAAAGACAAGGTTCTTCAGCAAAGAAAGTGGGCAGAGAGAAGTCAAGATTGAACTTCAGGAAATTTGGAAACTGAGTCTTCCTTTGCTGTTAGACAATCAGGGCATCATTTAAACTAAAATTGCTATTCGCAAGTGTTAATGTTATGTTCCCTTGGGTTTACAGTTGCAATTTTTTTTCCCTGAAAGGCGTTATACCAAGCTTCAACCATAGCTTAAATTACAGTCACAGATACTATTCAATTCTCAGGCTAGCCGTCTGGTTGAATTTTTATTTGCGTTTTCACCCTCGAAATGGAATCTTTCCTTTCTAAACCAATCAATAACCATAATCATTCCTATCATAAAAAATTAAACCCTATACTTCCAGGATTTTGGCCAGAATATGACCATATTTATCTCACTGCGATAGAACCCCCTTCTGGCACATCACAAGGAACCAGTCAACACACAATGCATTTACTGAAAGTCTAAAACATTCTATGTAAGTTATAAAAATCCTGCTCTTGCATGACCAAGATGGCTTCAAAGAAAGAATCAAGCATTCCATACAACAATCAAAATTTCAACTTCCCGAGAAAGGTTCTTTCATAGGAAAATCGCAGGTAATAGCACAATGATGAACCTGAGTGTAGTTCAAAGGATTCTTCTGCAGCTCAGTTATGATTAACTCAATGTCCTTTTTAGAATCACGAACTAATTGAGCCTTTGCCTTCTCTCCCAAAATAACATATTTTGTTTCTTTTTCAGGACCTGTGGCTATAAAGATGATTAACTTCAGGAAGCATCCAATTAGGCACCAGCTAAGAAAGTACAAAACAACCAGAAAAGACTAAGTTGCTTGGGAGAAGTACCAGAGTTCAACTTATGGAGCCCCTTGCTTATCTTGACAGATGTAGAGTTAATTCCACCACAAAGACCTTTGTCTGAAGAGATGGTGACAACAACGTTCTTCTTAACATCAGCACCTAGCATTGTGACAAGAAATGTTAATAAAATAAGGCTGACAAGAAAATAAAGATTTGATATAAGATTAGTAAACAATATAATGAAATTGTAGAAAGATCAAAGACTCTACAACCTTATCCAAGCAAATTTTAGAAGAATGTTATCGATGGCATTAAGCAGCTAAGTTGCAAGTCAAGCTAATGCACTTCCCTTCAGATAGTGAGTGGATCTATTAGTTTCCAGTTTTGTATAACTTCAGTTTTTATTAACCACTAATGCAAAGAACAGCAGTCTATTTCAACATGAACAAAGTAATATTATTAATAACTAAGTCAAGCTAGGTACAATTGATTCAGAACCAGTTCTACAACTCTTTAGAGCTTATATTCTTTCAGAGAAAGGCCAAACAGGAAAACACATATCAATGTTCTTCTATAAATTATCTACCTACATTAATCTCAGGACATATAAAGGATATATGCATCTAATTAGCAAGCGAATAATGGTAATATGCATTTATAAAATTGCAACTAATCTGCTCAAGCTGTTATCAATCAATAAAAGTTACATTTGTGTAAAACTTCTGGATAGAGAGGGTAGGATTAAAAACTGAGCCACTAACCCATAGGTTCACTACATGAACATCAATGGAAGTGAGCAAAAACTAACCGTTACTAGCTTGAGACAAACATTTAGCAAATGCAAAGAGAAAACAGGTTCAATTGAGCATGCCCAGTAAAGAGATACATATCAAAGGCTTGTTCATAGACATACTGGGAAGATCGCCAAGAAGTGCAGTAAATGGCTGCCAGAGGCCACGAGAATTCTCAGTTTTTGTTTGAATTGCTCTCAACTTCGAGGCTGCAACCATCTTCATTGCCTTTGTGATTTTCTGAATATTCTTGACACTCTTCATCCGGTTTCTAACTGCACAAGCAATAGACCACCACCCTTAATAACCTTCACCGACTCTAAAAGAAAATGCGACAAGCATGCATGCATAATATCGTATTGAAAAGAAACAAACAGAAAAGAGAGAAAACTGAAACAATTCTTACCAACTTGAGTCGAAATATGACGAAGTCCAAGAGGACCCTCATCCCTGCCATCCAAGTTAATTTATTTAGTACTTTAAGATTCAAATTACACCAAAGAAAGTTTTGAAAATATAAATTGTTACATATCTTAAAAGGTTCAATCATTTTTTTGATCTATTTATCTTTCCCCCTCTTTTGAAAACTTAAATGATTGAACGGACCACTAACGGTACCAACTGTTTAGCTCAATTTTAGATACACTGGGGACAAAAGCCGAATTTACAAAAAAAAAAAATCACTTCGATTAGTATAGAAATGAATTTAAAAAGTATTTTTAAAAAAAAGTTCATTTTCTTTTATAATAAGATTGATGGGAAAATATACCAAAAAAAAAAAAAGAGAGAGAGAAGGAAAAGTGAATTGCACAAAATTTCGTTCTCTCAGCAATAATGGAAAATCTAATCACCACAATAAGCAAAATAAAATTATTTTCAATTTGGTTAGCAACAAAGCAAACGAAAATGTATCATTTGGGCCTAAAATAAGAGAAAAAGGGAGGGGGGATCAAGGTAAATAAGGAGAAACGTGATGCGAATGTGTATGTGTATATGTATATAAATATAGAGAGAGATGAGAAGGTGAGAAATGGAAAAAGAGAGATCCATACTCAAGAGTAGGATAGAGAGGAGAGGATCTGACAGCGGTTATCGGACGAGGAGAGATCAGAGGGGCGAAACGCCTCCCTTCGCGTCTGAGAGCAGCCATCGCCATCGCTTACCGATTCAGACGAAACCCTAGAAATCCTTGCTGTCGTGGATGAAAGTGTTTTTTTTTTCCAAAATTTTGGGCGTTTTGACGTAATTGCTACCAGCTCCAGTAGGGAAGTGTTTTACTGTTCCTAATAAAATGATCGGGACTCCGGTTTAGCGTACGCCAAGAAATAGTGTGATGGTTGGGTTGGCGGTTATTTATTTATAATAATATGTTAAAACCCGAACAACAAAAACTATCCAACCTAAATTCAGGCCATATTTGAGACAATGAATAGCCTTAAACATATGCAATTAAATGGGTTCTTAATTCAAATTTTATTATATGTATATTTTAATTAAATTTTGTTGTAATTAAAAAATTTTAGCTCGAAATATAAATTTAAAAATTATTTATAATGAGATTTGAATTAAAGAGATCATAAATATAAAACCTTTTCATTTACTATTTGAACTAAAACAAATTTTCATTTATATAAGAAATTTTAATAAATATATTTGTTATATACTTTTTTTATATATTTGTGTATATTAATAATATTTATTGAGTTAGTGTCATAAATTAACTCGACATAATCTCATGATTGATGACAAATCAGTGATAAACATTTGTATTTGTTATACCTACACCATGTACCCCAACAGTTTCTTCTAGTGGAGTTGGTCCTCTAGCGAACCATGTGTATCTGATGAACCTAGAGGTGTTAATGGGCCGGACAGCCCGGCTCGACGGCTCGCCCGAAATATAGGAGGATTCGGGTAAAAATATAGGCCCGAAAGATGGGTTTGGGCAAAAAAAACGAGACTTGTTTAGAAAATGGGTCGGGCATCGGGCACCACTTTTTTGGCATTTTTTAATTTTTTTAATTTTAAAATATTTTTAAAATACTTTTTTTAAAATAATTTTTTGGTGTTTATTAAAAAATGGGTCGGCCAGGCTGGGCTCGGGCTTAGAAATTTTTTTCGGGTCAGGCCTGGACAAAATTTTAGGCCCATATTTTAGGTTGGGCCCGGGCCTAGGATGCTGGTCGAAATTTTTTCTGGGCCTAGCCCGACCCATGAACACCTCTAGATGAACCTAACTAAGCTAGTGTCCTAAAATGTCATATATAGGATGTCAATCACCGTCACTTCCAAGATATTGGATTAAATCTAAATGTTATTAGTCTCTAAACACATAGGCAATCTTGTCTCCCACTATAGAAAGGCCCACGAATCAAATCACAGGACATTTCTTCTACTTCCATTATTTTTTTCTCCTTCTCAACTTGACCACAAAAAAAGCTGACCCAACTTCAATGGCTCTCCGCCTGGTCTTCAAGTGAACCACCTATCAAACCACCACCTCCTTCCTCTGTTAATCCAACTGGTTAATATTTGGTGCAGTGAGCATGAAGAATTATGACCAATCTAAGTATTAGTATCCCTTCCACCAATAGGACTGATCCCACTAACAATCAACAAACCTAGGACCCTTCAAGAGAGGCATCAGTCCAAGATTTATCGTCCCAAAACCAAACAAACCCAGTATAAAATCCTTTGCATGCCAACCAAACTCCTCATCAACATGTTGGGAAATGTGTCAATATTGTAGTAAACATGTAATTGTTTTCTATGTATTTGAATGATGAATAAATAAATAAATTTCACATTTTATTGTCATGTATTTTGTATTTATGTCTTTTATATTTTGCATGTATAGCGAAATTGTGACAAACAAATATTAGCTCATTGATTGTCTAAGTTCAAACTGATGATAAGTGACATTGTAAGAACATTTACATTGCGAGAAAGACAAGTTACTTCAGTAGATAATCTAAACGAATCTGTAATCCTGTAAAAGAATCAAAGTGAGCATTTGATTCAATTACTGAGAAGGATTATTATGTCTATAATTCCAATTGAGGAGATGACTAGTCTTGGCTATCGGAGCAGTTGACTCCACGGGTAGAGACATAGATGTATTTATTGGCAGAATGATACATTGGACTGGACCCAAGATGAATTAATTTTGAATCAATTTGTGAATTAATTCTGAATCAATTTGTGAATTAATTCACTTGACATTAATGGTTTGATTTACGTAAATCATGAGTTAGTCACTAATCATGCGTATGCAACTCATGTGCTTTGATATGAGTAGAGGCTTATGTTTTAAAGATAATCGAGTCGTTAGTCAGTATGTTGGGTACATGACTTGTTTATGGCATGACTTTACTAGCAACAGTGGAATTCATAGCTCAATTAAAGAGTTAACAATATCATCTCATTGGCATTGTGTGGATTGATAAATATGGAACATGACCACGGGTTGCTTGTTCTCAAATGAGCAATTTATCACAGTTATTTGTTGACAGTGATCATATTAATCATTAAGAAGACACAATGGTGACAATGAGATAAAATAATATTATATTGAGTGAATGGATTTAACTCATATGGGGGTAACACACATGACAAGGTTATTGGACAAAGCAATTGGATGAATTGCTATCGTAAAGAGTATATAATAAGAAATTTTCAATCATGGTACTTCTTGTGGATTGACTCCAAGATTAAGTAATTGCGAATTATCACAACGATGCTTCTGGACATAATTGTAATTACTAAAGCCTAATTGTATATGTCCGATTGGTCCCTCCATTAGCTCAACAAAAGCTCGATTGAACAACTTTCGAATTAGAAGAAAATTCTACAACTTTGGAAATAATTTAATTGAGTCAATTTATTCGATGTAGAATTAAATTGGGCGGTTGTAAGAATTGTTCAACTAGAGAATTTGATTAAAGAATTTTCTTAAAAAATTAATTTGGAAAATCTAAGTGATTTTTGGGAAAATTAATTTTGATCAAAAAAAAATTAAATTAATCAAATTAATTAAAATTAATATGATATTTTTGAAAATTAATTTTTAAGTCAGAAAATTGACCTAATGGGTAATTAAACTTGAAAATTAGACCTAAGATCGTAAATTAGGCCCGAGAGCCCAAAATTGAGACCAAGGCCCAAAAACTAGTTGAATCGGGCCTAGTATATGAAATCGGGTCGATGGTCCAACTTGTGGCTGGATCGGATCGGTCGCCTATCACTGTCCCGAATTGAATCGTTAGAAACTGATTTAGCTCAGGGTGTCGGCAACTGGGACAGCGGCATTTCGATGGTCGGAAAATGGTCAGCGACGGTGGGTCTTCGGTGTTTGAGCAGTGGAAGAATTGCACTCCTACTGGGATTTAATTAGAGAATTTGATTTCAGATTAACTATTTTAAAAATAATAATATTTTAATAGATTTAATATTAAATTCATATAATATTTATCTAAATATTATATTAATTTAATATTAAAGTGATTAAGTTTAATTATAGTTGAACTCTCTAAACTCTCCCTATATAAAGAAAGTCTTGGGTCATTATTTTTCACACTTTTGAATTCAAGAAAAAGTTGTAGAGAGAAAATTCTCTGAAGAAATTATTTTTCTAGAGAAAATTTCTAGAGATATTTTTTTTATTTACAAATTGGCCAAAAATTTTGGAGAAATTGTGAAATTACCCCACTGTTAATTTTTATGAATTTTTTTATTCGAAATGAGCTCACACTCGGCAGACCTAAGCTTGAGGATATCAAAGAAGACTATTCAATTGAAGCATTCATCCTAGACGAATCGAAAAGGTACAATTTTGATTAAATGTTTAGTACTGTAGATATCACAACCAAGTTCTTATTTTGGAAAAAAAATTAAAACTATGATTTTTCCCTAGATTTATTTTTTGCTGCGTTTTTCAAACACGATTTTCCAACATTACAATCATCCACCTTAGGTTCATATTGTTGCTTCTCTAACTAACCAAGGTACTCAAAACCGTTATTCAGGATCTCAACAGTACAATGACATATAGGAGAGAATGAAGACAATAGAGGAACAAATATATTCACAATAGAGAATATACGAAGAGCAACAAAAATTTATTCAAGAGTAGATAAAAAACAATGCCAAGTGGATGAAAGGAATGAGAGGAATGAGAAACTCATTGAAGAGTTAAGAACAACCAGAGCTGCTCAAAGGCAAGACCCATTACATAAGGAGAAAGAAACTGTCCATTTTGCTTGAAAGCACCATCATGATAATAGAGGTAATGATGATCTCAATGATGTGATGATAATCAAAGTTGGAATTTAAGTAGAAACACAATAGAAGAAAAAAAATAGAATTACTAGAAAAGAACATGCAAAAGCATAAGAGGAATAAGTTATTAAGTTTAGTTAAGAAATATACAAAAGAACCATTGGCTAATGAAATATTGCGTCATCATGTCTCTCCAACTTTTAAATTCTTTAAGATATCATATAATGGTCAAGGTGACCTTGAGGATTATTTGGTGCATTATGTGAATATACGAATATCTTGGGTGCTTCAGATCAAGTAAAGTGTAGGGCATTTTCGATGACATTAAAAGATGCAATTTAAGCTTAATATTTTTAGCTTTCACAACACTCCATCACTAGTTTCGAACAATTGATGGACTTGTTCATGAGTAGATTCTCGACGAACAAGACACTACAACAATCATCAGAGTATTTAATGTCAATTAGGCAACATGAAGACAAATCTTTACAAGATTTTTTAAAGAGATTTAATGCAACGATAATGATCACTGAATATGTCTCAGAGGAGTTTGCAAGATAAGCCTTCATGCCTGGTACTACTAATTAACACTTGAAGTATAATTTAGTTTACAAGTCCCCTACTAGTTATTTGTCCTTTATGAGACAACACATAGGTTCTTTGAGAGTGATGAGATGGAAAAAGCACAAGTAGGATCCCAACAACGAATATTGATGAATTTCAATGCTCCTAAATGTGACAAGCCCCCATTGGAGGACAAATCTAGAAGGGATTATTCGTGTCATTCGTACTTAGGAAGGTAACAGAGTTATTATTCCAATGACTCTCCTAATTTGTATATAACTGCAAGAGATGACAACATTTATCAACAATAGCAAAAGAGGCCACATAGAGCTTCTTATAACTAGTTCCACTCATAATCATGATTTAAGAGCCTCGTCGGTGCATATATTGAACTAGATTAAACATCAGGGAATACTCAAGTCACCAATATCTCTAAGGTCGAGTGTTCGCAAAGAAGAATCTAAGGAGAGATGTAAGTTTCATCATGCACAGGGCCATAAAATGAAGAATTGTGTTCATCTGAAAGATGCAATTGAATCTGCAATATGTAGGGGGCAATTAAAACAGTTTATGGCTCATTTGGATCATACATCAGGATATAAAGATTTCAATAATGATGATGGTCCTTCAAGTCCTTCGAGTTCGCATGGTTAAAATAGAGGAAAAGGTAAACATGTTGTAAGGGATATAATCAATGTCATTGTTGGATCCAATGAGGAATGGGCTAGGTCCAACACAAAGGGGAGTTTGTGATTCTGAGGGCAATGATTCGTTAGTTGTTTCAGCTTTAATAACTGGGTTTCAAGTGAAAATAATTTTGATAGATACAAGTAGCGTCGTTGAGGTATTAAGGTGGAACACATTCAAGAAAATGGGCCTAAGTGACTGTAACACCCCTTGCTCAACCCAATTGTCGGGTCCAAGTTATTGGGTGCTACAGTTGTTGCCGGAGCAACGACCAAGAAATTCACAATAAAATCACCATTTCACATCATCAATACAACATTAAATATCAATGAATATTCTTTCTCAGGTCTTATGCAAGCATACAAATGTTTTAAAGTCAACTCAATACCAATTAGGGATCTTTTTATAACATTTTTTAAATGTGAGAACAATTTCACCATAAATAAATCATTCAAATATTCAATCATGTCATAAACACGTAGATATTATGATAAGCAATCAAATCTGAACCTTAATCGAGCTTACAAAAGCTCTTTTTATGACCCAGACACAAATTAAGACCAAATTGTAAGGTTTTTAAAGTTTCCAAATCAGGAATCGATACCCCTGCTAGGTACGATACCATTTTAAGCTTCGATATTTCAAAAAAATCAAATTAAATCAAGAAATATCGATACTAGGTTTGAAGTACCAATACTTTTCTTTAGGTACCTATACTTTCCTTTGGTATCAATACCATTTTAGCATTTTGTTTTGCAAAATATTAATTGAAAATGTAATGTATCGGTACCTCATCTAAGGTATCGATACCTTATTACTAAATATGTCAAAATCCTTTATTTTGGTCCCTTTTCAAGCCCAAACCACCAACCTATGTGTTTGGTACCTAGAAGCACATTATAAACCTTTTCAAAATCATCATCAAACATACTTCGAACTTTCATTATACAACCTTAACATCATCTAACCAATATGCCATCATTTGGCACCAATTCACAATAACATATACCAATTCTAATACCAGCTAGTCTATCATAAAATTTAATCCTTTCTAAATAACATAAAACATATCAATTGTCTTCCACATTTGCCATACATAAGATTCATAGGCATTATGGCATATTACCAAGCATACACACACATTTATACATATTTATTGACAAGTTCAAAATCAAACATTCATCAATGATCCAAAACATGACTACTCTCTAAAATAACATATATATTAACCTTATACACATCTAAACCCATTTTTCAAGCATACATGTCACACTCAGTTACCTTTAAGCCCAAAAATTAGAAAATAATTAAGGGGTTAAATTGAAAGAAATTGTGAGCTGGCGGTCTCTATTGAAAAATTAGAGAAACATAGGGTCTGGTTTGGATATAGTTGAGCTCCAAATCTAGCTTTGTTGGATTAGAACCAGCTGGTTCCTTAGTAGAGGACAAAATGATTGTCAATGAATGGTTTCTACACGATTAAAGACTGTGTGAGAAGGGTTATAAATAGCTGAGAAATGACTTTTTGGGGAGCCTTCTTCTCCAATCTATTTTATTTTTTTCTTCATCTTCTTCCTTAGTAGCTCCGAGAGGAGATGGTTACAAGAAAACTCTGCATGGAGTGATGGTCATGAGAATGAAGTAGAAAAGTACAAAATCTAACGAGATGGTAGGATATTGAGACCTTTGGTATTTGTAGGTTTAAGAAGTAATTCTAAGGGTTTCCAAAACCATTTTAAGGGTTCTGCATGTTTCTAGAAAACTGAGGTTTAATTTAAAAATACTAGGTTTAACCCATAATTTAGTTGACATGCTTAGTTTCCAGGAGAATGGAAGCTCTAACGTTTGAAGAAGCTAAACTAATGAGGCGAAGAAGCATGAGGTCAGTTTCTATACTCCATTCTTGGAATGATGAATGATCTCTGCTAATTTTGTATGTTATGCATGAGTAAGATTATATGGTATATGGGTGTTCGGCATAATAGTTCAACATGCATGAAATAGTTAGGACTTCATGTTTTAATAAATAACGTACGCTATAATAGTATGTAAAAGAAATGTGTATATTGTATGATTATAATAGTGGGAATTATTGACAGAATTAGGTGAAGTTAGGATTGGAAAAAAAAGGTGATTCTGTTAGATACCACCATACGATGTTGCTATATGCAAAACGTGATGTTCGAAGCTCCGGGCCACAGTACGGTGTTGCTATATGCAAAACGTGATGTTCGAAGCTCCGGGCCTTGTGGCCCGGAGGGGACACTGTGGTGTTCGAGCATTAAGGTATAGGAAAATAGAGGAACAGACGAAAGAATAGGGAAAAAATTAGAATTCTATTTCAATTCTGCCATTCGGGATTGCTTAGAGCAAACCGCGATGTGCGAAGCTCCGGGTATTACCGGGGGGGAGACTTTGGTGTTTGAGCATCAATGTGGATATATGATAAGATGATATTAATGGTTATTAGGTTTCATAGTGCAACACCTTGATTGCAGTCAGTAAGCTTTATGGGGCGACACCACAACAAAGTTAAGGTTTTTCGAGGCAACACCTCCAAGAGGTTAAATGTGTAAGACCACAACTAGGATATGAAAACGAGGATAATTCGCCAAGACAGTAAACACATGATAGTCTGTCGGGGCAGTAAACATGGGATAATCTGTCATGACAGTGAACACGGTATAGTCCACTGGGACAATAAACACAGGATAGTCGGCCGAGACAATAAGCACAGAGATTATGAGATGTAAGATCATAGCTTGGTTATGGCAACCAACAGAGTTTGTTAGGACATCAAACATAAAATCTGACGAGCAAGACCATAGCTCAACTATGACAATTTGTGGAGTCTGTTGGGACACTAAACATGGGGTAGTCTGCTAGGACATTAAACACGAATGGCCAAATAGAACAACAATTGTGGGACATTTTGCAAACAAGAAGAAAGGGAATAGAAAGAAAATAAAAATTTGAACATGTAATAGTTAACCAGTGGGTCGAAAGAATCCACTAATTAATGGATAACATAATGGAAGTAAGAAAGGATTGTTGGAATAGTAGTTGTGAAAACTAATAGGGCATATGGGTGATAACCTAGTAGGAAGTAATCACGAGAGTTGAGCACTAGTGGTGCCTGGTGTACAGGTGAATAAAATATGATTTAACTAACGATAGACAAGGATCTACCATTAAGAACCGCTAGAAGGTGCTCTAAGAAACCCTGTAAGTTAGAGAGACAACATAAAGAACACGATTTGGTCAACAAGAAAAAAAAGGGTTAATTAGAACCAATTGACTAAGAGGATATACCAGGTGACAAATATGCATGTCAAGACTATTCTTATTCAAAGGGAAAACCATTGGAGAAGTACCAGTCAAATGACTAGTTCGGTAGGGAACTAAAATAAGGGAGAAATCTTGAAAATAGATGGTCGTTTCGACGATAGTCTGTGGGGTACGAAAGGCCAAAATAGTCCACAACAAACGAACATGACACAATTTCGAGCATGGTATCTCGAATATAGTGGATTACAAGGAAATAATCAAATTGCTATTCATCCCAAGTGGGACTTAATCCTCCAAAGGGATGGGCAATCTCACTAATTATCCCAAAGGATGGGATGAAAGTAAGTCCTTCGAGACTAAGGCAAGAGAAAGAGTCTGCCACAGACTAAACAGATTGGAATAATCGCAAAGGGGGTCCCCAAGGAGCATTAAAAGGGTAGATCATAAGGCTACCTTATAACAACATGGTGAAAAGAAGATTTCCACATTAAGAATAAATGGAAAGAATAATACAAGTAAAGGAATGACAGAGTCTATGAAAATGGCGAGACATCTAAGGAATCCATTAAGACTAATCGTGGGCTGAAAGGATTGCCTAGAGCTAATTCATTTAGCTATCTATCTATAATAGATATGATTGAGGGATTAATCAATGTCGTTATGACAAGTTTAAGAGTAATTACTGTAACACCCTAAAATAGGTCCTAAGAGTTTTAGAGGTAATTTAGGAATTTTAGCCTTAGACTGTTCGAAATTTTGTGACATGGTATATCAGTAATGTTTTCTTTATTATGATTTTTAGAAAATTAAATCAATTTTCGAAAATGAGTTTAAATACCTTTAACTTTGAAAATAGGACTGATTTTTAAAACAGTCAAAACTTGGAAATTTTAAGAGGCAATTAGACTAGATTTTAAAATTCATATCTTCCCCCACCTAGTTTATTTTCACGTTAGTTTTTCTTTTCCCTCATTCTTGTGTCGTCCCTCGTTCTCCCTTGCTCTCCCATTCAATTTTTTATTTCCAAACTCTAATCTTTTGATTCCTATCAACATCCATGCGTTAAACTTCCATAAAATTCCAAGAAAAATACCCAAAAACACCATAGATTCCTTTATTATTAAGCTTGTGGGTTTTTCAGGTTTTTGATTAAATGCTTGGTTTTTCGTCAACTAAGGTAATGATTCATTTTTGTAATTAGTTTTAAATGATACCTGGTCTTTCAAACAGAATTTTTAGCCATTAAATCGCATGTTTTAAATAAAAGTAAAAAATTGGGTCGTCAATGGTGAGGTTTGAGATTTTGGGTAAAAACGTGGTTTCAAAGTGCTTTTCAATTAGTTTTGACAGGATTAGAATGTTTCTAAACTTATTTTAAAATTTCGTTAAATATTTTTAACGTTTTAATGAATTTTCAAAAAATAGCCAAAAACATGTTGAAAAAGTCGATACCATGAATTGAGTAGTTTTGTATAGTTTAAAGGTTGAGAATTAGTCGTAGGTGATAGATAAATGAAATCGATTTTAGGCAAAAAAATTAAGTATAGACCGAGATATTCGAATTTTAAGTTTCCTATGTCGACAGTTTCGATCCAAAGAGAACCTAGCTTAGGCTTGTGTTTTTGGATTGTTTGATGTGAGTCTTTGGCAAAATGTTAATTGTGTTGTGTGATTTACTTTGTTGAACCGTTAGAATCTATAAGACCTTCTACGAGTAGAGATAAAGGCAATGAAAAACTAGTTTGAGCTTTTGGCTTTTTTGACAAAAGCATAATTTGTGAGTGTTTAGAATAATTGCTTGTGGATATGATTCAATGCGTTATTTGTGAATTTAGTAGTAGCTTAAACCCTTACTCTAAATTACAAGTGTAAGTTTTCTCATACCTATGTTATCTTGTGAACTATGTGCTTAAGTGTTTGTGAATATGTGAATTGAGATGAGATGCTATAACATGTGATATGTGGTTATGATAACTGTTGTGAAAGTGCAAATGTGTACATGTTATGTATAAGTTAAATTTTAATGACAATGTTTTGCTAAAAATGCAAATATGTAGTGATAGTGCATGGATAATTGATAAGTGATATGTGTTTGATTTCAGATATTTTGGCCTTGTGATCTTGAAACCGTTGGATATAGTTGGCATTCAATAGGGTTATGAGTACTCATCTATATGTATAGTGATTTTGGGCATTGAGCCCTAGGACATATTGGAGGGATAAAGAAATGTGAGCTAAGCTCTATTCAACGGGACATGTGAAGGGAAATAAAGAGAGTGTTAGCTTTATGCTTCACTTTTGGGACATGTTTGACTCTATGAGTCTATGTGGTGTGTTGGAGATCTGTGTATCTGATGAGTTGTTATAGTGCCCAATTTTACGATTCATAGCTCAAGTGTCAATTTATCTATAAACATGTTTTTGAGTATTATGAAATATGCTTAAATGTTATGTGATTATATGAGTATTGTGATATATGCTTGAACTTTATGTGATTATATGAGTATTGTGATATATGCTTGAATATTATGTAATTATATGTGTATTGTGTTATATGTTTAAATATTATGTAATTATATGTATAATGTGATATATGCTTAAAAGTGAATGTGATTACAATGTAAATGAACTAGTAAATAATGCATGAGTGAGTATAATATAACACTAGAGTTGGAACTGCTAAGGTTCTGCTATATGGTTGTTTTATTAATGCTTGATGAATTGTTTGCATGGTAGTTATTCTAGGTATTCACTAAGTTTGTTAAGCTCACCCACTCTTTTTAAACCCTTGTAGTGTAGTTAAGTGCTGGTGTAAGCGGTGTGGTTTCGAGGGGTGATCCAAGCAAGTCCATTTCTATGATTTCGTAGGTTTTATTTTTATTTGCTTATGTTTTGGGAATAAGACAATGTGGTAGACTCTTATTGGTATTTACCATGATATTTTAGATGCTTTCATAGATTATTTGTTCCTAAGTTTATGAGACTTATTTCGTATTACGTTAATTATTGCTTGGACTTACTTTCGATGTTTGAAACTATTACTACAATTTTTTTTATGTTTATTTGATGATGATATGATAACATGATGAATTAATACAAGTTGGAATGACTTATAAGCTTAGAAATGTATTTTTTTGGTCTGAAGTAAAAGTATCGATTTTTCATGTTGTAAAAACAATACCTCTATGATTTAAAATGTACAGAAAGTCAGAATCATAAATTAGAATCGATACCATATCGCGAGTATCAATACTTGAGGTAAAATTACTGATATTTTTCGAAATGTATCGATAATTTCTAGAATTTTATTTTTGGGCGAGAAATAAAATTCTATTTTGGTATCAATTTTCCAAGCAATATCGATACCACTTAAAGAAAATATCGATACCCCTGTGCCAGTATCGATACTTACGTGACTTGCTTTGGTATTTTGCTAAGTGGTCCAAATGCTTGAATTTTTAACACAGTTAGTTACATTAATGCATGCCCAGCATAATTTAATGATGATTAATGCATGTATGTCTTAAAACTTGTACAAATGTTATGAATGACATGTGCCAGCTTTTAAAATAGTGAACACAAGTAGTGAGACAATGGTGTGGCATCTTTATATTCAAGATTAGCGACCGGGTTAGGTATAGGGTGTTATAATTACTCGTATAAGCATGAAGTTATTTGTGTTTAGTTCTTTCTCTTTAAATCTCTATTAGATGGGGTTTAATTTCGTGTAATGTAGAAACTCACTAAGTTCGTTTGAACTTACAAGGGTTGACTTGTGATTGTAGGACTTACTTGGCAAGAAACTCGAGGAGGGACTAAGCTAGGCTAAATTAATTCAAGGATTCGATGTCGGTTTGGAGTCATGCACATAGGAAGGGAGTACTACAAGAGGCTTCAGCTTGGGGCCCAACACGTTGTAATTAAGTAAATCTCTTTAGGTTCTACGTTGAGACAATAGACTTTGGATTAAAATTTTTGTGCCTGTTATAAAATTTTTATTTAAATAAATAGGTACTACAGTCTAATTTTTTTTTTAAAAAAAGATATCTAAATTAGTTTATTAACTCGTTTCAAATGTGACACTCTGTACCCAAATTCGATGAACGGATTGTTTGGGGTGTTACAAGTTTAGTGGTATCAAAGAACGGTTTAGTCAATCCTTTGAATGTAGGGATTTGAAAGGAGTTCCTCTTTTATACATGACGTTTGATCTGGCAAAGTCCCTTGAGATCTTGTTTAGTTAAGTTAATATGTGATATAAATAGATACATACGCCAGAATTGGTGGATGGTGGTGATAGTAGAAATAGATGATTCAGAAAAGGAATACAAGGAAAGTATAATTAAGTAAATACAGTGGTTGAAAGTACAATTACTGGATAAAAAATTCCAATAAATATAGATACAAAAGGAAGCAAATATTTTTATTTACCTAGCGTGCCACTGCCTCAATGGTATCTTCACTTCTTCTTGGCTAGTTCCTAGGAAGGAGTAAGAATGATCGAGTTAGATGCTTGAAAATGAGGAAACCGTCGAATTCCTCATGTTAACATCCTTATTGCAACTAGCGAAAATGTGAGATCCGCATTAAAAAAACTGCTAGCAACAGGAAAATTTAGCCGTGAGTTTGAAACCTGGCAAGAAAGACCATTGCGTCAGGTTTGAATAGGGATTCAGTGAGGAAGTTGAGAAAAGAGGTTCACTTGGATGCCATATTTGGAATCTGTCGAAAGATTAGGTGGCTCCCCATTTTGCAACTACATATTTTCATCGGGATGCAGATTCCACCCATATCGTATTCGCAAGCCTTCAAAGGTGTTGGTGCAAGAGGCAGCAACAGGCTGTTTTGTATCTTGCTTGAATAGCAAGCCTCGAGCCTTGGTAAAGAAACAAACTCGGAAGCAGAAACAGAAAATGAAACTAGCTAGTGAAAAAAACAGAAAAGAGAGAAGAAGATTGAATGAAAATGAGCTGATTCTTTTCATTAACACATCAACAAGGCATTAAGCCATTACATATATTAGTCAACAAGTAAAACAAACAAGTAATCACCTAATAACATACCTAACACCACTAAATTGCCTAGTAACTTGGTAAACTTGATTGAAAAACAAAAACTTCTACCTAAACTTGTCATTCAACACCTAATTACATCAAAATACAGTTACCAACTTAGTTCAAAACAAACTAAAACACAAAATGTTCATTTGAGTAACCAAATGAAACAATGCAGTTTCGGTTTGCTGTTAAAGCACGATCCCTGCATGGCCACCTTGCATGGTCACCTTGGCTGCTGCATGGGGGTTGACTTCAACACTCCTCCTCAGCTTCTATGCAGCAGACTCCTAGTTGCTTCCTTAGGTTTACAAATCTCGATGCACCAAGTGATTTTGTGAAGATATCAGCGATTTGATCTTCTGAGCTGCAATGAATTAGCTTGATCTCTCGAGCTTGTTCCATTTCTCTTATCACATGGAGTTTGATGTTGAAATGTTTTGTCCTGCCATGGAAGACAGGGTTTTTAGCAATAGCAACTGCTGACTTGTTGTCACAATGTATCACAGTTGCATCATTCTGCTGTAGATTCAAATCACCCAAAATTTTTCTCAGCCACATAGCTTGATTAACAGCATTAGCAGCTGCTACATACTCTGCTTCTGCTGTCGATTGAGCCACCATTGTTTGTTTTATTGAGCTCCAACAAATCATAGCTGAGCCAAGAGTAAAAGCATAGCCAGAAGTGCTCTTCATGTCATCCTTTGAACCAGCCCAATCGCTATCAGTGTAGCCAATCAGTTTCAACTCTTCAGTCTTTCTAAACTGTATTCCATGGTTTAAGGTACCTTTGATGTATCTTAGCACCCTTTTCCCAGCCTTGTAATGTTGCTGGTTACAGCAGTGCATGAACCTTGATAGCATGCTCACAGCAAACAGAATGTCAGGTCTTGTTGCTGTTAAATACAGCAAACAACCAACAAGGCTCCTATAAAATGATTCATTGACAGGCTCGTGTTCTTCTTGGCTCGACAGTTTTATGCCAACTGCCATAGGTGTGCATGTTGGCTTGCAATTTTGCATTGAAAACTTGGATAAAACTTTCAAAGCAAACGCCTTTTGTCCCAAAAAGATTCCTTGATCAGCTTGTTGTATCTCTATTCCAAGGAAATAAGTCATCAACCCCAAATCTGACATCTCGAACATTTCCTTCATTCTTGCTTTGAAATCAACCATCACAAGCTTGTCTCCTCCAGTCACTAGAAGATCATCAACATATAGTGACACAATAAGCTGTGTTTCAGCTCCATTCCTCTTAACATAGAGTGTTGGCTCACTAGCACTCCTTTCAAATCCCAAACTGACCAAGTATGAGTCAATTCGAGCATACCAGGCTCGAGGGGCCTGTTTTAGGCCATACAAGGCCTTTCTTAGCCTATACACCAAATGTTCCTTACCAGGCATTATAAAACCTGGGGGTTGCTCGATGTATATCTCCTCTTCTAGGAATCCATTGAGGAATGCAGACTTGACATCCATTTGGTGGATTGTCCACTGGTTCTGAGCAACAACTGCAATCAGCAATCTGATTGTATCGAGTCTGGCTACTGGAGCAAATGTTTCCATGTAGTCCAGACCATACCTTTGACTGAAGCCCTTTACAACTAGTCTGGCCTTTAGCTTGTTTAAACTTCCATCCGCATTGTGCTTCACTCGATAGACCCATTTTACACCGATAGTCTTTCTGTTGGTAGGCTTTTCAACCAACTCCCATGTCTGATTCTTTACAATCATGTTGATTTCATCAACCATAGCTTGTTTCCAACCTTCATCTGCCTCAGCCTCTTCAAAACTGCTAGGTTCTGCTATTGCAACCTGTGCCCTTTCATAAATATCTTCTAGGAGCCTTGTGCCTCTCACAGGCACATCATCAACATCCATTTCAGGTCCTAGCTGCTCAAGTTCAGCTTGATTAGGCACTAGGTCTTCTAAAATTGTTTCTGGCTCATTTTTCTCCCAATTCCAGCAGGCTTTTTCATCAAAGATGACATCTCTGCTCACTTGGACTTTGTTTGTCAAAGGATCCAGAACCCTGTAGCCCTTTTTGACTGAGCTGTAGCCTACTAGAACACCTGGTTGAGCCCTTTTAGAGAGCTTGTCTCTCTTTGCTGCTGGTATTTGTGCATAACACAAGCAACCAAACACCTTCAGATGTGCCAAGGAAGGCTTGAAACTGAACCAAGCCTCGAAAGGTGTCTCGGATGCAAGAGCTTTAGTAGGAAGCCTGTTCTGAAGGTAAACAGCAGTGTTTACTGCCTCAGCCCACATGGTCTTGGGCAGTTTCTTTTCAAACAGGAGACATCTGGCCATATCCATCAGACTTTTATTCTTTCTCTCAGCTACCCCATTCTGCTGAGGTGTGTAGACATTTGTAAGCTGATGTTTGATACCAGCATCATTGCAAATGGCTTGAAACTGAGCTGAAGTGTACTCAGTGCCATTGTCAGTCCTTATCGATTTCAGCTTGCAACCTGTTTCTGTTTCTACAGCATTTTTAAACTTCACAAACACTTGAGCTACCTCAGACTTGTGTTTTAAAAAGAAAATCCAGCAAAACCTTGTAAGATCATCAATAAAGAGGATGAAATACCTATTTTTGCTGAGTGATTCAGTCCTCATCGGGCCACATACATCAGAGTGCACCAGCTGCAGTCTTTCAGTAGCTCTCCAAGCTGAATTTGTAGGAAATGACAGTCTTGCCTGTTTCCCCATTTGGCAAACTTCACACACATCATCATGCTCCACTGAGCTGGTGAAGTTCTCTGCCAAGCCCTCTTTGGCCAATCGAGCCATTGATCTGAAGTTGGCATGTCCGAGCCTTTGATGCCAAAGCTTGAAGTCATCAACAGAAGTTGTGTATGCTGAGTTTGAGTCATTTGCCCAGTGAACCTCAAAGCATTTATCAGTCATTGTGACTGTCATAAGGCTTGATCCACTTGGATCAGTAATGTGGCATTGTTTGTCCTTGAACACAACAGAATAACCTTTCTCGAGCAGTTGAGCTATGCTGAGAAGGTTTCTGTCAATCTCTGGCACCAACAGCACATTTGGAATGATCTTGTTGCCTGTGGGAGTACATATCAGCACTTCTCCTCTTCCTTCAGCCCTTATAAACTGACCATTTCCAACCTTGACCTTGGTTTTATAACTTCTGTCCAAGGTTTTAAACAAGGAGGCATCTGGTGACATGTGGTTAGTGCAACCACTGTCCAGCAACCAGCCTTTTGAGCATTTCTTCTCAGCAGCTAAACAGGAAACAGCAAAGACCTGTTCTTCTTGGTCACTACTGTCCTCAGCTACTCGAGCTTCAACCTTTGACTGCTGAAATTGATTCTGCCTTGGCTTACTCCTGTTTTTACAGACCCTTTCAACATGGCCCTTCTTCTTGCAGTGTTGGCATACTGCATCTGGCCTAAACCAGCATCTGTCTTCTGGATGGCCAGGCTTCTTGCAATATCTGCAGGGCTGGTCATTGCTCCTTGCAGCATCAGGCTTAGGCCTGTTTTTCCAAGGCTTTTTGCCTCTTTGAGCATTGGTGCTTGAGGCTTCTCTGGCCTTGGCTTGAAATGCACCTTCTTGGTGATCTTCAGCTCTGCTAGCTCTCCTTTGTTCCTGAGCATAGAAGGTGTTGATTAACTCAGTCAAAGAGATGCTAGCAAGGTCTCTTGAGTCCTCTAGGGAGGATATCTTGGCCTCATATCTCTCAGGCAAAGTGGAGAGGACTTTCTCCACAATTCTTGCCTCATCAAAGTGCTCACCTAGGAGCCTTATGCTGTTAACCACTGCCATAATTCTATCTGAATACTGCTTCACTGTTTCTTTTTCCTTCATCTTCAAATTCTCGAAATCCCTTCTCAAGTTCAACAGCTGCTGTTGCCTTGTTCTCTCAGTGCCTTGAAACTCCTCCTTAAGCTTGTCCCAGGCCTGTTTTGGAGTCTCACAGGCCATAATTTTGGTAAAGATGACATCTGATACACAGTTCTGAATACAGGACATGGCTTTGTGCCTTTTGGTCCTCTCATCAGCATGTTGTCTGATCTGAGCTACTGTGGGATTAGCCCTCAGTGGTGCTGGCTCAGCATCTGTGTTAACAACTTCCCACAGATCGAAGGCCTATAGGTAAGTCTTCATCTTGACCAGCCATATGTGAAAGCCTTCTCCATTGAAGACTGGTGGGGCTGCTGGTGAAAATCCTGAAGAAGCCATCAGGTTCCTTGATTTGAGGCAACAGGTCCACTAAGACAAGAGCTCTCGATACCAATTGTTGGTGCAAGAGGCAGCAACAGGCTGTTTTGTATCTTGCTTGAATAGCAAGCCTCGAGCCTTGGTGAAGAAACAAACTCGGAAGCAGAAACAGAAAATGAAACTAGCTAGTGAAAAAACAGAAAAGAGAGAAGAAGATTGAATGAAAATGAGCTGATTCTTTTCATTAACACATCAACAAGGCATTAAGCCATTACATATATTAGTCAACAAGTAAAACAAACAAGTAATCACCTAATAACATACCTAACACCACTAAATTGCCTAGTAACTTGGTAAACTTGATTGAAAAACAAAAACTTCTACCTAAACTTGTCATTCAGCATCTAATTACATCAAAATACAGTTACCAACTTAGTTCAAAACAAACTAAAACACAAAATGTTCATTTGAGTAACCAAATGAAACAATGCAGTTTCGGTTTGCTGTTAAAGCACGATCCCTGCATGGCCACCTTGCATGGTCACCTTGGCTGCTGCATGGGGGTTGACTTCAACAAAAGGCTTAAACTTAAACCCCTGAGGTGAAGAGGTGAGCGATGCTGGAGTAATCTCTACTCGATGTTATAGTAGGAGTTGCCATGAATTGGGACCTGGAGAAAATTGGGAAGAGGGGGAAAAAAAGACCCTATCGAATTTTGAGGCAGATCCTTACCTTGTTCTAGGTTGACTAAAAAAAGAGATGTGTAACCTCTCATAACCAAACATCTCCTCCAAAGGGGAAAGAGATAGTTATTAGTGTTGCTTAGTCGACCTTTTCATTAGTTCACCCCAAGAACAAAAACAATGAAGGGAAAACAAATTTCCCAAGAAACATGTAAACCACCATGTTGTATCTGATGGGTGTATCCCTGTAAGTCAGAAATTATCACCTTGCCTATGCCTTCTATTGAGGATCCAACTAGTAGACAAGCTAGGAAAGCCGAGAATGGAGGATTTATCTTCGAGAATCTTGACATCAGAGTAGTAGGGGAACTACACTCCAGAAAAGAAAATTTGAGGAAGGAAGGAAAGATAGGAAGAAAAGACTGAGGGATACAAGAAAAAATGATCAAGTAAAAGATTTGTGGAGTTGTGAATTTCCGTTAGCAGAAAGCAAATAAAGATGGCCAAATTATTAGGAATAACGGTTAGTTACAGTTAGCTGTTAATTTCTGTTAATAGCAGTTGTTAACTAACTACTCTCTGCTTGTATTATATATACTGGTTATCAGTTTGTAAATAATATATGGAAGTTCTCAAGTCATTTTTTATGAGTTCTTGAAAGTTTATCATGGTATCTAGAGCCAAGGTTTTCTTGGGTTAAAGTTTTTCTTTTTCGCCTCTATGGCTACTGACTTGATTCCTGAAAGTATACCATCTGTTCAATATTTCTCAAAACATGACACCATCAAGCTCGCGTCTCACAATTACCTGTCGTGGAAACATCAGCTTTTACTGATTCTTGAAGGTTATGATCTTGAGGGTTTCGTATTAGGTACTGTTACTCTGCCTTGAAAATCCAGCCTTTCTTGTTCATAAGAAGCAAGATAAGTTCTTAGCATCTTGGTTGTTGTCCACTGTGACAGATGAAGTTTTAATTCATCTTGCAAAGGCCAAAACAAGTTTCGAAATATGGTCTGCAATTGAAATAAGGTTAGTGCTAAATCAGCCAGTAAAAATTCCAGCATACATCATGCCCTCTATTCGCTCAAGAAAGAAAATCTTTCTATTAAAGATTATGTGGCAAATGTACAGCAACTTAGTGACAGCCTAACTGCTGCTGGTAGTTTTGTCTCTGAACAAGAACAAGTAAGTGTTCTTTTGGCTGGTCTTTCGCTTGAGTTTGAGTCCATTAGGGTGCTTGCTTCTGCAACTCCGATGTCTCTTGAATTGGTAACTGAAATGTTGCTGGATTGTGAAGCAAGACAACAGGAGATAATCACAGAGATACCTTGTCAAGCTAATTTGGTTTCTTGACAGCAAGGTACTGAGTCTGATTTAAAAACGTCTACTCAGTCTTCTAATTACTCTCAGGAGCCGAAGCAGGGTTACAGGGGGCAAGGTCGTGCGTCGTCTCGTGGCAGGTTTCGTGGCACTGGAAGAGGTTGGTCACGTACTAGACCGCAATGTCAGTTATGTGGCAAGATAGGTCACATAGTTCAAACCTGTTATCATAGATTTGATGAGAATTTCTCTGGTTCTGATGGGTCGTCTACCTCAGTACAAGTCAACTGTCATCAGTTACATAGTTCAGGGGTTGGCTCGTCCTTGACTCATTGTTGTGGCTTAAATACTCAATCATCTTCTAGTCAGGTTTCGTCTCAAGCCCTACGTCCTCACAGCTAGATTCAGTCTGGTATCCGGATTCTGGTGCAACAAACCACATCACTCCTAATATGTCAAATATCGCAATCTCCTCTCCTTATTCAGGTACCAATCGTGTTACTATGGGCAATGGCGAATCAGTTTCTATTGCTAACATAGGTTCTTCTTCACTTGTTGCTGGATCTAGACTCTTGCGTCTTCAGAATGTCTTGCATGTTCCAGAAGTGTGCAAAAATTTAATGTCAGTGGGTCAGTTTGCTAGAGATAATGGTGTTTATTTTGAGTTTTACCCCGTGTTGTGTTTTGTGAAGGACATTCAGACAGGGATGATTCTATTAGAGGGCTGAATGCATGAAGGGTTGTACAGGTTTCAGTTTTCTAATTCTATTTTTCGACCTGTCACCACCGAACATAGCTCTTCTTTGGGATCCAGTTCACTCAACAATGCTCAGATGGTGTCTTCTTCCTTGTGGCACAACAGGCTTGGCCACCCTTGCAACAACATTCTTTCACATGTATGGAAGGATTGTAAAATTTCTTTCAAAAATAATATGTTGAAGTCAGTTTGTTCATCTTGTCAGTTGGGTAAAGCTCACAAGCTTCCCTTTCCTACTTCATCCACAGTGTACTCTTATCCGTTTGAACTTGTGGTATCGGATGTTTGGGGACCAGCTCATTTATCTTCAAATGGATATTCCTACTATGTTTCGTTTGTTGATGCGTACAGCCGTTATACCTGGCTTTACTTTCTCAAAACTAAGTCTGAAATGGCTAGTTGTTTTCTAGCTTTTCATCAAATGGTTAAAACTCAATTTGGTTGCTCTATTAAAGTGCTTCAAACAGATGGTGGGGGTGAGTATCGTGTGTTGTGCAAAGAGTTGTCTCGACTAGGTGTGCTGCACAGAGTTACTTGTCCGTACACCTCGGAGCAGAATGGTCTTGCTGAAAGAAAACACCGGCAGTTAGTAGACATGGGCCTATCTTTTTTAGCTTAGTCGAGTATGCCCTTAGAATACTGGTTCTACGCTTTTTCGCATGCAGTGTACTTGACAAATAGACTGCCCACTCCTGTGCTGAGTTACTCGAGTCCTTATGAAAAGCTGTACAAAAGAAAACCTGACTATGGGGCATTAAGGGTATTTGGTTGTGCATGTTTCCCTGATCTAAGGCCATTTCAACAGCAAAAGTTTAATTTTCGGTCTCGACTATGTGTTTTTCTTGGCAGTCTTGCTAACACCAAAAGTTATAGGTGCATGGATGAGAACGGTCGAATATTTCTGTCGAGACATGTCAGATTTGATGAAATAAAATTTCCTTTTCATGATGGATTTTTTAAGCAGTCTACAGTTGGTTCTGTACAAGCGAGTCATCAACGGTCTATTCTTTCCTTGGTGAGACCTTAGGTGTATTCTGGACAACCACCTTTCCGGTCAGACAGAATCTCACAGGATGAACCTGGTTTGTCACAAAATTTTCAATCTTCTCCTAGTGATGTTCCAGCAGTAAATGAGGTCATTGGTGTGAATGACGAGTCACCTGCAAGCAGTGGTGCTAGTGGTTCTCCAACAGTAGGTGAGGAAGTGGTTACTACTAGACAGACTGAGAATAGTGCAGCAGCTCAATTGAGACCTACACGTACAAATAGTCATCCCATGCAGACGCGCTCGAAAAGTGGTGTTTTTAAACCTAAGGTATTTTCTTCCATTCTAGATGAACATGAGCCTACAACCATCACTGAGGCTTTTCAAAGCATTGCTTGGACAAAGGCAGCGCAGGAAGAATATGATGCACTTCTTGCTAATCATACGTGGGATTTAGTGTCTCTACCTGCAGATAGGAGAGCAGTTGGATGCAAATGGGTTTTTAGGCTCAAGAGGCATGCAGATGGTTCAATAGCTAGATACAAGGGTAGGCTGGTTGCTAAAGGTTTTTTGCAGGAAGCTGGCATAGATTTTCGAGAAACTTTCAGCCCTGTTGTGAAGCCAACCACAATCAGAGTTGTTCTTTCACTTGCTGTATCTCTAAACTAGTCACTTAGGCAAGTTGACGTCAACAACGCATTTTTGAACGGTGACTTAAGTGAGGACATCTATATGCTACAGCCACTAGGTTTTGAAAAATATGGAGTACATAGGGAGCCTCTTGTATGCAAACTTAAGAAGGCCTTGTACGGTCTCAAACAAGCCCCTCGGGCCTGGTTTCACAAGTTAAAAGACTACTTGTTAGCCTCCAAGTTTGAAGTCTCCAAAGCAGACAGTTCCCTATTCATTCTTCGAGCAGGTGCTCAGCTTCTTTATGTTTTAGTTTATGTAGACGATATTATAATCACTGGGAATGATCCTCAGGCTGTTAATCAGTTTGTTACTCAATTGAACATCAAATTCTCTCTAAAAGATTTGGGGAAGCTGAGTTATTTTCTTGGTATAGAAGTTCAGTACACCTCTGAAGGAATGATTCTGTCGCAAAAGAAGTATATTCGAGACTTACTTCGAAAAACTTCCATGGATAGAGCGAATGGTTTACCAACGCCAATGGTTTCAAATTGTCACTTATCCGCCACTACTGGTAGTCCTGTTGAAGATGAGCATCAATACAGAAGCATCGTTGGTGCGTTACAGTACGTGGTGATCATCAGGCCTGACATAGCTTATTCGGTTAACAAGGTATGTCAGTTTATGCATAAGCCTTTGGACTTGCACTACAAGGCTGTCAAGAGGATCTTAAGGTATTTACAGGGTACGTTGGACTATGGCCTGAAGTTTACTAGCGCTTCAAAGTTTCTGCTTGAAGGTTTCTCAGATGCTAGCTGGGGGTCGGATAGTGATGATCGCAGGTCTACTTCTGGATATTGCGTGTTTTTTGGAGGAAATCCGATTTCTTGGAGCTCAAAGAAACAGCATGTAGTGTCTAGATTGACTGCAGAGGCCGAATACAGGAGTGTTGCGCATCTTGCTGCCGAAATGGTGTGGCTTCAATCCTTACTAAATGAGTTGAATGTTGCAGTTTCAAGGAAGGGGTTGATTTGGTGTGACAGCTCAGCAGCAGTCGCAGTTGCAGGAAATCCTGTCATGCACTCCAAAGTTCAAGCATGTAGAGTTGGATGTGTTCTTTGTCAGAGAGAAAGTGGCAAATGGGACGCTTCAAGTAGGTCATGTTCCTACTTCGGAACAGGTGGCTGATATACTCACTAAACCATTATCGGCAGGAATGTTTAACAAGTTTCGTGAAAAGCTCCAGATTGTTGCTATGAATTAGTTTTGTTTAATCAGGGGTGACGAGAAAGGAAAGTGAGTGAGCATGGGGTATATTAGGAATAACGGTTAGTTACAGTTAGCTGTTAGTTTCTGTTAATAGCAGTTGTTAACTAACTACTCTCTGCTTGTATTATATATACTGGTTATCAGTTTGTAAATAATATATGGAAGTTCTCAAGTCATTTTTTATGAGTTCTTGAAAGTTTATCACAAATAACGATCCAAAGCAGAAATGAATTGTCCAAAGTAGAAATGAATCGAAAAGATTTTCAAAGAATGAAAGAAATTTTAAACATTGAAAAAGAACACTTAAAGCCAATTCTTCGATTCTCTATTTATCAACAAATAAAAAACTCTTCAGTTATTATAAATTTATTCAACACATTATTATGCACCCACTCGCACATTATCCTCATAAATAATATAAATTTACCCACTCATAATAAAACACGTGAATGGATTATAATCATTTATTGTGATTTTCTAGAAAATTTAACAAACGCATCGTTCAATCAAAACACACTTCTATAATTTCTTAAACAAGTTAAAATGCATATATCACTTTAAATTTACAAAATCAAATTTCGTTATAACTACTCTTAGTCAAAGAAATTCTTTTCCTACCATTTTGCGACCCTCTCAACAATCGTTTGGGAGGCAATTGTTATACTTACACCACGTATCCCAACATGTGGCCTCCAGCAGAGTTGGTCCTCTAGCAAACCATGTGTATCTGGCGAACTTGACCAAGCTAGTGTACCTTCCACTCTTTACCATGGGCAAACCTCATACAACACCACTCCTTTACTAAACATATGTGAGACACACATGGGAATTTCAGAATCATTGATTACCTAGTTGTCCTAAGACATCATATTTTAGTACATCATATCAACGTCACTGCCAGAAAACCAAATCAGACCTCAATGCCAATAGTCTCTAAACATGTAGGCAATCTTGTCTCCCACTATAAAACGCTCATGCGACAGCTTACAAGACACTTCTTCTACTTCCACTATTTTCTTTTCCTTCTTCTCAACTCGACCATAAAAAAGACCAACCTAACCTCAATAGCTCTCTGCCTAGGCTTCAGGTGAACCACCAATCAAACTACCACTTCCTTTGTTAATCCAATTAGTTAACAATATTCATTTAGTATTCTTAATCTGATATGTTTTTGTATTGAAATTTCATTTTACTCACAATTTGATATGATTTTTTTTCATTTTAATATCATACATTTTCACGTGCTACTATTAATTAATTCTAAACCATATTTTTATTATTTATTGTATGTTACTTTTAAACACACCTCTATATTCTAAATATATGACTTCCACATGCATGCGTGTGTGATAAGGTTTCTAGTAATATGTTATAAGCATAACAAAAATATGTTGGGTCAAGCTCGAGTCTTGGATGTTCGAACTCCAAATCTAACCCATATTTTAAATGGATCTAATTTTTTTATTTAAACCCTTTCAAAATTTCCAATGAAACTTCCGGCATGAGTATTAAACAGGAGATACTGAAGTATTGAGGTGGAGAATGACAAAGCATGGTTAATTCAGACACGTAGAGAAATGTTCAGACACGTTAATAGGAAACAAAACATTTGGGCTGATGTTATGGCCAAAATTAGAAGAGCAGGTGGATCTAATTTGTGTGTTTTAGATAGACCTCCAGATGGTCCGGTACTCTGGTGGAATGTTTTTGATCAAGGGAGGACCGGCCTTGTTGCCACAATGTAGCTAGACCGTATTAAGGTTCCTTTGAACTTTCTTTTTCCGCCAAAAAAACAATACCTTAAGAAGTATAGGATAAAAATATACCATTATACTCTTTCTAATAATCTATAAGTAAATAAATAAAATAAAAGAACAAGATGGTTAAAAGAATACTACTTGAGTCCAACGCTGGTGTAAGCCACGACGAATTAAGCCCATGTTGTAAAACATATGAGGTTATTATGCTTGACTCGAAAACTCCATTTTTGTTACATTTTAAAATTTAACTCAATTCCAGACAATCAAATTTGCTTCATTAGGTTCAATTAAATTTGATTACTAAGTAAAAATCAACTCAATATTCATGCTTGACTTTTTTATGTTTTTAAGCTAGAATTGAGATATTTCTAACATTAATTAAAAATACAAAAAAAATCGATTAATTTTGCTAGTCACTTCAGTCAAACATTAGGACATTCGAATTCAGCTAGTGCAATAGCTGGACTCCTTGTGCTTGACTCAACAATGACCTTCAAATTTAAGTTTTTTTTTAGTCAATTTCAAGTAGTTTTGAATATATATATATATATATAAACATATATATTCATATCCAACATATGCTCTAATCCAACCCTCACTTGAATTCGGACAACATACAATCAGAATATTTGTTAGTTATACAGCTGCTTAAATACCAATTAAATACACAATGGATCAATATCACACATAATAGCAGGAGATTACCCTATCATCTATTGTCAATTGTTGGGACAAGAATGGCTTAACTCTGTACCATTAATGGCTACTTCAGAAATTTGCATCTAAAATATGGCAACAAAGAGTTGCAATAAGCAATCATAAGGGTTTGGTGGATGCCACCTGAATGTAAGTTGTCGCCTCCTCTTCCGAAAGTTGTTTGCCTTCAACAAGGCCTCTTACTAAGGTGTCAGCATAATCTTTGCTAGGAGCACATAAAGGAATCTCTCCCGACTTAAAGCTTTCCATCGCAGAGAGGGGACACCTGAACATCATCGAATAAACAAAAAAGCAAAAGCATTATACAAATTATGCAGAGGTTTTTAGATGAGTTCAGGGAATGGTAATCGAGTTGCCAAGAAAGTGTGTTTAAGCGTATGTCATAGTCAGTATAGGTATATCATCCTCCATTCCAAGGTAGACAACATTATGGTACCAACCTCTCTGCAAGAAAAACATAATTGCTTGTAAGACGGCATAACCCTTAAAACATTGACAGCAGAAAATGCAAATGTTACATGGATTACCTTGACAGCCTCCACAGGAATTGAACCTTCATTGAGTATAGAGTCTAAAGCATTTAGATCAAATAAAGGAGAATTCATGTCATGATCAGGAACATTTTCCTGCAGCAGAACATCATTGAACTGCTCTAACCTGTTTAAGATGCCAATGAAATGACAATTTCGAGAGAGTTAAAACTCAAGCAGGCTGATCAAACACATCCAAGAGTTGTCTCTAAAGAATTGCAACAGAGATTGAATTTATCACCAATCTAAGAGGAAAAAATTTAAAATAGAAAAGTTCAATATAGAAGAACTTATGTGATCTTATAGAGGCACATGTATGCTTTATCTTCACTGTTGCTTCGAGGATCAAGGAAAGCAACCCCTCCGGGACCCCAAGTTTGTGTAAAATCACGACCAAAGAAAAGACGATGAGGAAAAGTTTTCCAGCGAGTCTCCTTTGGAGGGTTTCTATCCACAGAACCAGAACACAGCTTTTTCATGCCTATGACCTAGAATCATATTTACGAATTTCATGATTAACGTTAAGTAGATTAAAGTGGGATAAGCGAAGAAAAAAGAAAAAGCATGGGGGAGAAGTGGTCTGAAAATGAGGAGAAATGGTGCTCCAGTGCTAAAACCATGGTGCTCAAGAAAACAAAAGACCTATGTTGCTTTGACTCTTCATTTTTCTTGAAGCATCCATGTTCATGCATACTATGGGTATAGGGTTATGATCCTTCAAAGGGTATCCAATGCATTTAAAAAATAAAAAGAATATGCTAGTATAAGATACACTTGAGTCAGAATCATAAAAAAGGACATCAGATCAAAAACAATATAGAGTAAAAGCTAATACAACAGACATTCCAATAGACAAAGCTAATGCATTTCTTATGCTCTTTTTTGGGAAGCATCTAGATCCTGGTTAATAACCCCAATATGTTTCCCAAGTAAAGGAGTTAATGAAAAGTGACTAAAATGTAGACTTTTTCCTCTTATGCAAGCCTTATGAAACTACATCAGGAAAACACTACATAATCTCTAAAGCTATTGGATGAAGGCATACTTCAATAGTAGTTTTTTTAAGAAAAAGTTCATTTTCCATCCTCCTCCAACTTCCACCTGTCAATTGCTAACCCGAGTTTAGTAGAAAAATACCTCGATATGGAAATATTAGAAAGCATAAAAAATTAAATAAAACATGACATTTTACACGGCATAACACAAAAACACGCGCATGCACCCGCACACAAAAAATAGGACACAAATAGATAACTGCCTAAAAATTTATACAATATGGAGTATTAACATGTCTAATTATAAATATAGACATGTTAAGCATGATTATAACAAACACGACACAAAAACATGAATCGTTAGGTCTAATGACACATGGTTATGATATTAGTTAATGTCTTAAGGTTACCAGATCTAGAACCATCTTTGATTTCATATGAAAGGATTCATCCATCTTTGTAACATAATGCATACCTGTCCACCTTCAATATAGCAGAGGAACCTTGACTTCCACATATTTGATCCGAAACCGGCATACCAAATGTCAGTCTTGGATAGCTTTGATCTCCACAGGGCACTATTTACTTCATCTGCATTCAACATGGAGTTTATTCTTTCAAATAAAATCAAGACTTGATTGTTTCGCAAAAATTGGCTTTCAGAAAGTTATTTAAATAAATGGCATTTTCATGAAAAGATTTTTGAATATTTACATGGCTCAATAAAAAAAATTTTGACTACCTAGTAATTTTCTGAATAGTTTGCACATTTTGTCAAATAGTAATCTTGACATACATATTAAGATATTTAAAATTATTTAAAAATGTAATTTTATCTACTATTAATAATTGAAAATATTAATAATAAAATGAAGTTTTGGTCCAAATAATAAAAAGATTACCAAACAACAACGCAAGCAATCTAAACATTGCCAAATGAGGCCTAGATGGCCATAATATGTCTCCTGACCTACTATCCTGCATTAGAAATCAATTAGATGCACTATTGTCGAGCACATATTTAACCTAAAACTATTGTCAAGCATAGATTCAACCTCGAACTATTGTCTAACAAAGACCCACACTCAATGGACACGCGCTATTATACCAACATAGGAACAAACTAAGGCCCAAGGAAAGAGTAAGCCCATGAGGGTCCAAGCAACAGAGAGTGCCAGTAGTTTGGCGGACAGAGTTTGGCGGACTTGTTGTATGAAAGGGCACATAAGTTCGCTGAAGCCGAATTAAGAAGGTAGCCCGTGGTACTTTTCTAAGGGATGATAGACAGTTTAGAAGTCGTCAGAGTGCACGTAACCAGCAAGGTCATTCTTCCCAGAACCTGCGAGTCCAAGGTGGGGGACAATAAATGAGTTCATTCACAAAATGAGTTGCCTAGGACATTCCAGAGGCCCTAAGGCGAGCACACGAGAAGGTACGTTCCCCGTGGAAAATTTGAATTTTACACTCCTTTAAATATTTTGCGTACCTATATTCTTAACTAGGTGAGAAGCTTAGGAATTTTGCCAAGTCCACCACCTATGCGGCCTAGTCAATTGAGGTCTAATTTAAGGGATAGATGTAGTTTTCTTAATGATAGAGAACACAAGATAGAAGATTGTTTTTCTTTGAAAGATGCCATCAATGACGCTGTCAGAAATGGCTAACTAAAAGATTTTGTAACACAAGAAGCTTCACCATCAAGGCAGGGTTTGTGAGGTGTTGATAAGGGCAAGCAGAAGGCCAGGGGTACGATACATATTAAAATTGGTACAGATGAAAAATGAGAGATCCAACACAAAAAGGAAGACGCACCTCAAGAGTGTGATGTCTGTTAATTCGCTTAAGATGCCACGTCAGCAAGAGAAATGGCGGGTAAAGTTTAGTGAGAAAGACGAGGATTTAGTTTGCGACGAGGAAGGGAACGATCAACTATTGCCATGTTTGAGGTTAAGAGAATTCTAGTTGACAGTGATGGTGTTGTTGAGGTACTGACTTGGGAAGCGTACCATAAGTGTATTACTTTACCTATTACCCTCAGGGATACTAAGCATACTATTACAAAATATGTTCAATTTTTCATGGTAGACCATCCCATGACCTACAACGCCATTTTTGGACGCCCTATCATGCGGATGGCTAAGACGATGATTGAAACTTTTTGCATAAAAATCAAGTTCCCTACTAGAACAAGGGTGGGATTCATGAAGTTTGATTAACATTTGGCCAGACAATGTCATATTTTTTTGGTCAAACAGACTCATGAGCAGGAGGAGCGAGGCCAAAATTCGCAGCAAGTGGTGACAGCCAAATCAGATTTTAGACTTGGACAATCTGGATGTGATGAGTGAAGAGAGGGCTCACAAACTCGAGGCGGAAAGGTAATGAAAACTTTGCAGTTATTTGATGATGACATAGAGCAATTTGTGAAGATTTCGTCAACGTTGGTAGAAGAAAAGGGAGCTCGCGGTATCGGCTCGCGGGAGTGGAAGAGAGCTCACTATATCGGCCCGCAGGAGTTGAAGGGAGCTCACGGTATCAGCTCGCATACACCCAAAGAGTTCACTTGGAAGGGACCGCGAACTCTAGCATGCGACTTGGAACGATACACATGTCCAACATGCCCGAGGCCTACTTAGAGTGTCAATCCTATGAACAGTGGAGTTAGATCAAGAACAGTGGAGTTAGATCAAGAACAGTGATAATATGTATAAATACCCGAATGTTTCTTTTAATGGGACACACAACAAATTACTTAACAAGATTACGGGAATATTAAGTAAGAGAAGTGTACAGAGATGTATGGAATGATTATAAGTTAGTCTAATAGTATAAAGAATTGATACGAGTAAGTGTGTAGTGTTGGCGCATAAGAGTAAGTCCAAAATTGTGATAGTATCTGCCAAAGTAATTGAATAAACAATCATATGGTAAAAATGATCCTCAGCTTCGTAAGTAATCATTAAGGTGTTTTTATTTGACTTTCACTAAATTCTTATGAACTTATTCATGTTGTTACTGTTTTAGATTTTGACATTGGTTTACGCCTGGAGGGACGATGCCAAGACTACACCAAAAAAATAGTGTATTGGAATATTATGCATACAGAGTTGTGTAGTAGTGTAATGTAGGAATCCAATTTAATGAAGTTGTATACATTAGATGATTGCTTTAGGGAAGATTAGTTGTAAAGTTTTATAATATTTGTATTTCTATAGTAGATTGATTGCTGAGACGGTTCATATTTGGGTTTAATGTATTTATTTGTAGTAAAATGATTATAGTTGAGATTTGTGTGGCGTAATCCGAAGATCCGGATTAGGTGGAGGATGTTATAAATTGGTATCAGAGCCCGTTTCAGCCTGTTCTTGAACAATTAATATGGTAAGAAACCCTGTATGCATAATACATCGAGTTTGGCTTAATCTCTCAAGTATGTAAAATTTAGTATTGTGAGAAAGACAATAAAATGATTCTGAAATAAGTAAGACAATTAGAGACAAAAGGAGTAGATTTATTGATAAAGTTGAAATATATCATCGAATTAACGAAAAGTAAAAAACAAGATTTAACAAAGAAAATTTCAATCCTTTCCCTCATTAGGTTGATTAGTAGGTTTAGTTGGGACCTTTTCAGTTGGAGGATCTTCAAGATTTTGTTTCTGTTTGAAAATGGTATTGAGTGAGATGGGCATTGGTACTGACTCCAAAAGATCACGCCAAGGAAAGTTTCTTCCTATTTCAACGAAAGGAGCATCTTATGGTAGAGAACTAGGAGGAGCAGTTGATTGAAATAAAGGTATTGCCTTAGTAGGATTCTCTAATAGTGGGGGATCAAAAACTTGTATTGAAGAGCCCAACGAGAAAGTAGTTGGCCTTGACCTCAATAGATCCTGCCAAGGGAAGAGTTAATCTAATTCACTAGTGGAAGGATCGTGAGGAAGAGAACTAGAAGAAGCGACTGGCTGGCTTGGGCGTATTGTCTCTGTTGGAACCTCAGCCGAAGGAGGATCAATGGAGTGGACTTGAGAGTTTGCAGAATGGGTGGACTCCATTGTCAGGGTTGGTGCAGGAGGAAGGCTAAGAGCAGGAGGGGGAGATAGACCTAAACCTCAACAAATATCCAAAAAGAAAGTGCTACTTTTAGTTGATCAATAAGTCATTTTTCTTTTAACAAGTTAATTGTTAGTCAAACAAACAACTAAAAATGTAAAACTCTTTTATTGAAACCTGTTTTTGCAATAGATAAATAAAGCCTAAAAACAAAAGAACTTACTCTTCACTTCATTACCATGATAATCTTCAATCTTCAAATTCAAAATGGGTTCTACAACATCCTCAACAGCTTGAACTAGATCTTTTGAAATGATTTTCGAAGCATCATCATCCTCATCATCAGATTCAGAGCTTGATAGTAAAATATGCTGGATTGCAAACAACTATATTAGAAAGATGTATAGGGGCAACAAATAACATTGCGTTAAAATTAATAACAAGAACCCTAACATAGGTATCTCACAAAGACACCGATTCTCCCAATGGCTTCATCCTTAATGACAAGGACCAAAAACATTCATCTTGCACATTTTTTCATATTTTCCATTTAAATACACTCTTCTTTCCATAAAGAGGTTTTAGATGCATTCAAAATTCACATGATTTAGCATCACAAACCATCCATGGACTAATCATAAATAAACTTTTCCTTTTCTTTAGTGGTTATAGGAGAATAAAGTAATTGTTGCATCTATCTATACTACTTATAATGTCCTTGAATGAGTTGGTGTCACGAGTTAAACAAACACCAACTCAATTGGGAAATGACAAATAAACCAAAAATTTTAAAAGCATCAAATTTTATTATAAGGACATTTATGTCATTCAATAATTCAATAATTGTGTTTAAATTAAATAGCTTACAGTACAACCTCAAAAGAAGTCTCAAAATGAATGAGTGGTTAAGGCTTAAGTTGGGAGATTTAACATCCTTTGGGTGTGGGTTTGATCATTGGTGTTGATTTTATATATTTTTTGGTATAATTTGTTTCCTTTACTGACAACGTGAATGTCACATAATCTAGTTTCTATTTATGTTTATGCTAATGAATTTTAAAATCTCCAGAATATGATAAATTTAATAAAAACAACGCATATTAATCTACCAATAACCACTACCCAAATTTGACATGATGAAAGCATGACAGTAATTTTGCAATCAAGATAAAAAAAGCTTACAGGAGGAGCTTTTTGATCAGTCAATTTTGTTGGCAGTTTATCTGCTAATGTTGGCCAGTATGCACTCAACATCTGACGAACCTGGCAAAGAGTTCAAGCATGCTTCAGCCAAAGAAAAGACTAAAACAAGCACAAATTGCTAACAACTGATTAGGAGCCAAAGTAAAAAGGAGGAAAAGAGAGCAGAGTTAATTCTGCTAACAGCAGGAGTGGCTAAAAAGCTCAGCAACAGCTTTTAACAGATTATTACCGCTTGTATTACGCGCCATGTAGACTCAAATGGATATGCCTCAGACAATTCGGAAATAGGTTTGTCTTCTAACAAAACTTCCATGCAAGCTAAGGCTGAATTTGCAAGAGAATCAAGATTGTATCCTCCTTCTAGTGCCAAGACAATCCTACCTTGAGCAAAATCCATCAACTGGAAAAAGAAACGTTGCATTAAATGGAAAAGATATAGAAAACAATCTTTTCAGATATAAATAAAAGAAGCAACAATGTAGATCTCACTTCAAAAAATTATGAACGGGAAAGGGTACTTAAAAGTTATAGATCAACTACACTGGGCACAGGGAAATCAAAAGGGAGAAGTTAAGGAAATGATAAAAAAAGAATCACTAACCTTCTTCAACAAAACTGAATATCCATGAGGTGTTAACCGACATCCCCCTAGAGGATCACCAAAAGCTGTTACAAACAACATATAAGTAAGATTTATAATGATGGAGAGACTTAAAAGCAGCCGAAACTCCAACAATTGTCAATGTCAATGCGTAAGTTGGTTTATAACCATCAAACCTGCATCAAACCCTGCAGACACTAGAATTATGTCAGGATTAAATTCCTTAGCAACAGGAACTAAAACATGGTCCCAAACTGCTAGATAGTCAGCATCCCCACAGCGGCCATTCTCCCAAGGGACATTTATATTATATCCTGCACCTGGCCCTTCTCCAACCATGGTGTAAAACCCATCAAAATTAGCAGGGTAAAACCTACCAAACTCATGTCTGCAAGAGAAAACAAAGTAAAGCGTTCACATAAGTTAGGTGCAACAACAATATGCGAATAAATATCATAAAAAAAAACATATTCAATTTGAAAACCTGCACTTACAGAAAAAAGAAAAAGTTGAACAAACATGGCAAAAAAGATTTAAAATATGAAAAACAACCAATAGCATATACAATTGCCACAAGCAAATTAAGGGTAAGAACATATACAAAGTGATACACAAAAATCATTGGCTCATACTAGTTCTGTACCTGTGAACAGAAAAGAAAAGAACACGAGGATCACTCCAAAAAGTTTTTTGAGTACCATTACCATGATGAACATCCCAATCAACTATCAAAATCTTGTTTATACCAAGTTCAGGCTGAAAGAAAACATGAATGAATTAAAAATTCAATATTGTAACTTTCCGTGAAGACTTAGCAAGCTTCATTGAAAAATAGGAAAAATGACTCTGACTTGTAAAATCTAGCTCTCGTTTCTTACCCTTTGATCAAGTAGAAAACTTGCTGCTATGGCTATATTGTTGAATAAACAAAACCCCATTGCTTCATCATATTCAGCATGATGTCCAGGTGGCCTAACAATAGCAAAAGCAGAATTCAATTCCCCTTTTGCCACTTTCTCAGCAACCTATATGACAAAAAAATTTTCTGTTTTCAGTTTTTTAATTTTAAAATGCGAATCTAATGTTTATAGAGAATACTTTTATAATGTACCTCAATGACAGAGCCGGCTGCAAGGTATGCAGACTCTGATGATCCTTCATTCAAATATATAGAATTTAACTTGGAAGCAATCCGATTTCGCTTTGAATACTCTTTGGAGCTTATATTTCGAATCAGATTAACATGGTTTTTGGAGTGAACAGCGCAAATATATTCATCCTTGGCTTCTTTTGCATTTAAAATCACACATCTAAAAGATAAAGACAACGAGAACAAAATTTAAAAAAAAAATAAGAAAGAAATGAAATTAGGGTGAGTTTGGATGGGTGATTAGGTGCGATGCGGTGTATTTAGCTTACTTTTTTTTTATTTCACGCTACAATATCGCTACCGTATTTAATCTCACCGCCAACACTGTTTTTATACTATCAGCAGCTAAAGGCACCGCCCGTCCAAACTTATACATCCAAACTTATACAGTTAGATATTAGGGTTTAGGATAACAATACGTTTCCAATTCAAATAAATTGAAGATTTGAAATGAAATTTGCAATAGAGATCATTTTCATTTACTTATTACTCTAAAAATTGACTTTAAAAAGGAATTCTCAGCAGAAATAAACCGGGAGAAAATGGAAGGAAATATCAGATTAGTGGGTGAAATTTTTAAAATATTACCTTTGCGGAATGCCGGCGAGTTCAAGCTTGTTCCATATAACAGTGATTCGATCAGGTTTCTCGGGATGATCATCGCCATAAGGAGTTCGATGCTTACACATCCTCTGATCGTAAATTAAGCCTACCCGCCGTTCATTTTTGGCATCGTTCATGCGGTTGTAGTTACTCCTGCCCCCACCTGATCCCTCCTCCATCATGTCTCCCTCTCTTTCTCTGTGTTGCTTAGCCTCGGAGTCTTAGCAAGTGAAGAAGTGAGAGAGGAAGCAGCAGTCAAAGTAAGCGAAATTTGTGTTCGAAAATTAAAATTTTGAAATTTGTTCCCCCATTTTGTCCCTTTATTTTGGAAAGCTTTAAAAGGGAATGTAGTTTCTTTTTACGACCATAAGTGACACGACTTACTAGTTTGATTTGACCGACGATCTATATTCCATTTACTTTCTAGTATACAACGACGCAGGTTGGTTTTTTTTATACAAATAACCCTAAAATTTTTTATTAATTATGAAAATGACCTATGCTTTTTATTATATACAATCTGAAATTTACAATAAAAATTGGTGAAGTAAAAAAGTTTAGCGTCACTAATATACCATGTCAGTAAGCTCAATAAAAAAATTATTTTTGTGGTGGCATCATTTGTGGTAGAGTCATGTAGAATGACGTCACCTGTATAAGTATCAAAGAAATACTACTCTTTTTGAAAAATTGGAGAGTCAAAAAATAAATATGGTGGTGGAGCCAAAATATTTGGCGTCGCCACTTTTGTATGTGCCCGTGTAAATTTTTTTTTAGTTTTTTTAAATTTTAAAATTATAAAAAATTTAATTTTTTATTAGGTGGAGCCATTCTAAATGGCGCCACCACTTTATGTCAAATCTTTTTTAATAAATGTGTTTTTTTTTATTTTAAAAAATAATATTTATTTGGTGGAATCATATAGAATAGCGTCACCAGTATATTCTATATGTTTTGTTTAAATGTGTTATTTTTTAAATTTTTTTAAATAATATTTTATTTGGTGGTGCCATATAAAATGACGCCACCAGTGTATTTTAGTATGTTGCTTTTTAATTTAAAATTTTTAAAAATAATATTTTATTTTTATGGCTTCACCACCTTAATTATTTTACATATATAAATATTGTTTAGGCTTTTTTGTAACAGTTGAACTGGAAGAGAAGAAAAGAGAGAAATTGTTGTGTTTAGTAGGAGAGCTCAAAAATTCTAGTGAAGATGAATAACTCGGTGTTTTTTGTGTACGTTCTTTTTTATGGTGAAATTATAGAAGGTAATGTTGGTTGTGTATTTCAAGGTTGGCAGAGAGTAGGGTTGCGATTCCATAAAACTATGAAACTAGAATAAATGAATAGGAAGATCTGTGCGAAAATAGCTAACCGTTGTGGAAGGTTGATGTCCAGATTATTTTACAAGTTCCCAATATTTAAAAATCCGTTGAAATTTTGTGAAATGCAACTATTATATAATGATGACTTGGGCACTATGATGGAAATATGGTGGTCAACTGGGAGTAGAACCCCCAACCAGTTGAGTTATTTATTGAGTTAACTGACTTAGAGCCAATTGAGAATGTTAGTCCAATAAGTCAACATCGCAAGTTTGACTTTGATCTTAATATTGAATGAACAGATCAATTAGACTACGGAGGGACATCGCAGATGCACGGAAATCCATATTATGGTGGGAGTTCGTATAACAACCCTATTCCGAGTCCTAGTTTACAAATACATCCGAAGGTGATAGGTACCGAGGCAGACGTCAAATAAGGGACCAATAATGGTGAATATTCTAATCAGGACGTTGAAGATTTTAGTGACCCTGATATTGATGAGGTTCCAGACAATATTAACGATAAAGATCCAGAGGAGGTTGAAGATGCTCATGTCCCTTCTTTTAGTAACCCAAGTCTTGGCATTATTTTACGGAATGACCCTGGGGGCGACATGTTGAGCATAGATCCTGATGCAACACATGCATCCGAGTTTCTTAAGTATGCTGATATAGTCCCTGCTCACAGATCGATGTCAAATTCGCAGTTGGAAGAGTTGTTCGTTGGGCAACGGTTCGGGAACAATGCAAACTTTATGTTTGCCATCAAACAGTGCAGGATGAAGGTGTCAATTGATTACAATGTCACCAAGTCTACACCGATATTATATGTTGGGGAATGTTGAAGAGCTGACGATGGGTGTGGCTAGCGAGTTCGAGCTGTATTTATATAGATGACTTAACAGTAACAAATATGAAAATTAGAAGAGCGTCATACATACACTGCCACACGTATGACTCAAGACCACCAGAAATTAGATGTCAAAAGTATCTGCAACTGCATCATGCCATTAATGAAAGATAGCCCAACCATTCCTGTGTCGAAATTGATTACAGACGTGCAAACCCGATTCCAGTACAGAGTGTCGTACAGAAAAGTATGGTGAGCAAAACAAATAGTCATGGAACAATTGTACGACGACTAAGATGAGTCATATAATAAACTTCAGGGGTGGATTTCAGCGATGGTGGAGTATGTGCTAGGAATTGTCATGGACTTGCAAACGTTGTCTTACAGAGGCTCGAATGGACAACTTGAACTGGGGAGAAGAGTTTTTCATCGATTGTTCTAAACTTTTGATCTATGTGTTAGGGCCTTCTCCCATTGCAAGCCGCTTGTGCAGGTTGATGAAACGTGGCTTTATGAAAAATACACACAGATACTTCTGATTGTGGTCGCACAATACAGTAATTGAAATGTACTACCAATCGCCTTTGCCATCGTGGGAATTTTTCATTAGGAACTTACGAAGGCATTTTGTCAGGCAAGACAACATTTACATTGTCTCCGCCAAATTCAAAGGCCTTAGTTCTACGATTCAACAATCCGAGGTTCAGTAAAGGTCCATCTACTACATTCGTCATATCGCTATAAACTTGTACAAGGAGTACAAAAACAAATACTAGCGCAAACAAATCGTGAACATGGATAAAATATTGTATTTAAATTTGCATCTATAAATATTTTGAGTCCATTTACTAAAAGCGATGGTAACGTGTTTTATTGGGATACATACATAAGGTACGAGCTGAAACTACACTGATTCAAACATAAGCTGGTTAGGTTAGAAACTGATATGGCGGTGTCCAATGCTTCTATCAGACAGTGGTTGGGCAACATAGAGTCATGGCAATGGGCTCAATATTTTAATAATGGGTACCGATATGCTCATAAGATAATCAACCTCATTAAAACTGTTAATTCCGTCTTGAGGCATACGCATCACTTGCCAATTTCACCAGCTTTCTCAGCCACATTTTACAAGCTGACAAACTTAATACCCAAAATGGGGTTGAGACAAGTAAAACAGATGGAGGCAGGATACGTGCACATCGAAGGTGTTAAGAATGGCATGGAAGAGAACGTTCAAAGGGCGAGGTCGATGGATGTAGAACTACCCAAAACTTGAAAACTTTCTGAGTGATAGAGTACATCAGCAGTCAGTCAAAGATTCGCCACAGTCTTACAGAGTTGATCTTCGAAACAAGCGTTGTGAGTGAGGGAGGTTCTAAACACTACAATACTCGTATGCGCATATGGTTATAGTGTGTGCAATCTTCAATTTGAATGTCGAATAATATATCGACAATGTGTACACACTTGAACGTACATTGCATATTTGGGGTAACGAGTTTCCCGTATTGAGGAATATATTGACATGAGAAGTGCAATCGCCTGCGTTTAAGATATTGCCAAATAGGTCAATATGTAAGAAAGTCAAATGTTGACCAACAACGACGAGGATTCAGAATTATATGGATATTAGAGAAGAGTTCAATCCAAAACATTGCATCATATGTAGAACAGTCAGCCATAGTCGGAGCAAGTGTCCCCATGGAAACGTTTATATTGGCTAATATTTACGGTCTAGAGGAAATTAAATGTTGTACTCGATATTTTCATTTTATGGTCTTATGGAAATGAAGTTTGTATTGTTTAGTGTTAAAGTTTTATTTAAAATTAATTTATACAGCTTTTAATACTTTCAAAAATATTATAAGATATACAAAAAATAATAATACATAAGTTGTGAAATTATAAACCAATACCACAAATATGATATAACACTTGAAATTTATATGTATCAAAATTGGAATAAACTAAGAGTGGTATCGTCATTCGGGGTATAGCAGTCTACGAGCCTCCATTGATGGGGTGGACGTTGGGGTGTACTATATACATTAAGAGGATCAGGTGCTAGACCAAACATGGCCTGAGACGGGGTGGAGTACATGGTGTCACCAAACATATCAAATATTATCGGTGGTTGCAGTTGCATGTAAGTTGAATTGGAATAGTCTATCTCCGAATGATATACATTGCTCTAGGACCCATCACCAAAAGTACCAACCCATTGGTCCGGTGAAGTGCATGTGTTCAAAGGTTTGTCTTCCGAGTTGGGCTCCACCATATATTGGTCCTTTAGGTCGGGCTCCACCATAGGTTGACTTCCACGTCTATAGTCGTGATCCGGTACTATCATAAGTTATCCACCATATAAATAATTGCGTCATCGGTCATGTACCACTGTATGTATTTAATCGAAGGACTGAAATCAAACATACAGTTTTGAATCTCAGGTCGTCTATCCTCCCGGACATTCTATAGTGTTATATAACGTTAATGTTTCATGTTCTAATCCGCTTCGTCTTTTCCCCTCATGGTCTTACTGTGGACATTAGCAAATTGTTGTGGATCAACTGGTACAAATTGCTGCATAACCCGATCGGCATTGAACCACTCAATGGTTGAGAGTTGAGCACCGACATGTTAATGCACCATACATGGGCTTTGGCGTGAACCTGCTGTGGAATAAGGATCGTAACATTCAGTGCGAAATACGGCATCCACAGGAACTGTACAATATAACAAAATAGGTCAAATCACATACTGCAAGTGGATAAGTTAAATCAATGTTACTTAAGTTAAATCAATGTATATTACTTTCTCTTTGGCGGATGCCTCTATGATCTAGCAGTCAATGGTTAATGTATTACTCGCACCAATTTCCAGAGACGTAACCCATCTGAAACCGAAACAAACACGTTAGCACTTAAACTTGGGAAAATATTATCCACACTTATGAGTCGTTAAATGTTAAGTATAATTTTGTCTTTACCTATTTACAAGTGACCACGTATATGGTTGGTGCCTAACAACAGCTAGAAATGGCATTGTCGAAACTATTTTTATTTTTGGAAAAAAACAAAAATTAGTTGTCGACTTCAAAAAAACAAAAATTGGGAGTCGCCACCGATCTTTTATTGAGGTGTGATTGGATCACCTAAAAATAGCTTTGGTCTACATGTTTTAGAAAAATGGATCCGGGAGTCGGTTACGTACGAGGAAGGATTAGCACCCTCGTAACGCCCAAAATTGGTACCTAGTTAATTAATTAGTGTCTTAATGTCGAAAATTTAAAAATATGATCCTTAATAAAAACTTAAAAAACGTTAATTATTAAGACTCTTATCATTTCGGAGAAAAAAAATGTCACACCCAATGCGTTAGGGCACGACATTCTAATTCCTCAAAAATGAATTAGTCCAAAATACTCGTGTAATAAAATTTAAAAGAATATTCATTTGTTTAAGATTTATAAAGAAATCGAGGCCCAGTACGTTAGGGCAAAATTTTTCAAAATCCTAAACTTGGAATATTTCCTTTGTTATTATTTTTTAAAAAAATCTTTGTCTCGAGAAATCAATACGTCACATCCAATACGTTAGGATACAAAATATTAAATTCCCGACAACAAGCTTTTCATTTTATTTTTTTGATTAATGAGCAATTCTCGATTGTTAGATTTAACGAAGAAAATTGGAACCCAATACGTCAAGGCTCAATTTTCTTGAAAATCCTAAATACGAGTATTATCTCAATTTTGAAAATTTTAAAATCGAGTAAAAAAATGATGTAATGCTACATTAAGTGTAAAATACAATAATAAATACAACAATGGCATAGAAATAAACGAAATTAATGTACATGAAAAACAACGACATGTAAAGTATCAAATGAACAAAATATAAATGAAAACATAAATCAATAAGCAAATGAAGGAAATAAACAAAAAAAAATATAAAGAGAAAAAGGGTTCAAAATATATACATGAAATTATAAAGAATAAAAGACATACACATTGGTTTACATATAAAATTTTGGACTATAGAATTTATAACAAAATATATATAATGCATTTACGAAAATAAAGAAAAATATATAAATATACTTATATATATTATAACATATGTGTTGAAAATATAAGTTTGTATTTAAAAAAATAAAAAAACATAGACATGTGCGTATATATATATATAAAATATTCATTAGAAAAATATATAAATACATACATGTACATATATACAAAAGTAAAAAAATTGAAACTAAATATAAAAGTATATATATGTATATAAAAGTTCGGAAGTAAAATAAAAATAAAAACATGTGTATAAAATATATATAAACATACGTATACTATATATAAAACAATATATATATATTACATAAAAACGATGCATGCGCATGAATATAAAAATAAAAATAAAAATAAAAATAAAAATAAATAATAATAATGATACAAGATTAATGATGCCACATAATAGTATTAATAATATTAAAATAATTAGTTTAAGAATAAAAAAACTAAAATAACAAATAGAGGATTAAATAGCATCAATAATCAAAGACCAATGAATTTAAAACAAAGAGTATAAAATAAAAAAAATATAAGGCCAAATAAAATGTAAACAAATTTGAAAATAATGAATTTGAAAATAAATAATAAGGGAAAAAGAGATTTGAAATCAACAATATCCAAATCAATAAATAAATTATACACAAATCAACAAAATAAGAACGCAAGAGAGAGAGAAATTTGAGGAAATACTCTTAAGAGTTATTATTACTCCCAACTTCAGTCCCTTACAATGAAGGGAGATGCCTCTATTTATAGTTGAGCCTCCCCAAATCCAACGGTACAGATCAATTATATCAACGGCTAAGATTAAAAGGTATCTACAAATTAAATCTCTAAGATTACAAAATCATATCTTTTAAGATTGCATATATCATATCTAAGATTGCATATATCACATCTAAGATTGCATATCATATCTAAGATTGCATAACATATCTAAGATTACATATCCTTGAAGATTATGTTTCCATATGTGAGCCCGGGCTAAAATTGGGTATTATAAGCATCATGTACAGAGCTTAGGACTATAGCAGCCTCACACAACCAATCATGTTACTTACCCTATGTTTTGTTGCTCGACAAAAGTCACAGTACAATATGGCCAACACTGTTGATCTCCAACTATAAGTACCAGCACGATGGAAATCTTCAATAGAGGCAAGTACTTTAAGTGGACCCTATTAGACGTGTTGTCCGACATAAGTAACCCCTAGTCAGCTGCATAATATAGGCTTGAGCAGCACACATCACCTCCTGCTCAGTGGCAGTGCTCGATAACTCCTTGAAATTTGCTCTCAACCTTACCAATGTCAAGCACGTGAAATTCTGTTCACCATCACCAGGGGACCTTTCAAGCAATATGTGGCATACTACTGAAGGTTCCAATAATTTGCTTTAACCCGTCACTGTCAACTCGTAACCCAAGTTGCATAGCAACGTCCTCCAATGTGATATTGCACTCCCTGCACTGCATAATGAAGGTGTGGGTCTGTGACCACTACTGCTCAACCAAGTCCCTCAGGTCGAAATGCGACGTCCCCAAATCTCACCAACTGTAAGTATGGCATGATCCGCTCATCCAGATCGTACTTGGGAAAATGGAACTAGGACCTAAAAACACGATACCTATCCTGTATGGTAAAATTTTTATAAAAATATGATAAATCAAGTATCTATATAATTTAAACATAAAATTGTCAATATTTTCAAGTAATTCTCCAATCTATTTGCTTCTCTGTACCTACTATATACTATATATTTATTTGTTTAACTCATTAAAGAAACTGAATTTTGCTAATAAAAAAAATTAAATAATTCAAATAAGATCCAAAAAAAATTATACATTTTATTTAGTTTTTATTTTTTTGATAAACTTTACAAATTTAATTTTATCACTTAGTATAAAATTTTAAAAATAAGGTAACCTGTATTTGGCCCCTATATTCTTCAAATATTTTTTTTAATTTAAAATAAATATTTAAAAAATACGATAAATTATGTTTTCGGGCCTTTGGCTTTTCTTTTTTCTGTTTGATCACAAGTTTTTAAATATTTTAAAAAATACAATAAGTTTAAATCAATTTAAAATATACCACACTTTATAAATAAAAAATGATGCAGGATAAAAATTTATTTTATAGCAAGTATGAGTATGCTCATTATTTTTCTATGTTCCTCCATTCGTCGGAGATCTTATCCCGTACCTATATTAGATAGCATATGGATTGGACATGGATAAGGATGAGACCTGCAGGTAAAATAATATTTATATTTTTATCATTTCTGCATAGGATTTTAAATTTAGTAAATACACAAATTTAAATCCCATAATATTTACAGTTCAAAAATTCTAAGCTTCGTCCTATTGTTTAGTGATAAGTGCAGAAACTTCAAAATCAATGCATCATAATATTAGATGAAATGCGCATGTATATACTGTTGTAAGGCTTGCAAACAAAAGAATAACTCAACTAATATATATATACCGATTTACAGGTAAATACATATGTAAATAGTAATAACATACAACTAAAAGAAGATAAAAAGGGAGAAAAAGAGTGGCTAGAAACAACCAAATGTAGATCAATTTCATGCAACCAAAACAGTTAGGAAAAAGCGATTTAACATCAAACACGTAGAGCAAAATAATGCTAAGTTAGAAAAATCTAGAAACCAAAACAAAATCTTTTTTTATTTAATTTATAATTAATTTTATTGTTTCGTTGATCCTCGATGAAGTGTTACTCGAGAAGATATTTTGATATCTGCATAATTTTAAAAAATGCATAAATTAAATATAATTAATTATTACATTACAATAAATACTTTTAATATAATACATGCACATCAAAATATATTTGCATACCTTGTATTTATTAACTTCAAAATAAATACAATTTTTTTCTTCTCTTTTTTTCCTTCAAAATTTTAAGGGGGACAAAAGCAGCCCAACATTTCTTTTTAAAATGTTGATCCGGTCTCTTCTCTTCTCCCATTCTAATTTTTTTAAAGTTATTAATTAAATTGACCATGACCAGTCACATCGTTGACGTCGCTGATGCTGCTGATGTGGTGTGGCCAGTCAATATATTTATTTTTTTATCCTTTGATTTTTTTATTTCTTTTAAAAATGCCATAGATTTTTTACAAATCAGCCCTTTCTCATTTTTTAGTCAATTCAATCCCCCACTTTATTTTTTCTCATTTTTCCCAAATTTTCTTTATTTTTTGGTCCTCTATTTCTTGATTTCTATTAAAAATGTCCCTTTAATTTTTTTGATTTCACATTACATAAATGATTTACATGAAAATTACTTGCATTGCTAACATTACAAATAGCTATCAATTTAAATAATTCAAAAATTATATTTTACAATATATAATTTTACATTTCAAACATTCTAAAATAGTTTCACTTTAACTTACAATATATAATTTTGCAACATGAGCAACTTCCTCAATACTAAAAAAAAAAATTAAACGATTTTGTTTAAAACTGACAACATTTTGTCTTACAAACAAAGCATAATTAAACAATTTTGTTCAAGACCGACAATATTGTGTCTTACAAATTGAAAAATAAATTTTTAACCGCAACAAAAGCGACTTTCTCAGTACTATTATATTGCAGCTCGGATGCTGCTGATATTGATTATCTCACCAGTGCGTTTCGATTTGAGATTCCTTAAAACCTTCAAACATCATGTTGGCCCAGAGAATTCCAAATAATCCACCCGTTGGCTGCATAACCAATTTGAACTCGTTAACGGAAAGATTTACATAATCAATTTGAACTCGTTACCGAATAAATTACTAGCAACCAAAAATAACCATTAAACATAAAAACATAAAAAAAGCACTCCTCATCTCTCTCCCCTTCATCCTTAAACATGATATAATTAAAAAAAATTCTCCAACTTAGAGTGATCTGCGGGTTAGGGATATATATAGCTATTTGATCATGCGATAGAGAATGACTATGTCAAATAAAATATTACTTTTTAAAAATTTTAAATTAAAAAAACAACACATTAAAAAAATACACATTATACTGGCGGCACCATTTTATATGACTCTACCAAATGAAATATTATTTTTTTAAAATTAAAAAAAAACACATTAAAAAAAGATTTGACATAAAGTGGTGGTGCCATTTAAAATGGCTCCACCTAATATAAAACATTTTTTTATAATTTTAAATTTAAAAAAATTACACTGACACATATAAAAGTGGTGGCATCAAGCTCTTTGGCTCCACCACCATATTTATTTTTTGATTCCCAATTTTTCAGAAATAACAGTATTTTCCTAGTATTTATATAGTTGGTGCCATTTTACATGGCTCCAACAAAAAAAATCAGTTTTTATTAAGTTTGCTAATATGGCGTGTTGGTGGCGCCAAACTCTTTGGCTCCACCAATTTTTACTGTAGATTTCAGATTATTTACGTGTATAATCAAAAAAATGAGTCATTTTCATAATTAATAAAAAATTTAAGGTATTTTGTATAAAAAAGCTGACGCACGTTAATCGCTCGCCTCTCTCTTGGTTTTTGTATTTACTTGGTAATTATTCTCTTATTAAGGTTTAAATATTTTTGGTCTTAATTTTAGTAATTGTTCTCATATTGGAGTTAAATTTCTTTTTATCCAAGTTAGACCTTAAATTTGACAATTATTTTTATATTGAAATTTGAATTTTTTTTGTTTAAGTTAATCCTTAATATTTTCATAAAAATCCTAAAATTCAAGTAAAAATAATTGTCAAGTTGAGATCCCCAATATGGGAACAAGTATCAATTTTAGAGGCTAACTTGGGACCTGAGCTTTTTCTTTATTCAAATTAGTCTTTGATACTTCAAGAAAGTTGGAGACAAAAAAAAAATTCAAGCCCAATATAAGAATAGTTATCAAGTTTAAGAAATAATTTGAACAAAAAAAAGTTCAAAACCTAATGTATAAACAATTAACTAGTTCAGACCCAAGACAATTGTCAAGTTCAATGATTAACTTGAACAAAAAAAAAATTCAAACCTCAATATAGAAATAATTATCTAATTCAAGCCCCAAATAATGCATTAATCCATTTTTGGATATAGGTAAATCACTGCTACCGCATAGGATCTAATGAAAATCTTCTCAATGATTTTTAATATTTTTTAAAAAAAATATTGACAACAATTATTTTAAAATTTTAAATTCAAATTAGAAATTTATTATATTTCCAGTTAATTTGGTTAAACAATTTTCTTTTCCTTGCGTTTCTCTTGTTCAACTCTGTATGTATATTGTCCACCTTGGATTTGACTATTAACTCGAGCGAGTCTCCAACTTGCTTTGAGTGTTCCACCTATTCCTTCAATATATACGTTGCTTGAATTCTCTCATGTCAACTTGACCCTCTTAGAGAAAAACCTTTTCTAACAATAAGTGATTCTAAGAGTGTTTCACGGACGAATTCTTGCCACAAACTTCAAATGGAGTGGCTGAAAGGATATAGTCGCGATCTGGGTGTATGTTCTGTTATCCATGCAGAACTATGGGGGATCTGGGATGGCCTACGGTTGGCATGGGACATGGGTTTTCGGCGAGCGTTACGGAATGTGATAACAAGTTGGTGGTGCAGCTGCTAAGTTCAACTGAGGAGAAAGATGTTTAGTTGGTGAAGCAAATCGTGGATTTGTTGAAGAAAGCGTGGGATGTTAAAATAACGACTGTCAAACCAAGTTGCAGACCACATGGCGAAGATGGGAAAAGTAGCATATTTTTAGCTGCAAATTTTCGACCAAGCTCCAATTACTGCTTAGCCTTTGCTGCAAAATGACTTGCTTTCAGTCCTTTGACTGAGCTTTATTATTACAGAAAAAATAATGTTTTTATCTTCTTCTTTTTTAACTTTTTTGACTTTCTTGCTTTTTCTCATTTATAAGTTTCTTTTTTTTTATTTTATCCATTTATGAGTTGTACATCAGCTTTCATTACTTTTCTACATTTGTATTTTTTTAATTGCGTTACATATTTTATCAATTTACATCACATTAAAGTTAGATTTTAAACTCTAATGTTTTATGTCTTAGGATTAGAGTTTTATAATTTTATAAAAAAATATTAAATTAATTTTACTTAAATCTCAAAAAATGATAAACGAGGTTGATTAATAGGTGAAAATAGAAAATTTGAAAAAAAAAAGTTAACTTAGACGGGCTTAACAAGTAAAAGGAGAAAAAAATAAAACAAAAAATTTGATTAGAGAGTTTGTTATTCCTAGACTTGTTCATTGTCGGGTCACCCGACCCGAAGACTTACCTGAAAAATGAGAGGGTTTGGATAAAAAAATATAGGCCTAAAAAAAATTCAAATTTGAAAAAAAAATTGTTGTTGCTTTTTAGTGTTTTTCACTATTTTGCTATTATTTTGCTATTATACTGATACTATTTTATTGCTATTATTTGGATATTGTATGACTTTTATTTTATTATTAATTTTGCTACTATTTTAGAGGTATTTGTTTTGTAAGTTGCACTTACCTTAGGTCACGTTTGGTTCGCTGTATTGGATTAGAGGTGTATTGGATTAGAGGTGTATTGGATTAGAGGTGTAATGGAATAGAGGTGTAATAACAAATCAACTGTTTGGTTGAATGTAATGGAATAGAGGCGTAATAGTAAAACTGTGTTTGGTTGAATGTAATAGAGGTATAATAGCATAATGGAGAAAACTAAAATGACCAGAATACCCTTAGCATAAATTTGTTTTGGTAAATGATTATTGTTATTGTTATTTAAATTTTAATAAGATTATTTATTATCAAAAATAAATAATTTAATCATATTTAAACATAATTATTAAATATATTAAATATATTATAATTAAAATATATAATTTAATAAAATTCTTAATAATTAATATTCTTATATGAATTTACTCAAATCATAATATATGATACTATAAAAGATAATTTGAAATGATTAATATTAAATATATTTTAATTAAAATATATGATTTAATAAAATTTAAAATAATTATAACTAATAAATTATCTTATATGAATTTGTATAATTTAAAATAATTATTATTACATATAATTTAATAAGATATAATTTCATAAAATTATTGATAATAAATTTTCTTATATGAATTTATTAATTTAAAATAATTTATATAATAAATCTATTGTATAACTTTCTCAAAGAGGTTCTTTCATCGTCGGGCATGGGTGTTGAAACCAGATACTTTAAGAAAAATGAATACTCTGACAGGGGTATAAAAAAGGGATACTTCAAGCAAAATGAAGAGTCGGAGAAACATAGCTCTGTATATTCTCTCAGTTGCTATATTTTTTGGTTTTCTTACCTTATTCTCTGAATTTTCTTCCTCAATGAGGTTCTTTTTTATTTTTTGATTTTAGCTTTGCCCCTATGGCATGAACCTTGTGATGAATTAAAAAATTAAAGAAATATATAAAAATGGGTAAAATTACAATGAATCATTACTCCAAAGTTATAAACTAGTTATTCTAATATGATATTAAAATGCCAAGAGTGCAAAACAAATAATTTTCCAAGGATACCAGATCAGAAGGGACTTAAAAGGCCAACTAGACAGAGAAATTCAAGCAGATGCATCGCCGTATTTCATCATTGATATGTTGCATTTTGGATCATAATTCAAATTCAACTACAAATTATAGGTTAATGGGTTTGAAGCAGCACCAACAACTGTAGCCATGGGATTCGACAAATTGGGAGCAGCAAGAATTGCAGTAGTGGTGTTTGATGGAACTGTAGTTCCTACATTCAAACAAGTTCAGTCAGTTAAGTATCTAGCATTTCAATATGATTCAACAAGCATACAACTATGATAAAGAGGAGTTACTCTTAGTAACTAGGAAAAATATGACATAAAAAGACATCAACTTATTTTTCCCATGAAGCAAAAAAAGAACATCTTAACACCATACATCAATGGCAAGCAAGACCAAGTCATTTTGCCTCTATATTAATGGATTTTCTAGCAGCAATCTGAAACACAACTCCATAAGTTAAGCTATCATAAAGATACAATTATGGCTATAATAGTGGACCTTTATAAACTTTAAAATATAGCAGCCAAGTACATTGAATAATAAACTTGAGCAAAAGGCTGCAGAAGAAAAAAGCAAACTGATTTCTATGATAGAGAAATCAATGCCCGTATTGATAAAGAGAAGGCCAACAACCACAATAATAAAGAGACATTTAAGCCATCTAAGAAAAAACATAAGCATCCATGTTAATCAGATTCACCATTTTGACCATGCAACAACTTATAGAAAGATATAGAAAAAAACGCTTATGAAAACAACTAAACATGAAAAAATACCTGCATATATCGCACAACAGTACTAGTATAATCAACAGCTCTCCTTTGGGTCAGCCTTCTCATTCTTTTCGCAGCAAATTTGTCACCATGAGCTGAAAGAAGTATTTAATAGAAAAAATAAAAGAATTTTGTCAGAACTAAAATTTAGATAGCCTAACTTTCCAATCATTTCAAAGGAAAACCGTAAACTCAACAATTTCAAGGATTAAACTGTGGGGGTTTTAAGCATTTTAACCATCTACTTTGAGGCCAAGGAAGTATACAGCAGTAAAATTTTGCAATTTTCTCTCAAGGTCTGCACATATGTTCTATGCTTATAATCAGATTTCCTTCTAAAAGTGACAAACAATCCAAACTAGAAACACAGTCTAATTTGAAGTAGAAATCTATTAGACTGTTGTACCAACGACGATTTAGCACCAAAACTTAATATCATAGTCAAATATGGTTCAATGACAAATATATAATTGCAAAATCATCACATCAATGTCTCCTTTCACATCCTCTTCAACTGTCATTACAATTTCTTCAAACAAGATGTTCCAGAACCAAACATCCATTACTCATCATCATTGGTTTTTCAACAAAAAAAAACATAAACAGATCAATAAAAGTTAAAAAACCGACATTTGAAGTTACCCGAAGATGCTCAATGAAAAGATTAAAACCGCATTAAATTAGATATCAAGAGAAGTTTCAAAGTGAACTGGTTGATATTTGTATCATTACAAACTTGTAAAAGGTTACACACGAATAAAAAAATAACTTGTCAGAGACTGTGGATCACCTAGTTGATGACAACTAATCTCCCGACATATATTTTGAAGCTCAGAAGTTGGTGCTTTAGAGTTTAGGCTCAAGGAAGCGAGCACCTAGTGAAAAGCAATGTACCATTCTAAGCGAGAAAAGAAAAAATCCATATAATACTATAACCATACAATGCAAATTCAGAATTGGGACTTATCAAGGCTGTCAAAATAAGGATGATCCATAGCTGCTTTTGCTGATATTCTCTCTGCAGGGTCATATTTAAGCATCTTCTGCAATAACCAAAAACAAGAAGCTATTAGCCTCCAAAATGTGCAAGTAATAGAGAAGTAAATCAGTAAATCATGAGCATGAACTAAATGTTGTCATTGTCACAGACGGTAAACCCTTTTTATGTGTTATATCATTCCGAAATTATTTGGCAATGATCATGTTGTATGACTTGAAATTGGCATCCTTGCAAAAAGGCTAAGGAAATAGGAATTAAAAGAGTAAAAGGCACCAAACAGACTACTTTCAGTTCCTTCTTTTGCTGTGCATATACCTATGCATTAAGGTCAGTGGACATATAGAACTGATAAATTTCATGTATATCACTACTTGTTCCTTTCTATTCTTTAAATATTTGACTTTGAACATATGATCATAGATTAAAAAGCTTTTATTGACTTGAATCACTCTGACCATTGCTATAATCCTAGTATAACATGCAACGAAATTCCAAGTGAATTCTAAATAGCTTCGATGCTTTTTCTATCAGTATTCTCTACCCCCTTAGTCCTATTCACATGGCCTAAATGTTAATCATGCTAGACTTTATTTTTTTCTCTCAAAATTCTTCCCCATGGCAAGACTGCAATTGTGAGTTGAAGACGACCTGCACTTGGATAAGTGTCAAATACAAGTATTGTCCGACTCAAATATGCTTAGTTTTTTTTTTCATGCATTTTGAGAATCATATGAATTATTCATACTATTGTAATGTATTTAATTTACTATGATTGTAAACTAACAATTTTTTTCACAATCATTTTGGATTTTTAAATTAATCCATGACTATATAATTTGAACTTTTTGGGAGTTTGCTTGTTGGCAGCTTAATAGAAGTAAAAAAAAAATTCAACGGTACTTAATTTTCTTCTTAAACTCTAATATGTAGAATGGTTGCTGCTGAAATGAGACTATATCAACGGATATTTGTTTGAAACAAAGAATAAATCTACATTAGAAAACATGACTATATTATGATGCTTTGATTTGAACAGTTTGTTGATGTTTAGTAAAAGAATGAGGACTTACAGAGAGGAGATCAACCCCTTCAGGAGAAAGGGAAGGAACAGCGCGTTCCAAGTTCTGAAGCTCCCACCGTGGGTACACGTGCCAATCCCTTAGAGAGGTAACCCCAGGCCATTGCTTCTCAGTTGGGGTGCCCAGTAACCTTTTCAATTTTCACCCAATTAAGAAAAAAGAACGAGAAAAAGGGCGGTAGCTAGGAAGAGATACATTGGGAAGAAACAAATATACCTGAAAATGTGGAGCAATTGCTGGAATTCAGAATCCCCCGGGAACAATGCTTGCCTTCTAACCATTTCGGCGAAGATGCATCCAACAGACCACATGTCGACGGCGGTGGAGTAGTGAGTAGAACCAAGCATGGCTAAAAAACCGACAAAAAACACAGAATAGAAATGTTAAAAAGAATGGAAAAATCAAAGAAAAAACGCTTCACTCTTTCTTCAATGGATTAAGCTAGAATTTCCAATTTTATGAATATATTGAAGAGAAAAAGAGAGGGTTTTGGTGTGCGGAGCAGATAGTGTTGGGAGGAAATGGGGAAGGGAAATTTGATGCCGAGACGAGAAGAAACGGTGACGACAGATTAATCAACGGAATCAGTGGGAAATGGGAGGAGAAAATGATTAGGACGGAAGAGGAGAGGGTCGGGTAGGGAGGGAGGGTAAAACAGAGAGATGGGGAGGGAGGCCGGGCGTAATGGCTAATACAACGATTTGGGAACGGATTGTAAAACACGGGAATTTGGGGATTAGGGGCGTAATGTAATACGCGCGTAATGGCTAATACAGCGAACCAAACGCCGGATTAGGGGCGTAATGTAATACGCGCGTAATCGGGGCGTAATGGATTGGGTAATACGGCGAACCAAACACGCCCTTAGTGTTATTTAAGTATATTTATTTAAAAAATGTTTATTTTTTTCCATTTGTTGGGAAATATTTATTTTTAACCTTTTTAGCATATTTGATGTATTATATTTTTTGAATTTATTTTTATATAAAAATTTTAATATGGGCAGGTCGAGCTTGGGTATTAGCATTTTTATCCGGATCAGGCTTGTGCAAAATTTGAGACTCATTTTTCAAGTCAGACCAAGCCCGAGCCTAAAGTTTTTGCTTGACCCGACCCATCCCGACCCATGAACAACTCTAATTATTCCCTTTTTGGATGACGAACAATTAAAAGGTATTTGATCTTAATTTATCAAATCCTTAATGAATTTAAGCAAATTGAATGTCTTCCCCTTTTTAAAAGATTACATAAGCTTGATTTTTCTGAAAAAATTAAATCGGTAAAATTGGATGAAATTGATGGTGTGGATATGTAATTAGATGATATTTAGGAATATTAGAATCGAAATTAAGGCTTAGAGATAAAGTTTGAATAGTAAAACACCTATTTCAATAAAACTAGTTAAATTTTCGGTATGAGAAAAGTGAGCTTAGAGTGGTGATTTTGTTGTTGTTTTTTTAGTTTAAGGCTGCTTATAATGATTCTATATTGTATTTAATGTGTATGCAAAGTTTCAAACTCATCGGGAGGATTCACGAGCAATGCAAAAGGGTAATAAAAGCTTGTTTGACATTGTTGTGAAAGAGGTATTGACTAAAGTGAGTGGTTTGACATACTATATTTAAATTCCAGTACACAGGCTAAGGTAACTTATGTGAATCCCCACTTATGGTATGCGAACCTTAACTTCTTCCTTATGCAAATCCTCGTAATTTTGGTTGAATCGTTGAGTATATTCATTGTGCGATTTTAATGGTGCAAAATGCATGAACTTATAATATATATACATGGGCTTTATTTTGTATACAATATATATTGGGTGTTATATATATAATATATAAATGGGGGAGTGGGTAATATATATATGTGTGAGATTGGAGTCATATATAATATATATGAGTGGAGTCTGTTGGTGTTAAACATAGACATACGTATGCGTGCTTTGGTGCTATATATGTAATATATATGCGTCTTATATATATGTGGGTTGTAATATATGTATACGCGTGGGTGGTTATACATGTATAATATATATGCATGGCTTTATTTTACATAGTATATATTAATGGATTTTGGTATTATATATATAATATATATGCATGGTTTAGTATATATAATTACGGGAATGATTTTATATAATATATAAATTTATGAGACTTTTAATGTATGCTTAAAATTTGAAGTGACAATGGTCATTAAATAAATATGTATATATATAATATATATTCGTATATGATTTTGTAATATTTATGAATGAATATATGAATAAATAATATAATGTGGGCTCTTATAGCATGCAATTTTTATCGATAATGCATATCTATGCATGCACTAATATGTAAGTGAATTATGAGATTTATGATATTGCGAGCCAATTATATTTGTGTATTCTGTTATATTGTGAACCATGTTAACTTGGAGAATTATATTATTATGGCAAACTGTGTTAATTTGGTAATCTGTATTAATATGCGAACTGTATTAATTTACCAAACTGTGTATTGTGAGATTTTGAGTTGCATTGCATGTAAGCTAATGTATTACGTGCCCTATGCTAAATAAAATATGTGAACATTGATTTATGTGAGCTATGTCATGAATGATATATGAACTCTGATTATGAGTGCAATATATGTTGCATGAAAGTGATATTATACGTGAACCATGCTCTATTGCGAATTGAGAATTGCAAACTATGTTATAATGTGCGAGCTCTGCTTAATTGTAAGCCCTATTATATTGGATATAGTGAATGTGTTAAAGAGACAATTTGACATTGTGACTTTATAAAACCATTGGATATAATTGGCATGCTATAGGATTGTGAGTACTCACAATTTTTTTGTAATAGGCATTGTGGCCCAGAGATGTGTTGGAGAGATAAAGGAATGTCGATCATAGCTCCATTCACCGTAGATAGCGTGGTGTGTTTGGAGAGTGCGAGCATTTGTGCTACACTTATATTAGAGACAACGTAGAGCTCTTTGAGTCCAAAAGTGAGATGTGTTTTAGAGATCTGTTTATCCAGTGTGTGGTGATAGAGTCCACTTATAGGTGGTGATTGAGTCCTTGATAAGTTTCATAATCATAAAAATGTCAATTTATTAATGTTTGAGATATATGAGTTACGATGTGGTATGAATGAATTATTATACTGAATGAACTGTTAAATTGTATGAACTGTTATTATATATAAATTGTTTTTTCATATGAACAGATATTTTATGCGAATTGATAATTTATGTGATCTGCTCATTTACACGAATTACTTATTATATGTGCACTACTAATTTTATGAGAATTGTTATGTCGTACGAGTTACTACTTTGTATAGACTGTAATAATATGTGAATCGTTATAATATGTCACCCTTTAACCTACTGATGTGTTTATTTGTAATATATTTGAGCACTCACTGAGCTTTCATAAGCTCACTCTTTCTTTTATAACATTGCAGTGATATAGCGTGCGAAGAGGTGCGGAAGTGAGTCATCCAAGTGATCCAAATCGAGGCTATACTTGGGTATGTCATTGTGTTCCCAAACCCGATGAGGAAGGCAATGTGGGATCAAGTTATGGGATTTAGTATTAGACTTCTAATTTTCTCGTTGTAATTGGACACTATAGACTATTTAATTGTTTGGTTTAAAACTTTTATCATTGCATTAGATAGATGATTGAATGATGGATTATGATTGTTTGACAATTGGTTTAAATAACTGTTCAACTAACTTGTAAATGCAGGTTGAAGAGTCGCTGGACATCGAGGTAAGCCTTAGATGCTTTATGTGTGATTTGGATACAAACATGTACTTGGTATGCATGAGATGTAACACATAATTTAGTCAAGTCATGTAAACTGTTAAATATCTGCTAACCAATTAATTAATAATGTTATGTGGGTTGTGCAAGATGCTTTAATAAATTTTCCAAAATAAGACTTATACGTTTAATCCTACAATACTATTGTTAAACTTTGTGAAAAAGAGTTTTTTTCCCAACACGTTACTATATATTATGTTTTAAATCTAATTATACGTTTTTAAACTAAACAGTTTTACAAGTCCCTACAAATATAACCTTTTTAAAAAATACCCTACTGCATGTATGTATGTTTAACTAAAGTTTTCGAGGTAATTGTCTATTAAATATTAAATTGTGAATTAGTCTTTTTGTTGATTGTTGATCATAGTAGCACAACGGAAGCCTGATATTAGGTTTTTATTAAATATTCCATGATTAATTGTGTGGTGTGATTGGTAGGCTGGTGTGTTTTGTGGTGGTTTAAACGGAAAGTCACTTCGATGGCTAATGTGACATTCAAAATTTGGGTCGGATTGTCCTGACCGAGTTTGGAGCGTCACATTTGGCGACGACCTTAAGCCTCAACATTCGGCAAACTCTAGATCGTCCTCATACCACTCAGAGCTCCACCGGCAAGCACTTACACCTAACATTAAGGGTATTTTTGGCTCAGCATCTCCGGTCTTGCAATACCCCTTCACCCCCAATGATGGGGTATACGATTATACAACTTTCTGAAGTACACCAGAGGCTGGCTCGAGCAACTATCAAACGCCTCTTCAAGGTGCATGCCCTTGCCAACGTAGGAAGCCCAACCGTTATACGCCGGCCCCGAGGACGTCATTGGGGTCTAGACAGTTTTGATTTTATTTTGTAAATATTTACTTTGTAATTATTCTTCCAATACGAAAATTTTTAAATTTTTAACGTAATTATTTTTGGGCATTGAGTACAAAATATTAAGTAAAAAAAATAATTTGAACAAATAATAAGACGCAACAAAAAAAATTACATATACAAGAAAATACAAGCATTCTACAAAACTAATATACGGAAATATATAATTTGACCAACAAATAATAACAAATAAATTTTATTTACATATACAAAAATAATACGAACATTTTAGAAATTTGATATATGAAAATATAAAATTCGACCGGCAAATAATACGGACTAAAACATTTTTATAGATCCACAAATAATACAAATATTTTACAAAACTGATATATGAAAATATAAAATTCGACAAATAAATAATACGAACTAAAATTTATTTAGAATCAGGTCTACATTGCATTTAGTAATTTCAACCATGTTCGCCCGCCGTATTCTTTAATTGTAACCGGTATACATAGTTCGTCATCTATGGCGAATGAAGTCATTCGACTTTTGGTGGCATAATTTTTACGGTTTACGTGATAGTATATAATTTAACTCCGTTAAAACATGACAGTATATAATTCAACCCCAAATTTAGGTTGTAGACTCCCATATACTCTCATATGTAATCCACCACATCACACATATATGATTATACACTCCCAAATACGGTATCCCCATTTAATAGTAAACACCCAAACACTCCCATTTGATGATAATCTCAACAATTTTTTCCCATTCAATTATAATATTACAACTAAATAGCTTCCATATATATAAACTAAGAAGGTGTCGACCATCAGTATCCCAGCAACCCAATTTTTTTTTCAAATCTGGTACAAGGGCTCTAGCCATCAATGTCACAGCACCCGAAAAAGCTAATGCCAGCCATCTACTTCCCCCAACCCAATTTTTTTTATATGATAAAGGGGGTGTCGGTCATCACTGTGCCAACATCCAAAAAAAAAATTATGCTGTAAAGTGGTGCCGGCCACTTAAGTCTCCCAACCCAATTTTTTTTAAATATTGGTACAAAAATATACCAATATGCTACGGTTTGAAAAAAAATACATGGGTGTCGACCATCCAACGTCCAGCACCCAAAAAAATAATTTTTTAACCTCTGACACAATCATTGGGCAACGATTGTGTTAGATTTTTTGGTGGTGCCAACCATTGAGTCTCCCCAATCCCATTTTACTGTTCATTTTAGGTCATTTGGGTGATTGTCTTTGAACTTGGGTATTTTTGTAGTTGTTCATTTTTTTAGGTCATTTGGGTAAGATAGCCACAAAATATCCATGTTTTCCAATTTTTAATGTTTATCCTTTTTTTTACATTATAAGAGATTGAGATTAATTTGTTTTTTTAAATAGTGTTTTATATAATTTACTCTCTCTACTTTTATAATATCATTAATTAATTTAAATGATTAACATTATCGAACTCAAATCTTTTTAAAAAAATACTAAACCAATTAATTTAATAAATAAATTTTAATTACAGTAACAATTAGATCTAAATATTTGTTTTAACCTTCAAATTTTTATTGGCAGCACTTTTTCTAAGTGATGTCCAAATGTTGATGGACGGTAGAGGAGTTCATAAGTCAAGTCAAGGTTCAGGTTAAATTTGTGCATGATACTAACACACTTTATACTTGTCCAAGCGCGACTCAACTTGAAATATGAGCCTAAACATTTGTTCAGGCCCGTTCATACTTGTAAATGGTTAACTCAAACTCATTTTAGGCCCTCCCATATTTTCAAAATATATATTTATATTATTTTAAATTTAATATTTAATAATTTTATATATTTTTATTTATTAAAATTTATTATATAGCCACCTTAATAATTTTTAATGTTTACATCACAGTAGCATATAAATTACATAATATATAAAAATAACATAACATAAAACATTACTAATTTAAAAACAAATCGGGTCGGGCTTTGACCTTGATGTCCATACCCGAGCCCCTCAAACCCATCTTTTAGGCCTAATGTTTTTGCTTAGACCATCCTAAATTTCGGACGGACCTTCAAACTTGGACAGGTAGCTCGGCCCATCGTCAGGTATAATGGATGGTTTGTGTTTTGAATTTTATTTTCAACCCTATTTAAGGGTTGAAGAAATGTTATATATAGTTTTAAGCATGGTATCAAAAAAAAATTTAGTAAACTAATGTCATCTTCCAACCGTGTCTCAACTCGACACAATGAAAACCCTTTTTGCTTACAAAGCAATAGATATTTTATTTCTTCGTATGAAATTTTGAAAATAATTTTTAATCTCACAATTTTACTATTTCAATCAAAACCACATAATTATTATATTGCTACATAAATTTCCCAGTTAAATCATATCTAATAATCTAATTTTTTATAATTAAATAAATATTCAGACCCAACCGACTGTTCATTAAAATTTTAACCCATAAAAGATATAAATTTTAGAAATAATAATAACCCTACCCGTTACTTTCCAAGCAAGCTTCTCGATTTGTGATTAAAACATGCATAAAACAAAGAACAAATGGAGAAGTTACTACTGCCAATTACTGATAAGAGGATGATTTTGTAGTGCCAAATCCTCCTAAAAATAACAATTTCCATTTAAATGTACATAAAACCTAGATAACCAAAATTCCATACCCATAAAAGTCATGCTTTTAAAATGATTAAAATCCATAACCAAAAAAAAAAACCCTTAGCAAACATGTTCTTATAGATCAACAACACCATACACTAGAAGAGAACAAGACTGAATGACCAGAAAACATGTTCCCTTGTAACTTCTTTTAACCCCACAATAACATCAATCCTGAAATCAAGAGGGTTGCATAGGAAGAGAAGCAGTATTGCAGCCTAAATCCTCCATCAGTACTGTAATCTGGGTTGATCCCAGTTCCGGACGGGCCTAAGCCGTTACCAACTCCTCCCAATATTCCGGTAGGTGTGGTCGAACCAAATGGTGTTGTGCTTGTTGGGGTGTTGTTGATTGGGTTCACGGACGAGGGTGTGGTGGATGAGGGTGTGGTTGTTGGTGTTGTGGTGGTGCCTGCGGTACTGATTCAATAAAATAAAATAAAAACCCACCCCACTACAATTGACAATTCATACAACCAATGGTACAGAACATGTTTCACAAGCTATATAGACAAAACATGGATAGAAATCTCGAATTCAGGTACGAGTGTCTGAACAATAGTATTTTAACATTGGTGTATTCAATTCTTTAGAATTTATTTCATGTAATTAAAAAACCATATCACACTCATACTTTTGTTTCCAGTTCTCATAAATTTGGACGAAAAAGCAATAATCCCTTTTATCCAAAAATAGAAAGTTGAATGCTCATTGCACCATTACAAAAATGTAACATGTAAGGCACGTCAAATAACAATCTCAATAACATAAAGTGATCTTTACTTTCTCGTTCAAACCTTTGTTACTCCTTAGGTGGTGGTGGTCCTACTTTGATTAAAAAAAAAAACCCCTTTACATTAAATATTTGACTGTGGACCAACATTTATATTAATATTTCATGGCCCACATGTCCAACCATCCTACCGTTGCTAACTTCGATTCAAAATAAATTGGATTCAAAACTTTGATCAATGCTTTTAACAGTCCAAAATACAACGTGTGTTCCATTTTTTAAACTTCCCTTCATATATTTTTAAAAGATTATACTCAATGTGCATTGGTACATATTTGTATTATTTAAAGTATATTTTTGGCATTTTAATCATTTTAAAAATAGTCAAGAAGAATGATTATATAAGCACTTTCAAATTTTTTTATTTTATTTAATTATTTAACTAACTCATTCTTGTTATTTCAAATGAAAAAGAAACAAGTAGAGACAGTAGTAGGATACCTGGCACTAGATGGGAAAGCACAACCAGTGTAGCCTGTGAATTACCAAGGCAAATAAATTAATTAAAATAAGTAAATTTGGGTTTTTTTTTTTAACTGCCATGGTAAATGGAGAAAAAGACGGGGAATTACTGGGGTCAGCGGTGGTAACGGTAGCAGTGCCGGAAAAATCACAAGTGCCTTGAGCTTGGCCTTTTCTTTGGAAGTAACTGTTAACGGCGTAACTGCAATGAGCCTTAACAGTGTCGGGGTTAAAACAGGATCCCTTCAAGTGGATAGGGTTACAGTCGGCGCCTGCACCACATGCATAGTCCAGTGTCTTCTGCAATACTGTATCACTTACACCATCTTTGCATATACACCAGTTGCCACCTGTTCATTTCCACATCACACGTTTTTTCTCAATTTTATGTTTCCAATGTTAGCGTAAAATACAAAAATATTTTTTAATAATTTAAAATTAAAGCCCTTATCAGTTGGGAAAAAAAAAAGCACATTCATTTTTTTTTAACAAACGTGGGGTAATTATGTAATTTAAAATTTTTATATAATACTGTTATAAAAAAAACATATTTCTTCTGTAGAAAAACAAACTGATGCAGTTCTTTAAAACTACCATTTCCTTAATAAATCACTTTTCTTTTAATGATCGCTCATTTTTTCTTTTTGAACATAAATAATCACTCATTTTTAAAATATAATATTTCTACATAAAATATATATTTTTCCAACATTACCCTTTTTAGTATAGATTATAAGAATGTTATTATTAAATGTGATAATAGAGAATTTTATTTACCATTTCTAATGTGTATTTGATGGAATATTGAACTTGTAGAATGTTTTTATGGCATTTCTGTTAACAACATTATCAAAAAAAAAAAAAACCTCACATTTTTTCAGTGATGGGAAGAGAGAAGAAAAATAACAGAAAAATGACTTTATTATTTTTCCTTTTTTTATAAATAAGGAGTAAAATAGTGAAATCTGATGCTGGAAAAGGAAATGTGTTGTTTGGAAATAAAAAAAAAACAAGAAAACAAAAGCATGAAGATTCAACAAAAGGCATTTTTAATGATTTAAGTTATATTTTGAGGTTCCATTAAGAAGTATCCAAAAGGCAAAAAAGACAAAAGGAGATGATAAGATCTACAAACAGAGAAAACAAAATGGCTTTTTACAAGGAAAGAGCTTACTTGAGCGGCCAGTGATGGCGGCCAGGATGAGCAGCGGGAGCACTAAAGCAGCCATGGTTGAAGAGCAAAACTCAAAAGGGTGTGAATAAGAAACTGAAAAAGCTTGAAGCAAGACAACAATGGCGAAGCTCTGCAACAGCAACGTCTGGGAGAGAAAAAGAAAAGAAATGAAAGAGAGAGAGTATGGGGCAGTGTGTGTGAGAGAGAAAGGAGGGTTTAAAATTTTGATAATATGGACAAGAGAAATAAAAACATGTACAGAGATTTTGAAGGTGGGATGAAGATGGCCTGTCGGCTACTCACTGTTTTATTTAAATTGATTTATTATTTTATTTAAATTCTTCACTGTGTAAATTTCATGGCGTGGGGAGTTGAGCCTTTGAGCAAAACAAAAGCTTTTTTGGGTTTGCTGAGAATTGTTTGACAGCAGAATCCCAACCAAGTTGAGTTGATCTAACTTTACACAGATTGGAGGGCTTTTTTTTTTTAATACAGTTGTCCATGCCTAAATTCAATTTTAGTGATTTTATGTTTGTTTTCTTTACTAAAATGATTATGATGTTGTAGATTTATTCTGATTATCAGTTGTTAAGAATGCCATGATATGTTAATGTTATCATTCCACATAAAAATTTAGAGTTAGAAGTCGGCTTTTTCCTCAAATAATTTGGAAAAATCGGTACGGTTAATAATTTAGGATGACCACAATACATTTATTTCATCAGAATTAAAGATATGATTATCGAAAATTCACATCTTCAATTATCATGTTAATTTGGGGTTCAAATATCATTGGAAAAAAAATGTACAATAACTCATCTTTTTCCCTTGCATTTTCCTAACTGATTTGGCATCTTGCTTTTATAATATACTTTTTATGGGAATAAATTATTTTAAAATGTCTTAAAATATAAATATAAAAGTATACAAATCTTATTATACATTTATTCATATTTAATATTATCTCTGACTTAATTTAATTACTTAATAAATTAAAAATTTTAATAAATAAATATGTTTTCTTCTTTTATAATTTTTAAATTTAATCCTCTTTTATTTCTTTGCTTTCAAATTGTGTTTTATTTTTATACCGTCATTTTTTAATTTTTTTAATTTCTAGGTGGGTAATTTTTCTTTTTTAATTTTTATTCAAATTTTAAAATTTAATAAAACCATCTATGTTGGTTATAATTTTTTAAATTTTACTATTACGTTTTTCTAGATTTTTAATGGTTGATTTTAGGTTTTTCAAATTTTATTTATTTTTGGTATAGTTTTAATATTTTCTGCTCAAAATTTTAATTAAAATCGTGAATGTAGAATAACATTTATATGTTTTTAAAAGTTGATGATGTGACATTATTTTATTAGCATGAAAAATGACACATTTTAATAAGTTGTTTTAATAATAAAATTTAGAGAAAATAAAATACAACCTAATTCTTAATATATATTTAGATAAAATGGTGTGATATAAATTTCCAAATATAAATCGGCAAATGCAAGTGGGAAGAGAACAAGAGGATCCAGGGTAGATCAGAGTAATCATGAAGATATGATGATTAGGGTAAAATACTTTTCCTTTATTAACCACAAATAATTTTGCATCATGTGCCCTTTTCTTCTCATTTTAACTAAAAAACAAATTAAATAAGAGAGATGGCATTAGAAAGAATAATCCATCATGCAGGATTTGAGATAATAGTTAAATATAATTTTTATATATTTAAAAGCATATTTTGTATTTAAAAAAAATTAAATTCGAATATAAAGCCTCAAACACTAGGAATCTGCATTGATACAAAACAGAGAAGCTCGTACTTACAAATAAATAAATAAATGAAAAAAAAGAATAGCAATAATATACATAGCGCAGCTGCATTGGAGACAATAATTAGAGATTGCATCATTTAGTTCAAAACCAACCAGGTTGGCAATGGAGTCCATTTCTTGGTTTCATCTTGGCTGCCCACCTTTTTCAATTTTTACCAAGTATTCTTTTTGAAAAATTTTAAAATTATTTTTTAATACATCGCCTCAGCCCCATCTTCTTAAAGTATTTTTTTATATATATAATAAATAAAACTTGGTGGGCCATAAAGTTGAAAGGATATGTTTTAATACACTTTAACAAAAGTGTTTATTTGTATATGCTATTTTTGACATGCACGATGTTTGAAATGCATAGTTATAGCCCAACAGCCCATTTGATAAAAAAAGGTTGTAATTTTATAAATACGGCCTGCGTGTCGTGCCTTGCTACTATTCTTGTGTATTTCTCTTCTCATCTTACTCCCTCGTATGTAAAACGAGTTTATACATATTGTAATTTGCAAGAGTTGCTGTGGGCTAGCCGAGATGGAAGATGGGCCAACCAGTGTGGACTGATAGCTTGAAAACCAGCTTACACCTTTAGGTTTCCTTTTGGTTCTCCCATTGGCTTGGGTTGCGCCACCTTAGTTTATGGGCTATAACTATTACATTTATTTATTGCTTTATTCATGTATGAGATGCTATGGATGTCTAAAACATGCCAAATTTTAAACATGTTAAAATTTGATAATAATGAACCACATTAATTGATGAGATCAATTAAATGGCTAAATGGACTAAAGTAAATCATAATTGGTGAGATGAAACGATCTTAATAAAATCCCTCTATTAAAATATTAAGTCAACATAGCCTTCCAATTTTGCCCTCGTTAAGGCCTCGATCAATACTGTGTAGGTTCTACTAAAGCGAAGTACTAGTATTTATCTTGGTTAAACGCGAAGAATAAACAAGTGATATTCGCAGGTTAAAATTGGTTAATGACTTGACTAGGTTATTCTAATAGGATTAGAAACCTAGAGGCAAGTAATTTGGATAAATCATAAGATGATTAGAACAAGAGTTGTTCACCAAACTTTAGGAGTTACATATGATGTAATTAGCAAATGTTGCTTACCTAGATAACCATAATCTTGAGAGTAAAGCCAAAGCTGACTTAAGAGGAGGTGAAATATGGATCCTTAACCCACTTGAAATACTTTTCAAGAAAGCCTTTCCGAAACTAACGTATGAGGGTATTAGTTTTGTAGTAAAATGGTGGGAGCATCATTTAATTAAGTCCTTTTAATGGTTAATATAAATTTGATAAATTTTCACACGCATAATTTCATTGTTGTAGATATATTATGGCTGTAAACACAAATACACCATCATTGCGATCGGTCCTTGAGAAGGACAAGTTGAATGGTTTAAATTTTCTTGATCGGTTCCGTAACTTGAGGATTATCCTCAAACAAGAACGGAAATTATATGTCATTGAACAACCAGTTCCTAACGAGCCACCCACTAATGCCTCGAGGGCTGATAGAGATGCTTACAGGAAGCATCTCGATGACATGGTAGACGTTGGATGTCTTATGCTTGCCACTATGAATCCTGAGCTTCAGAAGCAACATGAGGACATGGTTGCTTATGAAATGATTGAGCACCTGAAAGAACTTTATCAGAGGCAAGCACGGCAAGAGAGGTTCGATATCTCTAAGGCCCTATTCCAATGTAAGCTGGCTGAAGGAAGCCCAATGGGACCTCATGTCCTTAAGATGATTGGCTATATTGAAAGCCTGTCTAAGCTTGGGTTTCCATTGAGCCAAGAGTTGGCCACTGATGTTATTCTACAATCGTTGCCGGATAGCTACAGCCAGTTTGTCCTCAATTTTAATATGAATGAGATTGATAAGACTCTGCCACAGTTGCTCAGTATGTTACGAACTGCTGAAGGCAACATGAAAAAGGTTGGACCCAAGCCTATACTGATGGTCCGTAATAATAAGGGCAAGGGAAAGGCCAAAGTTCAAGCAAAGCCCAAGGGCAAAGCTAGGCCCAAGCCTGGAAAAGTAAAGGCTGCATTGAAACCTAAAGGAGGGGTGGCTAAGGAAGGAAACTGTTTTCATTGTGGTGTGATTGGACATTGGAAGCGGAACTGCCCTATCTATCTTGAGGCAGTCAAGAAGGCCAAAATAAGCGGAACGTCTGCTTCAGGTATTTATGTTATTGATATTAATTTATCAACTACTACTTCATGGGTATTAGATACTGGTTGTGGTTCTCACATTTGTACTTCTGTACAGGGACTGCAAAGGAGTAGGACTTTGGCTAGAGGAGATGTGGACCTACGAGTTGGAAATGGAGCAAAAGTTGCTGCATTAGCTGTGGGAACATATAATTTATCTTTGCCTAGTGGACTTGGTTTATGTTTAGAGGATTGTTATTATGTGCCCAGTTTGACTAAAAACATTATTTCAATTTCTTGTTTAGACAAAATTGGTTTTGAGATAATTATTAAGAATAATTGTTGTTCCTTTTATCTCAATAATGTTTTCTATGGTTCGGCACAATTGAATAATGGCCTCTATGTTTTAGATCAAATGAATCCCATCTACAACATAAATACTAAAAGATCAAAAATAAATGACTCAAATCAAACTTATCTATGGCATTGTCATTTGGGCCACATAAGTGAGGAACGCATATCCAAGCTCCATAAAGATGGTTTCTTGGATTCATTTGTTTTTGAACAATTTGAAATATGTGAATCTTACTTATTGGGAAAAATGACTAAGTCTCCTTTCACTGGTAAAAGTGAACGAGCTAGTGATTTATTAGGCCTAATACATTCTGATGTATGTGGGCCAATAAATATACAGGCTAGAGGAGGATTTCATTACTTCATCACTTTCACTGATGATTTCAGTAGATATGGGTATGTCTATCTCATGCGCCATAAGTCTGAATCCCTTGAAAAGTTCAAGGAATTCAAAAATGAAGTACAAAATCAACTAGGAAAAACTATCAAGACATTCGATCTGATCGAGGTGGGGAGTATATGAGCTTAGAGTTTGATGATCTTTTGAAGCAATGTGGGATTGTCTCACAACTTACTCCTCCTGGTACTCCTCAATGGAATGGAGTTTCTGAAAGAAGAAATCAAACTTTATTAGACATGGTTCGATCCATGATGAGTCATGCTGATCTGCCGATTTCCTTTTGGGGACATGCACTTAAGACAGCTGCTTTCACATTAAATCGTGTTCCATCTAAATCGGTTCAAAAGACACCATATGAGATATGGACTGGGAAACGTCCCAGTATGTCTTTTATGAAAATTTGAGGTTGCGAAGCTTATGTTAAATGTCAGACGTCTACTAAGCTTGAACCCAAATCTGAAAAATGTATTTTTGTGGGGTATCCAAAAGAAACCAAAGGATATTATTTCTTTAATCCCACTGAGAACAAAATACTTGTTGCTCGGACTGGTGTCTTCCTAGAGAGAGAATTTGTTTCTAGAAAAGGAAGTGGGAAAAAGATTGAACTTGATGAAGTTCGAGAATCGCAAAATACCACTGAACCAGAGATAGAACAACAGCAAGTTCCACAAGGGGTTGAGGAACAAGTAATTGTTGTAGAAACACAACCACTGCATAGATCTTTAAGGGAACGCCAAGCACCTGAGAGATATGGATTTCTCGTTACAACGCATGGTGACGTTCTACTGATAGATCAAGATGAGCCTAGGACTTATCAAGAAGCGGTGACGAGCCCAGACTCTGAGAAACGGCTTGAAGCCATGAGATCTGAGATGGATTCCATGTATGAAAACCAAGTATGGACTTTGGTTGACCCACTCGAAGGGGTTAAGCCCATAGGGTGCAAGTGGGTTTTCAAAAAGAAAACCGACATGGATGGTAATGTACAAACATACAAATAGCGATTAGTCGCTAAAGGTTTTCGCCAAGTTCATGGTGTTGACTATGATGAAACCTTTTCTCCTGTAGCTATGTTTAAATCCATCAGGATCTTGCTAGCTATAGCTGCATTTCATGACTATGAAATCTGGCAGATGGACGTCAAAACAGCTTTCCTTAATGGGAAACTTGAAGAGGATGTGTACATGACACAACTTGAAGGTTTTGTCAATCCAAAGGATGCTGGAAAGATATGTAAGCTACAAAGATCCATTTATGGATTAAAGCAAGCTTCTCGAAGTTGGAATCTTCGTTTTAATGATGCAATCAAAGAGTTTGGTTTTATCAAAAATGAAGATGAGCCATGTGTTTACAAGAAAGTTAGTGGGAGCACTATAACATTCTTGGTACTGTATGTGGATGACATACTTATCATAGGAAATGACATATCTACCTTGCAGTCTATTAAGACTTGGTTAGGAAGTTGTTTTTCTATGAAGGACTTGGGCGAAGCAACTTACATCTTAGGAGTAAAGATCTATAGAGATAGATCAAGACGACTACTAGGTTTAAGCCAAAGTACATACATAGACAAAGTACTGAAAAGGTTCAGTATGGAAGAATCTAAGAGAGGATTCCTACCTATGAGATATGGTATTTCACTCTCGAAGGAAATGTGTCCTTCAACTCCACAGGAGCGAGAACGAATGAGTAAAATTCCATATGCTTCCGCTATTGGATCTATCATGTATGCCATGTTATGTACCCGTCTAGATGTCTCATATGCCTTAAGCAGGACGAGCAGATACCAAGTAGATCCTGGTGAAGGTCACTGGACCACAGTCAAGAATATCCTTAAGTACTTGAGAAGAACTAAGGATGTTTTCCTACTATATGGAGGTGAGGAAGATTTAAGTGTAAAAGGTTACACTGATGCTAGCTTCCAAACCGATAAGGATGATTCTCGATCACAATCAGGTTTTGTGTTTTGCCTTAATGGTGGTGCTGTAAGCTGGAAGAGTTCAAAGAAAAGTACAGTAGCAGATTCTACAACAGAGGCTGAGTATATTGCAGCCAGTGAGGCAGCAAAAGAAGCGGTTTGGATCAAAAAGTTCATTACTGAACTAGGGGTTGTGCCTAGCATATCAGATGCTATAGAAATCTGATGTGATAATAATGGAGCCATTGCACAAGCTAAATAACCTAGATCTCACCAGCGATCCAAACATATACTTAGGCGCTACCATCTTATTCGAGAGATTATCGATCGAGGGGATGTAGAGATATGCAGAGTACCAACAGATGATAACATTGTTGATCCTTTGACCAAGCCTCTGACACAGCAGAAGCATGATCGTCACACTAAGTCACTTGGTATTAGATATATAAGTGATTGGTGTTAGTGCTAGTGGGAGATTGTTAGAGTATGCCCAAAGATCAATCATGAGATGGTTGTAATAACATACTTGATTTATCATATAAGGCGTTACCATTATTATTTCAGTTTCTTTTCTGTGTATATAAATAAATTGTTTTATAAAATGTCCTGAGAATAATATGATTATTCTTAAAAGTTCCTTAGTCAAGTATTATTGTTGGATAGGACAACGATAATGCATTAAGACTAACGTGTAGTTGATTGATGATAAAGAGTTGTCATTGATATGGAATGTCAGAATCATTACATGAATATGTGTGTTAGAGAACAACATATTGGACTGACCCGTTATGAGTATGTTTCTTGGTTTATTATGTAATTGTCCCGACATTACTTATAATGATTAATATTTATATGATCCTCAGACTTGAGATCATCATAATCCCAACATCGTGAGTTGTATATTTTGATACAGTCAAACGTACACCGTAACTGGTTGTTCTATAAAGACTGATGTTGGATATACCACAATCTATGTAGAGGGATATGGTTGGTCGATATAGGATAAGTCCCTCCTACATAATGTGAGTAATATCTTAGGCCACTTGATTAAGTGAGACTAGAAATGCATGGCCATGCTCAAATAAGTTGATATTAGATGTCATACTTATTTGTATATCGTAGTCTGCTTAAGATATCAAGGAACATGGAATGGACAATGCAAGTGTGACTATTCCATGACTTGTGTCCAATCCAGAGATAAAGGACTTAAGGATTATTACATAAAAGGTTAATCATAAAAAGGTTATGTCGAATCATGATCTCTTGTGACTTAGGTAGCAATGATGCATTGCTAGATGCCACTCATTGTTCGTAGCATTAGAATCGTTCTAGTGTTACTGCTAACGTTATAAGAACCTACAGGGTCACACCCTATAGTTGAAATGAACGGAATAAACCATAGTTGGTATTGTTTTTGGGGTCGCTTGAATTAAATTAATTATAGAATTAATTTAATTCGGTAATCAAATTTCCAACACATTATGTACAAGGTTGTTGTACGTATAGTAAGGACATGAATTTGGTTAGCATAAGAATTCAAATAAATATATGGTTTACCGAACTTATATTATAATTAAAATATTATTATATTTATTTAATTCTTAAAAAAAACCCTAAAACAAAAGGATATATATAATCCCGTTTTTCTTTGTTTGAGTCTAGCAGCCGTAAAAAAAATAACTCTCAAAACTGTTTTGGGGATTCCTTTCGTTCGTAGTCAACTGGGTAGATTACGTAGAGGCCAGAATCATGATAGATTGCGGTTTGGTTCAACAGCAGATCAGACTACTCGTTGTTGAGGTGTTGCTGTCTACTCTGAATAAACATTAGGTAATTTCGCCACCTCTTTCACCCCGATTCGTTCCTCACACATGGATCTCTGGTTAGGATCGTCGGATTTTTATTTTTTGCTGCGCCATAGGGGTGCCGGTGATCCAACACCTACTACATCTTCAGAGGTATAGGAACTGGTGCTTCAACCTGCTCCACTGCAATGCCAGAGAGATATGATTTGCACGTTGTAGTTTTTCAAGAGAACAAAATTTACTATCTTTAATCTGCTCTACTGCAACTTCAGGGAGACAAGGCTTATAGCTTCAACTTGATCTGCTGTAACTTAAAAATGAGTTTCACGCGATCTGCTCTACTGTAATTTCAGAGAGATAAGATCCATCACTCTAATCCACTCCACTAAAACTTTAGGGAGGTAGGATTTGTTTATTCAGTCTGCCCCACTACAATTTCAGGGGGATAAAACTTGCCATCTTCAGTCTTTTAAATTGCAATGTTGGGGAAACAAGATTCGCCGTCGTAGCTTCAATCTGTTCCACTACACCGCTAGGGAAGTAAAATTTATCGTTTGCGGCTTCAATCTTTTTAATTACAATGTTGGGGAAACGAGATTCGCCGTCATAGCTTCAATCTATTCCACTACACCGCCAGGGAAGAAAAATTCGTCGTTGCGGTTTCAATCTTTTTAATTGCAATGTTGGGGAAACTAGATTCGCCGTCGTAGCTTCAATCTGTTCTACTACATTGCCAAGGGAGTAAGATTCGCCGTTGCGGCTTTAATATTTTTAATTGTAATATTGGGGAAACCAAATTTGCCGTCGTAGTTTCAATCTGTTCTACTACACAGCCAGAGGAGTAAGATTCGCCGTTGCGACTTTAATCTGCTCCCCTGTAATGCCAAAGAGATAGGATTCGCTGCCCATAGCTTCAATCCGCTCCACTTAAGCTAATCCAAGCCTTAATGCCAGGGAGATAAAATTCACCGTCATGGCTTCAATCTTCTCCGCTACAATGTCAGGGAAGTAAGATTCACCGTTTTGGCTTCAATCTATTTCACTGTAATGCCAAAGAGATAGGATTCGCTGCCTACAGCTTTAATCTACTCTGCTTCAGCTATTTCAAGTCTTAACGCCAGGGAGATAAGATTCGCTGCCCTCAGCTTTAATCTGCTCCGCTATAACGTCAGAGAAGTAAGATTCACAATCTTCAACTTATTCCACTGCTAACCAAGGAGATATGACTCACAATCTTTAACCTATTCCACTGCTGACCAGGGAGATATGATTTACAATTTTCAAACTATTCCACTACTGACTAGGGAGATAGGACTTACAATTTTTCAACCTATTCCACTGCTGACCAGGGAGATAGGACTGGGGTCATCGATCTGCTTCGCTATTGGTGCAGGAAGGCAAGATCTGCTATTTTTAACCTACTTCGCTGCAACCTAGGGAGGCAAGGCTGGTGTCTTCAATCTGCTTCGCTGTTGGTACAGGAAGACAAGATTTGTTATCTTCACTGATCTGTTATCTGGGGAACATGACCTGTATAATGAACCTAATTATACCTAATGATTAGGATGACATGATCAAAATGAATCAAATGCTCTTAATTAGGCATGTGTGAATGGTGTTTGCATGAATGCAAATTTATTTTTTCGAGAATGATCCCGCTTAGGTTGTCATTGGTCAAAGTTTATTAAGGCTTTAACAATAACGCCTTTTTGCTCAGCTGGCATCTCCAAAGAAACACTTGATCAGATTACCCCCCACTGTGAACTTCAAAGTTCAATCCACTGGGACATAAAATTTGTATCATCTTTCTCCCGCTGTGACCAAGTGTAGAAGAATCTAATCTTTTCTTAATCCACTCCTATCGTAATTCAAGAATACATAATGTGAAACTCTTTGGTTCTTTACACCATTCTTAGGGTGTCATACGAAATGCTTATGCACAAATGAAGAATTTTCATTTCAAAAGGAACTTCTTCCTATCACAAGGTCATCATCGCTTATTTGTTCAATGAAGCTTTGTCTCCAACACCCCATCTTGTCATTTTGTTCACTCAATGTTTTTAACAACAAAATCCAAAGAGAAAATCTTAATTTAGACTCTTCCTTATCAGATTTCCAACATTTAAACTTGGCGCGCTCTAAACAATAGTCCTGTATCAGGTTCCCGTATTATTTAGAAACTTCTAGAGTAATATGCAAAACTTTCCTTTTGAAAGTTTTATTAGTCCATTAATCGTTATTCTAATGCAACATACTTGCAAAAAGAACAAAATGATGGATAAAATATAATTGATTTGAAAGCATAGCTTGCAATGAATAAATTATCAAGAATATTGAGAATAAAAGAGGAATTGACTTTTATCTTGAAAAAGAATGAAGTATTCCAAGAATAAGCAAATATAAATAGTATAAAAACTAGGTGCCCCAGATATCGCAGCTTGAACTTCTCTGTACAAACTTTCTAAAGACCATTCTGAGTTTGACATGTGCTTAGGAGATTTACATTACTCTGTCGATGCCCCAAGATGTCGCGTACCCTTTCCTGCCGTCTCAGGCATAGCAAGATCACCGCATACCCTAGTAACTCTGATCATCTCATGCCCCATTTTGATCCAAAATTTGAGCCGCCCTTTTCGACTTTTCAACTCAAATCCCTTTTGGTCTCAAGGTGCCTTTTGCAGGTTTTCGCCTTGGCCTAAGGCGAAATTTAACTATGACGAAAAAACTTTGAATCTTACTCTTCAATTAGGATGAAGTCCAACAACAGAGAAATGACAACTTGACTTCGACGGGCAAAACCATGATGAGCCAAAGAAAAAGGCATTGCCCCGGCAAAGAATTCTAAATGCATCGTTCATGATGCTAATCTTGAGCATACTGTAAATTTCTGATATCGTGCTGTTGTTCAGATTGCAATGACAATGCTTAATCCAAGCATATTCTGGTATGACCATGTGAAGATATCTTTGAATTCTTGAAGTAACTCAGCAACGTCTTGCTTTGTTTCTTCGGTCATGCATGTTCCCTCAAGGTCACAATCTCCATTATCTCCTCAGGAGGTAAATTTGTTTCTCTTCTTGCTCTTCCATCCTCAACAAGTCATGAAATCCCTCTAAACACATGCCTCGCTCAAAAGGAAATTCTGAGCCTGTAGCAGCGTCACTCATGTTATTGATATCTGGGGACCCATAATAAATATTAAAGAATATACAAAAGAATGTATAAATTTATGAATAACTATTTGTTCAATTATAATTATGAATGAATAAAGGAATAATGTGGAAGAAAATCCAAAAGAATGAAAGAATAATTATTCTAGAAGAATAAAAGAATATTGGCTCAAAAATGAATGCAAAGATGTTTTTTATTAGAATAACGACGTTCAGACATGAGCCTATTTCATAAAGGAATTCTTATTACCTCTAGGCTAAAGGCAACAAGTGTGTTCTAAACATTACTCTAAGTAAGCTCTAGATGCTACAGAGATTTCTTCTACAATCTGATTATTTAGAACACTCTCAAGTTTATAAGGGTGGATGTCTAACAAGGTTCCTTTTCAAGTGTGTCTTCATATATGGCATTGATGTGATCGTGTCCCACCACTTCTTCATACATTACATTAAATCCATTATCAATCATGATTGGGTAATGGATTTTTTGCACTAGATGAGTCACCAAACTTGACAACACCCACGTTGATTAGTCTTTCAACTAGCTTTTTAAATGTAGTGCAATTTTCAATTGAGTGCCCCATAATTCCCGCATGATAATTGCATTGTGCACTTGCATCATACCATTTGGGGTACGGAGACTGTGGAGGCTTCACATGAAAAGGGAAAACAACATGCGCCTTGAATAAGCTTTGATACAGCTCATTATACGACTTTGGAATTGGCGTGAACTGGAGCTTCTCAGTACCTTACTTTACACCTGATTCTTGTCTTGATGAACCTTACTGATTAGCAACCACTTTTCTTGGCTAATTCACCGTAATCGATTTACTGTACGAATCCACGCTATTCACCTCATTTTCTTTTTCTTTTGAGGCTTGCCTTATGTTATTTCCTCCAGCATCAATCTTTCCGCTCCTTATGGCACTTTCAATCATTTCACCATTCATGACTATATCAGAAAAGCTTTTGTGGCACTTCCTAACATATGTGTGATGAACGGGGCTTTCAATGTATTTATAAAGAGCATTGTCATTTCTCTTTCCAAGAGCGGTGGCTGAACTTGGACGGCGATCTCTCTCCACCTCTGTACGTACTGCCTAAAACCTTTATTTGACTTCTTCTCCATGCTTTGCAAGGTAATTCTATCAGGAACCATGTCTGTCACATGACTGTACTGCTTTATCAATTCCTGTGCTAAATCTCTCCATTAATTAATCGTGGTACGGCTCAATTGATTGTACCACTTGGATGCTGCTCCTGTGAGGCTATCTTGGAAGTAATATATCAGTAGTTGATCGTTATTAACATACCCAGTCATCCGTCTACAAAACATGGTAATGTGAGCTTCGAGGCCACTAGTTCCATTATACTTCTCAAATTCTGCATTTTAAACTTGCAAGGGAGTACTAAATCCAGAACCAAGCTCAATTCTTTAGCATCAATCCCATAGTAGCTCTGAGCACTTTCCATCGCTCTAAATTTCTCTTCCAGCCATTTATACTTTTCTTCTAGCTGTTTTGGCAATCCATCCTTAATTTTCTCTTTTTCAGCTGTTTAGTCGAAGTCAGGGATAGCAGGATTAACAAGGTTGTCTCCGGGGTTAGAGCCTGATCCAGCTTGAAAATTTATTGGTGTTGCAACACTGGCCTAAAACTGCTGAGACTTGATGGTGACAGAAGATTTGCGCAAATATACCTTAACATGTTAAGGGGTAAAGCCTGGGGGATAAATGGGTCCCTCACTGTCTCCTTCTTCTACATTGAGCACAGAGCCCTTTCCTTTATCAACTCCCCCAATCAACAACTGATTTAATTGAGTCATCATATTCCCCTGAGATTCCACCATTTTGTCCATCATTTTTTGCTGAATCTTCTCAAACTGCTATTGCATTTGCTACTGAAGTTGATCCTACATTTCTTTTTGGAACTGCTCGAACTTTTCCAACCTTTGATCAATATTCTTTGATCTCACTTTTGTACCGTAATAGTGTTTGGTGGGTTGGTTGGTTTCCAGATTAACTGAAATAAATTTACTCAATTAGACACTTTCGATGCATATGATGTCATGTAATGCAGATGCATGAAATGAATGCCTAAAGAGACATTGATTCTGATTCAATTACATTTAGAAAAAATTTCTAGAAAACAAATCTCTTTACATAAAATGGATATTTATACGTCCTTGCCCTCATAGGTGAAAACATTCGATCCTCTTCTTCATTCGAGCATTAAGATAAATCTCACGAACTCTTCAAAAGGGATGTCTTTTCCATCTCCTCTTTGCTTGATCCGGGCTGCAACTTATTGCTCACTTATCCTCGTGATGCTCGTTGGCTTCTCTTTAAGAAATTTCAGCGGCTCTTGAATAATCTTTGTTATCTTGAATCCTTGGGCAACGTAGCCATAGTCGTTTAGTCCTCCATTAACCTATCATCCTTCTCTTATCATGTTTTCTTGGACCATATTCGGACAACCATATTATCATCCACTTTATCAAGAAACTCATTTTCTTATGACAAGCTCTCTATTTAACAACTGAATGTGAATCAACACCTCTTTTTTATGATAAAAATGCAATGCAATCGCAACCAAAAGAAAACAGGTTAGTACAAAGCTAAAGCAAGAATAAATAGAAAACTTATTCGGGTGACCACTAGGGGTTTGACATAGCTCTACCTAGGGCAAGTTCCTAAGGTTCATTATATGATGTTTGGTTTCCAGGGCAAAGGTACCCGAACCAGCAGATTCCTCGATCTTCACCCATTATAGGCTCATATAAATCAAGTTCGGTTCAGGGGAACACATTTTCCCTATGACTATACAAAGATGATAATCTCACGAAGGCATAGGTACCGATGTATTCCGAAAGCGATCCACTATCCTATACGGAGGTGAAAACCTCATGAAGGAATAGTTTCTCACTCCCACTTAAAAGGGTAAAATCATTCAACTCATGTAATGTATAATGCAAAGATCAATTAAGCAAGAAAATAATGAATGCAAAAGGATCTTATGAATTTAAAAAAAATATATTTTCTCGACCATAAGACAAAAATTAATCAACTCTGTGTCTCGACTCTCTTATTTTTTAAAAAGTCCCCAGCGAAGTCGCCAAGCTGTCGAAACCAACTTTTATTTTGAGAAACAAAAATTAGTTGTCGGTGAAAATTGGAGTCGCCACCAATCTTTTATTAAGGTGTGATTGGATCACCTAAAAGTGACATTGGTCTACGAGTTTTAGAAAAACGAGTTCGGGAGTCAGTTGCATACGAGGAAGGATTAGCACCCTCGTAACGCCCAAAAATTGGTACCAAATTGATTAATTAGTGTCCTGATGTCGAGAGTTGAAAAATACGATCCTTAGTTAAATTAAGTTGTTCATTAAGACTCTCTCATTTTGGAGAAGAAAATGTCACACCCAATGCGTTAGGGCACGATATTTTATTTCTTCAAAAATAAGTTTGTCCAAGAAACTTATGTAATAAAATTTAAAAAAATATTCAATTGTTTAAGATTTAAGAAGAAATTGCGGCCCAATACATTAGGGCACAATTTCTCAAAATCCTAAACATTGAATATTTCCTTTATTAATTTTTAGAAAGAAAAAAAATCTTTATCTCGAGAAATCAACACATCACATCCAATGCATTAGGACACAACATATTGAATTCCCGACGACAAGCTTTTTATTTTGTTTGTTTTAAAAACATTCTCGATAATTAAATTCAACGAAGAAAATTAGAACCCAATACGTTAGGACTCAATCTTTTCGAATAGTCTAAATTCGAGTATTGCCTTTATTTTTGAAGTTTTCTATTTTATAAATTCGAGTAAAAAACATTATTTAATAAATAACAATAATAAATATAACAATGATATAGAAATAATATAAACATAAATAAGGAAAAAAAATAATGACATGTAAAATATCAAATAAATGAGCAAAATAAAAAAAAAGACATTCTTTTAAAATGTAAATGAAAGCATAAATCAATAAACAAATGAATGAAATAAACAAAAAAATAAAGAATAAAAGGTACATAATATATATATTGAAATTATAAAGAAAAAAACACATACACATGGGTTTACATATAAAATTTTGGACTATAGAATTTATAACAAAATATATATATTGCATTTATGAAAATAAAGAAAAATATATAAATGTACATATATATATATTATAACATATGTGTTAAAAGTATAAGTTTATATTTAAGCAAATAAAAAAACATAGACATGTGCGTATATATATATATATATATATAAAATATTCATTAGAAATAATATACAAATCAATAAATAAATTATACACAAATCAACAAAATAAGAACAAGCCACAGAAAATAAGAACGCAAGAGAGAGAAATTTGAGTAAATACTCTTAAGAATTATTATTACTCCCCAACTTCAGCCCTTTACAATGAAGGGAGAGGCATCTATTTATAGTTGAGCCTCCCCAAATCCAACGGTACAGATTAATTACATCAACGGCTAAGATTAAAAGGTATTTACAAATTAAATCTCTAAGATTACAAAATCATATCTTTTAAGATTGCATATCATATCTAAGATTACATATCATAGCTAAGATTGCATATCATATCTAAGATTACATATCATATCTAAGATTGCATATCATTGAAGATTATGTTTCCATATGCATCAAGCTTGTAAATAGACCTTCAACCTTTTCAAGTAATGGGCCATCTTGATCGGGCCAAATGATATAATTTTGGACTTTGTTTTATTATTTTTGGGTTTATTATTTTTTTTATGAGCCCGAGCTAAATTGGCCTATTACAAATCTTTTTAGTAGTATTTCGTTAATGTACCATAAAGTATCATAGTATTTCTTCTACTAAAGAAATAAGCAAATTAATTCATGTACATTTGATCAAATAGCAAATTGGCCTATATGTTAAAAGTTCCATTTTTTTTATTATAAAACTAGTCATTGTGCATCAGTATAAGGTAACGTACATGTCACATGTAATTATCTGGTTTTTTCGTCAGCCACATCAGTTTTTAACAAAAAAATGGATGATATTTGTTAGGATTTGGGAACTGACAGCCCAAGTGACCGATAGGATCCGAATCTCCGACCCGGATGAACTCGACCTGGAAGAAGAATGTTCGCCTACAGACATAGTCAGCTTAGAATCTCGCGGGATGCTAGATATTTGCAAAGGTAGCTCACACAAGAAGCCCGCAAGAGGAACTAGCGTAAACCTTACAGGGACAAGGTTACGACCTATGCCTGTGAAAAGGATCGTGAACCTTGCAAGGGATCCCCGCTCGTGACTGGCAGGTGCAAGGTTCACTGGGGGAGTCAGTACCAAGATAAAAAAGAACTGCGTGCTTTATAGGCAAGCGTCCAATAAGCCAAATGAGGCCTAAAGAATGTCAGTACCAAGGATAGGGAATATCAGTACCATCGGCCCAAAGGCCGAGATAAAATAGTGGGCCTTATTATGAGCTGTAATAATAGCAGTAGGAACATGTATCCCAATATCATGCTAAGAATAGCTAGGATTTCCATAAGAAGATGCCATTCATTTGATGAGAAATAAATAGAAATATCGAAAATTTGAGTGGCTGAAGTCGAATCAGCTACTTTTGAAGTAACAGAAAGAAAAACAACGACTGGAGTGGGAAAGTCGGAGTCGAAAAGAGGATTCCTCACTTGTAAAAATAACGACTGGAGTGGGAGAGTCAGGGTCGAAAAGAGTGCTTCATAGGCACCGTGCATGAGACTTTCTTCTTACAGTGATAAAAGTAAAGAAGAACTTATCTTTTTTATTTTCTTTGATTACCTTCCTTGCGTATGTATAAGATCGAGCCCATTTGATTTCTAAAACGGATTACTAATCTTTAAAATTTTGAGGGATCCTTCATCAGTGGTTGTGAATGACTGATTTTTCTCAATCTTTTTGACCTTAGTTCCGTAGAGCAAGTCGAAAAGATTAAGAAATAGAGCCATCTGATTTGATTCGTTTTCAATAGTCATGAGATGATCATCTTCGGGTGATCCTTTTGTCGACAGATACTCGTCTTTGGATGATGAGAACCAACTATGTAGCATCCACATTGAGAATTTAAGTATTGTACACGTCATTAGTCATATCCTTTGTAGGAACTACCCATAATAACGAATTTGCAAAATAGATCTGTTTATCATAAAGAGAATCATTGCTTCTAACCCTATTTTACCTTAATTGTTATTTGAACAAGTCAAAGTTAAAGTTATGTCTTGCTCTGAGTGGGGATAGCATTTCTCTTCTGCGTGTCCATGGAACCCCCTGTGTTTCCCTTAATACGATACGAGAAAATATTGCTCAGCAATTTGTAAGGTTACTGTGGACTACTTCCGACCAGCAAATTCTGTCCAGTATGATTTAGTTCTCTTCAACTTAAAGCAAAAAAATGACTCATCATAACGAGACCTTTCTATCTATCCCCTCCTTCGATTAGATAGGAGCATCGGGTCCCAACCTCCGACATGACGAGACAGGCTAGTTTAACGCCTGGTTCGTTGATAGACCTGAAAACCACGACAACACAATCTATCAGAGGCCTTCTCCTTCTCTGGACCTTAATCTCTTCTTGGGTTAGAGAATACCCTCTTCCCTCAACCAAGAACCACCTCCGTCGCAACTCTTGGCCCTCCAAGAACATATGAAATTCATGAGGGAAGATATGGCGGTGCAAGAAGCACGATTTGTAGAACAACATGCCTTTCAACAAGAGTTACTAATGCTGAATGAGTAACTATGTCGAAAGGCATATGCTAACAACTTCGGATCCCAGAGAAATGTCACCACCCAAGATGAAGCCCCGAGCACTCAGGTGAAGGAGTGGATAAATAATATGGATGAGCTTCGTTGTGACGTACGGGCCTTGCACCCTGAGTCGCAAGACATGGACTGGTTATTCTGTTCTAACAACCAGCTAGCTCCCAAAATCACAGCTGTAACACCCCTAACCCGTATCCATCACCAGTATAAGGTTATAAAGTATTACTAGAGTTTACAAATTAATGTACAGACATTTTATTTCATCAAGCATTCATATTTATAACCAATCAAAATCAAAACATTAATGAGCTAACGTTGGCCAATTTAACTTATACATACCATTATAACCAGAATCAAATCATCCAAAATTACCGATAGTACCAATCGATAGTGTGATCCATCTCCGACAAGCTTCCAACCCAATCAAGTTTCCGATAATCATTTCAATGCATCTAATAATTATACATATTACCAATAATAATTCAATTCCAATAATAAAAATCATATTTATATAATATTCATCACCAAATAACATTCACTTTAATTAAAATTATACAGAATATAGTTCATACGAACTTACCAGGCTAAATTGCAGAAATACCATAATTCGGTGACATTTTGGTAATTTTCTATTTTCCTCAAATTTCTACCCAATCTTGATCTAAATTAATATTTCATAAAATTTTATTAATTTAAATGATAAAACAATTCATTTCATGCAATTTGGTCACTTTTTGACATTTTTACAAAATTACCCTTAAAATTTTACTTTTCTTCAATTTAGTCCCTGAACCTAAAACATGCAAATTAGTCATTTTAAATGAAAAGTCATGCTAGTTGAATAATAATATATTTTCCTCCTCCTCCTCTCCATTCCACATCCTTAATGTATATAACATGCTTATATGTAACATTATCTATAATTTTACTATTTATTTATATGTTCATTCAAAGCTGTCAACTTGAGTCATAGTCACTAAATTATATATATCTTAAGCTACAGAACTCAAAATTAATATCCACTAATTTTTTATGAAACTAGACTCACATATCTTCTTACCATAAAAATTTCAAAATTTATGGTTTAGCCAATAAGTACAGTTTATTCTTTAAAGTCATCCCTGTTTTGTTGTCTGACAGTTTCAAACCTTCTTCACTAAAAATTAATTATCTCTTTGTACTGGATTCGGATGATGTTCTCACTTGTTTCTATTTAAATAGACTCAATTATAACCCACAATTATTTTTAGACAATTTTTAATGATTTTCCAAAGTCAGAACAGGGGAACCCGAATTCATTCTGACCTTGTCTCACAAAATTTATTATATCTCATGATTTACAATTCCATTACTTACACAGTTTCTTCTATGAGAAACTAGACTCAATAAGATTTAATTTCATATTTTTTTCATCCTCTAATTCGATCTCAACAATTTATGGTGATTTTTCAAAGTTAACCTACTACTGTTGTCTAAAACTGTTTTAGTGCAAGATGTTGATTACTAAGTTTATAACTCCCTTATTCCCTTTCTCTATAATATTTCTCATCACTTTCACTTATTTCCCTTCACTAATATATTAAGAACATAAGACCTTATATAAGAAAACTCTACTATAACATCATTTCTATGCTTTTTCAATAATATCAAACTTAAAAATATATTGAAATCTTGATGTTCTTACCTTGTCCTATTAGTTTCAACCTTTAACTTGATTTTCTCTCTCCTTCAGCTTCTATTTCTTGAATCTAACTTGATATTCTAGCGCCCCATAGTCTCCTTGTTATCTTTATCTCTTGATGGATATGTAAATTCTTTTGATTTCTAAGTGAAAATTGTGAGTATTTGGTGAAAGGACCAAATTGTAAAGAAAAAAAAACTTTCTTTCCTTTTCTTCTTTTTCTCATTTTGGTGCATGGGAAAGATGATGATAATTCTTCATCTTTCTCTTCTTATATATTAAATACAATAATAATAAAATAATAAAATATCTCATTAAAATATTAATAAATTAATAATTAATTAATTAATTAATCTAAAATATCACCAACATCATCATTGCTTTCTAGATTTCTCTCTCTTCTAATTGACCATTTTGCCTTTTATGATCTTTTAAAATTCCATCATTGAGTCATTACTTAATTTGGTAAAATTGTGATTTAGTCCTTCAAAATTCTTCACCTTTTTAATTTGGTCCTAATTCATCCATTTTCCTTAGTTTCTAGATCATTCCACCCTTAAAATATTTACACAATTAGTCCTTCAACTTTTTTATATTTACAGTTTAACCCTTCAAATTTTGAGTATTTACTCTTGGGCAAAAAAATTTCTCACTTTTGCGATTTAATCCTTTCTTGAATTAATTTGTCATAATATACTTACCAATGTTGCCATAACTCAAAATTTCTCTTTTTGTCACTTTATTTCCTTATTTTACTATATCAAGGATATTATCTTACTTTCTTACTGTAGTAATTTTCGGGGTATTACAGCAGCAATAAGCTTTCCCCACTACTTCAAGGTGCTTAAGGACATGTTTCAGGGAAAAAGGGATCTACGAGCCCATCTAATGCAGTACAATGACTATATGAACGTGTTGGGGCATCAAACGCAACCAAATGCAAGACATTCTCTACGACGTTGAAAGCAAGTGCCAAGGACTGGTATCTCTTTTTTCCACAAGGCTCAATTTGCAACTTCTCACAACTGGGGCAAATGTTATTGGGAAGATTTCAAGCCCACCGAGCAATCATGAATACATCCATAAGGCTGATGTCGACGAAACAGTGAGAGGGTGAGTCCCTTTAAGACTACATAAAGAGGTTCCACGCGACTACACTCAACACAAAAAACTTAGAAGATCAATGGGCAATAGATGCCTTCATCATGAGGGTGCAGAACAACCACGTACAGTTCTCCTTCATAGACAATAGGCCAGAAAGCCTAGCTGACCTATATGAACGGGCTCATAAGTTCATAGAGGTGGAGGAAATTAAGATTGCGTCACGAGTCAGTTTCCAAATGGAGGATAGAAAACTTAGGAATAGAGAAGGGTAATACGCTAGGTAATCCCCCAGCAACTAGTAATTGTGGGTTAGGATTGATAGGTCACACAAGACCTCAGCCCAAGGCGATGCACTTAGAAACCCGCAGAGGCACCAGTAAGAGCACATGAGGCGTTACACCCCTATAGTAGGTTCGAAGCTTACACCTCATTGAATACCACCCGAGCTTACATCCTTAACCAAGTAAAGACCTTAGACATCCTTCCTAAGCCGCCCCTGATATAAAGTACCGGTAGGAGGACGAATTTTAGGGATCAGTGCGCCTTCCATGATGATATGAGGCATAAGATTGATGATTGTTTTATGTTAAAAGACGTCATAGAAAAAGTTATTCAGAATGGCGAGCTTGTTGAGTTCATAAACTGAGAAGGTCCGAAGCAGGGCCAAAGCTTGCAGAGACCAGATCCCAAGGAAAAGTAAAGAGTGCGAGGAACCATTCATGTAATAGTAGGCACAAGTAACAAGTGGATGTAGCCAAGCACAAAGAGGCAAACACACATGAAAGGTGTGATGGCACTTAGTGCCTTGAAGAGATCGCGACACCAGGAAAAGTAGAGTGTGGAATTCGGAAGTGATGACGATAAGCTAATCCGTGACAAAGAAGGGAACGACCCAATGGTAGTTTCAGCTGAGATAACAGGCTTAGAAGTTAAAAATATATTCGTCGATAGTGGCAGTGCAGTGAAAGTCCTATCTTGGGGAGCATATAAAAAATGAGTTTAAAAGAGCAGCCCTTATCCGCTGTCAGCCCTTTATACGGCTTGGCGAACCATCATGTCGAGGTAAATGGCACTATCACGTTGTCGGTCACTCTAAGTGACTACAAGCATACGACCACGAAGTGTGTCCAATTCTATTTAGTCGACCACCCGATGGCATATAACGTCATATTTGGTAGATCAATCATACAAATGATGAAGATGGTGATGGAAAATTATTGTATGAAGATAAGGTTCCCTACAAGTACCGACGTCAACTTCTTACAATCCGACCAGCGCATGGCGAGGCAGTGTCACATACTGTCTGTAAAGTAAGCAAAGCAGCCTTTGATTGAGAAGTAGAGTTCGCCAGACTAACCCATCAACTTAAACGATTTAGATGTAAGGGAATAACATCAAGATACAAAACCCACGGTAACGGAACACATCGAAACCTTGCAGCTATTCTGCGACAATAAAGAAAAGATAGTCAAGATCTTGTCGGCGTTGAGGGGGGAAGAAAAGATGTTACTAGTAAAATGCTTGAGGGGGAATTAGACATATTTGCATAGTCCATAATGGATATGCCAGGCGTGGATCCGCGGGTAATAGTGTACATGTTAAATGTATTCCCAGAAATAAAGCCCGTGAAATAACAGAAGAGAAAGTTCGCACCACACGTAATAAAGGTAGTGAGACAAGTGGTTGACAAGTTGTTGGTAATCGAATTTATTAGGAAAGTGGAGTACCTAGACTGGATCTCGAATGTGGTTATGGTAAAAAAGGCAACAGGTAAGTGGATGATGTGCATTGACTTCACCAACATGAATAAGGTATGCCCCAAAGATAGCTTCCCTTTACCATCGATAGATCGCCTGGTAGACGCCTCCACTGGACATAAGTTCATGAGCTTCATGGATGCATTCTTGGGCTATAATCAGATCCTATTAGACAGTGATGACCAGGAAAAGATAACTTTCATCACTGAAGAAGGTCTCTTCTGTTACCAGGTCATGTCATTTGGACTAAAAAACACGGGTGTGACTTACCAAAGGTTGGTAAACAAGATATTCAATGAACAGGTAGGCCGCGATCTGGAGTTATACGTAGAGGATATGCTTGTAAAAAGTGAGTCCATATAGAAACATGTGTGGAACCTATTAGACGCATTCACGACATTGAGGGCCCACAGCATGAAGTTTAACCTTGAAAAAATACGCCTTTGGTGTGCGAGCCGGTAAGTTCTTGGGTTTTATGATCTTAAAGAGGGGAATAGAGGCGAACCTAGAAAAAATTCAAGCTATTACGAAGATTCCCCCACCGTGAATTATAAAAGAAATCCAGTACCTCACGAGCAGGGTGGTAGTGTTGAATAGGTTTATCTCTAGAATGGCAGACAAGTGCTTATCATTTTTCAAAGCTTTGAGGAAACCCTTCTCGTGGATCAAAAAGTGTCAAAACGCATTCGAACAAATAAAGGTGTAACACCCCTTACCCGTATTCGACACCGAAATAGGGTACGAGGCATTACCGGAGTTTACTAATTAATTTTCAAACATTTTATTTTTATCTAGCATTCATATTTATAACCCATCAAAATCAAAACATTAATGAGCTCATGTTAACCAATTTAACTTATACATGCCATTATAACCAGAATCAAATCATCTAAAATTACAGATAGAACCAATGGATAATGTGATATATCTCCAACAAGCTTCCAATCCAATCGAGCTTCCGATAATTATTTCAAAACATCTAATAATTATACATATTACCAATAATAATTCAATTCCAATAATAAAACACACACACATATATATATATAATATTCATTACCAAATAGCATTCACTTCAATTAAAATTATACAAAATATAGTTCATATGAATTTAACCGGCTAAATTGCAAAAATACCAAAATTTAGGGATATTTTGAAAATTTCTATTTTTCTCGAATTTCCACCCAATCATGATCTCAATTAATATTTCATTCAATGTACTAATTTAAATAATAAAACAATTCATTTCATGTAATTTGGTCACTTTTTGACATTTTTTACAAATTTACCCTTAAAGTTTCACATTTGTTGAATTTAGTCCCTGAACCTAAAACATGTAAATTGGTCATTTTTAATGAAAACTCATGCTAGTTGAATAATCATATATTTTCCTCCTCCTCCTCCTCTCCATTCCACATCCTTAATTTATATAACATGCTTATAGGTAACATTATCTATAATTTCACCATTTACTTATATATTCATTCAAAGCTGTCCACTTGAGTCGTAGTTACTAAATTATTTATATCTTGCGCTATAGAACTCCAAATTAAGATACGTTAATTTTCTCTGAAAATAGACTCAAATATATTCTTACCATAAAATTTTCAGAATTTTTGGTTTGGCGAATAAGTACAGTTTATTCTTTAAAGTCATCCATGTTCTGCTGTCTGACAGTTTCGACCCTTCTTTACTAAAAATTAATTATTTCCTCGTACAGAATTAGAATGATGTTACCGTTTATTTATATTGAAAATAGACTTATTAAGGATTTAAAAATATAAATTTAAGCCTCTAATTATTTTTATCCAATTTTTTATGATTTTCCAAAGTCAGTACGGGGGAACCCAAAATCATTCTGACATTGTCTCACAAAATCTATTATATCTTATAATATAAAATTCCAATGCTTACATTGTTTCTTCTATGAGAAACTAGACTCAATAATTTCATATTTTTTTGACCCTCTAATTCAATTTATATGATTTTTGGTAGATTTTCAAAGTCAGACTACTGCTACTATCTCAAAACTATTTTAGTGTAAAATGTTTATAACTAAATTTATAACACTTTCCTTTCCTTTCTCTTCAATATTTTCCATCACTTTCTCTTATTTCCCTTTAATAACATAACAAGAATATAGAACCTTATATAATGAAACTCTTCCTTAACATTAATTTTCTACTTTTTCAATAATATCAAACTCAAAAGTATATAAAAATCTTGATGTTCTTACCTTATGACATTGATTTCAATCTTTAACTTGATTTTTCTCCCTCCTTCAGTTTCTATTTCTTGAATCTAACTTGATATTCTAGCTCCCCATAGTCTCCTTGTTATCTTTCTCTCTTGATGGGTATGGAAATTCTTTTGATTTCTAAGTGAAAATGGTGAATTTTTGGTAAAAGGACCAAATTGTAAAGAAAATAAAGTTTCTCTCTTTCTTTTCTCTTCATACATTAGTTGCATGGGGAAGAAGATGATTCTTCATCTTTTCTTCCATATATATATACTAAATAAATTAATAATAAAATAATAAAATATCACTTAAAAATCTAATTAAAATATTAATAAACTAATATTTATTTAATCTAAAATATCTCCAACATCATTATTATTTTCTAGATTTCTCTTTCTTCTAATAGACCATTTTGTCCTTTAGATCTTTTAAAATTCCATCATTGAGTCATCACTTAATTTGGTAAAATTATAATTTAGTCCCTCATAATTCTTCATCTATTCAATTTGGTCTCAATTCATCCATTTTCCTTAGTTTCTAGATTATTCTACCCTTAAAATATTTACACTATTGGTCTTTTAACTTTTTCATATTTACACTTTAACCCCTAAACTTTTGAGTATTTACTCTTGGGTAACAAAACTTTTCTCACTTTTGCAATTTAATCCTTTCTTGAATTAATATGTCATAATATACTTCCCAATGTTGACATAAATCAATTACCCTTTTTATCACTTTATTTCCTTATTTTTCCATATCAGGGATATTATCTTACTTTCTCACAATAGAAATTTTCGGGATATTACAATTTCATAGCTAGTTAACCCTTCTAGCTTCTAGAATTCAAATTCTACCTTTTATACAAATAGGTTCTTTCCTTAATTAATCACTAAATCGATAAAATTTTCATATCGGTATTTTCATGCAACATTCCTATCATAATGCAACCCATGTCATAATTTTAAAATAATTTTTTTCTCATCGGATTTGTGGTTCTGAAACTACTGTTCCAACTAGACCTACAATCGGGTTGTTATAAAAGGAGTACCTTACTTCCTCCCTACTACTAAAGTCACATTAAACGGGAGTAACGCTGCACCTGCACTTAGCAGCCTCAGAGGAAACAATCGCAGCCATCTTAGTCAAATCTGAAAGCACCCTCCAATTTTCAGTGTACTATGTCAACAAGGTCCGTCAACATGGCGAGCTGAGGTACACAAAATAGAAAAATGCATCTATGCTCTAATCATTGTAGCTCGTAAGCTGCGACCATACTTCTAGGCCCACCCAATCATTGTGGTCACTAACCAGCCAATGAAGGAAGTGTTCGCCAAGGCAAAAGCCCAGTGGAGGATAACAAAATGGAACATCAAACTTGCAGAATTCGGGATAGATTTTACCCTGCGAATGGAAATAAAGGGGCAAATGCTGGCAGATTTCATGGTAGAATGCTCGTTCGAAAGAAGTGAAGACACAACAGGTAACATAGAGTGTAATTTGAAACATTGAATAGTGAAATACCTCATGGATATAATGTAATATGAGTATACTAACGAAAATTAGCAATTTAACCATGGCACATTATAGGATGAAAATTACCACTCTAACGATTCTCATACTTTGCAGAGAAACAATACTAACTTTGCATTTTTTACTAAAACTCATTTTCATTATTGGACACAACCAATAGTAAACACACTCCTATAAATTGTGCGCACAATAGATAAACTGAAAGATTGGATGGTTCACGTTGATGGCTTTGCAGCCAGAAAGGGATCTAGGGCAGACGCATTAATGCTAGACCCAAAGGGCAATGAATGGCAATATGAACTGTTATTTAGATTCCAAACATCGAACAACATCGCTGAATACAAAGCGTTGATCTCTAGACTACAATTAAGGCACCAGTTGGGCGCTAGGAACTTGACCATACACACCGACTTCCAGCTCGTGACGAAGCTAATACATGACGAGTACAAGGTTAAAAAATCAACACTAAAATGGTATCATACAATGACAATTTAATTACTGGCGAGATTTGACAAAGTTGAGGTCAGATAGCTCCCAATGAACGACAACACGCACACAGATGCTCTGTCAAAGTTAGCATACTCCATCACCATTGAGCAGAGAGGAAAATCCTACTCAAACATAAGGAAGTGTCGAGCTACGACATTCTCCTAGTGCTCTTTACAACCCAAGAAGAAACATGGATGACCCCTATAATCCATATGCTGCAACGCAAAGAGGAGAACTAAGACCGAAAAGAGCTCACAAAACAACGTAAGACATTACGATACACCCTCTTAGAGGGTGTACTATATAGAACAGGGTTTTCACACCCACTACTATTGTGCCACTCTCCCTTGGAAGTTGAATATATTATGAGAGAAATTTATGAGGGCATTCGCGACGATCATCTGATAGGCAGATTACAAGTATAGAAAATACTTAGACAGTGATATTATTGGCCTACTATCTACGAAGATGTCCAACACATGGCCCGCAAGTGTGACCCCTGCCAAAAAAAAGGCCAGAATACAGCGACAACCAGTAAAACCCCTCTATATCATGACAAGGCCTTAGCCTTTTGCAACGTGGGGATCGACATTCTCGGACCATTCCCCATAGCCACGACACAGAAAAAGTTCATTATAGTAGTTGTTGACTACTTCACCAAGTGGATCGAGGTAAAATTTCTGGCAACGAAAATAGAGAAGCAAGTAGAGTCATTCATATGGAAGTCAATTGTCTGCGGGTTTGGGATATCTCGTACTGTTATCACAGACAATGACACACAATTCCAAGGGAAGTTCATGAAATTTTTCACAGACCTCCAAATATCATTGGCTCAAAACTCAGTGAAAACCCTGTAAACCAATTGCCAAGTTGAGGCTATGAATAAGAAAATTCTGACCGTACTCAAAAAGAAAGTGCGCAAACTGAAAGGAGCTTGGTTGGAAGAGCTACTAGAAATCTTGTGGGCATTGTGAACCATGCCACACATTGCGACGAATGAAATAACCTTCTCACTCGTTTCTGGCACAGAAGGCGTCATCCCCACAAAGATAGGTTTAAGATCGCACAGAACGTAACACTTCAATGAATAAGGTAACCATGATGCCCTGTGACTCAACCTAGACTTAATTAATGAACTCAAAGAAACGATTGAGATAAAAAATGTGATCCGTGCCTAACAGGTAGCTCGCTACTATAACTCTAAGGTTAGAGGAAAGTAGTTTTAAGTAGGGGACATTATGTTGGGAAATACTGAAGCCAGCTTACCCACTTACCGACGCTGAAAGATGGCCCCGAGCTGGGAAGAACCATACAATGTGGTAAAAAAGATAAGCTATGGAGCGTATAAGTTGGCAAGAACGGAAGGCGCGATGATACTGTGGACCTATAATGCCCGACACTTCAAAAAGTACTCTGTATGAATACCAATCATATGAGTAAAATCCCTTCCCAACAAAATTGTCGTTTATAAAATGAAGGTTCGCAAGGGAAGAGTCACAACCTCTAACACAGTTAGTAAGAGTAAAGCTCCTAGTTGTAAAATCAAGGTTCATAGGTGAAGAGCCGCGACCTCCAACATAATTAGCGAGACGAAAGCTCTCAATTGTAAAATTAAGATTCGCAGACGAAGAGCCATGACCTCCAACACAATTAGTAAAAGCACAGCTCCCAACTGTAAAATCAAGATTCGCAGGCAAAGAATCGCGACCTCCAACACAGTTAGCGAGAACATAGCTCCCAGTTGTAAAATCAAGGTTTGCAGGCAAAGAGTCACGACCTCTAACACAGTTAGCGAGAGCAAAGCTCCTAGTTGTAAAATCAAGGTTCGCAGGTGAAGAGCCGTGACCTCTAATACAGTTAGCGAGAGTAAAGCTCTTAGCTGTAAAATCAAAGTTCGCAGGCGAAGAACCGCGCCCTTCAACAGAGATAGCAAGAGCAAAGCTCCTAGCTGTAAAACTAAGATTCGCAAGTAAAAATTTCCAAATATGAAATAGCTCACAGAACAAAGGAAAAATAGCATAAAGAAAACCAACCAGAATCAAAACTACTATTATTTATTCAAAAAAGAGAAGTACAAGATCATTATTCAAATGCATCATCACCTCCACGCTGATCCTGATCAGCAGAAGCAACATCCTCAACAGCTAGGGAAGCAATGGTAACAGCCTCAGTTACCGAAGGAAAAACTAAATTCACAGCATCACCAACAGCATATAGAACCAAGTCTACAATACTAGAGCCCTCTCCCTCCTCTAGAAAAAGCTCTCATTTCCAAGTAAATGCAAAGGAATCCTAAGTAGAACTAGAGGTATTGAAGATATCAAAACCTGAGCTGTTCATATCCATATTCGCGAGCGTATGGAAATCTACCTTGTGAACATCAAAGGGGCTGCAGACAACCTAGGTATGAAGAAGCAGGTTCTTCTTGAACTTTTGAAGGGAGCCTAAGATGTTGTGGGATATGTGCTACTTGAAAGTTGTCAGGATCTCCTCCTACTTCCAATGGATACTATCCACCTGCTCTTTACACTTATTAATAATCTTTTCCAGCTTGGTGAAGTGCCTTACAGTGACAATTTTTAGCTCCACCTTCGCGGTTATACGCCTCACTTTTTTTTGTGGCGAGCTCAACTCCACACTCCTCTACTTTTGTCTCTATCATCGCTAGACGCTCAGTGAGGACCTCCTGTTGTTCATTTATCATCTTACTTTCTTCATTCACCTTGTTGTACAGCTTGCGCACCCTTTCTAACTCAGCTCATGTATCAACAAGCTCCTTATCATGAACTTCCACGAACCTCAGGCTAAGAGCACCAAACTCAAACAATAGGTGGTGTGGAGATGATGAGAAGTCCTCCACAGCCTCAACAGGCACCCTTTTGACTACGAGAGCCACCGAAGAGTTCTCACAAGTAGGGGGAAAGGGTGTCCTCGTTGATGGTAATAGGTGAGCTTGCCTGGGTAATGGTTGGTAAGCTCACAAAAGGGGAAGAACAGATGGGGGTGACTGCAGCAACAGGGCCTCTGCAATCAGTCATCTATTTTCGACGATGCTCCAATTGAGAACCATTTTTTTCCTCATCACTAGAAGGGTTGATGTGTACGGCCCTAACAAAAGTCCTGCGCCTTTTGCGACCACTGTTTATTAAAGTATCGATATTCATGGCTTCGTTGAGTTCATGTGAGATGCTGTCACTATCACTTGAACTACCTCCGCTACCCTGGTTGCCCTTTGCACCACTAATAACCCTAGGATCAGTAGAAATAATTAACAAATGATAACCTCCTCTAACCCTCTTCTCTCACTCGAACTCTGGAAGGGTAAAGGGACGGAGCGTCATCCCGCAATAATAGTAGAAGAAGTTCGTAGGCTCCTCCAAGTTCCCCGTCAGTATCATCCCCAACTAGTTGAATGAGTCGTGAGGTCAAATACTCCTCACTGGTCGCCCATCAACTACCTGTGCTACCTTCTAATTGTTGCCAACCTTCTAAACATTTGGGCTGTTGAGATCCTTCAAACAAAATCTGAAGACATTCATTACGGCCAGAACTTCTTCCAGTGCCAATATGTGACCAACGCGTAACTTTTAAAATTGTGCGACAGCCTCATCGATGGCAAGACTTCTTTGAAAGGCACGCATATCTTCGCTAGGGGGGACCACCTAGTTGGGACCTAAAGTCTTCGTCGAGTATGTTGTGTACTTGGATATATTTCCTTCGTTTTAAGCGAAGATTCTTGCACTGATTTCTGATAATTGTTTGTGCCTTCCGACAATGGGAAAAATAGTAGAACCCTACGGATTCCCCTACGTTAGTCCTTTTCAGCTGATAAAAATGTTAAAAGACATAAAACATAGGGACCTCACTGCCTTGGCAGCTGTCAAGAAAGTACACCATGGCAAGGCACCAGGAGAAACCAAAAAGTTGGCCGAGAGTAATACGATAGTCATTGAAGAGGCTACCGAAAAAAAGATACAGAGAGAGGTAGAAGCCTGCCTCCAAGACATGCAACAGAAAAAGGAAGTTATCCTCTGTTGCCTCATACACGTGGTGCGACCTTGAAAGAATGAAAAACTCGTAAGCAAAGTGGGGAAGATGGATTTCCCATACGACCATAGTCCACTTCACCTCATTCGACATGGAGGTACAAGTATAGGGCTTTTCAGTCACAACGACTGGAGTTGGACTAGCCGAGACGATCTGAATGTGAGTGCCTTCCATCTTCACCATATTTCGAATAAAGGAAGAAAGAAAATAGATATTGGAGTTAAAAAGTAGAAAAATTTGTGAGATTTACCTCGATTCTGATTTGTAAAAAAGCCAAACAATAAAGAAACCTAAAACCCTAACTATCCCTTTTAAAAGAAGATTCCTTAAACCACTCAGATAACAAAAAAAAAGGATCAACGACCTAGATATGATCAAAGAAAAATAATTCATATCTCAGTGGCCAGATGTGCACGCCCAATGCCTGGATTCATGCATGGTAAGGCAATTGTCATACACTATGGCCCAACGTCGTGCCTAGCAAGCTGCGTCTGAGATAGACCTAAGGCCCGCTACTTTATAATGTCCCTTAGGCCCACTAAGTGGGGATTGGATTGTTAGGATTTGGGAATTGACAGCCCAAGTGACCGATAAGATCTAGATCTCTAACCCGGATGAACTCAACCCGGAAGAAAAATTCTCGTCTGTTCGCCTACAGGTATGTCAGTTGAGGACCTCGTGGGATACTAGATGTTTGCAAAGATAGTTTGCGCAAGAAGCCTGCAAGGGTAGCTTGCGTAAGCCTTACAGGAATGAGGTCGCGAGAGGAGAGCTCGCATAAGCCTTGTAGGGATGAGGTCGCGAGCTATGCCCGCAAAAGGGATCGCAAGCCCTGCAAGGGATCCCCGTTCATGACTGGTAGGTGTGAGGTTCGCTAGGGGAGTTAGCCCCAAGATCCGGAAGGACCACGTGCTTCGCAGGTAAGTGTCCAATAAGCCAAAGGAGGCCTAGAGAATGTCAGTACCAGGGACAGGGAATGTCAGTACCATCAGTCCAAAGGCCGAGACAAAATAGTGGGCCCTATTGTAAGCTATAATAGTAGCAGTAGGAATATGTATAAATACCCCGTCTGTTTCCCTTAATACGATACGAGAAAATATTACTCAACAAAATTTTTAATAGAAAAGATCAATTTGATTTTTGATCTAACGTACAAGGACTAATTTGTTCATTTTTTTGAAAAAACGAGCAAAATACAATTTAACTCGTAGTACAAGGCCTCCATGGTACTTTTGCCTAAATGTTATCACATGTTTTATTACCTAAATTTAATCATGTTTGGATTGTGATGGTATTCATTAACTTTTTTTAAAGGGAAATTTATTAATTCATTCAATGAATGAGACCATACAATTTGGGGGGATAACAAACACTCATTGTAGGCGGTGAAAGACAAGCTCAACCAACACAACAAAGGCTTCAGCCTTAACATCAATAGAACATTACAGCACATTGACAATTGACTCTATCACAACTCAAGCACGACATATCTGGAGTGATTGCAAGCATTTAATACGACATGGAAATTAACCTTGAATGGTTTAAAGCGGTAAGCCAAAATGGGTAGAAAAATCAAGCATCCACCAAACTAAAGAGGAAGGCGGCAAAACCAACTCTTAAATACCTTGCAAAAGCAAGACTACATGCATAAGCAGGACTAAATAACGTGCTACAAGAGCAAACAAAAACTTCTAAAAGTAAAGACTTATTAAACAATGGAAAAACAAACAAAAATCATATAAAATTTAAAACAACACGGGTCCAAATCGACTTGTGAAATCATTTATTATTTTAAAATACTCTCAAAACATAAATGGAATAAGAAGCCAACGAAGAGCCACCCACTTTTCAAGAGAAATTGCTGGTGGTCGATGGAGTTTCAACGATGACAAGCGCCTACATCTGTCCATCACAACTTATGAAGACAACAAAGATACATGGAATGAATGAGAAAAAGAAAAAAAAAAGATGGTTTGTGAAAGGGAGAAAAAGGCAAACAATAGTCAACTTTAAGGCTAATATTACCGCTAAGCAAAATAAAAAATAACAAGCAAACAGTTTGGAGAAAAAAAAGTTTTTAGGATTTCACGTTAAAATAAAGCTACCTTGATAAACAGGAACTTTAATGTTAGATAAAATGATAAAATATTATAATTATAATAGGTAATATTTTTTCCTAGCAGGTGTTACATAAAATATCATGATATTTATAATAATTTGTTAGTATTACAAAGTTAGTATTAAGGTTAATTAAATTTTGGTCTCTTAGTTTTGTTAATTAGATAGTTAATTAAGTTACAATGACTAAATTGTAAAAGTAGTAAAAGTTAATCACTATAATTTTTTTATTTACTTAAGGACCAATTAAGCAATTGGACCTTTCTAAATGTGCCAAAGATATTAGTTGGAATCTACCGAATTGGTTACTTGTAATTTTTGTTAATTAAACAAAGATTAATTAAGTTAATTTTTAATTATTTAACATTAAACAACTATATAAGACCAAATTTAAAAGAAACAAAACAATGTTCATCTTTTTATTCTCTTCTCCACCCGAAACTAAGATGAAAGAATAGGATTTATGCTTTTCAACCTTTGGTCCTTCAATTTGGTATGTATTTAAGTATTTTTCTTGTAATTTTTATGTTTTTATATTAATGTTCTAATTGTTGTTCAAGCATGAAATGTGACAAGCAATACAAACAATGTTTTATCACAAGAAACCTTGAGCTAATCAAACATAGGCTTCAAGCAACTTTCATGTTTCAACTGGTTTGTGCATGAAAACATGATCCTTTAATGTCAATATGCCAACCTAAAAGAACTTTGATTAAAACATGCACCTGTTCTAATATCGATTCAAACAATCCATGAGACATCGAGAGATAGTCAGGTTCCACAACTTGTTCTAACACACCATGGAACAATCAAAGGTTCCAACATTCTCAATTCCTTTATGCCTCTTCTTGGAAATACCTATGGAGTTTAGCTCAAAGAAACCTTTGCGAGCTTGTCTTTCAATATTGTTGGATAGTAGGTCGGGAATCCTTTTTTATCCTTAGATGTCAACAATATTTCTCCTCTCAATGGTTTACCGGGGGTTAGAAGAAAATAAATAAGTGTTTGTTGCTTCATTTATGAAATTACAAATAAGAGGAATGCCGAGCCTCTACCACATCATTTTGAGCCCAACATCTAGATATAGCATTATGATGCTTGTCATGAGAGGCATCTTCTCTTCTTGCTCATAATGACGATAGCTTTATCCTTTAGAAGGTAAAGAAATAATTTTTTGTTTGCTTCCTATAGATGACATCAATTGTTATAACAATCAAGTTATAACAAATGTATAATAGTATAACGGTGGCAGTTTTGATTATAGGGGACGTGGAGAGCTATTAAAAAAATGTGGTTCACAACGTAGATAACGTAAAGAATCAATAAAAATGTTGGTTTAGAGGTGTTGAGGTTGTGTTTGAATAAAGTGTTTGCTATATAGGCAATGTGAAATCTTTATTGTCTTTTTGCCTTGGTGCTGAAAAAAGATATTTATAAAGGGAGGTTGGCTTAACATAAATCTTAGCCATTAAGGTCTCCACTCTATTAGTGTGAGTGGTAAATTGACGAATATCAGTAGTTGAGAGTATAGTTTGAGTCAATTTAAAGAGAATAAGGGCTAGTTTAGCATTATTTCTAGAAAGCATTTTTGGGGAGAAGTTAAAATTTCCTGCTTCTATCAAAAACACTTCGGGGCCAATTTTTGAGGTTTAAAAAGTATTTTTTTCTAAAAAAATCTTGTTTAGCAATGCTTTTATCTCAAAAGTATTTTTTGTTTTAAAATTTTTTCTTAAAAGCAATGCTAAATTGACCATTAGTCATTTGTTAAGTTCGGAGATGCAATAGATTGACAAGTGCTATTAGATGTTAGGAACTCTTTCTCGTATATTTTTGTACAAATCCATCTTGTATAACAGTGATGTTTAGGCAAAGCATTCTCAAAATAGGAACTAACCTCTTGATGAAGTCATAAAGTTGACCTTCTCACTAAATGTGAGTATGACAATCTAACTAAATAATCTTTAAATTTGATGATAACACATTTAGCAAATAAAAAATAAATGTCACTTAATTTTAAAAACAATCCCCTCTTTTAAAAAACTAATCCACAAAAATATTTTTTCTTTTTATCTATAAAATTGAAATTCTCCCATTCGCATATATATACCTGTATCATTAATTTTATCTATAATAATTTTTTATGTTATTTTTTAAAGGTAATCTTTTTTTTTCTATCAAAAATTATTATTTTCACTAATTCTAGTATATATACCTGTATGTATCACATGTATTTATTTTGTCCACATATTCCATATTGCTATAAACTCCTTTCATTAAATAAAATAGTCATCAAATTTAAGTTTTTTTAACTCGTTAAAATAATCAAATCAACTAAAAACTAATATTTTTGTTATTTAATTTTTAAACATATTTAATAATTCATAATAAAAGATAAATGCTAATTCTTTATAATGAAAACAAATTAGAAAATAATAAATAGATAATAAAAAAACTCTTATTACTTCAAATAAATTCTTTTACTTTATTTCATTGAAGAGAATCTGCAAACATCAACTTAGCTTGAATCAATAAAAGCATTTACCTACTTTCAACCCAATCCAAAGCAACACATTCATAGTCCCTATCACTTGGAATAACAACAAAATCATTTTTCAAAACAAACCAACTCGATTATTCATTGTATATACAATTTTCATTTTGACAAATGCAGTATGAAATTACTTACAATCACAATAGGGCTCGTTCCAGCCTTCCACTATTCAATATTCAACATGACTTATTGTACTAAAAAGCAAATAAATTGGTTCATGAGTCCATTTCATCTTCATCATCTATCTCCTCAATCTTCATCTTCTTCACTGCTTGTGCAGCATCACTTCTTCTTGTTCCGTTCGGGATTCGGATCAATACATCTGCTTTTTGCCCAGTCTCTGCATTGACTAACCCTCCATTCTTCTCAACCCGATACACTAACTCACTTCCATTCGGAGCATCGATGTAAACTGTCGAGTTCTCATCGATTTCTTCCTTCACAAGCATCCTTGATAGCTCAGTCACAACTTTCTTCTCAAGCCATCTCCTAATAGGTCTTGCACCATAAACCTACATCAAAAGTTAAAAAAAGAGAGACAATGTAACTATTCAACCATACCCTCAATGATATCTGAATATGTATAAGATATAAATGTTAATACTTACTGGATCATAACTCTCAGCAAGAATATAGTCCAATGCTGAATCTTCGACAGCCAATGCAATACCCCTTTCAGCAAGGCGGCTTGCAACATCCTTCATTTGCAATCTAGCAACTTTCCTCAATTGGTCATGTGATAGAGGGTCGAAAACGACGATCTCATCGAGCCTGTTGAGCAACTCTGGTTTAAAATGTCGCCTTACCTGTCAAACAATCAAAATCATTATGTTAATACTACTGCTTCAACAACATTATATGACAAGGGTATATGATGCCAGAAATAGGTCATTTAACTACCTCTTGCATGACTCGATCACGAGCAACTTGCATTGTACATTTCCTGCTAAGTCCTGAAAGAATATGTTCTGCTCCAAGGTTTGATGTCATGATGATCACAGTATTTCTGAAGTCTACAGTGCGGCCCTGGCCATCAGTTAACCGACCATCATCCAAGACTTGAAGTAGTGTGTTGAAAACAGAGAGGTGTGCTTTCTCAACTTCATCAAAGAGTACAACACTGTAAGGCCTCCTCCTCACTGCCTCTGTAAGCTGCCCTCCTTCCTCGTGGCCAACATACCCAGGTGGTGCCCCAATAAGTCGAGCCACTGAGTGTTGCTCCATGTACTCAGACATGTCAATCCTGATCAGCAGATTCTCATCATCAAAGAGTTGTTCCGCTAGTGACTTAGCAAGCTCCGTCTTGCCAACACCGGTTGGACCCAAGAAAAGGAATGAGCCAGTTGGCTGTTGTGGCCTTCCTAATCCAGCTCTCGACCTCAAAACAGCTTCTGCAACAGCATCAACAGCCTGGTTTTGTCCCACCACTCTTTGATGCAACCTCTCTGCAAGCACAATCAACCTCTCCTTCTCATTCTGTCCAAGCCTCGTGACGGGGATGCCAGTCCAGCGGCTTACAGCCTCGGCAATGTGCTCCGGTCCAACTGTTTCGGTTAACATTATGTTCTCATCTGCTGTGCCTTCGATCTGGGCTAGTGCAGATTCCACTTCCTGAATCGCCCCATATCTCAAATCAGCAGCTCTTGCCAAATCATATCTCCTTTCAGCCTCCTGTAAAGCAAGCATGAGTTCTTCTCTCTTCTGCTTCAATCTTCGAATCTCATCAACCCTTTCTTTCTCTTTCGATATTTCATCATCAATGGCAGAAGCTTGTCCCTTAAATCATCAAGTTCTTTCCGGACCTAAACAAAACAAAACAAAAAGTTATAGATCCAACAAAAGTAAGAACATAAACTTAATCCATCACTTTTTGAGAGTCAAAACTTACTTCAACCAGTCGAGCTTTGCTAGCCTTATCCTTCTCTTTCTCCAATGCATGAAGCTCAACTTCTAGTTGCATTCTTTTCCTTTCAAGATTATCAATTTCTTCAGGCTGACTATCAAGCTGAACTCTCACATTTGCACAAGCTTCATCAACCAAATCGATTGCTTTGTCGGGAAGATGCCGTCCTGAACCAAAATACCAATGAATATCATTTAGAACTCAGCAAAGAAATTCAAATCCATGCTTTAAATAGATATAATTAATACTTGATCAAGCATCTCTAAAGAAGAAATATGGCATACCAGTAATATATCGACTTGACAGTTGGGCTGCAATCACCAAGGCACGGTCTTGAATCCTAACACCGTGATGACCCTCGTATTTTTCCTTTAATCCTCGAAGGATGCTAACGGTGTCTGGTACACTAGGCTCAGCAACATAAACCTGTTGAAACCTTCTCTCAAATGCAGCATCTTTTTCAACATACTTTCTATATTCTTCCAACGTAGTAGCACCAATGCACCTAAGTTGACCCCTAGCAAGCATAGGTTTAAAGAGGTTGGCTGCATCCATGGAACCCTCCTAAGTGGATTTCATCAATGAAGAGAATCACTTTCCCTTCAGCTTCCTCAACATCTTTCAAAACCGCTTTCAATCTTTCTTCAAACTCTCCTCTATATTTCGCTCCTGCAATCAGTGCACCCATATCCAACGCAACGAGTCGAACATCGGCAAGATTACTAGGCACATCTCCCCTCACAATTCTTTGAGCCAAACCCTCTACCACAGCAGTTTTACGAACACCAGGTTCTCCAATTAGAACTGGGTTGTTTTTAGTTCTTCTGGACAGGATCCTAATGACCCTTCTAATTTCTTCATCTCGGCCTATTACAGGATCAAGCTTCCCTGCTTGCTCAACAAGGTCAGTCCCATATGATTTTAAAGCTTGAAATGTAGTGTCCCCTGATGCACTCTCCACCTTTTTCCCTTCTTTTCCTCGAAGCTTTTCGAGCTCGGATTTCACTTTTGCTGGTGTAACCCCTGCTTCTTTCAACAAATCCGTAATCTGAGAATCCTCAAGGAGGCCTAGAATCAACTGATCGACCGCCAAATGGGTATCCCAGCGAGACTTTTGGGCGGCTTGGGCGCGACGGATTGCCTTAACAAGAGAAGAACTAGCAGGGACTTGATCTGGTGGAGGTGACTGTGTTGGAAGCTTTTTCAAGGCTTGATTGAATACCCTATCCACGGATTGTGCGACACTCTCACCTCCGGAGTTGGAGATTGCTTGATAAAAGATGCCTTGGGAGTCGGATATTAAAGCAACCGCAAGATGGAGGGTAGTGAATTGGGCATGGCCATTGCTCGTTGCTAGCTCATGAGCCCCGGCAAGAGCCTCATTCGTCTTGTGAGTGAATTTATCGGGATTCATTCTCTTTACTTATTATAAAAACCTGCAAAAAAAATCCAAAAACTAAACCCATTCAGTAAATAACCAAAAGCTTTGGATCAATGTAAATTGACAAAAACTTTCTTTTTTCTTTTTTCGAATATCTAATTTTCAGAAAATGCATCTTCTTTGATTTACATTTTCAAATATCATAAAAACAAGAAAAATAATAGAAAAGAAAGAAAGAACTCATTTCATACAATTCAAAGCTTTCTAACACACAAATATAGAAACATAAAAAAGGAAGATTTTTGCTTCTTACCTGATGATAAGAAATAAACAAATTCGTCTATCCGATAGGTGAAAAACAGAGAGTTGTCTGCGTTGCTCTGTTTCTTGTTGTTAGTCTTTCTTGTCCCGGAAAAGGGAAAAAAAAAAGCTTGCTTTGTTTGATATATGAGAATGGTGGATTGAAAAAAGTGAAGGATTACTTACATTTCGCTGGTGAAATTGCGATGGAGAAAGGAGGTGAAGACTGGGTTTTTGTTGAGGAAAGCGAAAATTCACGAAACTTGTAGAAGTTTTTCATTAGAAGCAGAAATTTCTACGCTTCTTTCTTTTTTCTTTTTTAACGTCCGAGTTTGACAGATTCGTCCCCCACGCGCTTTTTTTTAATTATTAATGGTTAAAATGTGACATAGGTCCTTGTATTACTCATAAATTTTGAATTTAATCCATGCACTTTTATTTTCATGATTTTAGTCTCTATTTTTCAGATTTCAAAATTCAGGTCTAATTGGTAACATTGTTAAATTTTTTGGTGTAAAATATTGAAATTAAAAATTCACTTGATAACCATGTAACTAAAAAAAATGATGTTGTAATTAATCTAAATTTTAAAATATTAAAAGTAGAGAAACTAAATTTATAAAAATAAAAGTATAGGGTCTTATAACATATTTTAACCTTAAAAAAATAAAGATAACTCTTAAAATCACATGTGATTATTTAAAATGTTGGTTAAGTTCTGAAATATTATCAAAAACTTATGTATTTTATAAAAATAGTAAAAACACAGTATTTTTAATAATGGATATTAGTGCAAAATAATATTCCTTATTAAAAATATTGAATAAAAAATATTAACTTATTTAGTAATTCAAATATAGATAACAAAATCATTATTAAAGTATTTGCAAAAACTAAAAAAAATGATATATTATAAATTATCTTGTGATAGAGCAACAACATCGTGCTATACTTCCTACATTACTTGTGAGGCTTGCCAACTTACTACTATATAAACTCTAAAAGCTCGATAAGGTGACATGTGACTCAAGGGATATATATGAGTACACCTGCTAGTAAAGTTATATGACTCATCCCATGAATATCAATAGAACATTTATCTAAGAGTGTTTACGGTACAAATCTTTTGCATCATATCCCATTTTCTCTCCTATGTTTTCTATCTTCACTTTCCACCACAATTGTAACAGATTTCGACTCTAATCGGACATAGTAGTTTCGGGACCATAAGTCCGAGTTAAAAAAATATTTTAATATTATTTTGTGTGTTTATTATGTGTGAATTTAATTGTGTGAAATTTTCGTGTTTTAATTTCGTCGTTTGAGTGTCCGATTAAATAAAAGGATTAAATCGCGTAAAATAAAAAATTTAATGGTTAAATATGAAAGTATCTATTTGTTGTTGTCTTTATAATTTAGAGGATTTAAGAAGCAATTAGTCCACCATTAGATAAGTGGACGGCAATGGTCAAGAATGACCTTATAATATGTGATATATATTATATTTTAACAAAGGTTAATTAAGTAAATTAATTATTATGGTTAATATATGTTAAATATAACAAATTTAAAACCATGTTCTTCATCTTTTTTTTTATTGAAACTAAGAGAGAAATATAAGAGTTTAAAGCTTTGGAATATTCGGCACTTACAAAGCTTGATTACGATCAAGAAACGAAGAAAACGGATTTGGATCGGGGGAAAACGAAAGTAATTGAATAGTTGATCGTGTCCATTGATATCCGAGGTAAGTCTACTAGCTATTAAATGGAACTAAATTAGTATATATATGTGTGTATGAATCTATATTGAATTATTGTTGATCTATAATCAAGTATATTTTGGTTGAATAGACTTGAAATATGGATAGTAATTGTGTATAAGCTATGTTCGGCTATAAGGATATATGTTTATATAAGTTTTGATAATAAATATAATGAAGAATAGTACATAGATATATGTATATACATTGTTTAAATATTTAAATATATATATGTTTATGACTTATTTGAAAATAGTTGGTGATATGGGGATTATAAATGCAAGATAAGTTTTAAAAATAAGTATATGTACAATTATGTATGATTTTTAAGTTTGATAAAAGGTATGTATATTGTATATGCATAAGAAATTTCGAATGGGTGTTTCTATATGAATTGATGCATATATGTTTATAATCGAATAAGTATTTATTAAAATTCAATGCTAAGTGTTAAGTATATATTTAAATATATATGCATATAGAGATTGCATCAAATGTATACTTACATATATATATTTAGTTAGGTTCGAATAAGTGTATTTAGGTATGTAAAGTTTTGTATTAAATTTAGTTAAGTAGTAATGTATATGAATATATGTGTGCGCATACAATTTATAGATATTTGAATTGAATTGAAGATAGGATTTTATAAATTCTCTTATGTTTGAATATGATCTTTTACAATTATGTGATTACTTTAAAGAATTACTTGAGGAGTATTTCGTATATGTGAAATTGAAATTTTCAGGTTTAAAACCTAGCAGGCTTAAGGCCGGTGAAATAATTCGGACTTTAAGTCTAGCAGGCTTAAGGCCGGTGAAATAATTCGGACTTTAAGTCTAGCAGGCTAAGTGCCGGTGATCTGAATCAGGTTATAAACCTAGCAGGCTAAGTGCCGGTGATATGAATCAGGCTATAAGCCTAGCAGGCTAAGTGCCGGTGAATATGTTAAATTAAGTGATTATATGCATTTGATATATATAAATATATAAATGATTTTGGGTTATATATAATGGATAAGTATATGAACATTTATTTATATGTATTTGATGAGCATATAAATGTTTGGATCTATGTGTTTAGTGAATAGGCACATATTGGTTGTTATGAAAATTGTTGAATATACATGTATGCATTCGGCACATGTGGATTAGAAGTATAAATGTGCATTTGGTTCATGTAGTTGATAAGTAAAAATATAAGCTTTTGACATATGAATTTGAAAGATCATAGATATGCATTCGATGAAATGCAAATGATAAGTATATTAGAAATTAGTATATGCAATTAATGATTATGTCTGTAACTTGATTATAAGCATATAATGTTTATACATATGTCCGTTTATATGTATTTTAGATATGCTATAAACTTACTAAGCTATAAAAGCTTACTTTGATTGTTTTTGTCCAATTGTTTTACAGATAAAAACCAAGCTGCAGACTCGGGGATCGTTAGCGAAGATTATCACTCTATCTACTATCTCGGTATTAAAACGTTTAAATTTTAACTTATGGCATGTATAGGCTAAATAATATTTTGGGAGTCGTACTTTAATGTTCTGCATATATATAATTAATAGCCATATGAAACTAGCTTATTTTTCTTACGATTTAATTGAACTGAAATGTTATGTTTTGTTATAAAAGGTTAAAGTAAAATTTATAATTATACATATTTGACTAATTTAACATAAATGTAAAATTCTTGAATTCTATTAAATGTCTGTGTTAAGTTGTGTTTTATCTGGTAACGTTTCGTAACCCTAATTTATCGACGTATACGGGTTAGGAGTGTTACATTTTATTGGTATCAGAGCTACAGTTTAGTCGATTATAGGACTAACGTAGCGTGTATAAGTCTAGCTATACATGCCATAATTTATATTGAGATAGTGTGATGACTTCTGACATCTAAAAATGTGTTTTCGTATAGTAATGGATCCCGATCGAGCCGTAGCTGATGATGTTGAGAGTATAGCGTCTGCTCCCGTGCAAGGGACAGATCCCGGGGGACGCGATTTTGCCGTTTTTTCTATGTTAGGTTTTTTGGGCTTTTAGGGTTTAGAGTTCAGGCTTTTTAAGGTTTTTAGGTCCTGGAAGAAATAATTTCGAGTTGACGTTTCTGATAAAATAGTATAAAATCGCTTCTAGCAGGATGCTATTTGAGAAGAATTTGTGAAATCGCGCCCTCGTGGACGCGCTTTTGCTACAGTAGGTCACGAAAGAAATAATTATTTTTTTGACATTTCTGAGCAAATAGTATAAAATCGTTTCTAGCAGGATGCTATTTGAGAAGAATTTGTGAAATCGCGGCCTCGTAGACGCGCTTTTGCTACAGTAGGTCATGTAAGAAATAATTTTTTTTGACGTTTCTGAGCAAATAGTATAAAATTACTTCTAGCAGGATGCTATTTGAGAAGAATTTGTGAAATCGCACCCTCGTGGACGCGCTTTTGCTACAGTAGCATGTTTGGGCTGAGGCTATAAATTAGGCAGAAAATGTTCTCAGAATGCATAAGTCACAGCAGAAACAATTTAGAGAGGCTAAGAAGGTTAGAGTTTCAAATATGAGTGAACGTATTAGTGCTGTTATTTACTATGATGGTGAGGTTTGCCACACCGAGAATGGTGTTGTTTTTTAGTCGGAGAATACGGTACGACTGGTTTTTAACCAGAACATAGATTTGACAGAACTTCGTAAAAGAATTAGGCGTAAAATTTTCGGAACGACGCCAATGAAAGTTCTGTCTATCACGTATCGATTTTGTTCTTCTGTTGATCCGGTGACATATGACTCGTTTGACATAAAAGGTGCCCGTAGCTTGGAGGCAATGGTGCAGACTCATCTTGCTAGTAGAGCACCTTATATTGAGTTATATGTACAATTTACATCGCCAACTGATGTACTTGCGACCGGTGTTCGAGATGTATACATGACCCCTGGTCGACACTCGGTTAGCGGGTTACAAAATACGGAATAACCCATGTACGTCGGTGGCTCGATGTTTGATGCTGTAAATACATACTGGGGAACGGCATCAAGTTCTAGTGGGTGGCAATCTACATCCAATTGGGGACGTTATCAAATGCCCAGAAGAAAGGATGACGTACTCCCTACGACGTCAACCGGTGAGGGGACCTCGTACGCTGCAGATGATTGTGGGTTAAAAGATACTTCGATGTGGATCCACCTCGAGAGCCCGGGCCAGATGGTGCAGAAGTTGGCTTATTTTCTGAACCGGAGCCTATTCTAACAGAAGCTGAAGATGCTGAAAGGAGTTCATATGAGGAAGAAAATCCACGATTCAGAGCATACTCACCTCCAGCCCTCATGCATAATGTCGATCTGTCTGCAAATGATGCGTTAGAGTTTTCAGATCTACCACACCGGTTGCGTGATCGTACAAGTTCGGGGGTAGATTTTGGTGAACTTGAAGTTGGTAATTAGTTTACCAATAAGGATAGTTTTATTGGTGCTTTGAAATAACATAGCATGAAAAATGGCGTTAACTACCACGTCGTTAAATCACAATCTGATAAGTTTGAGGCGAAATGTGCGGTGCAAGACGGCACATGTTCATAGAAAATCTACACCTCGTTAAGGAAAAAGACAGGGTTGTGGGAGATAAAAAAGTACAAAGGTCCACATACATGTGCTGCAGGTACAGTATTGACTGTATCTGAATAATACTTTTATTGTGCAATGTTGCATTATTTAATGTGCTCCCTTTGTAGGTGTTTCACAAGATCATCCCAAAATGGATTTAGTTATGTTAGCTAGCTTGATACTGCCCACAATAAAAGCAGATCCTAGGACTTCAGCGCCGGTGTTAATTACCAATATCTGTAGCCAAATAGGGTACACGACCTCTTACTGCAAGGCTTGGATAGCTAAGTAAAAGGCATTGGAAAATATGCATAGTGGGTGGGACGCCTCATATAATGAAATATGGCAGTGGTGCCAGGTGCTAGAGAGATACGTCCCCGGTGCCATCACAGACCTTGAAACGGAACATGCGTACTACAACGGCCGATTACTACGTGGATGCCAAGTGTTCAAACGTCTGTTTTAGACCTTTAAGCAATGCCGAGACGCATTTCTATACTGCAAGCCGTTGGTACAAATTGACGGTACCTTCATGTTCGGTAGGTATACTCATCGGCTATTGCTTGCAGTGGCACAGGATGGCAGTGGGAGAATTCTTCCAATTGCATTTGCAATAACACCGGGGGAGTCATTTGATGACTGAGATTTCTTTCTCTCTAGGTTAAGGGGGCATGTGTGCCCCCAACCTGATATCTGTGTTATTTCAGATCAGGGCGCCGGTATACTAGCTGCATTTGATCGAGAGGGAAGCTTATGGCAGCGCACACACCATAGATATTGCCTAAGACACGTTGCTTCGAACTACTACAGGCAATATCCATCTAAGAGTGAATGACAACAAGTGACCAATATGGGTATTTAGTTTATATCTGTGTTATTTCATTTGTCAATTTGAATTAGTTTTTTTGGTAGAAGTGGTATAAATTATTCGCTATGATCTTATATTGGCAGGGTATGAAATAAATAAAGATTATTTTCACGAGATGTTGGCAATTTTACGATCCCAAAACGGAGAATGTACGGACTACCTTTGTAACATACGTTTCGAACAGTGGGCACAAGCATACGACGGCGGCCTACGATATGGCCATATGACGTCGAACCTGGCAAAATGCATAAATTCTGTTTTTAAAGGAATGCGCCATCTACCGATAACATCAGTTGTGCGAGAGACATATTTTCGTTTGGCAACGCTATTTCCAAAGCGAACAGCAAGTTGTGCAGGCCAGATGCAGGGAGGCCATGTATGGTGCAGTAAGGTAGTTCAAGAAATTAACAAGGCCAAGGCGAAGGTAAACACCATGCACACAGTGTGTCACGATCGAGACAATTTATGGTTTCACGTGACAAAGTTTGACAGACCGCACCAAGGTGTTGTTGGCGGACAATATCGTGTACACTTACGAAATAGGACTTGTGACTGTGGGATGTTTGATGCACTTCGTTATCCATGCGCTCATGTTATTGCAGCTTGTCAAAAACTCTGTCTGGATCCGATGAGTTATGTGGACGAAGTGTACAAATTAGAAAACATGTACAACATATGGAGACACGTTTTCCTACCGGTCTCAGATGAACGTAAGTGGCCACACGTATCTCTTGCTCCTTTTAAGTTGTTACCGGATAGAGAATTACGTCGCAAACCAAAGGGTCGACCTTGCTCGAGTAGAATACGTAACAATATGAATATCCGAGAAACAGCCAGTCAAACGAAGTTGTGCGGATGGTGTAGGAATCCAGGCCATACAAGTCGATCATGCCCTAATCGCAATAGTTGAATGTAATTGTAAAAAAATTAAGTTTGTGAAATTATTAATTGATAAATTGTATTAAGTCAAAAAATTGTATTAATGGTTAGTAAAATTATCAAATTATATAAAATTATTAATTGTTAGTACCAGTCAAAACATTTTTCCAAATCTAACATTATGTGAATGTAAAATTATTAAGTCAAAAAATTGTATTAATGGTTAGTAAAATTATCAAATTATGTAAAATTATTAATTGTTAGTACCAGTCAAAACATTTTTCCAAATCTAACATTACGTGAATGTAACATTGTTAACTTAGTTTAGGGTTTTTAATTAAATTAGATTAGGGTTTTTAATTAAATCAGGTTAAGGTTAGTGTTTTAAGTTAAGGGTTTAGGGTTTTTAATTAAATTAGGTTAGGGTTAGGATTTTTAATTAATTTAGGTTAGGGTTAGGGTGTTTAATTAAATTAGGTTATGGTTTTTAATTAAATTAGGTTAAGGTTAGGGTTTTTAAGTTAAGGGTTTAGGGTTTTTAATTAAATTAGGTTAGGGTTAGGGTTTTTAATTAATTTAGGTTAGGGTTAGGGTCTTTAATTAAATTAGGTTAGGGTTTTTAAAGTTAAGGTTTAGGATTTTTAAGTTAAGGTTTAGGGTTTTTAATTAAATTAGGTTAGGGTTAGGATTTTTAATTAAATTAGGTTAGGGTTAGGGTTTGTAATTAAATTAGGTTAGGGGTAGGGTTTTTAATTAATTTAGGTTAGGGTTAGGGTTTGTAATTAAATTAGGTTAGGGGTAGGGTTTTTAATTAATTTAGGTTAGGGTTAGGGTTTTTAATTAATTTAGGTTAGGGTTTTTAATTAGGGTTTAGGTTAGGGTTTTGTATTAAATTAGGTTAGGGTTTTTAAAGTTAAGGTTTAGGGTTTTTAATTAAACTAGGTTAGGGTTTTGTATTAAATTAGTTTAGGGTTTTTAAAGTTAAGGTTTAGGGTTTTAAGTAAATTAGGTTAGGTTAGGGTTTTTAATTAAATTAGGTTAGGGTTAGGGTTTTTAATTAATTTAGGTTAGGGTTTAAGGTTAAATTAGGTTAGGGTTTTTATTACATCAAATAAACTTCTATTTTATTACATCAAATAATATCAAAATAACTCGAAAATTTTTTTATTTTATTACATCAAATAAACTTATATTTTATTGCATCAAATCAACTTCTATTTTATTACATCAAATAAACTTCTATTTTTTTACATCAAATAATATCAAAATAACTCAAAAAATTTCTATTTTTTTACATAAAATAATATCAAAATATTCAAAATATTTGTACAAATAAATTTAAATACGACAATCAATGTCTATGCCCTGGGGATTCAGTGCCACATGGCAGCCGTCGACGGTTACGCGTTGGATTCCTCCTTTCTCTAGCTTCCAGCGGTGGTTGTTGTTCCTCCGGTGGGGATTTTGGTTCTTCCAGTTCGGCATCTGGTTGTCAGACTTGGGACAATGATCCACCTTCAGAGAATAGTGTATGTGGAGGTGTTTGCATCAGGAACGGCAACGGTGTTTGAAACCCATACGTTGGTGGGGATTGGTAAAAAGGAGAGCTCCTCGACGGCCCCCATTGCGATCCCTCGTGCACCGCTGGCCTATACATCGGCGGTCCGCTCGGCATAACAGGAAATGGAGTTGAACTGGGCATTTGGCTCTAACCTGCCATAGGACTCGGAAAAGGATACATATAAGGGTTAGGGTACATATAAGGGCTACGAAACGCATCTGGCATCATCTGAAAAGGCAGCTGCGTGGGTATCATCGGTTGAACTGTTGCATCGGGTGACTGCGTCGGTGCTCTCGTTGGGCTTGGTGATTGCATGGCCGCTGATGATGAGCCGGGTGAATGTTTGGGCCTCGTTGAGGGGCTGCCTTCATCGTCTTGTTGTCTTGGATTTAGAGGCCCGCGTCTTTCCCTTTCGACACGTATTTGCCGCTACCTCTCCTCTGGCGTCAATAAATACGGCTTGCCATGGATCCTAAACCATGGCATGTATTCTGAAACGCACGATAACTCCGGAACGATGATTGGTTCCCGAGTAGGTAGATATTCATACCGATCTTCCCACATTTCCATGTACTTAGACTAGTATCTCGTCCAGTCCATATTCAATTGCTGAAGGTCGACTTTGTGTTGATCACCAAACACCTCAGGATCCACCGGAATCGGTTGTCTATATCCAAACTGTTGTAGCACTCTATCTGTCTGGTGCGGCTCCGCGATTGCGTAGTTGACCAACACGGCTTTCACGTGCCAAGCTTGTGGATTTTGTAAAAACTCTTCCGGGATTACTGCCCGAATTGCCGGATCCTTGTATGGTGTCCATTGAAACTATATGAACATGATAGAAATATTAGTTATATACATAATACTAAATATTAAATACTAAATATCAATCGACTAGCGAATGTATGGAAATATCTATTTGCAATAATACTTACTTCTGCTTCCGACCGTTGGTCCAATAGAAGCCGTATATCTTCAAGAGAGGATGATAATCGAGTATAACTTGCCGGATGGTTCCACCTAATTAAATAAAATTTTAGCATACTTTTATTTTTAAAAATCTACATAATAATTGTAAAATGTAATATAAAATTTACCTCGTTATGAGTGGGAATGTATATGGGTGGTTCACTCGAGAACGTAAAAATGGAAAGCAAAACCGTGCCCATGACTGCAGTAGTGATAGGCAACCTCCGATGTTTGCTCTCCTCGGTCGCGTCACCCCGCACATCTCCCGATATAATGCCAAGACGGCAAACCCCCAACTCAATTCACCAGCTGCTCTAAAATCAACGAGTTTTAGTAGCCATCTTAGATGTACGCGGCTCCGTGACGTGTCGGGCATCAGATAACCTCCAATTAATTAAAGAATGTATGCCCGAGCATATCGGATTCTTTCAATTTCGGTTGAATCTTCATCCGGATCAGGGAATGTGTCATGTAACCAGCCAATCTCGACCTTACGTCCCTCCATTTTCTCCGGAATAGCACCCAAAAGCTCGTAGCACACCGCCTCCCAATTGCTAGATTGAGCAGACCCGGTGACTGGGTGCCCGTCCACCGGCAATCCCAATTGCAGACTAACATCTTCTAGAGTGATAGTGCACTCTCCACATGGAAGATGGAATGTGTGCGTCTCGGGTCTCCACCTCTCGATCAACGCATTGATCAGTTTCGGGTCCAACTTGTATCCCCAGCCTACAGTCGCCACGTGCCAAAAACCCGCTTCCCGCGGGTAGTTCTCTACCAACGGTGATAGAGGAGCATGCATATTTCAGATATTGCATTCCAATACCCGATCTACAGACTTTTATAACAAATAATAAATTAATAATTATCTAAAAATGTATAAATAAAAAACTCGTAAATAATATTTAAAAATTAAATTTAACACTTACCATTTTCATTTGTTCCACCGATATGTGATGCCTATCAAGACAAGTCAATGATCCGGCCATTGATGAAATCGTACAAATTTTTACGATTTATAAAAATATAAAAAAATTTAAAATTATTTTAAAAAAGGAAATTGAAATTAAATATGGATTTGAGAGAATTTTGGAAGAAAATTGAGAGGAAATATGAGAGAGATTTGTTTGTGAAAAAATAAAAAGGGGTGGGGGTATTTATAGTTTTTTTTTGACTGTTGGGGAGGTAACGGTCAAATTTTTGACCGTTGGGTACTGTTCACGCGCGGGCCGAAATCGCGTCCACGTCAGCGCGAGTTGCTGACGTGGACGCGATTTCGCGAAAAAAGGATCATTTCGATAAATAATTAAATAATGAGCCCATTTCGATAATTTTTGAAAAAAATAATATTGGTAAATTGCCCAAACGAGAAAATAGGTATATTTCAAAGGTCAAATTATAAATTAAACTATAAAAACTATTTATATAATTAAACTTGCCCCCAAATTATAGCTTTTTTACCACTTATATACCTAAACTTTGGTTCATTTTCACTTTTGGTTTATTTGTTTTATTAACCAATTAAATCACGACACCTAACATTTTTATTTATTTTAAATTTTATTAAGCGTGTCGTCTTACATATTGGGACACCGGTGAACTAAAAAAAATTGAAAAAAATAAAAAATACAAGGCAAATATGGCTACTAATATGAAAATACAGTTAACTAAATATAATTTTAAAGTTTTAACTTAGAGCAATTAACATAATGAAATTATAAAATCCGGGTATAGGTTTTATCGACCCGCCTCTTTACAATCTCCAAAGCCGAAGTAAAACGAAAGCGAAAAGACAGCGATCATGTGGAGAAGAGCCGTGATGGATAGCAAAGCTTGCCAATCATGGCGCCTGATAACAACAAGAGGCGCGGCTGCCGGAAATGGAAAGCACGCCTCTACGTCGCCGTCAGCGGCGGCGGCCGTTAATTCACTATTGCTGCGTTCCCTCAAAGAACACTATCTTGAAGTCTCCAAAATGAATCCCCCTCCTGTATGTTTTATTCTTCATCTCTCTAACAGTAAATTTTTTTTTTTATCTTTTTTGTTCTTCAAAAAAAATATTCTTGTTAAACCTCTGTAAAACCCTATATGGTAGGAAGTTAGGGTTTTGGATAGGTGTTCAGATGTTGATGAATATATATGTACACAAAAGTTTTTTTTTTTTTTGGGGGAGGGAAGGGGTTTATTATTTGTATGAGATTTAGGGAGGTTCTGCGAGAGTTTTATAGACACAGATATAGGTTCAGTTTAGAATTTGTACGAGTGAATGGTTGAAAATTGAAATAGATATGAGAAGTGAAGTAATGCATTTTGCTGTCCATGAAAACCAAATGTTTAATCTTAATATTGTTCTATTTTGTTTCAATTGCCCATTGGAAACAAATTTAACTACCAAATGTCTTATATACTCCATATGTTTTATGATAGAGAAATAATATCGTTCAGCACTTTTTCTGGTAATTACTTTCATTTAGATCTGAAAGTTAGCTTACTTCGACTTCTGTTTCTTTCGGGGATAAAACCAATATGGTAAAAGTCATCAATCAAAGTTTCTCTTGCTGTGGGAAATCTGTTTGTTGGGTTGATTTTATGGTAAATCTAATGTGGTACATTGAAGGGACTTTCTGCTAGTGTGCATGTTCAAGCTCTCATTGATTCTATTCTGTGTACACATGATGTTTTAATCGGCTTGTCTAATAGTGTAAATGCATAATGTTGACAGAAAGTTAACCCTCCTTCACCATTTACGATTATCAAAGGTGCACTTGATTCTAATGGCCCTGTTCTCAAGCGGACCTATGGCAAGGAGGAAATTAGCATCTTTGTGATGCGGTTAGCTAATATTATTCGTGGTGAAGGTGATGATCCTGAGGACAATGGAATTAATCAGTTATTCCTTCATGTAGATGTATCAAAACCCGGACAGGAAGACTCCTTACAGTTTCTATGCGGATTGTATCCTGATGCTCTTGGAATCCACTCTGTTTCAATGAGGCCAAAAGATGAGTCTTCAGTGGAAGTTGTGGCTCCATCTAAGTATAACGGCCCTGTTTTTCAGTGAGTCATCAACACATCATATTCAATATGCTTAAGTGTTAAATTTGATTATTTGATGCGTCTTGATTGAGCTTTCCTCATAAATTGCTGTGATGATTGGTGTGTAAATGACTAAATCGTCAAGAGAGGAGTTGAAATCATGGGTGTTTTCCTCCTTGAACCTATAATCTTCCCCCATTATCTTGAAAGTGGGAGCATATATTACAATTAGGTAACCCCAGTATCCATTGTCAATTTATCATCAAACTACTTGCTGAAAAAAATTTCAAGTTTTAGCTTGAAAATAAATTTGTAAAACTTGGGTTCCTCAAAGCAGTTTAAGTTTTAGCATATCTGTAACCAAAGAGCAGTGATGCTGCAAAAGAATGTGCAATGATGGCTTTGGTTTTGGGGGCATTTGTTTTAGGTAATGTAATATAATGTGTATAAACCTGAGGTAAGAGACAAAAGGGAGGTACATTTAAGCTGTTCTTGGATGATAAGAATTAGAGCTGTAGAATGAGAGTTAGTCTTGGATTTTCATGTGATTAGAGCATGTTGCCTGGACTTAGATTTGAGCATTGGATACAGGTATGACTCCGACATGGATATGCTTCAAGTTTTTCTAAGTTTTTTCATGTATTTGGAGGATACTCATATCCATGTCTTAATATGTGTTGGACACAAGTGCTGAACATGGGTACTTAAGGAAAAATGAAGCGTTTGGTTAGCATATGCATGATTGGTTGTACAGTTGATTATATATTTAGATTTACCTCCAGCATCCCACCAGAGATGCATTTGGTTGTATAAATATTTGATAGGATAAAAGCTGAAACTCCAAGTAGAAGATTTCCATGAGTGGAATGGACAAAGTATTCTTATTCTCTAAAGGCTTCTAAGAAACTTCTTCTTCAACTGTGCTTTAAACCTCTAGCCAGGCCGGATAGGCTCTTGTTCTGAATTAGATCTTCAAATTTTTACTTGAACAAGTAAAGATAACGTGTTTCTCAGGTTATTAGTTACATTACTTCATAAACGCTTCATTAGTCTTTTTTATAAACTTTGATTTGCTTAAAACTGATTTTTTTCAGCCGTGAAAATAATTTAGGTAGATACACTCTACTTTCATTATAGATGCTTTGTAGCCACTATGCAATGATAAATAAAGTTTATTTGCTTCTTATTATTTTTCTTTTGGTACAAAGCAGGATGTATCCTAGAGATAGGGGAAGAGGTCGCAGATTTTATGATTTGAATTCTAGATTTGTTGAATGTCACCTCTCATTCGGGTGACTAAATGAACTAATTGTGTTAAGCCCTCAATTCATCTTAATTTTCTTTTAGTCATCATTATATAACCCGCTGCTCATTTCTTATGTTTGCTTATTACTAAGCCATCTCTATGCATTTGGGCAGAGATCTTGATGAAAAGATGAGGGATGCATTTCATAGTTTCATAGAGGAACGAGGGGTGAATGAAAGTCTCTTTCCATTTCTACAAGCATGGCTGTATGTAAAGGATCACCGGAATTTGTTGCGTTGGTTCAAATCGGTAGGCACATTCATTACTGAAAAATAAATTTGGAGTTGATGATGCAAAGCATTGATCAAGTGATTTTATGAAATAGAGTCATCTTTCTACTTTTCAAAATGGTAGATAAAATCTTTGAGGATCAATGCATCATTCCTGCTGGTTTAGATGATGTTTTAGTTTACATATAAGATTCCTTCCTTAGCAAATGGAATTTAGCATTAAGACTCCTTCAGGCTGTCTCTTTTATGTTTCATATTGGAAGTATGGCCTGTTTTTGTGTTCAATATAAGTAAAACTTTTCTCATTTAATTTATTCTAATGCTTTTAAGTGCTCTTTTTGGCTCGTTTTCGTTGTTCATTTTATTTATACGAATGTATTGTCTATAAAACATGAAATTTGGGAAATGGATAAGCTTAGACACTCTTCAGCACTTGTGTGGGTAGAGATCTCTGTTTCATTACTTTGTCGAAGCAGAAACTATGCCTGCTTCAAAACCACTTCTCCTTTGGGTATAGTTAAGATTCTTTACTTTCCTCATTGGTCCAAACTTTTTACATTCATAGTTACCTGTTGTTGTTTTAAATCATTCATTAATTAAGCCACTTTTCAGTTTGTTCTCTCTGTTGCATTGTAAAGTTTGAGCAGTTCTACAATTGTTCCTTGTTTCATTCAAGTTATTTCAATACTCGATAGCATCATCTGTAATGTCTGAAACTCACTGCTTAAAACTGGCAGATGTTGCATTAGCGAAAAGAATTAAAGCTACTTTCAGTTTTTCTGTACTTTTTCAGTAATCCATTCATTAATGCGCATGTCAATTTTCTCTTTTTGGGTAAAAGAATTTGTTTGGGGGAGATTAATATTTAGTTCTGTTTGAAATTTCGGTTGGGGTTCTAATGGGGTTGCAAGGTGTTTGCGAGAAGAAGATGATCGAACTTAAAAAAGAAAATTTTAAAAATTCAAAATATTATTTAAAAATTAATAACAATTCTCCAATTTTCTAGAAGGTACAAAATATACATTAATAGTTCATATCAATGGTAGATGGTAGAAGTAGCAATTAGATTGCACTTGGGATATATTAGTTAATAAGGTAAAATTGCATACTTGCGAAGATTTTTCGGTTTTCTTAGCAATAAGATGCAACTCATGGAATAAGTAAGACATTGCAAACGGATGTGCATTGGTAATGTAATAGAGATTGACATAGGTTGAACTATGGGAGATACTTGATAATAGCAATGGATGCTTGCTCTGGAAATAAGTTTATCGTCCATGACCTGCTATGAGAACTCTGCTTGGTAAAATCAATTAAGTGTATTCTGTTTTGATTCATTACGAAAACGGTCCTTCTATATAGAGAAAAAATATCAGATTCCTGGTTGAACAAGGGGTTTGTGTCCTTAGTGCGGTGATTTGAATAAATAAAATTATCACATGTTGATTTAATTAATATTTGTATGTTTGTCTTCAATAATTAGAGACACAGATATATTGAAAAGCTGTGCTCTTATGGTAGTAGGTCGAAAGTTTGTGTGTTGGGTATAGACCTGATTATGGGTCGGGTCAGACTAATGCATATGCTTAGTTGCAACTCTGCCTAAAAAATAGACTTAAAATTTTGTCCAAGCCCAACCTAGATAAAAAAATACTGAACCTGAACCCAACTCGCTTATATTAAAAATTTATTTATATTATTTTTTATATAAAAACAAATTTAAAAAAGATGGTACATCAAATACGCTAAAAACATTAAAATAAATGTTTTCCAACACTTTGAAAATATATTAAAAAAATCTTTATACTTAAATAATACTACGATAGTTGCAACTTAGCAAACAAATGTTTCTAAAATAGTAGCAAACTTAATAATAGAAAAAAAATTCTACAATATCCAAACAATAACAACAAAATAATAACAATATAATAACAAAATGACAACAAAACAACATCAAAATAGCAGCACAAAATAGTGAAAAAAAACTAGGTAAATTCAGGTCGGGCTTGGCCAAAAATCTTACTCAAGGCTCAACCCGTTTAGAAAAGGGTCTTATTTTTTTGTCCAACCTCATTTTTCGAGTCTATATTTTTGCTCAAACTCTCCTACTTTTCGAACGAGCCTTCGAGCCTAGACGGGCGGCCTGACCCATAATCAAGTCTAGTAGGGTACATTACTTATGCATGACATGAGTCCACTCACAATAATGGAATCATAACTCAAATTGAAAAAAAAAGTCATTAAAATTTTGTTGGCAATATTACTAAAGTCCGTGTTTGAACACATAAATATATACTTAAAAACCATTTCAAGTCAAAATAATAGAAAAAGAATAAACTTGATTTTGCAATTTACTTGTTTAAGGCTTTAAATTTATTGTTTTGGATTTATTTAAAAATTTTGTAATTTAATATTTTTATATTTTTTTTATAAATTTTTGGAGTTTTTTTGAATTTCTTAAATATTATTTTGATTTTTTGTAGCTTTTTAGAGAGATTAGTTTGCTCAATTTTTTAAATTGACTAGGACCTAACATGTATTTACACTCATTTGTTTTTTCAATTTATTTAGGTTTTCGAGCTATAAATATTCAACTTGACTCGAACTCGAAAAACTATTTTACTTATTCAAGTTCATTATAAAAATTGAAAAACTTGAAATTTTAAAAAATTCTCAAGTCAAATTGAGTTTTGCTCAGCTCTATGACTGATTCGACCACTAATCTGGTTCTTACAACATTGGTTTTTAAAACATATTAGATCCAAACTAGTCCATTGAGTAGGTACACACATGTTTACAATCCTATTAACATTTTTTTTAAATGCTCATATCAAATATGAACAAACATTCAACAGTAAATTGACGGCTAGTGTAACGATTCAATTTTTAGTGGTGTTAAAAAACACAGTTTTAGGATCCCATTTACGTAAATCGAATCCGTAAATATAAAATAGGAATATTTAAAAAGTTAATATAAAAATATAATGAAGTTCGATTAAGTAATTTAACTGAGAAATTTGTTAATTAAAGCTCAGGGACTAAATTGTAAAAATACAATTACTATTGAGTTTTAATTGAGAAAAGACTTAGGAACCTAGATAGTAATTATTCAAAGGACTAAAATAGTAATTAAATCATTTTTTTTTATAGTTAGTGGACTGTGATGATGATGGCCATTTTAATTAAGGTACAAACAAGTTTAATATAATTATAATTAACTAAAATTAATCTAAATTTAATTGAGGTATAAATGGCAAAATAAGTAGAAAGAGAGATAGAAAACTCATCATCTTCTTTCCCAAGTCGTCCAAGTTAAAAGAAAAATAAAAGAAGAAAACCTTACGCTATCCAAGCATTCGGTCAAGCAAATTCATAAGGTAACTAAGCTAAATTCATGTATTTTTTTATAGATTTATGATTATGGGAGCTTGATTTAGTTAGATCATGAGTCAATTTATTCAATTGTTAAGCTTTTAGCAAGTGGTCATTGCTAAGAAATTGATGAATTAGGCTTGAATTTGATAGATATTAAGCTTAGGTTATGATAACGATTAAATTGTAAAACTTAATAAGCTTGATAGTTAACTTTGTAACATTAGGGACCAAATTGAATAAACTAAAAACCTTTATGAAATTTATGCTAGGAATAGAAAGTATAGGGTCCCTAATGAAAGAATGTGAAATCAAATTTTGATCTGATGCTAAATATCGAAAGATATGTATATCCCGAGTAGAGGGACTAAATTGAAAAAATGTAAAATATGCTTGCCTTTATATTTTAATGTGAATTGGAGGAAAATTGATATATTTTATTTGTTGTATTATCGTACATAGCTAGAGACGATGTCAGGCCGGCGAAAGGGAAAGGAAATGCGAGAGTCACTGATGAGTAACTACGATTCGGTTTGTACTTTTATGATTTGAGTTCAATATGTTATTATTACATATATGCTTATATACGTATGTGTGAATGTTGCCAATCTATTTGTTGAGGTAAGTGTATTACTGTCACGTGATTTGGTTAAATACTTAATGATATTGAATGTCGAGAAGTTGGACTGAATTGAATATGATAGAAAAGAGTATGATATAATTGATATATAATATGTGATATGAATATGGTATGAACCATGCTATGTGATATTGGACATAAATGAATTGATTATGAAATGAGATTATGATATTTGAATTGTGTAACAATTTGATTTATTGTGGTATCAAAAAATACAGTTTCAAAATTCCATTTTCGTTAATCGAGTTCGTAAATATTAAATATAGATATGTATGAGGATAATATAAGAATGTATTGAAGATTGGTCAAGTAATTTTTTCAATTAAATAGTCAATTTAGGCTTAGGGACTAAATTGTACAAGTCCAATCACTATAGGTTTTTAATAGTCAATATTGATTAGCCAAAGGTCCAAAATGGTAATAAAAACATTTATGTATAAGTATTGGTGGATGATGATGGCATATTTCATTATATGTGATTAAATGATAATTAAACTAATGAAAACATGATCAAACTAATTAATCTAAGTTAATTAAAGTATAAAAGTTAAAAATAATGGAGCATTCACCATCTTTCTTCATCCTTCAACCATCCACCATTGCTAAAGCCAAAGAAAAACCCTTCAACCTTTGAAAAACATTTAGGTACAAATTGGGTATGTAATTCAAGTTATTTTCTTATAATTTTTATAAATTTGAGGTCACGAAAGCTTGATTTAGCTAGCCCATTTATCAATTTTTAAAACTGTCAAAGTTTTAGAAAGTTGGCATTGTTAATTTATTAAAGAATTAGGATTGAAATTGATAGATTCTAAGCTTAGAATTAGAAAATGACTAGATTGTAAAGTTATTTGTCTTTATTAGTTAACTTTGTTATATTAGGGACCAGTTTGAATAAATGTGAAAGTTGTGATGAAATTATGTGAGAAATAGAAAACAGAAGGTCCTTAATGATATTATAATACATGTGTATTGTATTTGATGTGTGCGAAGTAACAAATCAATGAGAAGCCTCATTGAGCAAAGACAGAGGCAAGCAAAAGCTTACCTAGGTTTGACAGCAAGCAGTGAAATAGTGGAGGTGAGTGGTCATGAGTGCTGCAATTAAGCACCAATTCGCGTGATAAGGGGAGCTTAGGTAATCTAAACACTTATCCTAAGTTCCTATAGTAAGTGTTTCTGTTTATGTAAGCTATGATAACATGCGAACTATACCATGTGAGCTTTGCTATGATTATGTGAGCTGTGTTTTATTTATGCGAGCTATGTTATTGTGCAATTTATGCTATATGTGAACCATTATATGCGAGCTATGCTATATGTGAATCATGTTGCATACGAGCTATGTGTATACGAACTATGTGTAATGCGAGTTATACACTGTAAACTGTGTTCTTTTGCGAGTTCTACTAAACTGCGAGCTATATTAATTGCGAACTGTGAATGTGTTTAAAGTGATATGTTGGCGTTGTGAACCCTTAAAACAGTTGGATATCATTGGCATGCCATAGGATTGTGAGTACTCACCTTTATTGCTGTGATAGGGCATTGTGGCTCGAAGATAGCGTTGGAGAGACAAGGGAATGTAGAGCTTAGCTCCATTCACTAAAGATAGCGTGGTGTGTTTGAAGAGTGTTAGCACTCGTACTACACTTATTGGAGATAGCGCAGGACTTTTGTGGTTATTTAATGTGTTTGGAGATTTGTTTGTTCAATGCATATGATTTATAATTATGTTTCACTGTCACAAATTGCCAGTATATCAATATAATGCATTATGAGTATTATATATATTATACTAACTACATGCTTCGAAGTTACAATATGCTATTAGGTTTCCTAAAGGTTATGCAAACCGCTTATTTACATGTTATGACCATATGAGAATGTATGCGAACTATTTAATATCGTGTGTTCAATTGTGATTTATTGTGAGCACTCACTGAGCTTCAATAAGCTCACGCTCCTTATATGTACTTTGTAGAAAAATAGCTCACGGGAAAAGTGGCAAAGTGAACATTCCAAGTGACCCACCGCAAGGCAATTTTTTTAGTATGTTGACGTGTTTTTCAACCCCAAATAACGAAAGCAATGTGGGACTATTCCTATGGATTAGATTAGATTTAGATTTAGATTTTAAATAAATTTGATAGGTTGTAAATGGACATTATAGATTGTTTAATTTTTTTTTGAACTTTTATAAATTGTTGGATGGATGTTTGACTGCTTAAATTGTGAAGGCGTGATAGCTTGTACGTTTCATTGTTTGACTAACACATAAATTGATACAGAATGATGTAGATGAATGCGGAAAAGGATCGTAAAGTTTGTTCAAGTCGCGGTTTTGACTTAGGGCTCTAGACATTCAAAAAGAAACTTGGATTCTGACACAACTTGAAATGTAAACGAAACCAATTCAGATAAGAAATAAATAGAACAATTAAAAATAAATAAATAAGATGAATAAAATAGAAAAATGAAATAAGATATTATAATAATAAAGAAGAAAATAAACTCAATAGATGGAATAGATGAAACGTGGCGTGTAGAAGTCCTAAGAAGTCTTGGAAACAAAAAGAATCCACAACTCCCTTCAAGCGACTCTAATTTTCTCTCTAAAAAAGAAAACTTGGAAAGAAAAAGTTTTAAAATGATCCTTACAGTCTTAAAAGATTGTTAAATTTATTCTAAAAGAAAACTTAAGAGAAATTCTTGAAAGAAAAACTCAAAGAGAATTTATTAACTCAAAAGAGAAGTTGAATAATAATGAATTGAATGATTTGTGTACAATGAAAATGCCTATATATAAGCTAGCTAAATAAATCTAAATAAAACTCTTAAGTATATTAGAACTCTAATTAATCTAAACAAGAAGTAGTTTTAAACTAAATTTTCTTGTTGACATAAAACTCCTAAATAACTTAAACTACTTAATAATTGTTAAAATTCGGAATAATAAAATAATAAGAGCTGATAAATACAATATTGGGCTCAAATATAATGAATTTTAAGCCTATAATCTGAACCCAATATGATTTAAAATCGAATTAAAATCCCGAAACTCGTAATTCTCATCATAATCCCATCTAGAAATTCTACTCACGCAGTCTTCACTAAAACAGTCATAACTTGAGCTCCAAACCCAAAACCGAGTGGTTCAAAGTGTGTTTTGAAGCTAAAAGATAGATCATCGAAAGCCATGAAGACATCTCAACGCAGAAATGCCTGGATCCCATCCAAAAAGTCGTCGCAAGTATGCTGATTTCTCAAACTTGAAAATTGACATATTCGGTGAATAAAATTTAATAAATTTCACCACATCCGTGCATATATCATAAATGCAGTTGGAAGAGCTCGTCGAACATTGAGGTAAGTCCCAAATTGTTTAAGTATGTTTGAAACAATCTAATGCTTGGTATGCATGAGAGATAAATTTTGACTTGTTGCGTGAAATTATTGATGCATGCGAATTGTCTAATTGATGAATGAATGAGTAGGCAAAACATGTTAGGGGTTGTAAGAGTAAAGGTTTTGTAAAATGATAAAGGGTTGTCATGTAGAAACATTAAATAAGTTGTAAAGTAAAAATGAATATGTGAGGGATAAAGTTTGCCAGTATAGGGTTAGCGTGAGAAAATGGGGTTCGTGGATAGACTGTACACGAGACAAGCTGCCAATTATATGTTCAATAGATTGTTTTATTAAAAAGGCTTCGCATGTTTTCTTCCTAATTGGTGTTCGCAAAACGGACTTCTGTAGGGTTCGCCAAATGCCATCTGCAAAGTGGCATGTGAAAGGTTAGAGTTCACAAGGTGCGAACCTTGCCAACCTACGAGCCTGAAAACGTTAGACATTAGGAGCTCGCATGAACTAAATTGTTTTACATTGTGTGTATTTCACATTGTCTGTTGCCTTATGTGCTGGTTAACTCTATGAAGAGTCAATTGAACTCGATTGATGCATGCGAAGTATGTTTGTGAAAGTATTGTATGTCTAAAGAATGTCCATTAAATATGTGATAATTTTAATTAGAGAAGTACGATTTTAGGATTTTTTATACAATGATTAATTATTTGTGAGGTGTGATTGGTGATCATTGATTGGAGAGTCACTTCGGTGACTAATGTGACGTTTGAAATTCGCGTCGGACTATCCCGGTCGAGTTTGGGGTGCCACATATATAATTAGGGCTTAAATAATTTGTAATTAAGTTTTGACTTTTTCATCTATTAAATACAATATTATTTAGTCATTGGGTCATTTCATTATAGTACCATGATTAAGCTCTCCCTTACTGTATATCATTACAAAAACTACTTAATCAAGTGCTCATCCAATGACCTTATCATATATGTGTTACTCTCATAGTATATCTTTAATCTCTTTAAATTCGTTCACCCAATATGATTCTAGTTTATCTCATGGTAACCATTACATCTTCCTTCATGAAAAGGTTGATTACTAATACATAGTAATTAAATCATCCGTCCTAAACAAATGACATATGACCACGTTACTTTTCCATCGATCATGTAATGTAGATGAGAGGATATCATTTACCCTTTATTGGGCTATTAATTTTGCTATTGTAGGTGAAATTATGTCATGTAGAAGTCGTATACCCAAAGTACTAGCTTTTGACTCTATTACCAATTGAACTCGGGTTTTCAATATATCAAATTATATGAGTCGCACACACATAGTCCATTACTTACTCAAGATTGAGATAAGCCACGCTAAGAACGCACAAGTGAATAAATCCATAAATGAATCTGGGATTTATTCTACTTGGTTCTTGTTCGATGTATTGTCATTATGATCCAGCCACATAACACAACTTAATATTAGTTAAACGTTAGATAGTCAGTGAGCTAATATTTTCTTTATATTTTGCTTTGCGTGCAAAACCCGTTGAGGATATAATACACAAGATATTAATGTGAATGATAGAATTTTTATTAAATCAAAATTTTCAAAAAAATTACAAGTGTATTTGATGATTTAACTACACTAAGGACACTAGATCCCTACATACATTTTATGAGTTTTATTATGAATTTATTCCCTCTCCTTTACAAAAAAAAAAGGGGTTAGTCTCATTATTTTAATTTGTTAGAATTTAATCCTAAAAGAAAATAGAGAAGTTAGACTAGGTATTGGTAAAATCATGAACTCAAATAGCTGATTTTTAATAAATTATTACATATAAATTATTGAATTAATACTTATTTTTAAGTTAATGATTTAGCAACAAAGTTTAAGGGTGTTATTGAGTTGGATTAACTGCTCAGTTTTGTAAAGTACAAGAAAGTGAGAAATAAATTTCGACAAATTAAAGTAGAAGGATCAACTTTTTCAATTCTAATAAAGTAGAGGGATACAATTTGCGGTTAGACCAAGTTTATGAATCAATTTAGAATCTGAATAAAATTTTGAGGACTTTTGATGGAATTAACCTTAACGAAAAAAAGTATTAAAGCTTTTATGAAAATCAGACGGCCAAAACATAAACATCTTCAAGCGTGGGCGGCACTGATTGTTCTCCACGTGTCCGAACCCTCAGATTCGTTTTTCCAAACCTTACCTTCGGATCCGAGCCTCATTTTTGCTCTTCTCCTCGTTGAAAATTTTTCACTATTTCTCTCTCTCTCCGAGCTAATTTAATTTCTCTCTCTAAAATCGCATTTCGGATTCGAACCCTAACTTTTTTTCCCCCAAAAATTTGACACTCTTCATGGATCGTTTTTTCAAGCTCCATTTCAAAGGCTTCTCTATGTCACTGTAAGTTCACATCTCATCTTTCTTTCTCTACGAACCCTAATGTCTTTTTTTTTTCTCCTACAATTTTTTTTTGGTTAAGTTTTGAGACGCTTAATTTATGCCTGGGCTCTGATGTTCTAGGGTTGGGAGCGGTAATGTTATTTGTAGTGCCATTTTATTTAGGTTGGAAATTGCTTGATGTCGTCTTGATATTTATGGTATTGATTAAAAATGTGAGATTTATGTGTAATTTGTTAGTTTTACATCTGTTTGGTTGCCGAGAAAATGGAGGATACCGGGACCTTTATCCTGAGGAATTGTAAACTTCAATTAAGCAAAAGCTATAGTAGTTCTTTTATTCCTTCTCTTTGGAAGGTTATAAGCTTTCATGCTAAGTTTTGGTTTTCATCTTTAATTTCGTTCCTACATTTCTAATTACTTGTGGATTAGCGTTTTCACTTCACTTGTGGTTGGTGCTTTGGTTTCTTTAACTCTTTTCTTTTTGTTATTCCCATTTTTGCAAATGGGAGGTCGCCTATTTTATTTTATTTTTCACTTGGTTTTAAATTACTAGGTTTTTGCTGTCCTTATCTATTTATCTGGTTTGTTGGCAACGTCTCATACGGTAAATTGCCTTAATTAAGTTTCACCAATAGGAAGTTCGCGTTTCATGTAAATGAGGACTCTACATAATTGACAAGAAAACAAAGAAAAACAATCATTAGATTTCTCTAGTTAGATAATAAGACACTTTAAATATTAGGTTCCAGTTCAACAGCTTGCCACATATGATGAATTCATAGTAAACTCCTGTAGATAGATTTACCATCAATATGCTATGGAGCGTGGAATTTCTTATAGGGCATTCGGGAGTGTGTATAAGAACAATTTATAGCCACAATTTCTTCCCATTTTTCTTGGTTGGGTTAATATATTGTAATTTGCACTGAGAATGCAAGGGACCATGACTGAATGAAAATATGAATGGCAGTGAAAATATTTGTGAAGTTTTTTGGAGGATGTCAATGGCAGTACAAACACTTGTAGTAGTTTAGTAGAGGAGGATGCCAAGCTTCATTAGAGGGTTTAGGGTTTTGTATTAGAATTTTATGCTTGATTGCAGAAAGACTGAGTTTTTATACAAAAAGGTTATGTGGTTATTCACATGGGTGCCTTCTTTGTGGATAATGCATGGTTATTCACTTTTGTGGGTCAGGTTTCTTTACTTTGGTTCTTCTTGCTTGCCTTGTAGTCTTTATTCGGTTGCCAAAATGTTTTGTTTTGATAGGAACTTATGATAGTGTTTCATGCTAGCTCTTCATACTTAGGTTGAAGCATAGCTGTTCTAGGTATTTAGGTTCTTAGCTAGAGTCAAGGAGTTGAAAGTTCATCTCACCATCAAGAAACTACTCGTTAATAGCTAGTAAATGTTTTAGCTATTGTCCCTTTATTTTTTTCAAGAACTGGATTCTCTTTTGTAATTGCTAAGGTGAAAGCCATTGTAAATTTATGGTGTTACCTCTTAACCTCCAAGAGTTGTGTAGTCTGCTGGGGCAGCGTTGCCTTTGAGCTCAAAAGCTGAAGCTTAATGTCTATCCTTTTCCTGTCAAGCTGTGAACTTTGTTCTGAGGCCATAAATCCATCAATAGTTATGTATATAACCACTTCAGTTGTGCACATTGTTCGTTGTTCATTGGAAGTTTTTATTTTTGTTTTTTTTCCTGGGGGAACATAGTTAACTAGAAATTATTATGTTTATGGTTCTTCATCCACCAGTGCATAAAATGTTCCTTTTTTCCATTCTTATATGAAATGGAAAATTTATTAGCAACAGGTCGACATGGCGTGTTTCATAATGCTCAAACATGAGCTACCTATGGAGGCTAGATATTAGAAACCTTAAAGAGTTAGCTGGGGCGTAAAGTTAATTCCTTGAAGAAAATTTTCTAAACGTGTAGATAGGCTTCAATAATGAAAGCTTGGTGATTGAAAGTTGTTGGTGAATTTTTCCTACCTGTCTATTCTGTATCTAAATATGTGTGGTGACAGACATTGCATGGGGGATCGAAATGCACCGTTTCCTTTGGGAATGGTAAGGCAGTTAAGTCAAAATTTTTATAGGGTTTGGGGATGATCCATGGAATGTAATTTCAAAAGATAACTATCCAAAGAAAGAACCTTCTTAAACTACATTATCTGGAAGCACTGTTCATTCCTTGTCCATTCCTTTTGTGGAGTAATAGAAAGTCCTTCTTAAACTATAATTTCATTGCTCAAGAACCAATAGATGTAAATTTGTAGAAATAATAGAAAGTCCTTGTCCATTCCTTTTGTGGAGTAAAATTGGTTGCATTAGGTGAAAGGTTTTTTACTTTGTTACAAGTATCATGATATGTTGTACCCTAGAAGATGTATTGAAGCATATTAGTTTTTTGGGCTATGCTGTTATTTTATTTGTTTCTTGATGCTGTTTTTTTTTTTTACTTGTTACCACACTTTCCCTACAGACGAAGAAAGAATGGTGGGACAATTCTCATTATGGGATAGATGATTTAATTTCTGTTTCCATGAGATCATATATTTGATTTTATGCATGCAGGATAAGGTTGAGTTTTGAAACATGGCTATTGGGGTGAATGTTTAAATGTTAAAGAAGAGGTTTGTTTCTAGTTACAAATTGGATTTAGAGAAGGATTCATATGATTGTGTGCTTGGTATGGAGTCGCAGGCATGCAAATCTTTAACTTGATTCTTATTCCTTGTAGGCACTAATTTTCTTCTCACAAAGCTTTAGCCGTTGTGTTTTTGGCTTTGGATTATCCATGCCTGGCAACGAAGTTGGAGATAGGATCCATAATTTCCTTGGAGGAGAGAGTTTGTCTCAGGGCCAGCATCACTCACACGTCTTTGATGGTACCTGGTCTGGCTTAAATAACAATCAGTGGGTTGGAAGCCAGAGACAAGTTGGCGGGCCTCTTGTTTCCGGTTTGAAGAATTTCAGTTTACATCAATTAGGTAATAATCAAGATATCTTCATCGTTTAGTTTCTGCTTGCTTTTGTTGCAACAGTTTCCATGATGTGATTACAGTGCATTGTTATTACATGCTTCTATACCACTGTTTAGCTGACGTGACTATATTTTTTGACATTAGCTGATGCTGACAGAGGACAAAGTGGTCAGTCTTCAAGCCCGCAGCATGGCCTGAACTTTACACAGTCAGGTCTGAGGCCTGAAGGTGTCAGAAGTCAATCTCAAAATCAATCATCAAATGTAAATGGCTATATGCAAGGGCATCAGGCTTTCCAGACAAGGCAGAATGAAACCAACTTTTTGGGAGTGGATACAGCATCTCGGGGCCCTGATCTTCATAAGAAAAATCCAATGAGATTGGACGCTGCTGAATTGCCAGTAAATTATGATTTTTTGGGCGGGCAACAGCAAATTAATGGACAGCATCATGGCATGATCCAGCCTTTGCCGAGGCAACAAGCAGAGAGGACTGACATGCAGCTGTTACAGCAACATGCCATGCTTAAGAAAATGCAAGAATTACAGAGGCAGCAACTTCCAAACTCACAGTTTCAGCAACCAGAAGCAAGACAGTTGAGTTCTGTGAATCAGGTTTCCTCTGTAAAACAGGGATCAGATAGTGTTTTTCTTGCTCCAATAAATGGTGTTCCTGTCCATAATGCTTCGAATTATTCGTGGCAGACAGAGAACGTGAACGTAAATGTAAATGCAAATTGGCTGCAGGATGGTGCCACTCCAGCCATGCAAGGATCCTCTAGTGGATTTTTGTTTTCCCCTGAGCAAGGCCAGGTGCATTTGATGGGTTTGGTTCCTCGACAGGTTGATCAGTCATTTTATGGGATCTCTACTAGTGGTCCAATAGTAGATCAATATCAATATTCTTCTGTCCAAATGGATGAGCCTTTAATGCAGCAGGTGCAAGCCAGAAGTAATTCCTTTCCAGGTAATCAGTATGCTATGTTCCAAGATCAAGTTAGCTTGCAAGATGGGTCTTTGGTTTCTGGACAGGGCGACCAGGGTAAAAATGTCTTTGGTGCTGCAGCTGGTCAAGGTTTAAATAATGGATTTCTTTCAGAAAATTTGCAGCAAATGACTATCCTACCCAAAAATGCAGTGATGCAGGAATCTAGTGGGAAGCAAGGACAACCTGGTCCCTCAGAAACATCCCTCAGGAAGTCATCGATTCAGGCTGACCCCCCTCAGGCTGTGGCTACCCTAGATCCAACTGAAGAAAAGATATTGTTTGGTTCAGATGACTGTGTGTGGGATATGTTTGGAAAGAGTGCCAATATGGGCTCAGTTTTGGATGGTATGGACTCTTCTGGGGCATTTCCTTCACTGCAAAGTGGAAGTTGGAGTGCTCTTATGCAGTCTGCTGTGGCAGAAACCTCTAGTAACGATATTGGGATACAGGAAGAGTGGAGTGGTTTAGGCATGCAGCATAACGAACCTCCAAGTGGTAACATGCCTTCATCAATTGTCAACTATGGCAGCAAACAGGAATCTGCTTGGGCTGATAACAAGTTTCCGCCTGCCTCAACACTGAACTCTAAACCTTCTCCCATGTCTCAGAGATTTGTTAAAGAGTTAACAGAAGACAGTAGCAAACGGCTAGATTGCAGTTCTTTACGAAAGCACGTAGCTGAAAGTGCTGAATTCTTAGGAAATGCTTCTCACTCTCCCGGTATGCAAGTTACTGCAAACAGTATTTCAGGTCACCAACAAGGATTGGCCATACATAGTCCTCATTGTCAGCCACAGAATGAACCAAATGGTTGGAACTCCATTGATTCTGCATCACATAGTGTTGGTACCATATCAAAAAGTCAGGATATTCAAAGGTCCTTGCAACCTTCTCAGAGTAGTGATCAGAGAGGTGCTATGTATAAGGAGAGAGGTCATAGTTCTGGTTTTGATCTTACAAATATTAAATCAGGGAATGTGAATTCTGGCTTGGGAAGCCTACAGGTGAATGGGGAAGCCTCTGATCTGGATAATTTTGCTGAAATTACAAATAAAAGAACCACAAGGGTCACCAAGGAAAGCAGCCAACTTCCAAACAGTCGTAATCTTCATCTCTGGAAAAGTGTTGATTCTCAAGTTAACCGTGGACTAAGCAGGGTTCCAGTAGAATATCAGCAAATTCAGGAAAGGAGCCCTGAAAATTTGGATTCATCTGGAAATCATTGCTTGGACAAGGGAGCATCTGGAGTAAATGTTTCTGGGGATCTCAATGTCAAAGAAACTTCTAATGACAGTTTTTGCTCCAACTTACCACAATATACTTCCACTGGTGTTATGAGAGACAATGTTTGGCTGGATGTAAATGATTTACGAGGAGGAAAACAGAAGTCATCTGCTCATATTAGTCATAAACCTTCTGTGACCCGTAAGTTTCAGTATCATCCTATGGGGGATTTAGATGTTGAGATCGAACCTTCTTATGGAACTAAAAGTGTTGCACATTCACGAGCAACATCCCAACACGTTTCTCAAGGATTGAAGGGTCATGACAAGGGATACTCTGGGCAGTCACAATTAACTGGTCATGCTGGTGGAGAGGCTACAGAAGTTGAGAAGGTTATTTTATTTGTTTGGTCATATAAGTAAATAGTGTGCAATTTGCCTACTCTTTTTCTCTGTCTTTACCCGTGATGAACTTTCCTTTATCTTTTTGGAATAACTTAGCCTTTGGAAGACTAAATAGTTGTATATTAACTTTCTTTTTCTGTATGTTAGGGTTGTTTTCCTGGCCTTAAAGTAGACAAGATACCCTCAAAAAGTTCAAATCCTGGTTCTGCACCTGACAGATCTTTTGGTGGTTTTGTGCCAAACAAGACATCTCCAACAAGGTAGTTCAACTGTTGCACTTCTCAATTTTTTAGCTTGACCTGAATTCATAGCTTTTCTTCCGACCAAAACAAAGAAAGGAATTCCTGGTGCTTTTTTTTGTTGATGTAAACTTGGCTATTAAAAATTCCTTTTGCTGATAAAAAAAAAGAAAAGAAAAAAGCTTTTGGGTTGTTAAAAGTATTGAATAAAAACTTAGCGTCATTGTATTAATATTTGAAATCTAATTTTGATTTGGTAACCCTGAACATCTGCTTTCCTTGTATTATTTTTGTGCTGGTTTACTTGTTTACATTCTATTGAGCTCTGAATCTTCTCAATGTTTGCAGTCAAAATATACTGGAGCTTTTTCAAAAGGCTGATCCGCCAAAGGAGCATGGTACTGCAACACGCTTAAGCTCTTCTGAACACAATCAATCATCTGAAATGCCTGATGCAGAAACTTCTAATGGATCAGTGGGTCAGTTTCAGCATAATAGGCCTATTGCTTCTCAAGGTTTTGGTTTACAATTAGGGCCCCCATCCCAAAAGTTTACTATTCCAGATCGTGCAATTTCATTGCAGAGTTTCCCTCAAGGAGTTAATTCTCTAAATTTAGTTCACGGCTCTTCTGAGGTAGGAAGGAAAGGTCATACATGGTTGGATACTATTGCTTCTGTTCAGTCCTCAACTCATGGAGCATCCCATGGAGATAGGAGTAATGTTTCAAGTGTCTCTGGTCAAACCAGCAACAAAGCCTCACAAAATACTATGGAGGCCAGTGTTTCTGCAGGTTTTACCTCTTACAATGCTCATTCAAAAAGTCATCTCCAAAGCCAGCACGTCAGTAGTGTTGGCAGTCAAGGAACACCAAAGGAATATGTCAATGCACCTTTTGGTGTTTTGGCATCTCAGATGAAGCAGACTGATGATTCTTCTGTGATAGTTCAAGCTAGTCAAGGAAGGAAATCAGCACCTTGCGTGCCCAAAACTGCTCCTGGTGAGAATCTTGCTTCTTCAGAGGCTTCTTGGCCTAGTAGTAGCAACGAAAACAATGCAAGGGATCCAGGCCAGCATTTTCCAGTCTTGGAGGCTTCTTTACCTTCTACTACATCTGAATCTTCACAAGGTGCTTTTACAAAAAATATGCCTAATTTACATGCAAGTGTCTCAGCCCCACAACATCTATTAGGAGCTCAGAGTGCTCTGGCCTCACAAAATTTGTTTAAGCCTAATCATCAGTCAAATATTAAGTCCGAAGCATCTCATCCTGGATCAAAAAAGCTAGATGATCAAATTGCCCAGGTAGTAGGTAGTGGTCGATCTGAGTTCCCTGCAGACTGTGCTAAACCACAAAGCTTTGTTGGAGAAAAGCAACCTGCAAACGCCCAGCAGGTATTGCGAGAGAACGATGCCAGCCAAAATCTTGCAGCCATGCAAAGAGATATTGAAGCTTTTGGCCGTTCTTTAAGACCGAATAATGCTGCAAACCAGAATAATTTATTGTTGGATCAGGTGCAGGCCTTGGAAAACGTAGAGATTGATCCGAGTTATAGGAGTGTCAAAAGATTTAAAGGTCCAGACTCTGGTTTGGATGCTCAGCTGGTTGGTTCCCATGGTCAGGAGGAACGATCTTATGGATCCGGTACTGTGATGAGAGATGCTGCAGTTAATTTTTCATCAGATCCTTCTGGAAATTCTAAGATGCCAAGCTTTTCATCGAACACTGGAGATGACAATGAAAGACAGTTATCTTCTAGTGACATGCTGGCATCTTCTCAGGATGATTCCCAGGATTTCCCCAATGCTAATAATCCAGCTGCTGTTCTGAAGAGTGAACACTCTCAGATCAGTCCCCAGATGGCTCCGTCTTGGTTTGATCGGTATGGGATGTTCAAAAATGGGCAAATGATGCCTGTATACGATGCTCGGAAAATTGCCATGATGAAGGCTACAGAAAAAATATTTACTGTTGGTAGACCTCCTGACAGCTTGCATCCTCTTCATTCAAGTGAGCAGGTTAATGCTGCTGCTGCTGCTAGTCAGTTGGATAATGCCCAGCAAAGCTCAAACCTGTTGCCCGTAGCAAGTGATCATTTCTCCCCCCACTCTCTGTGTCCTGGTGTCACAAATCAGAGTTTGGTTGTTGTGAGAGCAAAGAAGCGTAAAAGTATGACATTTGAGCTTCTATCATGGCATAGAGAAGTGACACAAGGTTCTCAAAAGCCTCAGAACATCAGGTATTTGAGATGTGTTCAATTTGATGTAATTACTTTTAACAGTATCTATGTGAATGACCACAAGCACTAAAACATTTCCAATTATAAATTGCTAATATGAAAAAATTAGTTTCTCTCTTTTTCTCGCTGTCATTGTGTTTTTCCTTTCCACTTTTGGAATTATGTTGAAATTTTTTGTTGACCACAGTGTGGCAGAAGCAGAATGGGCGCATGCAGCGAATCGCTTGATCGAGAAGGTGTCTTTGGTGTTCAACTGTCTTTTATTTTGTGTTATTCCTTGGAGTCTCTGGCCGTTCTCATCTCAAGGACATTGATCTAAATTGCAGGTTGAAGATGAACCTGAAACAATTGAAGAATGGTCACCAGTGCTTAGAACGAGAAGAAGGCTTATATTGACAACACAGCTTATGCAACAACTACTTCGTGCTCCTCCAAGAGTAGTTTTTTCTACAGATGCTAGCGAAAACCATGAGACTGTGGCCTATTTTGTTGCCAGATCAGTTTTAGGGGATGCATGCTGCACATCATATGTCCCTGAAAGTGATACAGCTGATCCTCCTGACGGTGGATGCATGTAAGAACATGTTAATTTTATTTGAAATATTTGAATACTGTTTTTACCAGCTCTCATTTGAGGGCATTATTGTTTGTCATATCAACTATCTTTGTAATGATTCTTTTGTTGTTAATTTGCTGTTAGCCTCTCTGAAAAGCTTGAGGAGAAAAATGAGTCCATCTTAAAGGCTGCAGAAGAGATTATTGTCAGGGCAAAGAAGCTGGAGAATTATTTACAGAGGTAAGTCACATCTAGTTTTTACCAATCTTATATGCATAATATCTCTTCTGTTAATCTTTTGCAACACTGATATTAATATGAACCGTTCATGTTGTTTACTAAGCTTGACGTTAAATGTTGTGGTCAGAACTTCTCAGACCACCCATTAAATTTAATTATATTGTTGTCTCACGCGGAAGGGTTTACTTGTCACATCCATGGATGGCATTAGTTGTCCCTTTTTTCTTATACTCGTAGTTTCTCCAGCACAGGCTCAATTGTCCGTTGGATTTTAGATTAAGAAGCATTCTGCCTTTTGAAAAGTCTGGGCTGATACGAATTTCTAATTTATCATATGATTATATGTTCCCATTTCTATTAAAACCACAGGAGCTGATTTTGTAGTGGAGGAAGAGGATGCAAACTGCTATTACTTTGCCATTGAGTATTTTATTTGACTTTGTAGGAGGGATGCATCATTTCATATACTATACAGAGGCTTTTATTCTTATTTTTCTTTGATTTGCATTTTGTTGGAAGATCTTAGTTGGGTCTAGACTGAACCTCTATTCATTTGTTTTAGATTTTTAGTTCGTTTGGTTGCCCGATATTGGCCCCATTATTTGTTTTACCCTAAGCTCTTGTTTTATCCTGACTCGGGTGTCACGGTCTGTGTCTAATAGTAGTGTGTTTGTTTTTTACCTCACGTTTTTTCATATATTTGAATGATTGTACCCCCATTTTCCATTTTCAAATTGCGGGCAAAGCTATTTGTCGAAAACTAAGAAGTTCGGTAACATCTAACATATGGTTTTCTAATGTTTCGTCTTTGTCATGCAGTCTGGACAAGAGAGCCTCAATCTTGGACTTAAGAATAGAATGTCAGGATCTAGAGAAGGTTTCTGTCATCAATCGTTTTGCCAAGTTCCATAGCCGGGGGCAAGGTGATGGGGCTGAAACCTCGTCATCTTATGCAATTGCTAGTTCTCACAAATTCTTCCCCCAGAGATATGTTACTGCACTACCAATGCCCAGGAATCTCCCCGATAGGGTACAATGTCATTCACTTTGATCAGTAGCTAATTGATTTTCCCCTCGTTTTCGGCCAACCGGTTCTTGCCGCACCACCTTCATCAAACTTAAATATTTCACCACACAAATGGAAACGTTGGAGAAGAATGTGCGGTTTTAAACCAAGGAAGGCTCATAGAATCTCTTCACTGGTGCATGATTTTTGAGAAATTAATATATAAGTTGGTCAGTGAGTGTAGGCCATTGGTGCCTCTTGATTTTTGGGTGAATTGGGGGAGAATAGAAGAGCTTTGTTTCTGATAATTCAACATATAGAAAGCTGAATATTCAGGTAATTAAAGTGTAATTTATTAAAAGCCTTTTGGCCTTCCCATAATAGCTGTCTCATCTTTTGTTCTCTTTCAGACAGGCAGTGGAAGGGGTTGGGGCTTAGGGAATTGGTTGGCGATGTTTACAGTATAAAATGTTCCAAAGCCTTCAATCAGCTATTATCCTTTTATATCGGGATTCAAAGGTGAGTGTAAGATGTTGGTATATGTTATTACCACTATATTTTTTGATATATATATATTTAAGGTTACAACATGAATATTTTTTTAAAAATAGTTTAAAAGTTCGGATAGCATAAATCAATGAAATATTTTAAGGCTCTCTAATATCTGGGAATTCCTTTTTTCAATTTGAGTAGTCTAGAATCTGACATTTCTTCTTAATATGATGTCACTCTAACATGCCAGTCCTAAAAATAAAAAATATATATATAAATAAATTTTTTATATAAAAACATATTAGTCATTCAATTTTTGTGGTGTTAATATAATTAAATAAAAAATATATCCTTTCTCTATTGTCTCTCCCCTCCCTAACCACCATACCTATCAGTCAATTTCTGGTGAACGTGTCATGTTATTAGTTTTAAATTTTATTTATATGATATATTTAGTTATTTATATAACAATTTTTATAACATCTGTCAATCTATATTATATAATAACATATACTCAATTGGCATGGGCATGGTTGCCAATATAAGAGGATTTGGATTTGAGTAATTTGAAGTGTATTATTCTTCTATTTATAGGTTGGGGAGTGACTAGATAATTCGAAGTATTGTGTCAAAAAGAACAGATATGATCAAAATCTATAATGAGATTATTCAAAAATATATATAGCATTTTATAGGAATAACAAAATTAATTTATAACATCTATTTATAGAAGTTCTAGTATTTGGTTAGAAATTTTTAAAGTTTGAGAATAATCAGTTAAATGTTTAAGAAACTTGTCCAAGAATTTTCGCAAGTTTAATTCATCTAAAATCACGTTATATTAATTTTATATAAAAATAGTTTAAAAAATAAAAATACACTAATAATAATACAACTTATTTTGGGCTATTTTTTTGAAGTAATTTAAATTAATTCATTAATTACGAAAATGATTAAGGGAAAAAATTATATATGTAAATGATTTAAAGCCTACATTTATCGCCTGTGCTGCTTGACATACTAGTGACACCACTTTTTAATGATATCTAATTATCAGTTTTTTTTTAAAAAATTTTTTTGGGTGCTATCATTGTTTCAAGCTGCACAAACATGTATTTTTAGAAATACCCATGGAAAAAATAAAAAAATAATTTATTAATAGATGTCGGTGTATCAGGCAATATTGGAAAAAAATTTAGAAAGTAATAATTTTTTTGTGCTATTGGCATGTTAGACAACATCGGTGTCGAGGAAAAAAAAATTTAAAGGGTGTCGCTGGTGGGTCAGGTAGTATTGGAGAGTAAAAAAAATGATTTTTTTTAGGTGTCGTCGATATGTCAGGTGGTATTGGTATATATTTTGAAGAAGTCAACAAGAAGGAAATCTCTTCTTTAGTATCGAAATCGGCATGAAAGGTCATTTTAAATGGTGAAATTGATGGCTATTGAGTACCGCGGTTAGGTTTTCATTGAGAAAAAGAAAAAGAAATAAAATAAAATAAAAAAACAAAAATGACAAGAAAGAAAGAAAGCATAATAAAAAGGAAAGTTATGTAAACTTAATGAGAATTAAATGATAATTTGAAAAAAAACATAGAAGCATTAATTTTGAGACGTAAATTTAAAGGAAAAGATATTTAATGAGAATTAAATGAAAATTTTAATGTTAGTGACAATTTTTAAGAAAATACTTAATGGGAAATTAAATGCAAATTTTAAAGTTGGTGATAATTTAAAAAATATATATATTTAATGAGAATATTTAATGGTAAAATAAAATGGAATTTTAAAGCTGATGGCAACTTTTTAAAAAAGAATATTTAAAGGAAAAATATTTAATGGAAATTAAATGTTGACAATTAATTTTCACTATATTTATTTTAAAGTTGGTGAGAAATTTTTTTAAAAAAGTATTTAAAGAAAAACAATATTATTATATGAATCTCTCAAATTTTAATTTAAAATAAGTTAAATTACTAAAATAGTCAATTTTGTTTCCCTCAGGTTACATTTCAGCCACTTATGTTTGAAATATTACGTTTTATTCATTTACGTTATCGTGTTGTAACATTTTAGTTATTGAGTGTTAATTTTCGTTAACGGCGTAATGGTAACCTGATGTGGCACGTTAAATCATCATTTCAAATGAAAATTTTAGGTTAAATTATACAATTGGTATTTTTTTTTTCATTTTGAGCAATTTAATTTTTTTCTTTTACGTTAAAAGAGATGGAGAAGGGTGTAACACCTCAAACTCGGCCTAGACGTTAAGATCGAGTCTGAAGGGTTACATTAACGTTATTAGGAATACCAACTTTTATGAACATAGTTACAGACCATCTAACATATTATAAGCATTTATAAAAACCTAGTCGATAATTCAACAATCTTAGAATGTCATAATACGAAGAAAATACTAAAATTACTGATGATATAAAAAGGGTGATATAGCAGAATGACCGAGCTTTCGTTACGCCGACTTGATCAAGATTGTGAGTTACTTGAAATTCAGACAACAGACAAGGATGAGTTGATAACTTCATGTGCAAAAAAAACATGAAGTCAAATAGAATTATCAATATAACAGTGATTTCCCAAACTTGTTTTCAAAATCCAAACCAAAGGATATTCAGTATGGTATTAGCAAATTAAATGAAGACAAAACAATTCAGGATTAGAATCAGTACAGAATAGATACATATGTAGTTTTCTTACCCCATTCGCTACACACCATCTCCGACCAATCCAACACACCATTAAAGGGTTTTAATACTCATCCAGCTCTACACACCACGTAGTGTCGGTACGACATGTTCGATATGATTGCAGACTAGCTGCTAGGTCAGGTTGTTATAAAACACTAGATTCAGATATAGTCTGTGGCTTGGCCACTGAACCAGAATAGATCACTTCCTCCTTTACACATTTCCTATACCATGCAGATGTAAATTACAGATGTTAGACATTAAGAATGTACACATGGTGCTCGGGTACAGTTCATATTTAGATAGTACAGATCAATACTATTACAATTATAACATTCAATATACGTTCAAATACTCAACTATTTAGTCTTGGATCATTAGATAGCAACTTATACGGTTCAATTCAGATCATACGAAAACTATACAAGGCATGTACGGATCCACACGCCCTAGAACATGCCTGTGTGCATGCTCGTGTGTTTCACACGGCCTAGTACACGCCCGTGTCCTCTGGCCGTATGGTCATTTTTGCGCACTTAGTGAGTCACATGGCTTGGGAACAAGCTTGTGTCCCTGGCCGTATGTCTCTAAGTTGTGAATCAGTGAGTTACATGACCTAGGCACACGCCCGTGTCCTTGGCCTGTGTGTCTCTAAATTGTGAATCAGTGAGTTATACTGTAATGACCTAAATTCAAGGTTATCAGAACAGTTGTTTCGGGACCACAAATCTGATGAGGAAAAATTTATTTTTCTTATATTTTTATGGTCTACGATTTCACAAAGTGATATCGTGAAATTTTCGTTCGAAAATTTCGACGTTTGGGCACTCAATTTAGTCAAAAGGACTAAATTGTAAAAAAGTGCAAAAGTTGAGTTCTACATGTTAGAGGTGTCCAATTGTTATGAAACTTTAAATTGGAGGTCCTTATATGGTAATTAGACCATTGGTTAATTTGGTAGACAAAAATGAACATAAGATAAGTGAAATACGAAATTTTTAAGTTAGGGGCAATTTGGTAATCTAGTAAAGGGAAAAAGATGGCCAAAAATATCATCTTCTTCATAGTGAACGAAATCAGCAAGGGGGAAGCCATATTTAGGGTTTTTCAAGGTTCCAATCTTCATAGTAAGTGATTCTAAGCCCTATTTTTAATGTTCTTTACGTTTTTGAGATCCCGGTAGCTTAATTTAGCTTATTCTAGCAATAATTTAACCTAGGGTTTATATTTGAAAAAATATCCATAGGTGAAAAGTGTTTATTTTGATATTTTATTATAGAATATGAAGCTAGAAATTATGTTAAATAACTTTTTCTAGTCGATTTTAAGCGAAAACGAGTAAAACCCCATAATCGGTAAAATACCTAATGTTCATAAATACATGTTAGAGTGGGAATTTGATGTTTCCATAGAAGGGAAAAATGTTCAGCATGTTATAAAACATAAGAATAAGAGATGAAGTTTAATTTCCGAGCCTTGGGGAAAAATGTAATTATGTAAAAGTTTAGGGGCAAAATCGTAATTTTGAAAAAGTTAGAGTCGAGGGCTGTTTTGATGAATGTGAGTATTAAATAAGTTAAATTTTCTATTGTAGATCAAGAAGAACGAAACTCGAGGTTAGACAAAGGGAAGAATAAAGTTGAAGACTAAGTTGGTGAATTGGACTATCTTTGATACCGAGGTAAGTTTACGGTAAATAAATACAATATTTCAATAATTATCATTAATATTGTTATTTTCCAGCAATTATGCATTTATTTTATAAATTTATTTAATGTTGACTCAAGTATGAGATGACGGAGAATCGGTGTTAAAAAGTCTCGTTGAAACATGAGGAATGTATCAGATACAAATGTCATGACATTTGGGTAGAGAGATCCCATGTAAGACCATGTCTGAGACATGGCGTTGGCACCGAGATGAGAGGTCCTATGTAAGACCATGTTTGGGACATGGCGTTTGCACCGAGATGAGAGGTCCCCCGTAAGACCATGTCTGGAACATGGCATGGGCACCGATATGAGAACATCCCATGTCAGACCATGTCTGGGACATGGCTTTGGCATGTTATGATCAGAAGAGACCCAAGTATCCTTATTATTCCAATGTGGCTTAACGGACTAGTAAACGAATCATATACATGAAAGTTCAGTTAAAAGCAAAAATGGCAAGCTTAGGTGAGTTATAAGAGTTAAGAATTTATTAAATTAATAATTGATATTCAACGATGCAACAAGAGAAGAGTAATTTATGCACACAAGTATACTAAGTAAACAAGCAAGAGAACTAGAATGAGATTAACTAAAGAGTAAACTAGAGATATAGACACTTGAGTTTAATTATTTGTGTTTAATGTTGTTATTTATTTGCTAGTAAACTTACTAAGCTTTATGCTTACTTCTTTTTTTTTTCTCTTTCTCTTATAGTATTGCAAAGCTACTTCAAAGATCCTAAAGAAGTCGGAGATCGTCCACACTATCAACCACAACTGCTCGGTATTTTATGATGAAACACGTTTGAGTTATGGCATGTATAGGGATTTAGTTATTTTGCATGTTTGTAATTATGATTTTGCTAAAGAATGGTGTGTAAGTATTTGATGATGAATGGTTATTAAAATGGTTAAGTATGAAGGTGTTTGTTGTTATAAGAGTCTAGGTGATAAATTATGCATGGAAATCATGAAAGGGGTAAAATTTTGCAAAGAAACAGAACTCAGGCAGCACAATGACGTGACTTTGAAAAATCACCTAGGATAGTATATAATGAGTTAGAAGGTGAATGATATATATATATTGAAAGCTTATTGAGTCTATTTTCATGGAAAATTAACGGTTTAACAAAAGGAATTTTATATTTTGAGATATGTGAATTTTAGTGAGACAGGGTCAGATCTATTTTTGGAGTCCCCTATTCTGAGTTTAGAAAATCATTAAAATTCTACAAAAATGTTTATTAGTTATAGTTTATATGTCTAGATTCCTTATTGAGTCTATTTTCTGTAGAAACAAGTAAGAACTTCATATGAAAATCCTACAGTGAGAAAACTTATTTTTAGTGGCAAGAGGTCAGGACAGTTAAGTGGTGAAACAGGGGAGACTTTAACTAATAAAATGTACTAATTGGCTGAACCAAAAATTCTAAAAATTTTATGGTAGGAAGATATATGAGTCTAGTTTCAGGAAAAATTTACGGAATTAAATTTTGAGTCCCGTAGCTCGAGTTATAATCAATTTAGTAACTGCTGTGCGGTTGGACAGATTTGCTGTAAATAGTGAAATTAATTTTCAAAACAAGTTTTTATGCTTCGAATTAGTAAGATAAGCAAAATAATGCCTCGTGCTCGACTCCGACAACGGTATCGGGTAAGGGGTGTTACATACACGTCCTAGCACACGGCCGTATGACGTCGACAATCATGTTTCGCTAAAATCGGGTTTTCAGTATGCACCTAATAACGTGTTGACATAGGAACAACGTAGAGAAATCCCGAAACCTAATTTCCATCCAACAACCAATCAAGCAATTAAATTGATGAAAATCACATACATTAATACTCAAACAATTATGTCAAGAACCTCGACGCGAAACTTCCAACAAACGAACACTTACCAAAAAATCAACAGAACTAATACGAAACAACACGCGAAGGACCACTTTCCTCAATATTCATGCCTAAAGGGAAGAGATCAACGACAATTTAACAGAGAATTCGAATGAAACAATTAGAGAAATCTCAATTTAAATACACAAACGGAAACCAACAGAACTTCGCAGAAACACAAGACTTAACGATAGAACTTACACAGAGATCTTCTAACAACGCATCGAACAACTTAGGGCCCTCAATTATTTCCGACAACCACTCGCCAAACACAGTCAAAAAGAAAAAATCAAAAGAAAGAAGAAAAATGTAAAAGAAAAGAAAAGAGAGGAAAAAGAAAAAGAAAAAAACGTTTTAGAATCTAATTTAACTTCCAACAGATTTCTAACATTTAGCTAAATTTTTGTAATACCAACGCCAAGACTTAAACACAACACCAGAGAGTAGACAAATTCTTAACTAGTGAACTAATTGGCTCATTCTTGACACAAATTAGTAAGGAAATAGACTTAAATCAAAGGCTCAAGAGTAGAGGTTAATTTTAAACAAAAGAGCAAAACTTCCTAAAAACTTGGCTTGAACCCCTAACCTCAAACACATACACAAAGCACATAGCCACAAATACAAAAATTTAATTACAATATAATATGGCAATTAAACATTCAAAATTTTGGGGCATTACAAAGGGAGGAAAATAGAGGGAGAAGTAGAAGAGAATGGAAAAAAAATAAAAAAAGAGAAAAAATTAAAAGAACATAAAAGAAAAAAAATTACTCAAAACGAAAAAAATGGGGGCCGATTATATAATTTAACCTAAAATATTTGTTTGAAATGATGATTGAACGTGCCACATCAACTTACCGTTACACCGTTAATGACAATTAACGGCTCAGTGACTAAAATATTACAACAAGTTAATGTAAGTGACTAAAACGTAACATTTTAAACATAAGTGACTAAAATGTAACCAGATGGAAATAAAAGTGACTATTTTAATAGTTTATCTTTTAAAATATTAAGTTGTCTTTCATATCTCTTTTTCCTTTCCCATGTTTTATTTTTTCTCTCATGTATCTTTTTTTTTTCTATTTCAATAGTTTCTTTTTAGTTTTTTTTTTCTGTTTCATTGGAGGCACCCAAAAACCATATATATATATTAAAAATTATCGTTGTTGCCTGACACACCTGCGATACTTATTAAAAAAATATTTTTTTTCTCTTTTTTTACTCACTGTGAATATCAATATTTTTCACGTGTATTTCAAAAAATAGATACTAATGTTGTCTGACACAATGGTGACACTCAAAAAAATTTTTTTTTTAAAAGTCGATGATTGAGTCATCATTAGGGACGGTGCCGTTGGTGTGTCAGGCGGCACCGATGGTCATTGTGGACTTTAGGTCACTTACATATGTAATTTTTTTCTTAGGTTATTTTTGTAATTAATGAATTAATTTGGATTATTTTAGAAAAAGCCTTTATTTTTGTGAAGTGAGTTTTTAATTGAGTTGTTCCGACTGAGTTTAAAATAATAGAGTAACGTTTGAAGCGCAAAACCTTAGCCAGAAAAAAAATAAAAATGGAGGCAGCGAGAACTGTTAAGGACGTTTCTCCCCATGAGTTCGTGAAGGCCTATGCAGCCCATCTCAAGCGCTCCGGCAAGGTGGTTTTTTTTTTTTTTACAAATTCATCCCTTTCTTTCTTTAATCTTTACTTTGAGTTTGTAGATTTCGCTGCTTTCTTTCTTGTTTTAGTGTTTTCTTCTTTAATTCAAATTTCCCTCTTTTTTTTTTATTTAATTGGAAGAGTCTTCTGATTATGGGAAATTTGTATTATTAAAAAGATGATCATTATATAAAATTTTTAAGAAAGGAGCCTAAAGCAAGTAAATTTGAAGTAAAGCTTGAACAGCTTGCTCTCTCATATATATATATAATTTGTAATGTGTTCCTTTTTAGCATTTACGTAATTTTTCGAGAAATTTAAAGAACATGAAGGAATAAGGGTTTACTTCATTGATAGCAGCTCATTCCTCATATTCCCTTTCTGCTTTGTTTTTTGATAGATTGAGCTTCCTCCATGGACTGATATTGTCAAGGGTGGTAAACTAAAGGAGCTTCCTCCATACGACCCTGATTGGTACTATATTAGAGCTGGTATGTAGATATCTCGCTCCATAATCCCTTTACCGTGTGATATACTGTTAAAAGCACTAAAGGATACAGTGCAACTATATTCTCATATGTCATTGTTGTCCATGACTTTGTAGCTTCGATGGCGAAGAAAATCTACTTGAGAGGAGGTCTTGGTGTTGGTGCCTTCAGGAGGATATATGGAGGTGCCAAGAGAAATGGCAGCCGTCCACGTCATTTCTGCAAGAGCAGTGGCTCTATTGCTCGTCATATTTTCCAGCAATTGCAAAACGTGAACATCATTGATCTTGATACCAAGGGGTGAGTATTTTTCGTGTATGATTCTTGGGTTTAGGGTTTGTCATTGCTATTAGCTCAAGTCCTCTGAATGTATCAAGCTGATTGATTCTTCATGCTATTAATAGTGCAAGGATTGGTAAAGACATCCTTTTGACTGTAATCTGTTTACTAGGCTGGGATGCTGCAATTATCTTGTCTACTTTAGTGTAAGAGACATTATTGCATCGAAGCATGTGTGCATGAAAATGCCTTGTGACTTGTGATGTTCTCAGGACTGTTGCTAGAAAATCTTTGAAAATCGAATTTATGACCTTTAGGATTATAGCAGAACTAGCTCTTAAAAATTTGACTATTGATATTTTATTTAACCAGGCAAGATTTTCCTTTCATTAATCTCTTCAGATCATAAAATGTATATTTTCAAAAGATTTAGTTACTGTATAGCAGATACTAGTATGGAGAACACCTCTATGTTGCTTCCATTTTCCATTTTTCTTCAACTACCTGTATCCAACACATATTTGGACATGGACATGGGATATAGCCTTTTCAAATCTCTCCAAATAATTTGATGTACTCATCTATGAGACATTCCGCAACTGCCACACCCGGGTCTGAGTAACATAGGAAAAGCTTATTTATATCAATGATCATCCTGTTTTGTTTATATTTGCATATAATCAACATTCTTTCATATGTCATATAAACTAAAATCATATCCCTGTGTATCAGTGGTCGGAAAATCACATCAAACGGCCAACGGGATCTTGATCAGGTTGCTGGAAGGATTGCGGTTGCCCCTTGAAAAATTAAAGTAAATAATTTTCTATGGCTAGAAATTAGTTTTTGTTTGAAAGAGAAAGGTTTCAGGAGGTAGTGTTAAATTAGTTATCTCTTTGGTCTGTATGTCATGTTTTCATTCTCTTCTCTCTATTTTATTTTATTTTATTTCTCTTAACCTCCATTGTGCTGCTTGTTTCTTGACTTATGACTTAAAATAGGTGTATTTGAAATTGACTAATTTCAAGCTTGCTTTAACTTTATAGTAGACTTGTCCATGGGCCGGGCGGCCTGACCCGGCCCGACGGCCCACCCGAAATATAGGAAGGTTTGGATAAAAAAATAAGCCCGAAATATGGGCTTAGGCAAAAAACAAGGCCCGTTTAAAAAATGGGCCGGGCTCAGGCTCAACTTTTTTGGCCCGGGCCCGGCCCGAATATAATAAATATATATTTTTTATTTTTATTTTTTAATTTAAAATACTTTAAAAATATTTTTATTTTTTTATTTTTAAAATATTTTTGTGTTTATTAAAAACCGGGCCGGGCCGGGCCGGGCTTGGGCTTATTATTTTTTCTCGGGTCGAGCCTGGGCAAAATTTTAGGCCTATTTTTCAGGCCAGGCCAGGCCCGGGCCTAAGAGTCGGGCCAAATTTTTTCCCGAGCCTGGCCCGGCCCGGCCCATGGACAGGTCTAACTTTATAGGATTAAAAAAAAATCGAATTCAGGGATGGGTTGGGTTGATTTTTTCATTGAAAATTTTAGGGTTGGATTTGGGAAAGTTTAGGTAAAATTTCTCTCCCTTGTTAAATTGTTTACTAAAATATTTCTTTTAAATTTATAATCATATTTTTAAACAATAAATTTAATTTAATAAGCTTTTATAACATATTTTTTATTTTATAAATATTTTTCCAGTAGTCTTGTACTTAATTTGATCATTTTAGTTTATATATTCTTTGAATTGGGCAAATTTAGCTCTAGTAATTTTCAAAATTTGGAACTTTAGTCTCGGCCAAATGATAGTAGTTAAATCCTTTTGGAGTTTTATTTTACTATTAGTATTATATTATGCGTAAAGTTATAGATTTAATCTATATTCTCCAAATTTTAAAATTTTAATTCTGACAACAATTAAATCTGTTAATTGATTTTTTTAGAATAATAGGTGAAGATAATAAACTGATATGACATTACATTATCATCATATGTTTTTTTACGTCAAATTTTAAAAGTAGTAGAACTTAATGAATTTAATAAATACTATTTACTAAAATTTTAAAATTCTAAGATGCTTAAAATAATCTAATTAGAATTTAATCAATTCTTAATATTATTTATTTCCATAAATTCTAGAACTATCCTTATAATAAAAACCAAGAAATAAGAAGAGAAAATAAAATTTTCCACCTCACCCACCAAAAATGCCACGTGTTAGTTTTGCATAAGCTAACCGATCAAATTGCGATTCGCCAAACGCTTATAAAGTATGAACCCCATAATAGACAAAGGGGGATCCTACATATACGCCCTTTTTCTATTCCATTAGCTCGAGTGGCCCTCCCCGTAATTATCACCAGATACGTGTCCTTTTTTTGGCTATTTCAATTTTCCGACATATCTGATCTGTTACGGAAAAACAAGGTAACAATATCTTTTTACCCTTTTTTTGTCATTAACAAAATCCCCAATTTCGATCTCCATCGTTTCTCAATTGATTTGATATCTCTTTTTAATTATAAAATCAACTTAGGATTTCCATTAAATTTCTTCATTCTCTGCCGACCTATCCGATTTTATTTTATTTTTCTTCTCGTTTCTAAGATCCGTTAATAAGGTTAATTTTTCCTTATCGATCTGTATATTTCGATTATGTCTTTTCTGGGGTTGGAGCTTTCTGGATCTGGATTCCGGTTTGATTAAAATTAGTTTTCAAAAACAAAATTTTGAGGTTAATCGATTTCTAGGTTTCGGTTCATTAAAAGGTTGTTTGATCTATAGATCTGTTAACCTTTTGGGTTGAATTTGTTGGGAATTGATGTTTCGTCTGTGAATCAGCCTCAAATTTATAGATTTCCTTAACAATTTCTAGATCTAGGGTTAGGTTCTATTGGGAATTGGGGCTTTTGTTGTTTTTCGTTTAATTGACTCAGGGAAAGTTAATTCGCATCTGATATCATGATCTTAATCCCTTTATTGTTCGCTAATTAACACATAATTTCCAAATTGTTACCCGACCGATCATTTGAAGGAAGGACATATTTCTGAGGTATTAAAATAAAACTTTTTCGTTTAATTTCCAAATAAAAAATATTATTTGTAAATTTAAAATTTTTTAGAAAATGGTAATTCTTTTAATAAGCCAAGTCAGTACCAGGACATGATACCCAGATTGACACACCTCTCACATGATAATAAATAATAATATTAATAAATGAATTATAACAATAACGACCTTTTTTTCTTCACTTTTTCCATGAATTGATACATGAACATGTGAGCTTTTTAATGAACTTCGTAATCTTTAGTGTTCTGTCATCTACAATACAACAGTAAATAAATTATGGCCATTTTAGCTTAGTGTTTGTTTTTCCATGTGTGAAATGTCATCGTTGGATGCCTGCTATATATCATTTGATAGTTAATCATGACATTCGTTTACTGTATCCAATTCTAATGTGGTTTGAGTCCTCATTTATTTATGTCTTAAGTAAGTTATTGGGATTTGACTTCGAGGATGCAGGGATTTATCCTAGTGCATTTTGTTGTCATTGTAGAGTAGCTTATTTTAATGAGCATAATCTGATATTTGCATTTATTGCTCAGTTCCCTTTATTATATAGCTTATTTTGTTGACTTGTTCTTGTGGCTGTTGTCATTTTTGTCATCGTTCAATGTCTTTGATGTTGTTACTTCCTGATTCGAGTTACAGTTGAGTAATTCTATCAACAACTCTTTTGCTTTATTTGATCGATTCGACTTTGTGGTGCAGTTCAACATGGTACATAAGCGGCCTTTTATCGAGGATGTATTTGAGGTTTCATGCAAGCAACCAAGACAAGCAGAACATAGTAATCAATGGGTTTTATCTTCTGAACCCCTTTTTCCTGAAGACGCTGCCCCGTTTTCTAATGCTTCAGGTACAGAATTTCTAGCGTGTAATAAACTACACATGGTTCATGTAGGCTGCTATGTGGGCATGTTAACGTGACACTTATTTTTGGCATTGTATCTATATTGTAACTGATGATATAAATAGTAATTGGGACCAATATTAAACATGTATCTATGTTATGAATCCTGATCCACCGTCTTGAATGAATCCTTTTTAGCACCTAAAATCAGGTGATTATTCAATCTTTAGTCATAGCCCTTTGTATTTTAGTTATTTTCAGGTGCTTATTTCTTGTGCCTGGATCAAAGTTCACTGTCTGAGTCACTCTTGAGTCCATTTTCATGTGTTCTGCGTTTTTACCATTTGAGAACACTGATTTTTTGAATAGCAACAAACTATCAGATGATTCAGTAGCGAATATGTCGATTTGTTGTCCCCCTCTTCTCAATTATTTCTTACTGCATTATAATGTCTAATGGGTAAAGGTGAGGGCAGATTCCCAAATGTTAACACCAAGTGCGATGAAAAGCTTGCAAATGCCATTGATACTGAACACCAAGGAAATCCTGAGGATTTAGAAGCCAATATTCCTGGCTGCATTGCCATATCTTCCCTGGGCACCTCTAGCACTCATGAAGAAGACTTGTGGCCGGATGAACCACTTCACGTGCCTTCATTTGCAGAATGTTTTAACCCTGAACGTCCAGTAAGGACAGTAGCTCGTTTGGAAGACATCTATTCTATACTTTTGCAATACCCTCCAAGGAAACCAGTTCTTGTTGGTCCTAATTACCAAGCAGATATTCCTGAATGGGACTCACAGGTCACTAGGAATGCTTCTAATTGTGAGGAGGTATCTGAAACCGCTAGCAGATATGAGAGAGAAATGGTTGGAACTTGCATAATACCAATTCCTGCCTTAGAGTCTTCTGCTTATGATGAAAAAGTTGGACATGGAAGAACTAATTGTAGTTGTGAGGACAAGGATTCTGTTAGGTGTGTCAGACAGCACATTTTGGAAGCAAGAGAGGAACTACGAAAATCCCTTGGGCACGAGAGATTTATGGAGCTTGGTTTTTATGACATGGGTGAGGTAGTGGCAGAGAAATGGAGTGAGCATGAGGAACAGCTATTCCATAAAGTTGTATTCTATAATCCAGCATCCTTGGGGAGGAATTTCTGGGGCAGCCTTGCTTCTGTCTTCCCTCATCGAACCAAAGCAGATATTGTCAGCTATTATTTCAATGTGTTTATGCTGTGGAAGAGATCTGAGCAGAATAGATGTGAATCAATGAGTATCGATAGTGATAACGATGAGTGGCAAGGGACCGATGATTCTGGCAACAACGAAGCTGAGTTCTCAGATGAAGATGAGGACTCTGTTGTTGAATCACCTGTATGTGACGAGGATTTTGCTCATCATCATAGCAAGGAAAACGGCTTGTGTGTTCTTGATGAGGATATTGCAGACGAAATTTGTGATAACCAAAGTTCAGATTTTGCTATCAAAGATTCAGAAACATATGGTGGAAAGTTGTTTAGAAACTGTGGTTCTGATCTCATGGATCAGGTGCATGGGAACACCTTGAACGATGTCTCCCGAGGAGAAAGAGAAGTCCAAGATGACTCATGCACATCATCTGATACAGGGGGTGCTTCACAAGAAACCCATGTCCCTGCTGACAACTTCAATGGTGGTAACCGTGGATATGTCTTGGAACCATGTTATCCCAAAGGATGGGATACCAGATATCCAACTTGCCAAACGAATTTCAGAGATGATTCATGATATTAGAGATGAAAAAAATAAATAAAAGAGCAGTTTTGGATTAAATCATAGGAGTTTTTCCCTTGGCTGATTGAATTCTCATCAATCAATCATTCACGTATAATACAAACATGCCTTCATTGTAACATAGAGAATTGTAGGTGGTGATTGGGTTTGATTCTTTTTGGTTTGGGGGGGGTACTTTTAAGGTAAAGCTATCTATTATCTTTTATAAGACTTCCACTGATTTTATCCCATTATACTTGGGAAAATATAGATGTGGTGGCTCGTAATTTAATTAATTTTTTTAAAACTTAAAAATAATAAAAATATTTTTATATTTTTTAATAATTTTTAAAAATAACTCTTATATATTGACATGATATTGACATGTATTATAGAGTGATTTGATAAACAACGAAAATTTAAAGATTAAACAAATTGATGGTTGAGTGAGTGACATGTTCCTCCACTGCTTAAGTGTAATACAAGATGATTAATAGTAGTAGTTGTACTAATACCACAATACGTAGTGGAAGAAATTGTCAAAATGTTATTAGCTATCAATGAATCCAAAATTTGGAAAACCAATTCTCTTATTTTATCTTTACTGTTTCATTTTTTAATTACCTTTAAACAGAATAATCTATTTCTATATCAATTTAAACCTCATAATCTTTTCTTTTATTCTTAAACTACAACATATTTTGCGCCCACAATAATATAATATCTTAGATATCATATTAATGGTTGCTAGTATAAATAATTTAAATAACCAATTCTTTGGAATTCTTTTATTATTATTATTATAAAAAGTAATTTATTTATTTTTTTGCATAACGATTTCGAAATAGAAAGTTGTTATGAAAAAAAATATAATTTGTAACCTAAGATATGGACTAAGAGACACATAATTTGATGAATATCTACATAATGCAATTCAATAATGCAATTTTCGTTACTTTTTTCTTTTTATGATTAAGGAGGGTAAAAGTTATTACATGGCAATCAATCTAGGAAAAGATAAATTAGTAACATTTTCATACAACACATTCAAAGCAAAATCAAGAGGTTGAGACCAAGAGTAAAAACCAATAATCAGCTTTTGCTAAGCAATTAGCCATCCTACTGCATTCTTGATACACATGCCTAATACCACTGTTGTATCACATTTGTTGTTTATAATTTATTGTATTCTAGAAACAAACTTAAAAAAAGGTTTTCCACACTTCATCTAAATCTTTTTTATTTTCTTACTTGTAACTAAAGTTGTTACTCCATTACACTTTAATGTGTGTACATATAAAGAATAGTTTGAGAAAAGAGTAAGAGGCATGTTATTTAAAAGTAAACTTTGTTATGCAAAAGTAAAATGTTGATGATGTATGTTTTAAAACAAAGGAATGTTGGTTGAGTTGTTTGATTAAATTGAAGGTATAGTAGTTGATATGATGAAAGAAGTTGACTATTCCAAACCCAACTTTCTTTTTCAAAGTGAGGTTTCTTACTTTGCTTTCAATATCAACTATGGGATTTTGACTTCCAAATAATTTGATAGTTTTAAAGCTTACTCTAAAAGTGGGTAAAGCAATTAAGCTATCATCTTATTTTGCAAGAAATATTTTCAATATGCCATTTTAATGTAACATCTTAATAAATCATATATCTATACTCTCATTCACCTAACTTTCTCCTTCTTTCTCTCTAGTTTGACACTTGTAAATAAACGGGTATTTAATGGTTTAACTATTACATTTAATTTTTAACACATTTGTTTATATACAAATTGAATGAATGGTTAATGATTTTGTATATAGAACAAAAAAATATAGGGTGGTGGGAGTGTTTAAATGGTTAATCGAATTTTTTAATTTTTTAACCGTTAATCAAATCGAAATTTTTAAAAAAAAAATTTAATCGAACCGGAATTTATATATTTTATTTAATTTTGTTAAAACAAGTATAAAACATATAAAACAAATAAATTGATAATGTTCATTTGACCAAATTAACCAAATTAGTAATAGCCTAGTACATATAATATATAATATATAATATTATTTATTAAGTTCGATTAATTACCCGATTTCGAACTGAATTAATCGTTAACCGAAATTCAAAAAACTTTTAACTGATCTCCGAATGAACTAGATTAGTTAACTGATTGATTAACTGAATTAGATAGACTCGATCGTTTAATTCGGTTTTAACCGAAGTTTGAACTCCCCTATAGAGTAGCTATACAAGCAGAAAAAGAATTAGAATAACAATGAATACTTACTACACGAGAAAAAAACCCTTTCCAAAATCCAACTCGTAGAGTTTGGCAAAAGTATCGGGGAAGTCTCTGTATTTAGGAGCAAATTGCATTTTGGTTTCTCTATTAGAAAAATGGATAAAATAACCCGTTAATTTTTTTCTGTTAAATGACGATGTGGAATGTTAATTTAAATGGTTAATTACTAATTTGATACCTAAAATATCATATTTAATTTTTTTAAAAATTTCTTAACCATAATTCTAAAAAATTAAAAAATCTTTAAAATAAAAATAAATTATTAAAAATATTAAAAATTATATTAACATGTTTTAAAAATAAAAGTTATAGGTACAAAATTTCTAAAAGTTCAAACTTTCGAGACGAAACCAGAAATCATCATCTTTTTACAAGATTTTCTTCCCTATTTTACAAAATCCAAAAAATAAACAAAAGTTTCTCATGCTTGATTGAAGAAAAAAAAACTTGATTGAAGCAAAAAACAAAATTGACACTCGCTTCCAAATTTCTCATGTTTTCATTAATGTTTAGTTTCATCTTCATCACCTATGCTTCAATTGAAAGGTACATAAAAATTTATTTAATGTTTATTTTATTCTACTTTAGTGAATGCTCATTTTTTTGCATCTCCTATACTTTTATATCTCCTGATGGTGTGTAATCACTGTTATAAAAATTCGACCACTCATTTTTGCATCCCCTTAGCTATTATAAAATTTCCCATTTAAAGATCTTATTGTTTAATATCATAAGAAGCTTTAATATTTAAGTTACTAGGTTTAACAATTTTTGAGTTTTGAACAAGGATGGGTTTTGAAATTTTAGAAAATAATGTTTTTAAGCTTATGAGAAGAAATAAAAGATAAAAATTTAGATTTTATTTTAAAATAAAATCCCAAAACCATCAACATGTCTCCAGAGGTGGAAAAGCAGCGAAATAAGCTCCTTGTCTTCATCTTCTTCTTCGTTGCCAAAGAGAAACAAAATTTAAAGATTTTGTTTACTGTAAATATGTTGTTTCTTTAGTTTGATTGTATTTCAACAATAATAAAACCATGATTTTATTGAAATGAATGTTTTTAGAATTGCACTGAATAGTGTATTCAACATGTACGGTTAGTGACTCATTGCTTTAGAAAGTTCCATAAAATTGAAAATTTTATTGAAAATGGAAACATTTCTCCACCATTGAAGGAGAGCTCAATTTAATAAAAAAACATCATGATTCACGAAAAAATAGTTTCTTTGAGTGTAAGTTTTGACTTTAATAAAACTTGGTTTGATTTTGTTTTAATGAAAATCTGGCTTTGATTTCTTAAGAGAAAAAAGATAACAAAAGATAAAAAAAATCAATAAAAATATTTTTACTGTAATTTTTAAGATATTTTTATTTTTTTTAAAAGTATCAAAATAATTTTTTAGCTATAGTTCAAGAGCTAAATTAGTAACTAACTATTTAAATTAACGTGTCATGTCATCCTTTTAATGGTAGTTAATGGATTAGTGACCAAAATATAACAATTCGATTGCGTTAGTAACTATTATGTAACTTTTGAAAGTTGGTGATTGATTTGTAATTTTAAATAAAGTTTAGGGGCAATTGGTGTAATTTACCCTAAAGTTTTTTGTATTTTATCCCAACTTTTTAGAGTTTATTTCAAGTGACTTGAAAGTGTGTACTCTTTTTCTTATTTTAATATTTCACATGGGTTAATTGATGAGTTATAAAGCGTAACAAATGATTTTTTATTTTATTTTTAATTTTTAGAGTTAGGACTAAATTAATATATTTTGTAAGTATCGAGGGCCAAATATATTGAATTTTTTAGAATTAGAACTAAAATGACAAATTTTGTAAATATTGAAGGCTAAATTTGTTGAAAATTTTTAACATAATTTTTAATATATTTTAAATAAATTTAATAATATTTTAAAGATTTTTTTTAATTTTTTAGAATTATTGTTAAGAATTTTTTTAAAAATCAAAATGGCATTTTAGCTATAGTTTAGGGACCAAAATAGTAATTAAGCATTTAAATTAACGTTCCACGCTAAAAACTTTAATGAAGGGACTATTTTGCACGTTTCGAAATGTATAATAACTAATTTACCCATTTTTTTCAGTAGAGGGACTGAATCTTAAAAGTTTAAAATATTAAAAAACTATTATATCTATATTTAAACATTTAAGATAAAAAAAACTCAATCTAACTTAGATTACTGTTTATTTTTTATTTGATTATAAAAATATGAATAATTTTGAAGATTAATGAAAAAGCTTTTCAATTTGGTTCCGGATGAAGAAATTAAAAAGTTTGGAATTGTAATTAGAATCAATAGTGGTTAGAGAGGTAAACAAGAATCATCAACTACATTAACTTGTTTCCTCCCAAAGTCTAAAATGGTAGCCCAATGTCATCAATGCTAAGTTTTTCCTTTGGGTAATCATGAAAAATCTCAAGTAGATGATATATCTTTTCTCTGTTTTGAGGAAAGTAAAATTTTATAATCCAAAAATTGGATCAAGTAAGTTCGAGATCTTTTTATGTTTACGATGTTTTACTTAAAGAGTTAATCCACTATATCTCAACAAGTATAAGCTGTGATTTAAGTCTCATTCACTCATTAAGTAGTAACATCACACCTATACTCTAAACAGGATCACTATCCCTTTAAGACTTTGTCCTCGAAAGCTTAGATGTAAACTAAGCGACTCTCTTTAATTTACTTACAATATTACACTCACAATGACAGTTCTTATTTGAACAAATATGAAATATGATTTGTTAGGTTACGACCACTTTTCTACCCACATAGAAAGGTCTAAAATTATTTTCATAATGGCCGAGATCTCCTCAATATTCAACATGCATCATGATTAGATTTTTTAAACAAGAAAACTTGAGCTGCATTGAAAGACTTTGATTTGATGCTTGATTAATTTGATTCCAGTGTCTTAGTTTCACAAATGGTCATAATGTTGGATAAAATATGTGCTAGGAAGCAAATTTTATTCAATTTTCCATCTATGCCTACTAGCATTGTACCTAGAAGATAAAATTGAGACTAACAAAAAGTTAATAGATTTTTGGCTTTGCATTTACTTGAGGAAGTGTTTTTTTAAGAGGAGACTTCAATCAATTTTTTGAGAGCTTAAATGATAGAGTTTTCTTTCTTTCTTTTTATATCTTTTATTGAGATATTGGGGACAATGTTCAATTAAGTAGGGAAGGGGGAATTTAGGAATTTTTGCATATTTTGCATGTTTGTATGTTTTTCTTTATTTTTAGATTTTTTTTAAAAAAAATTCTCAAAATTTTGTATGATTGCATGGGCATGTAGTTGAATTGGTGATTTTAATTCTTTTATATGTAACACTTTATACCCTACCCGATAGAGATTCATATATAAGATGCCACATTCGTTATCAAAACAACTCAAATAAATAATTAGAGTAACAATCAAAATTACAATGCAAAAGCGTGGCAACTAAAGACATGTAATGCATGAAAATCAAACTTAAACATGCCCTTATAACAAGAACTAGGGTCAATTACAGTAAAAAAATGAGATCAAGTTACGAATCTTGAGTCAACACAATAAAAATGTAGGGCAATGTCTGAAGATAGTGAAATCATGTCTCAAGACATGCCTCTCCGAATTTCAATTTTTGCTTTCAAATTTGATGTCTCAAGACAATAGGACCATGTCTCGAGACCATAGGTTGCAAAATCACTAATTCAACTTCAATACTTTATATCTCGAGACTTGACACTCTGTATTTGTATTTAAGATAAGCTAGTAATGTTCAAGACTTCTACCCAAAAATACATGAAATGCTCAAAATTATTTGTATGGTCTTAGACATGCACAAGTACAAAAATGCAAAATAAAATACATTTTCAAGCATGCAATGGATCCCTTACATGCAACCAAACATGCGTCACATAACACCAAACCATTTCAAACGCAATTGGCACGTAGAAACAAGTCTAAAACTCTTATAAACATGGCATACAACATCACTTCATGATTTCACTAGTTAAGTAGGATGTAACAAGTGTTCCATCCATAAACCATAAAGAATCCATCATCAAAGTCCAATACAAGTTACAAGATCAATAAAGTTCCCAAACATATGCCAAAATATAACATCTAAAGGCATAAGAGTCTCCTTACCATAGTGATTTTGTCGTATCTACTCATAATTTTTCGAACAAATTGGTTTAATCAATATTATTAATATCTTCATATATTGTTCTTTGTAGTTTTTGCACTTAAAGTAAAAAAAAAAAATCGATTCACTAATTATCTAACATTTAACTAATATATATCATGCATATTCAAAATTTTACTCTAATTTTGAGAAGTATAATAAGTGACACATCTAGTATATATATAATGGCTTTCTTGTAATAATATTTCGGGACAAATCTCAAAATCATACATGAATTTTGATTCGGTGTAATATGAAACTTTGATTGTGGCTCAAATGTATATATAAAAATTTAATTTTAATTCAATTGTACATATTTAAACAAATAACTACATCAATTTATTTTTATATTGGATAAATATAACTATTTGTTTATGCAATATATAAATATAAAATGATGTTATATCAGTAATTGTGTTAATAGTTTGTGAGCTTTGGCTCAGATCAAAATTTCATGTATAAAATTACATAAAATCAAAATTCTTATATAAAATTATACATTAAACCAAAGTTAATGTGTAATTTTAAGATTTATCCCATAATATTTTAAATTTTAGAACATAATTTACATTGTTGATTGATCTTTCTTCTCTATACAAATATCATTGATGTTGAGAGTGTAGACATTATTTAATTCACAAATAATTTTCTTTTAAGGGTGATATCGGTTTGGTACGTCGAGTTTTTTAGATTTTTTGAACTGTCCATCATAATTCGGTTTGGCTCCATTCTGTTCTCAATTTTTTATATTAATTTATTGTTTTGATTTTTTAGACTTATTTTGATCAAATGGGCTTTATTTTATGACTTTTGAATATTACTTGACAAAATTTCAAAGCTTTTTTTCCATAAATATTTCTAAAAGACAAATTTTCAAGAACTTTTAAATTACTTTCACTATTTTAAATATAAAACATTTATTTTTATATCAGAAAAAATTAAAGTTAATTATATATTAAATAAAAAATAAAATTCGATTTAATTTCGAGTAATCTCAATTTTTGAACTTATATTCTATAAACCATTCAAATATCTCAATTGAATTCGATTTTGCTATTTTTTTTCAGCCGTTTTATACAAATTTCATAAGATGAAAACATCAACAGTTTTTTTTCACATTAAATATCCACTATTTAGAACTCCATAATTAATTCAAGTTGAATTAATCAATTTGGATTTTTATTTAATTAATAAAATATTTTTATTGTAAATTTAATTACAAATGTTAATATATATATTTAATTACAACAAATAACTATTCAAATATCCCTAATTCATTAAAATAAAATTTTGGTTTAATGATAAAATTAATATCTAAAAAAATTATAAAAAGAATCTCTAATTCATTTCGATATCACGAGTAAAATAACATCAACACAATTAGAGAATTAAACAAAACGTAAATAAAACTATTTAAAAAAAATATAAGATGAAAAGAAAAACTTTTAAGTACTGTTTGGAATCACCTAAAAATTGGATCTAGTATACTTGCTTGCAGTTACACAAATATGACATGTTTGAGTAATCATTGTAATTGACAGATCCCATTGAATTGGGTCCAATTGGAGTACTTCAATTACAGTTTCTAATTCTTTGGGGATGATGAGAATTGGAGTAATCACGCAAGTAATTACACCTAAAATCCAATTTTTTTAAAAATTATTTTATATAAGTTATAGAAATTATATTATAAGTATTAACATGCATGAGTTGAGATGATTATGACCAAAATGTTCTTATATTATAAATCCTAAGAAATTATATTATAAAAATAATTTGTGTATTTTATAAAGTTATAACAAAAAATATATTATTTAAATCCTAAAAAATTTCTAAAATTATGGTCAACAAATTTATATAAGAAATAATTTTACATGTTATAAAAGTGTTATAATATATTTATTTAAAAAAAATTATGACTAATAAGTATGAACATAATTTATTTACGCGTTTATGCTATATATTATAAAAATAATATATTTATTCATAAAAATATTATAGTTTTTTTATCATAAATTATTTATAAAAAAATAACCACTATACCAAAATAGGCTTTTCGCGGCGTTTTTTCAGGGCTATAGCGGCATTTTTTAGCGCCGCAAATACTTTTACCGGCGCTTCGATAAGCGCCGCAAAAAATGCCGCTACTGCCTGCGTCGCTAACTTTAGCGTCGCTTTTTGTAATAAACGCCGCAAAAGATAAAGACCTTCTATGGCGTTTCTTTTATCGCGCCACTATAGAATACCGTCTTTAGCGGCGCTTACACAGAAACGCCACTATAGGTGGGAGTCTTTCGCGGCGCTTATGCAAAAAACGCCACTACAGATCGGGTTTCTTTACCGGCGTTTGTACAGAAAACGCCACAATAGATATCTGCTCTACCGGCGCTTATACAAAAAACGCCACTATAGCTCGGGTCTATAGCGGCGCTTATACAAAAAACGCCACTATAGCTCGGTTCTATAACGGCGCTTATACAAAAAACGCCACTATAGATATGTTTCTTTACCGGCGCTTATAAAGAAACGCCACTATAGATATGGCTCTGTACCGGCGCTTATGCAAAAAACGCCACTATAGATTGGAGTTTTTTGCGGCGCTTATACACAAAACGCCACTAGAGATTGGTGGCTTTAGCGGCGCTTATGCATAAAACGCCACTAGAGGCGGGTTCTTTAGTGGCGCTTATCCAATAAACGCTGCTAATTTTGGCAGATTTGAAAAGTTTTTTTTTATATTTTCATCCCTCCTGTAAAAAAAATCAGAAGAAACCAAATCTAATACAGCCAAAAGTAATACATGTATATAATATTTAAAATAAATGTCAATAAATAAAATAAAATTCGTATTATTCTTACAAAAATTGTAAAAGTTAAAATGATAAAACTAAAGTTAAAATTGAAGTATATTTACACGATAGTCTAAGACGACGGTGGTTGCGACTGGTTAAACATCTTTATCATATTCTGAAGCTGCTGCTGGAGTTCATCGAACTTTTTAAGCTGTTCTGCTTCCCTCATTTTAGCCTCTGATTCCCTCGCTGCAGCCTCTGCTTCTCTCGCTGCTGCATCTGCTTTAAGCTGCTGCTGAAGTTCTTCATACTTTCGTTGAACCTCAGCTTCTCTCGCTGCAGCCTCTGCTTCTCTCGTTGCCGCATCTGCTTTAAGTTGTACCTGGAGTTTTTCATATCTTTTTTGAACCTCAGCTTCTCTCGATGTTGCCTCCGCTTTTAGTTGTGTAATTTGTTCACTTGTTGTCGCTTGCATCTGAACTAGCTGGGCTCTTAACCTCTGAACTTCAGCTTGAGCTTCACTCCCCGAATGCATGTATCGTTGCGAGCTGGATCCAAAATATTGGGATGGGCTAACGAAAGATCCTTGAAATCGAACCCGACCGTACCTTTCAGGACCCAAAACTTCAGTGATAATCCGGTTATCAATGTCGTCAATATGAACAGAACTATCACTTGAAGCAATCGCTTCGTACTCCGCCTTTTTGTCCTTCAGTTTTTCCTAAAAAATAAATGACATAGTTAAGAACGCAATATATTAAAAAAACAAATGCAACATAACTTAACAATATTTGCTTTACAATAAATGAAATAAACCATTAGAACAGTAAAAATAATTAAAACAAGTCAAATTGTATTAAGCGAACGTACCATAATTTCTGCAGCTTCAGGAGTCATAGGGTTTCCATCTTTCTTCTTATGTGTAATGTCAAAAAGTTGAAGGCGTCCAACTTTTTGACCCGACAGCACTTCCTACAATACAGTAGTAAAAATATTATTTGATATAAAGTAATAAATATCTGCCAGTACCATATAAATCCTACTTACCTCGGCCTGAGCTACACACGCAAAACTTCTCGACCCAGCTGTGTGCGTGAATTTTTGTTTCTCCCTACTACTTGTTCCAACTCGTTCATGATCCTACGTTATGAAATTCTTAGTACGTTCATTATTAAATACTATAAACCAAAATAATTACAAGATTTTTGTAGTAACACATACCTCTCCTTTCTTCGATGTCCAAAATCTAACGACCTCTTCCCATTGGTACCTAAGCATTCCTGGCGGGACATTTTGTAATTTCTCGCCGAGTGTTGTTTTTATCTTAAATTAGTCTTTCTTTAATGTGCTCTTATGGTCTCTCCACCTTTTTCCTAATGCCTTCTTTAGATAAGCATCGGAGACCTCTAGAGCAAATCTCGCCTACAAAAAACACGTTTTGTTTTTAACTTAAGAAAGGAAATGTAAATGAAACTTAAACCCAAGTATTATAAATGACATACACGTTTTGTTACCTTAATGCTATCGAGAGCTTGGTTCTTATTACTCTCGGGTACTTTATGCCATGACTCGAAGTTAATTGGCAATATATTTGGATTCCGTGATAGAATGCCAATGTATCCTGCTAAAAGGCGAGCTTCTGATCCAACAGGCTGACCAAAGCTATTACTGGATACTTGGACACGCTCGATTGGATCTAGATCGTATAAATCCCTCAGTAGAGTACGTCCGCGAACTCTCCGCGTCCTGACAGTTTCAGCTAGAAAATAAAAGTATTGTAATATAAGAAATGTAAAAAATAAAATAAATAATAAGTCAACACACATGTAAGTTATAAGTTAAATTACTTTGAGCTTCTATAGGTTCGTCAGGTGTGACCGGAACATTTGAAGATCCAACAGCAGTTTGTTGTTCAGTGCTGTTTGTTTCGTTCGAGTTTGGAGTACCTTGAACAATGCGGTGCGCTCGCACGGGTCTTCTAGGCATTTTATCTGCAATACAAATAGATACAAAACAATAAATTAGTTGAAAACTTAATATACAATTACAACAATAATAATATGTTTAAAATAGTTGAAATATATAGTAAGACCAATATTATGATATGATATTACATATAATTAAATAATCGTAAAAGCTTACTATATTATAATCCATAAATATCTTCATCCGTATCCTAACGAACCCATTCACTGTGTACTAGTACTAGGAATGTTTTCGTTTAAGTTTTGTTCTGGAAATGGCAAAGTTTCTGTTCTGTCGTCGATGCCATCTCTACTTCCACTGCCTATGTCAAACAAGTCTCTAGGTATGTTACGGAGTACAACGTACCAACCCTCATCAATTGGATCTTTTGAGTAAAATACTTGTTTGACTTGAGAAGAAAATACGTACGGCTCATCAATCAATTGTTGTCCTGTATGAATCAAGCGATTGAAGTTCACCATTGTGAAACCAAATTGATCTTGCTTAATTCCACGACCAGTATTAACATCGGCCCAATCACCTCGAAATAAGACAACTTTCTATTTTCCGTAGTAATCCAACTCAATTATATCAGTAAGAAGTCTGAAATATTCTACATTTCCCTCAACAGGATTGTTGTCCCTAGCACTAGCATAACTAGTAATTGAGGAATTAACAACTATTCCACAATTTTGCGTTCTCCTTAATCTCTCGCGATGTTTCGTATGAAATCTGAATCCGTTAATGACAAACGCACTATATCTTTTAACCACCTGATCTGGACCTTGAGAAAGCCATTTAACTTCGTCGGTCACGTTCTTCCCACTCCAAACCTATTGTATGGACAGTCAACTGAGTAATTGGCGATGTTATGAGAGAAGATTACAATTATATGTCGATGAAAGCTACAATTGCATACCGTTTGGGTTAACCATTCATGGAAAGATTCTGTGAACAACTTATTGATGTCTCGAAGTTGTGTTCTTCGGGAGTGCGCACGAGATCTCAGGTTTGTTTGTACTTACTATGTAAAAAATATGTTCAGCTTGTTAGAAGATAGCAATTTTTAATTGATGAATAGAAAATATAATTTTGTAGAACTTACTTGCGTAAAGGTTCCATTGATTCGTGGTGAAACAGAACATACCGATGTGCTTGTACCCACGAAAAACCATCTAATTCTGCAATTTCCACTTTGCCGATTGCTTCTCCAAAACTTTGGAACAAATAAGTATCGGCCAAGTTATGATCCGTGAGACCAGCATTTCTATTTGGTCTTTTCAACCTTGTCTCGACATCATCCAAATATCGTGAACAGAAGGTCATACATTCCTCTGCTAAGTAGGCTTCAGCAATCGATCCTTCCGGATAACGCTTGTTGCGGCAGTAAGACTTTAATTTGGATAGGAACCTAAACATGAAATAATGTTATGAAAAGTTGTAGTAACTAGTAATAGGGTTTACGAAAGGAGAGTTGCTATGGGATACACCTTTCTATGGGATACATCCATCGGTACAAAACGGGTCCGCTGAGAATTGCTTCTCCCGGGAGGTGGATTATCAAGTGAACCATAATAGTGAAGAAGGAAGGTGGAAAGATTTTCTCCATGTTGCATAAAGTCAATGCGGTTCTATCCTGTACCTTCTGAAGTTCTTGAACATCCAGCACTTTGCCACAAATGGCTTTCATTATATTGGATAGTTCAATTATACAAGACGTCACCTTCTTCGACATACAACATCGTAGAGCAACTAGCAGTAAATCTTGCATCAAGATGTGATAGTAATGTGATTTTAACGAATACAGTCTTCGATCTTTAACACTAACACATCGAGATATATTTGATGCATACGCATCTGGAACCTTTATATCCTTCAACACCGTACAGAATACTTCTTTCTCTGTCCTCGACATCGAAAAAATTGAAGGCGGCAACCGATATTTCCCATTAGGAAGTGGATTTGGATGAAGATCAGGTCGAATTCCCATTTGGACTAAATCAAGTCGACTCTAAAGATTGTCTTTCGATTTTCCATCTACATTCAAAATTGTACCGACAATGTTCTCGCAGACATTTTTCTCAATGTGCATAACATCAAGATTGTGTCGTAAAAGCTGATGCTCCCAATAAGGCAACTCAAAAAAAATACTTCTCTTTTTCCACAAGTCTGCCTCATTGGGATTATCCTCTTCATCGGAGTCATCATCATCTTCATCATTTGATCTTCTATTTATTTGCGTGTTCGCCGGGTTGTTCATCTTTCCATAACTGAAATTTATATCTTTCAACATGAACAAGATATCACATCCACTTGTCTGCGAAGGAGCTTCTCTGAACTCTTCGGTACCGTCAAATACTGAACTCTGAAATCTAAATCTATGATTTTCCGGTAACCACCGACGATGCCCCATGTAAGAGAACTTTTTCCCATTGTATAACCATTGCGAACATGTTTGTGCAGCACAACAAGGACACGCGTAACGACCCTTGGTACTCCAACCGGATAAATTGGCATAAGCGGGAAAGTCATTAATGGTCCACATCAAAGCTGCACGTAAATTAAAGTTCTCCTTTCTCACCACATCGTATGTCTCAACACCAGCCCATAATTGTTTTAACTCATCTATAAGTGGCTGTAAATAAATGTCGATATCATTCCCGGACCCTTTCTCACCAGGGATAATCATAGATAAAATAAGTGAAGATTGCTTCATGCAAATCCACGGAGGCAAATTGTAAGGAACAAGCACAACTGGCCAAGTACTGTACGCGGTACTCATAATCTTGAAAGGATTAAATCCATCAGATGCTAGCCCAAGCCTCACATTCCTAGGATCGCTTGCAAAGCTTGAAAATTTATTGTCAAATGATTTCCAAGCTAAAGAATCTGCCGGATGCCTCATCTTCCCATCATCGGTTCGTCCGTCATGGTGCCACGTCATAGACTCTGCTGTCTTCGACGACATGAAAAGCCTTTGAAGCCTTGGTATCAGCGAAAAATATTGTAAAATCTTGACCGGCTTCTGTCTTGGTTGTGCAACATTTTCATCGCCGTTCCCATCTTCTGTGTTTCTATTTATCCAACGTGATTGGCCGCATATATGACAGCACTGTTGACTTCTCTGATCGCCCCAATACAACATGCAGTCATTCGGGCAACTATGAATTTTGGTGTACCCAAGACCTAAATCTTTTATCATTTTCTTCATATCTTTGTATGATTGAGGGATTTTTGCAAATGGAAACATTTCTCTCAAAAACTCTAACAGCATTGTCAAAGAGTTCCCGGTCCACCCTCCCAAACATTTTAACTGAAAAAGACGAATATAGAAAGACAATTTTGAGAATTTTGATCCCTCATACAGTTATTCGTTCATGTCATTAAGTAGCGCGTAGAACTTTGCCGCTTCTCCATTCGACTCTTCATGATGTACACTTCTTCCGGGTTCGGTAAAAGTATTTCCACCGAGATTACTATCATAAAATGGCACAAAGTCGGGTGGGAACGACTGTAAACCTTGACTATGAATATTAAATGCTTCCCGCAATATCCCTTCCATGTCATCCTCTCTAAAAGACTGATGGTAAGCAGTACTATCATAGGATACATCCATCCTTGAAGAGGAAGTACTACGCGGGCATTCTCCATGAAAAAGCCATTGTTTATAACCCCGAATAAACCCATCAATAATTAGATGCTCGTATACAACTTCACGAGAATGCCAGTTTATGTTGACACACTTATTACACGGACAAAGAATCATGTTCTCTTGGCTTGCATGTTGAAATGCAAAATTTAGAAAAGTCTGTACTCCATTTCGATAACCGTCGCTTACCCTTGACAAATTCATCCAAGACCGGTCCATTTCTTATTTCTTGAAGTCTGATTTTCACCAGAAATTACAAGGGTAAGTTGTTCAGTGGTAAGTTATGTATTATGTAACTTATGTAGGTTATCATATTAATGTATGTTATGTAAGTTGTAAGTTATGTATTATGTAACTTCTATAAGTTTAAAAAATTAATGTATGTTATGTAAGTTGTAAGTTATTATGTATTATGTATGTTATGTAAGTTGTAAGTTATTATGTATTATGTAAGTAAATGTATGCTATGTATTATGTAAGTTTATATAAAAATCATAAATATAAGTTATGTATTATGTAAGGTAACATATAAGTTGATGTAAGTTATGAATGTAAGTTATGTATGTTATGTAAGTTGTAAGTTATTATGTATTATGTATGTTATGTAAGTTGTAAGTTATTAAAACTGTGTATAAACGCTTTTTGTCAAAGATGTTTTAAAATATATATATCAAAGAACAAATTATGTCAGAAAAAAAAACATTGAATTCACATTACAAGATATAATTAATTTGTTTATTTTTCATCAAACAATTTTTTATTAAAGAAATAATACTTTGAATTGCCATTACAAAATAAATATATTTCGAAAAAGTATATTTTTTAATATAAAATATATATATCAAAGATGTTTTAAAATATAACCTTGAATACATTTCATTTAAAATATATTTCGAAAAAGTATATTTTTATTTTAATAGAAAATATAAATAAATATACAATTATATTTGTACGTAGAAGATTATTAATCATTAACATAAAACCAAGTTGCAAATATAAGATCGATAATTAATCATTAATTTGAAGTAAAATTTATAATTGCAACACAAAATATCGGAAATCGATGATTTACAAACGGTAAAACGATTAAACGATTCGCCCATAATTTATTCAATTACTCAAATATATATAGTTGTTTAAGAGTTGTATTCCAAAATTTAATAGTTTAAAACAATTGCCTTTGCCGAATAGCAATTCTTAACATTATGTATAAAATAATGTAATAAGCTGCATAAAGAAATAAATTTAGCTAAATTGGTAATTGAAACTCCCTTCAAAAAATGAGAAATAATAATTAAACTATACAACTAAAATATAACAGAAATTTTTTTTTTAACAATTTGACTTTTTTTTATAAGAAAACTAAATAGAGAAACATAGGAATAAATACCTTAAATTTCCTCAATTGCGAAGCAAATCCTAGAAAAAAAAGACAGAAATACATTAGTACCAAAAAAACAGAAGTAATTAAAGCCAAAAAACTTAAAAAAATAGGAGTTTATACTCACAAACTTAAAAAAAAGGTACATGACAGTGAATTAGATTTCTATTAGAGGTTTAAAATTGAACATATATATGAATATATGTTGAAACCTAACCTAACCAAATCATGCGGGAGAAATCACATTTTCTTCTAAATTAAACATAAAAAAAATTATGTCAATTGGGTATAAGGATATTAGACAAACAACATTACGCAAACAATTAGATGATACTCATTCTATTCCCAACGCTATAAAGCAAATAATTTTTGTCAAAATTGCTACCCATTTGATTATCAACAGTTTCATTAAGGACGTTTTGAAAATAAAGTTGATTTAAAGGCAAATAATGCAAATACCAGTACTAATAACAGCCTGTTTTCTAAATAGCAAACCTATTATAAGCATCTGGAACATTTGCAAGCACATTACAATCGTAAAATCATAACCTATATTTAATTATTTATTAAATTCAGGCATATCATACATTTCATATATATATATCACCTAACCAATGTGAAATAGCTTAACATTATATGTTTTAATACATATGACAAACATGCCAGTACCTTATAAGTTATGCCGAATTTCATATATTAAACATCACCAAAATATATATATATATTTATATATATATATAGTATACCATATACTTATAATCCATGTATGATTAAGCGACAATAAAAATAAATTTAAATCATAACTTTAGCAAAACCGAACTTATAAACTACAAACTGAATTCACATTACGCAAATAATGCACAGTAGCCATTGCTTAACCGTTATATTAAATTTGCACTCAATTAAACTTTCCAATTAACGGTTTTTGTCACTAACTACATTGATAGTTAAAATAAATCAATGTACGAATTAGATGATATGTGGTGGTTTCTGTTTAATCTAATATTTACCAGGATAAAAGTACTGGAATGAAACATGTGTCAAAGCAACATACAAGACCAAGTAAATGTTAGCTAGCAGGTCTACTATTTAATTCAGAAGCGTCCCCTTCTAAGTCGAGCCTATGCCATGATGCAGCAGTTAATCACACAACACAACCAAAATAAATAAGTTTCTTAGCAATATAATGGTAAAAATATATTAGCACAGAACACACGTCAATGCTTTTCAACTTAATATTGTATTAGCACAGAAGGAATCAGAAAGAAATTGTACCTAAATCCCTCACCTGCTAAACGATGCAGAAAACAGAAAAGGAAGCAACGAAATGGAATTGAATGAAACCCTAAACACAGACCCTATAAAATCAGAATAATACCAATGAAACCATTCAGAAAATAAATAAACATTCGAAGCATTACATTACCTTTAAAACGATGAACAAAAATTGAAGAGGAAGACCGAAAACCCTATAATTAAACCGAGTATATTTTTTGTCATGTCAGTTTCTCAGCACAATATCAGGGAAGGAAAAATAGAATTAACAAATTGGGGAAAACCCAATGTATACGGAGGCAGAATGGGGAAAGCGAACCTTGAACAATTATTACCCCGACCACCAATTCCGACGATGCTTCTCGACGTTCTCCGTCAACTGTCTGTGTCTACGGAACGTATGAACCCGGTTTTTATCAGTTTTGCAACAAATTGAAACAGCAAAACAACTAAATTTGAAAGAGATACAGAATTGATTTTCAGAAATGGGAGAAAGCAAAAACCGTTTATGAGTTAGGGATTTCAGAACTTAGGGATTTTAGAATAGGGAAAATGAAATTGGCGCTGGGAGAGGGGGTATACCCCGAAATCTGATCTCTCACTAAACGACGCTGTTTCAATTAAATATATTTGCGGGGTTTTTAATAAAAACGCCACTAATAAACAGTATAAAACGAAGTCGTTTCAGTTACACATTTTGCGGCGTTTTTGTAATAAACGCCACAAATCTTGTTCTATAGCGGCGTTTTCTGTATAAGCGCTGCTATGTTTTCAATTTATTTGTCTTTATTTATAAGTTTAATGATTTTTAATAGATATTTTTTTTTGATAATTGTTATGACATTATTTTAAATTGATATAGTAATATGCATTTATAAAATTATTTCAATTTTATGCAGTACTATATATATAATATATAACATATATATATGCATAGATATATATCGTGGCATATATTATATATATATAACCCTGTCACTTATAATCATATATACTAGTGACATATATAATAAGAAGTAAAAAGCAGAAAGAATTTTAATTTTTTTTTTGGTTTTGTACCCTAAAACCCGAAGCTATTAATCCCTATAAACGTAAACATTAAAATTAAAGGCTAAACCCTAGCTAACTCGTAAAATTCATGCAAATCCGAAGGCAAAAACCAAGCATTGTAACATTCAAATTATCAATACGTGTGAACCATAAACCATAAACATCAAGCCGTAAAACAGTAAATTTGATCATTAATACATCTTATAAGCCGTAAACCTCGCATTAAAACTAACATGTAAACTCAAACCCTAAACCCCATTCCTCAAGCCCTAAACCTAAATAAAAAACCCTAAACATAAAATTATAATCCTAAATTAATAAACATTATGTGTCAAACCTTAAAACCCCAAACCGTATGCAACAAAACTAAAATATTAATCCCAAAACCCTAAAATACATAACTTCCATTTGCGGCGTTTTTACAAAAACGCCGCTAATACCAATAAACAGTGTAAAAACGAAGTCGTTTCGGATACAAACCTGTTCTATAGCGGCGTTTTCTGTATAAACGCCGCTAATTTTTCAATTTATTTTATTTGTCTTTATTTATAAGTCTAATGATTTTTAGTAGATTTTTTATTTTGATAATTGTTATGACATTATTTTAAATTGATACATCAATATGAATTTATAAAATTATTTCAATTTTATGCAATATATGTATAATTTATAACATATATATATGCATATCGTGGCATGTTATATATATAACCCTGTCTCTTATATACTAGTGACATAATAAGAAGTAAAAAGTTCATCTAATTTTAATTGTTTTTTTTTGCTTTTGTACCCTAAAACATCAAGCCGTAAAACAATAAATTTGATCATTAATATATCTTATAAGCCGTAAACCTCGCATTAAAACTAACATGTAAACTCAAACCCTAAACCCTATTCCTCAAGCCGTAAACCTAAACCCAAAACCCTAAACATAAAATTATAATCCTAAATTAATAAACATTATGTATCGAACCCTAAAACCCCAAACCGTATACAACAAAACTTAAATATTAATCCCAAAACCCTAAAATACATAACTTTCATTTGCGGCGTTTTTACAAAAACGCCGCTAATACCAGTAAAACAGTATAAAAACGAAGTCGTTTCGTTTACACATTTTGCGGCGTTTTCTCAATAAACGCCACAAATCTTGTTCTCCAGCGGCGTTTTCTGTATAAGCGCCGCTAATTTTTTAATTTATTTTATTTATGTCTTTATTTATAAGTTTAATGATTTTTAGTAGATTTTTTTTGATAATTGTTATGACATTATTTTAAATTGATATAGTAATATGAATTTATAAAATTATTTCAATTTTATGCAGTATGTATAATTTAAATATAACCAACATTATAATTTATTATAACTTATTGAAATTATTCAAATTAATATAATGTATAACAACTTTAATTTAGATCCCAATATATGCTCTACTTTTAAGCTAACAAACAAATGTACATACGTAACTAACACAATATTAATATATATATGTTTCATAATATATAACTTATAATATAATAATATAATTCAAACATTAATTGAGAATATATAAAAGAATGAACTACTATTCCTAATTAGCGGTGTTCTTACACAAACGCCGCTATCGACCCAAGATTTACCGGCGCTTCTCCAGGAACGCCGCTATAGACCGGAAATTTAGCGGCGATTCTCCATAAACGCCGCTTTAGAGCGGAGCATCAGCGGCGGTTTATGAAAAACGCCGCTAAAGATAAGACCATTAGCGGCGCAGATGCAAAAACGCGGCTAAAATACCGGTACTTTACCGACGCTTAACGCAAAACGCTGCTGTAGAACGGGTTATTAGCGGCGTTTGGGAAAATACTGCCACTAGTGTTCCAAAATATACAAAAACGGCGTCGTTCTGTGTTACTGTATTTGCGACGCATTTTGTAAAACGCCGCTGAAGAATGGAGTATTAGCGGCGCTTGGGCAAAACCGCCACTAATGTTCCCAGATATATGAAAACGGCGTCGTTCTGTATTACTCCATTGCGGCGCTTTGTATAAAACGCCGCTGTAGAACGGAGTTTTAGCGGCGCTTGGAAATAACCGCCACTAATGTTCCCAACTATATGAAAACGGCGTCGTTCTGTGTGACTCTATTGCGGCGCTTTTTGTAAAACGCTGTTAATGCTTGGTTTTAGCGGCGTTTTTTTATGTAGCGCCGCTAATGCTCGATATTTTGTGGCGTTTTTCGTAAAATGCCGCTAATGCTCGATTACTAGTGGCGTTTTTTGTCCAAAGGCTGCTAAAAGTGCCGCTATATCCCTATTTTGGTGTAGTGAACTTTCTAGAGTTATAGCAAAAAAAATATTATTTATAAGCAGTATTACGAGAGTTTTGAAAAATTTTTAGAACTTTTCTTTTTATAAAGGTTAAATATAATAAATATTATATTATTTTTTACTTAATTTACGTATTATAGAAAGAGATATAACCTAGCATAAGTCTTTTTCCAAATTAAGTTTATATAAGTTTTTATAATTAAATTTTTTGGATTGTGGACTCAAATATTGTAAGGTCAATGCTGATTATGTAAATAGAAAATATTTTCTTACACCGTATCGTGGGGTATGATACCTTTTAAGAGAATGATGCTAGACACAAGTACAATAGACAACTTGCGAACTCTTTAATTTGAAATATTCAAGGCTTCGAAATGTGGTTGAGAATACGTTTATTGTTCTAAAAAATATTTCTTATATTAACAACAACACCTTAGTATAACATGAAAAAAAAACCCAAGTTAGATTGTACTAGCATGTTTCATATTTTATAATTTCAATTATAGGTGGAATCGAGATGATCCATATTTCAAAGAGTACATGGAAGAAAGAGATCATGATAGTCTTAAAGATGCAGATTTAGATGATCTTGAACTTGGTCTAGGACCAACAGATGATGATAAAGAGCATATGTTGAATATTAAAGAGAGAATAACCCAATAAATATGAACTAGAACAGTTAGATAAAATTGCATATGATGTTTATTTTTCTTGTTATTTTTTAGTAATCATATTATCAACTATTTTTTTAGCCTAACACAATACATATGATTATTTGATTTTAATTTTTGTTACTTGTTTTGAAATTATTTTTATCATACTAATAAATTTTTGTAGTAGTTAATATTTTAAAAATGTAAATTATGTAATTATGTAATTACATTTTGTACTATCAAATATGACATAAGGAATTACGATATAATTACACTCTGTCACGCAAACACGTCTAGGAAATTGCAATTTCTTGCAATTACAAGAGAGTGTAATTACTAGTAATTAAATGAAAATTTAATTACTATGTGCTATCTAAACCATTATTCTTTTTTTTTTATTATTATAGAAAAACACTAGTTGCTCAATTTTTTCAAATTAAATCTTTGCTTTGGCAGTGGCGGCACCGACTTTGAGGTTGGTCGCAGCTTTTTCAAAATCATTTTTTGTTGTTTTTATTTTATTTTTAATTTCAATTCACATTATTATTGTTTTGTCCACAGTTTTGTGGTTTTATTTTGTCCATATTTTTCATGATTTTTGTTTTGTCTTCTTTATTTTCTTTGAAAGCAGATGTGATTTTATTTTTAATTTTTAGTTTCTAGTCATATTTTGGCATATATATATGAGATTTGCCATTGTAAGGATGCCGCTAGATCTATTAGAAATCGTTCTCAAATGGCCTTATTATGATGGATTATAGTGATAGTGATAAATCCAAGATGATCAAATTGATGTATTTTTAGTTTGTTTTTGAATTATTCCAGTGGTGCAATTACTATTAGTTTATCTTTAGTTTTTTTTTCTAAATTATTTTACAAACATTACATTTATACATTAATTTGTAGTAATTTATTTATAGTTTATATTATATGTCATGTTTTTGCATTCTTATTGTGGATGATTGCATATTTATATATATATATATATAAAAAAGATGAAGGGCGGATTTTTTTTTAACTTGAAATACTAATTAACAATCTATTAAGAAAATGACCTACTTTTTATTTTTTTTTAAAACTCAAAATTTTCAATATGATATTTCTTCCAAACTTGCTAACATAAGATGCCCTTCTTTGTCTTTATGCTTGATGAATCTCTTCTACCTGTTTCAGACCATGCACGAGTCTTATGATCACATACACATGTATGTATGTATGTATGTAACAGGTAGTAGGGCAGAATTAAGAGAAGAGAGAGGAAATATATATATATATATATATCTTTAATAGTAAGTTGTCTACTTGTCAAATTGAGCATATCATATGACTTTAAATTGAAGGACCAAAGCTATATATTATATAGCAGCCCAACACTCTTCACTCTCAAGTCAAGTTTCTGCAACCAAATAGCCACTACCCATTTACCACACCCAGTCACCCACTGCATATATTTCTGTGATGATGATGATGATGATGATGATGATGATGATTTACCACTTCAACCTTATTCATCTAGATTTTATATAGTAAATTATTATTCAACAAAAAAAAACTAATTTCAATTATACATGAAACACATGCCTGATTAATTCATATACATAAAAAAAAAAGTAATTGGGTGAAACAACATAGTGCTTAAATGCTCAGTGGGCATCATAGGCATTCATGATGTGCAAGCACATGATACTATATAATATAATACAGTTTTTGCCTTGATCACTTAGTATTTGACACCTCTTCACCTATCAGTACACAAAAAAACAAAGAAGAAGAAAATTAACAACTAAACATTGTAGTAAGATGCCGGCAAAGAGGGCACAAAAGAAGGGATTTTATGGGGATTATCAACTAATATATAAGACATTCACGTTGGTGTTTCAATGCAAAGATGAAAGCCGGCTGGCTGCCTTAGCTTATTAATTTTGATGAACAAAAGGCCGGCAGCCATTATCATCACTATTCGACAGTTCCTGACAATGTAATAGTGAAGATAACATGAGCTAACATCTCAATTCCCTTTTTTTAATAAAAGAAAAATCGCACACAGCTTTTCTTCTAATATATGATTTATTGTAGGGAACTGTTTCATAAGAGTGGACAATACTGCTTAAATGCGATACTTTCGCATTCACTTTCTACAGTAAGATAAGATTTTTTTTTTTAAAATAAAGAAAAAGATCGGCCTTGCAGTTTACAACTCTATAGGTTCAAGTTGTAGACTACATTTCAAGGAAATTACCTGATCAAGCCAAAATAATTTCCTTTCTTTCCAAACAAGCTGTCCAGTTTTCTTTCTTTTCTTTTTTCAGCTACATCTTTCCAAATTGAGGTTTAAAAAACAAGCTTGAAATGTTCAAAAACTTTTTCATAAAAATAGGTGCAATCTGCAGGGTTGTAATTAACAGCAGTTGAAAGTACAGTTCATTTGTAAGAAGAGATCTTCTCAATCTCAAAAGTACAGCATTGCCCCCCAATCAAATCACTGCAATTGACATGATCTCAACTCACCAAAATTACCATTCACCCCCCCCCTATTTGTAGTACCAAATAAGCATACCCTTTCCCTTGCTTACATCGAGTGAATAGCATGTACATTTATTTATTTTTTTAAAAAAGAAGAAAGAATAAAAGAGTGGAAGCTTTCACTTAGAAGAGTGGGGACAGTGGGGAGCTGGCTATTCCTTAATAGCAAGACAAAGGAAAGAATAGTTAGGGAAGGGCAGTTAGTTTTATAGTAGCTCACTTCCTCCTACACCTTTGGGATGCTCAACCACTCAATAAATCACAGCCATTGGATATGGAACTAATTCATGTATTCATATAGTATTTTTTTTATAGGGGATGGCGTAGGATTCTCAGTTTGAGTGCATGTGCTGCTATCTTTCCTCTCTCTTTACTTTCTTTAACTTTTTTATTTTTATTTTTATTTTTTAATCTTTGCTTCCATGCATGGATTTCTCCTCCAAATATAATCTAAGTTTTGTAGAGAAAGTGAAAGGAAAAAAAAAACTGAAGAGAGAAAAGGGAACACTTACTCTCTCTATTTTTTTTTTCTTTAAACTTTAGTTTTTGTATTTGGCTTTGTTCATCGCCATTATTAGCAACAAAGCTAAAAACAATAGCAAACAGAGTCCCCCACTTCTTCGAACTTTTTGATCCTTTTCTTCATATTTCAAGTTCTCAAACTACCCCCAACAAGCCATATTTATTGTTATTTCAGTTAAGCTTCTTTGGTTCAGTTACCAGATCTGTTTCTAAAGTGTAGCCCCAAAAAAACCCTCTTAATTTTCTGATCTGAGTTGTTACTATTTTTGTCTTTACAGTGTTCTGTTTCATTGCCATTTGGCTTTTTTTTCTATGTTTCATCAGATCAACTATTCGATCATCCTTTCCAATTCTTTGACCAGATTTTAAGTTCGGTCTGGTTTATTGATCTTTGAACTGCGAATTGTTGAGGTGTGTTTTTTTCAATGGAAGAAGAACAAGAATTCAAGCATGTATGCAAGTTCTGCAGCAAGAGTTTCCCTTGTGGTAGATCTTTGGGTGGTCATATGAGGTCTCATATGAACAACATCATCATCAACAACAACAATTCAATTGAAACAGATGAGAAGCTGTGTAAGAAAAAGCTTGTGACTCTCAACAATGTCGGCCATGATTCAAACACTGATGAAACTGGTGTTGATGGTGGATATATCCTGAGAGAGAACCCCAAGAAGACATGGAGACTGACAGATTTAAGTGAAGACAGTTCAGTTCATGACAAGGTCTGCAAAGAATGTGGCAAAGGTTTCCAATCATGGAAGGCATTGTTTGGTCACATGAAGTGTCATTCAGACAAAGAAAAAAGCCCCGTTAACAGCTTGGAAGAGCAAGATTCTTGGAGTCATGGTGAGCAAAAGCCGGTTGTTGATAGCCAATCCGACAATGAAACTGGTGTTCCCAGTAAAAAAAGGAGATCCAAAAGAAGAACAAGGTACATAGGAACTCCAAATTCTGTCATGTCTGAAATTGAGCAAGAACAACAAGAAGAGGTTGCTTTAAGTTTGATGATGCTTTCTAGAGATGTCAGACATTGGGTTGGTCTGAATTCAGACAATTCTATGTTTTCGGAAGCTAAAATTCAGATTAAGAATCCAAAGCTGAAGAACTTGGAATCTGCAGTAATGGAGTCTGAGAGAAAAAACAAGAACTTAGTTATTCAAACATATGATCAAGCATCTGATGTTGTTGAATCTGAATTCTGCAAAGATCCTCACAAAAGAAGCAAGTTCGAATGCACAACTTGTAAGAAGATTTTTCATTCATACCAAGCTCTTGGTGGCCATCGAGCTAGTCATAAAAGAACCAAAGGCTGCTCTGCTTCCGACAACAGTGAAACCAGCACTGAAACTGAAACCTCCCCGGAACCAAACCCGACATCCGCCACCGACACTGCTAACTTGGTTTCAGACAGCTATGGGGTTGTTAAGAAGAACAAAGGCCATGAGTGTCCCATTTGTCTCAAGGTTTTCCCATCAGGCCAAGCTCTGGGTGGTCACAAAAGATCTCATTTAGTAGCTGAAGCGAAAGAAAACCGAAGCCAAACCATTGAAACCCAAAACACAATCCCTGAAATTCGTGATTTCCTTGATCTTAACCTGCCAGCTCCTGTTGAAGAAGGGACAAGCAGTGTTCATATGGGGTTCGAACCATGGTGGGTCGGAACCACCCACAAACACGAACCATTACTGGGGTTGATTTCAAACTGAATCCGCCATTGTTGTTCCGGAATAAAAGCTTTCAAGGAATGTACACTGTACAGTAGAAAGAGAAAAAGAAATCTTCATATTATTTCATTCATTCTTTACGGATTCAAGGTAATGCTGCTTATTAATTGTTTTGTTTGAAATAGCCATTGATGTTCAATCTTACAAGTTGTTTTGTTTGGTCCAATTAACTTGTTGGTTCGAAATTTGTAGTTGATTGATCTGTTATGACAATGTACACTGCAATTGAATATTTCATGCTTCTTCTTGTCATATTTGGAATGTACCTTTTCAATGAAAAGCAATTATTTTTTCTTGGCATCAAAGGTGAAATGAGTGATGTGCTGAAGCTTCAATTTGTGTGCTAACTTAACCCGCAACATTATACAAAAATACCAGTAGATAATCGTCTTGTGTTTAGCATTATAACATAAAAAAGATTGATAGTGTACATGTGAGATGAAAGGTGGTTGTTTAGTCACCTACCATAAAGCATGACAACGCATCTCTCACATACTTGGTAGTCATTACACTATTGCTATTACTTTTATATTCTGTTTTTTTTACTCCAAATCTTGTTTTGCTTACACTAAACCCTTTTTCATCTAATCTTTTCCTTTTTTTATTATTGGTAATTTTTTTATAATTATAATTCGGTTATTTTGTAAAAATCATCCCTAGCAACATAAAATATCAAACTTTCTTTTAAAAAATTGTTTTCCAATTTTGCTTTACGAGATGAGGATAGCTCGAGTTGAAAAAAAAACAAAAGAAAAAGAAAGAAAGAGGGAGGGGGAGATTGGACCACATCTTCAACTAGCTGAAGTAGGTCATTTGTTAGTTCTGCAAGAAAAAAAAAAAGGCAGTACAGGGTCACAATTCACAATATCAGTTGAAGATATTAGAGTATTATTTATTTCAATTTATATACCATACATTAAATTATCACAGACTCCGGATTAAACCTTAGCTCAATTAGTATCAATATTATTGTTAAGAGTTGGAGAGAAATTAATGACAGTTATATATAAAAAACCATCCAGATCGATTTCATATATTGAGAATAAGATGAATATTTTTGATCAATGCTGGGTCAAGTTTGGCCCCTAACTTCCAAACTGTTAGTGATTAGGGGCCTAATCTCACACATGGCAGCCAGCAATGGTGAATACTCCTTTCTTTTTGTCTTGCCAATTTAGAGTAATATTCAAAGCTTGGATTATTTTCTGTGTGATTCAAGTTGATAAGGTTGCATATTTGTGTAAGGTGGAAGGTGTGAGGCTAATAGTGTGGTGGTTCATTGGATCTCCTAAAATAGAGGCAAAACCAACCTACATCGCATAAACAAAATATTTGGGATCCGAAGCAGAGATGTTTATGTGTTGATTTGTGTCAAGTTTTTGTAATATCATACTCGTTAACTAAGTTTAAGATTTTATTTAAATTCTTTCAATCTAAAGCTGATTCATATTATTTTTTAAGAAATTTGAAAAAATATATATATTTTAATATTTAGTAATTATATAATTTTTTTAACATATATATTTTCTTTTATTAAAATTTTAAATATAAACAACTTAACATATTCTTTTTAATATTCCTATTATAATATAGTGCACTTATTTTTCAAATTAAGTGCATTATGATATATTTCTTTTCTATTTCTCTCTTGGATAGTTTACAAAAGTTTTTACATTTTATTTCTCCAATGCAATATAAATGGAATTACTCTAGTGCTAGTGTTACACGTATTGAGGCAAAGGTACTTCCATCACCTTACTCCGTTAAACATATATATTTTGGACCTTCATCAGTGATGTCCTCGTTGCAAGACCTACTTTGCTTCATGCACACTTCACCTGTGATAAAAAAGACACTAATCACTTGTCACACACATACCCTCTAATGAGTCACATCAAATTTTATTACTAACCTAACAAGAAACTACCAAATTACCGGCTTGCCCATCAGAGGAGGACATGTTGTGTAGAAAGGTCAATATTAATATGCCTTTCCTAACTCTTTGGAAGGAGATCTTCTTCTGCTTCAGTAACAACTGACTTTCTCTCCCCAACTTTATAGTATCCCAATTGCCTCCTCCTCTCTTCATGACTCTTTGCCCACTTAAGGTGAATCACTTTCTCTCCCCAACTTTACAGGTTATAAATATTTAAAAAATAAATTAAAGTGCTTTTATAGTCAGATCAAACTATAACAAAAATCAAGTAAGCAAACCAAAATTAATCCAAGTCAACAAGCTTATCTCATACACCTGATCCTAGTGTCCGTCCTAATCGTAACATTATCAATAAGAAACTTAAAAAATAGAATTTAGACGAGGGATGAGATCCCACACAGTATAGTTTGCATAGAATAAAGCTTCCGTAACTTAAATATACACTCAAAACATGATTTGATCCCACACAGTACGATTTGCATAGAATAAAGCTTCCCTAACTTAAATATACGCTCAAAACATGATTCGTGAACAAAGAAACACCTTGCGGTTTAAAACAACCTTTTACCTAGTGTCTCACTAGTGGTTTTAAAAAACTCCGTGAATTAACTTAGGTTACAAGCGTGGTTCTGGTTGTGTTGACCGTATCTTTCGGCATAACAGGTTACTCCTTACCTCGGGACCAAATTGGTTATTGGACAGTCACAATCATAACAGGCATTCTGAAAGCTATTCCGGTAATAGGATCACTTTTGATAGAGCTATTGCGTGGAAGTGTTAGTGTGGTACAATCAACTTTGATCCGTTTTTATAGTTTACACACTTTTATATTACCTCTACTTAGTATTTATGTTTATGCATTTCCTAATGATACGTAAGCAAAGAATTTATAGTCTTTTATAGATGTCACACCCCGAAATTGGGGTTAGAAGGATCAAGGTTTGTAGGATAAGTCAGTGATTCTAGATAGACTTTTATGTTTATCTTTACATTTTAAGGTTAGAATGAGCCTGTTGGTTCAGTGGTTAGGAGTTAGTTTACCACTTGGTCTTATGTTTGAATCCCTATGTGTGCAATCAGGGATTATTATTTTTGTTATTTTTCTATTGTGTAGCTAAGTGGTTAAGTTTAATTGAAATTAAGTTCCGATGTGTCTATAGGTGGGTTAGGTTGGGTTTAGTGGGAATCCTAATTTTAGAAAAAAAAATCCTAAAATTCTTTCACCTTGCTACTCTCTCATGTAAATATCTTTTCACACTTTTCTAATTTGAGTTTTGAGATTCTTTTGTTACGGTATGATTGTTTCTTTCTTTTCCATTATCATTCTTGATTCTTTTATTTTGTTCTTTGCTTTGTTCTACTGTTGATATACTCCAAAGTTCTAATAGTTTTGAGTCGCCCCATTTGTTCCAACATTATTGTCAATTGCCGCTTCTCAAGACTTTGCTTGTTCTCTTGTTTTAGTTTAATCATGATCTTAAGGAGGAAAATGGTAAGTACTGTTGTTTGAGTTTTAATCAATTGTCCTCGAATCTTTCTATTCTGTTACGACCAAAAACTTTCTTGGTTTGTGTATTTGTGAAATTAAGTTTCAAATTGGTTTAGTGGAGGTGCTTTGGTCGATTTTTTGGGCTTTGAAAGCGCATTTCAGGTGTGTTTCTTAAACACTTGTAATCGGGGGTGAATTAGATGTTAATTTTCGTGTTTTACAACAAATTTGGGTGTGGTTTTTGGACCACATGGGCGTGTGCTGCGCACGGGCCATGGGTGTGTGCCGTTTAAAAAGTTAGGGTAATATTCTTGTCACACGACTTGGGGTGAGTCACACAAGTTGGCCACACGGTTGCTTGACCTCTGTTGGGGATTTTATCGATTGCTCACGGTCTGAGGAGTTTCCACACGGCCTAAGACATGGTTGTGTCTCCCCTACTTTCTAAATTGTGTAATTTGTTACATGGCACAGAGAGTTACACGGTCTGCCCACACAGTCACATGACCGTGTCCCTCAGCTACATGGCTGTGTACCCCTGTCACACAGTCTGAACCCTCCCACATGACCTAGGCACATGACCGTGTGGTCCTATTTTTCAGTTTTTCCAGTATCTTTACAAATTGATTCGTTTTAGTCCCTAAGTGATCCCTTGCATGTTTAAGCCTTTGTAGGAGTGATTGAGACATTATTACTAGTTGTGGAAGGTCTATGAAAGGCATATTACTGTTAGAATATTTATATATATGTATTTATAAGATTTAATTTTGTTATTCACACAGGTTGTGTAACAGCCTGATTCTGGGCCTAGTCGGAACAATGGTTTCGAGGCCACAAATCCGACGAGGAAAAATATTATTATTATATTTTTATGGTCTAAAATTTCACGGAAATTTTTTGTAAAAATTTCGTTCAAAAATTTCAACGTTTGGGCACTCAATTTAGTCAAAAGGACTAAATTGTAAAAAGTGCAAAAGTTAAGTTCTACATCTTAGAGGTGTCTAATTGTTATGAAATTTTAAATTGGAGGTCTTTATGTGGTAATTAGACCATTATTTAGTTGATGGACAAAAATGGGCATAGAATTAGTAAAATAGATTTTTTAAGTAAGGGCATTTTAGTCATTTGGTAATTAAATAGAATTAAATGGGAAAAAGATGGCAAAATATGCTCATCTTCTTCATGGTGAACGAAATCAGCAAGGGGGAAGCCATATTTAGGATTTTTAAGCTTCCAAGCTCCATAGTAAGTGATTCCAAGCCCCATTTTTAATGTTCTTTACGTTTTTAGAGTCCCGGTAACTTGATTTAGCTTATTCTACCATTAATTCGTGTTAGGGTTTATATTTGGAAAAATACCCATAGGTGAAATGTGTTTATTTTTCTGTTTAATGGTAGAATATGAGGCTAGAAATTATGTTAAACAATTTTTCCTAAGCGATTTTAAGTAAAAACGGGTAAATCGATATAATCGGTAAAAATATTTATTGTTCATAAGTGTATGTTAGAGTGAGAATTTGATGTTTCCATAGAAGGGAAAAGTGTTCAGCATGTTGTAAAACATAAGAATAAGGTGTGAAATTTAATTTTTGAGCTTAGGGACGAAAATGGAAATATGCAGAAGTTTAGGGACAAAATCGTAATTTTTGTAAAAGTTGAGTCGAGGATTGTTTTATTAAATGTGAATGTTAAATAAGTTAAATTTGCTATTATAGATCAAGAAAGACGTGAAGACCACCTTAAACGGGAAAAAGAAAAGGTCGAGGAGTAAATCGCAAAATCACAATATTTTGTTCCGAGGTAAGTATGCATGTGATTTAATGTATTATTTTAATGTTATTTTATATATATTTCTGGGATTTTATTGAAAATGGAACGAATACTTGATATAGACTCTAAAATGTGGTTAAATTGGAAGGTAGTAAAGCGTTGAAAATCAAAGTTTCCAATTGAACACTCAGAATAAGCCGGGATAAATTGAACAAAAAAGGGGGTTGCTAAGTGCTGATTCCCCCAAGGGGTTGCTAAGTGCTGATTCCCCAAATCATCGGTGGTTGCTAAGTGCTGATTCCACCGTGTCTTCGGATATGAAAGGGGTTGCTAACTGCTGATTCCCCAAATCGTTGGTGGTTGCTAAGTGCTGATTCCACCGTAACGGAATGTATAAGGGGTTGCTAAGTGATGATTCCACCATATTTTTTAATGTGCAAAAGGGGGTTGCTAAGTGTTGATTCCCCCAAGGAGTTGCTAAGTGCTGATTCCCCGACTCATTGGTGGTTGCTAAGTGCTGAATCCACCAAATAACGGTTAATATTCTGAGTGTTCAACAGGAAAATTGGAAGGGTGATTGAACATGTAAATTAAATATGATTTTGTGGGGAATATTGGGTTTGATATTTAATCAACCCATGTGTAAGATGAATGGAAGTATCAAAACTACAAAAGAGCAAGTTGGTTACAAACAGCTTAAAACAACAGCAGTTGGGTAACTTGGAAAATTCACCATAAATGGTGGAATTTGAATTAGAGGTTGGGTAATATATGAAGTTGAAGCTGAATGAGTCTATTTGCATATGAAAGAAGCATAGCAAGCAAAAGAGTTATATATTTTGAGATATTTAAATTTTAGTGAGACAGGGCTGAATTGATTTCGAGATCCCCTGTTCCAACTTTGGAAAATCACCAAAAATTGTACAAAAATAATTGTGGGTTGAAATTTATATGCTTAAATTACTCATTAATTTTATTTTCTGTATAAATAAACAATAACCTTATATTAATTTTTTACAGAGAGTTAAATAGATTTTAGTAAAGGGTGGTCAGAGCTATCGAGCAGTGAAATAGGAGAGGGTTTGAAAAATAAAATGTACTAATTGGAAAAACCAAAAATTCTGAAAATTTTATGGTAGAAAGGTATATGAGTCTAGTTTCGGATAAAATTTACGGAATTTAATTTTGAGCTCTGTAGCTTTAGATAAAAATAAATTAGCGACTATGATGCAGAAAAACAGCTTGCTGGAAATTGAGCAAACAATGAAATTTATGAATGATTAAAATTATATCACTTTGTAATATTATGAGAAATTTATTAATTTGTTATGTGGTTACTTACTAAGCTATATGCTTACTCTTCTTTATTTTTCTCTTGATTATAGTGATAACAATCTGCCGAAAGTTGGACAAAGTCAGAATATCATCCACACTATCGTCATCTCTCGGGGTATTTTGTAATCAATACTTTTGAAACATGGCATGTATAGATGGTTGAATGTAATATGATATAAATATGTTTGTAAAATATTGTTCGGTTAAAAATGTTGGTGTTTATTATTGAATAAATTGTGTATGCACATATAATACTATAATTGGTTGAAATATTAAGATCGTTTGAAATTGTTCTTTGAAAATTTGCAGGAGGTTTTATGTAAAAATAAGCAGAAATGCTGCTGAAATTTTACAAAAAAAATAGTAATACCTCGTGCTCTATTCCATCAAGGAATACGGGTAAGGGGTGTTACAGGTTGTTTATATGACGTGGTATACTAAACTTGATATATGAAAATGTCTGGATATGATAATTGGAAATTGTGTATATTATTGATTCCGCTAATTTGTAATTGATTATGAGTATGATGTGAAATATTGGAAACTAAATATGGGTATGTTTGATTCAATATATTTGTGTGCATTGAGAGTTTTGTACATGCATTATGGTTGAGATTTGATTATGAAGAGAAGGAAGTTCATTTGGCAGTTAAACTGCATTGATATAATTTGACGGTAAATCTGCAACAATGTTGGCAGCTTGGCTACATAACAATCAAGTGGCACATGACCACTTTAAGGTGTGTATCGGTTGGATGGATCAACCATAATCTAAATTTGGTGTGTAGAGGATGGAATGGTCCAGAGTACCCTATTTGGTGTGTGTGGGATTGATGAAGATGGTGTGTAGTGGTTGGATAGGTGGTGCCATATCACATTTGAATAAGATTTGCTTATATGTTTAATGATTAAGTATTATGATGCTCTACTCTATTGTTATTTCTGATTATGATTTGAATTTGGCTATTGTATGTTTAATCAATTGTTGTTACTGCTTTGGTTACTTTTGTTTAAACTCACATTGAGCTTCATAGCTTACCCCCTTAGTTTTCCTCTTTTAGGTAACTCACGTGGTTAGTTTTCAAATGCAGCAAATCAGAGTTCTAAGAGTTTAACGTTTTGGTTTGTCTTAAATAAAGTTTTTCTAAGATTTAAATATTAAGGTTTAGATGGATTTGTAAAAAAATTTAAGTGAACTGCGATATGAGTTTCCGATTTTGAGTTAGCTTTAGCATTTCGTGCATGGGCATTTATTATAAAGACTGTTGTTTTCTTAAATAATTGGTCAGGTTTTAAGTGACTGTTTATGGATTTTCAATCAAGGTAAAAGGTCATATTTTACGTTGCAAGACTGACTTTGAAACTTCAGTTAACAAAATTTCTAAATCCGATTTGGGTACAAAGTTAAAACATAAGTTGTTAATTTGGTTTTAAATTAATTTATGCGATGATTAAATTAATGTTGGTAAGCGTAAAATAAATTTAATGCTAGATTTCGTTAAACATGAGAAAAAAAAGTTTTTTTGAAAAGAAATTAAGAAATTTGAACAGAGTTTTACTTTGGGTCATTCCAGTGCCCAATGTAACCTCCAAAATTTGGTCGAAAATTTTGGATCAAGTTGTAAGGGGTTATAATAGAGAATATAAACCATAGCTATATTGTAACCAATCATTGCTACAAATATGGATTATTGAAAAAAATAAGATATGTATTTGGATATTTCCTTTCAACCCCACCATATTCTATTATTTATTTGATATGACATGAATAGTTGAAGGAAATTCTCCAAAGAGAAAATGGATTATGGTGAGTGTGTAGCTTGAACGCGTTCGATCGAATTGAGTAAAAAAATTTCAAGTTAATTAAGTTGACATGTCCTATTTTCCTAATTCGATTTGAAAAAAATTCAAATTGAATCAAGTAAAATGAAATTCAAGTCGAGTTAAATTAAAAAAATAAACATGTTAAAATTAAAATTTTGTTACAATATAACTAATTTCATGTTAATGTAAATTTGAAACCATATATATTTAAAATCTTTTTCAAAGCAAAATAAGAAAAAAAAAATTTCTATGATAAACTTAAATTATTAATTAACTTATTTCGGTCCCGAAATTATTATTTTAATTTTCTTTTTAAATTTTAACTTTATTTATATATTCAAGTCGAATAACTTGATTTGATTAACCCAAAATTTAAAAAAAAAATTCAAATTTCTCAAATCGAATCAAATTTTACATACAGCTACTTTTAGCCAAAGAAACAGCTAAGCTTTTTAGAATTGTTTTACCCACCGAAAGAGTTTTTTTTTAACCACCAAAAGCGGCGTTGATGCATGAATGTTTAATTATTTTGTAATATATATTTTTTGTTATTTCAGTTTTATTTATTAAGTATTGAATGTATTATGAACCATTACAATTATTAGTTACTTTTAAAGTTTAAAATTTAGAATTAGAAATAAACCTTTATTTGTAAAAAGAAAAAAGAAAACTTTAGTTGGGAGCAAATCCAGTATAGCTTTCCGACCAATAATAAGCCGTAAGCTTTTCGACCAATAACATCTCTTAAAAATATGAAAGAGATTCTTATGGAAGGGACAAAATGAAAAGGTAAAAGAGGGCAAAGTGAGCTGGAAACAAATTTGTAAGCCAAAAAATTAAGCTTGGGTCTTAAGGGTATAAACAGTTGAATAATACATGTGTAATACAACACCATTGGGTGTTGAAGCTGGTTCATGGCGTATAGCCTAGATCAATGATTAGAAGATTTGTTATGCATTTGCCATTAGCTCAGAACAGTAGCTTAGATCAATGATTAGAAGATTTGTTACGCATTTGCCACTAGCTTCACAGGCTTTTCAAGCAAGGGGCTGGCCAATGCAAGGGTAGAGATACCTTGTGAGTAAAGTCTAGCATGAAATAAGGCCAAAGGCAAGCAAAGTGCCTTGGAGTAGGGTCATTTGGTGCCCACTTCATATTCCCAAGCATTCCTTTATATCTTGACTGGCTACAAAAGATAAACTATGGGCTTAAGGGATGAATATTGATGGAAATCATGTAACCGCAGGGCAGGAGACAACGGATCACTTGTTTGTAGAATGTTTTTACTCTAGAAGAATATGGAATGCGGTGTTGCAACTTTGCACATCGCAAAGAGACCTAGGAACAACAATGGTTACATGCAAAACTGAAAGGAAATGCTTCATTACAGTAGTTCTTAAGCTGGCTTGGAATGCTCATGTTTATTGGATATGGACGCAGAGAAACAGTAGGCAATTTAGAAGCCAACAAAGATCTGATTAAATAATCAACTCTTTTCATTAGATGATGTATAGGTGATTGTTGGTTGTACAGATGAGCAGTCTGATGTAATTTTTTTAGGCATACTGGATATATATTCATACCCAACACTCACACTTGAGTCTAAATAACATAGATGAAAGTATCAGCTTTGGCTAGGATCAAGGAGATCATGTATGCACCTAACCAAAAAAGAATCCCTCCTATCTTCATTTCTTGTAGGAAGAGATGGGAGATCTTTAAGGTAATTAGCATCTGTAATGAAAACCAGTAGACAAAGATGAAGGGCAAAATCCTTAGATTATCCACTAACAGAAAGTTTACATGCATCCGCAAGCCAAAACAAATCTAATGACTAGTGAAAGCCAAATTGCTTAATTGGCAAGCGGAGAGTCCCATCTCCAGAAATAAGAACATCACAATGTTAAATATGTTTCTCAAGGGAAAAGGTAAATTATAAAACCTAACAGAGTAGGCCAATGGCACAACTGATCTCCAAGTAGTAATAACCAATTGCCTGACATTTATCAAACAAGCTAATGCAATTTCAATGAAGAATTACAAAGGGAAAGTCGAATAAGTTGCATCATCTAAATAATGAACAGCCAAAAAATTTATAATCCTGATCTAAAATGGAAATTGCCAGAAAGAGGGGCATGATTGCAGTAGTATTTGCTTCAATAGATCTATAAGAACCACAAACTGAAGATACACAGTGATTACTAAGAGAAAGATGAGTAATTTGCTAGCATAAATGTTACTATGGAGTGGTAAACTTTTGAAAAGTAAGCAAAGAGATCAGCATATTTATGCTAATAGTAGGAAACTCCAGAGAATTTATGGACCTAGGCCTCTAACATTGTCTAAGGGTGCCTAAACCTGCTCACATTACCTTTCAGTACCCATTCCCATGACTCAGACTTGAATGCTGGATAGGGGTATGTTCAACTTTTTGTATTTGGAACGTCATATCCTAATATATGTGTCTAGATTATTTGTGCCAAACATAGATAATTCAAGAAAACTGAAAAGTCAAAGCAACAAAAACATGGAATAGAATAAGCAAGATTGTTCGTAGCAATAAATGATTTAAAACCCACCTTATTCTCTTTTCTATCCATAACAAAACTTCAATATTCTCAATACAAGTTCCACTACAGCAGTTGAACCTTTGTTCACAAAATATGGCAAGGAATTCTTACTCTGCAATATGTACAAACTTTGACAAAAGCATGATAGCCATTACCTAAAGCTCGGAAATGCCTTTGAACTTCCCGAAACCTTCATCTAACGCCTATCATTGTTACTCAAATTCAAGTGCGAATATTAGATTTTTCTAAGTTTTTCATGTATTCATAACCCTATGTCAGACATGAGTGTTGGGGATGAGTACTTAAAAATCTTTAACTATCTCTACTATCATACTTTTGCCTAAGTTCTCAAAAGAAAACAACTCAAAACTTGGAATGGATAACCAAAATAATATGAGAACCAATGTTATCTGGACCCGAGTTATGCGTCCAACATGAACATATTCATTCTTTCTAAGTTCTAAGTGTCAAAGCAACATAGATGAGAACAACACATCCATAAAATCAACTTAAATTTCTACTTCCTCGCAAAAAAAGGCAACATGAAAGAACAATCTAGGTATGAAGAAGCTTCCTTATCTGCATACCTATTCAAGTTCCACCTCCTCTACCACCAAAACGCCCAGATTATCTTTCAGCTAAATAGGCTAAAAAGAACTAAGCTTAATAACAAAAACAATCATAAAATTCAACAACAAGAAGGAAAAGCATAAAATAAAAAGAGAACCCCACATGTCATCCCAGACTGTTTATTACATAACTATAAAAATAAAAAAATAAAATCATGCGCTAAAAGAACTCAATTTATTCTCTCAATAAATCAAAGTTTATTCTTTTCTTAAGGAGCTAGAAATAGTGATATAAGTATGTATATGGTTAAGAAGAGGGTTTAAAAATCCATGATGCTTTTGACCTTTGGAGGATAGAGGGAATAGAGGAGAGATTGTCTTTTGGCAACTTCCAACTGAGCTTTACCGTGGGAGAAAGCGGCGGACAGCTGAGAAGGGTCGCGTAAGTTCTTGTTGTCTCGAAACGCATCCATGGTCCGACGTTTAGAGTACTCCCTTATGTTGTAGTCGCAGAACTGACGCGCCACTCGCAGCAGTGAACGGTAAAGCTGAAGAACCTCTCTTCTCATCGGCACACCAGCCCCCGACGCGGCCATTTGCTTTTCTATTTTTTTAAGATCTTACTTTTATCACAGAGAAGAAAGAGAGAATGAGTTGAGAGACTGCGTTTTCTCAAGTTATACCGGGGAAAACACAGAATCTTCATGCTCCGCCTCAAAAAAACAGATATTGGTTTTTCGGAGTTTTTTTTTTTTTTTGACTTTTGAAATTAAAAAGAATAAATTTAAAAAAAAAACTTAAAATGAATAAATTATTGATAAAAGTATAAATTATCAACATAAAATCTAAAAAGAATATATCTAATAAGATTTGAAAATTTTCAAAGTGTTTTAACTAAAACATCCATTATTTTTATATTAATTTTTAATAAACATATTTTTATATAATTTTCACCTGCTCCTAAATGTGTTATGATTTAATTATACGTATAAAAGAATATATTTACATAAATTTAGTATATTAATAATTCGTAATTTATAATTTTTGAATTTATCCATATCATATTCGCAGTGCATTATTTTTTGTATTAAATCTAAATTAAAATAATCTTTTATCACATAAGCAATAAATCAATCTGGGTCAGTTGAACCTAATACGGATTGTAAACGTCGATAATGACAATGTATCGTAAAGAAAAGAGAAAGAAAAAATAAAAAAACACACAGATTTTTACGTGGAAACCTTTTTAGGAGAAAACCACGGGCAGAGGTGAAGATAATTCACTATGTCGAATTTGAATAATTACAAGAATAATAGACTATATCTATTTACAGGCTTGTAAAACCATATTCTAATAGGAGTGTAGTAAGGTTAAAACACCTTATTCTAATCAATATAAAATAGATGAAGTGTAATAAGGTTAAAAAACTTTATTCTAAAATAAAATAAAAGAAATATAGTTCTATATGGGTTTTACTTTTATTTTATTTTATCACTGTATTTTATTTTAATAAGGATTCAAGTTACTCAATTCTAACAATTTTCACATTGACATGAATTCTTAGTGAACAAGTTCTTCATCGCGAACTCTCAACGAACAAGTTCTCCATCTCTTCCATAAAACCCCTTAAGGGTTTAACTTCAACAATGAACACCGACCAAGTCTAAGCAATGCACAAACTTGGTTATAGGAAGTGACTTAGTCATCATATCTGCAGGATTTTCATGCGTACTAATTTTGCTCACAATAATATCACCACGAGCAATAATGTCACGAACAAAATGATACCAAATATCAATGTGCTTTGTTCTCTCATGAAACATTTGATCTTTTGTAAGAAAGATGACACTCTAACTGTCATAGAAAAACTATACTGATTTGAAAGTCTTCATTGAGTTCACTAAAGGGTCCCTTAAACCAAATGGCTTCTTTACAAGCCTCAGTAATCGTCATATACTCAGCTTTAGTGGTAGACAAATCGATTGTACTTTGCAAAGTGGCTTTCCAACTGATTGCACAACCTCCGATTATAAATGCATAACCTGTGAGAGATCTTTTATCAAGGTCTCTAGCAAAATCAACATCAACATACCCAATGACTTCATCTCTAGTTCTTCCAAATTGTAAGCAAACATCAGTAGTATCTCGTAAGTATCTTAAAATCCACTAAACTACTTTCCAATGTTATTTACCAGGATTCGTCATAAATGCTAACTACACTGACTGCATATGATAAATCTGGATGTGAACAAACCATAGCATATATTAGAGATCCTATTGCACTAAAATATGGAACATGTGACATGTATTCAATCTCATCATCCGATTATGAAGACAAAACCGATGAATGTCTGAAATGGGCTGCTAAAGGAGTACTAACAAGTTTAGCACTCTCCATATTGAACCTGCAAAGAACTTTCTCAATGTACCATTTCTGACTTAGGTACAATTTACGTACTTTTCTATCTCTAAGAATCTCTATACCAAGAATCTCCATACCAAGTATTTTCTTTATTGGTCCCAAATCTTTCATCTCGAATTCTTCACTTAGTTGAGCTTTGACATGTTTTATCTCTCCTTTATCTTTTGTTGCTATTAACATGAAATCATGAGTAGATACACAAAAGAACTATCACTATTTTTTTAAAGTAAAAACAACTGTCAAAACTATTTCTTTTGAAATCATGAGAAGTCATAAAAGAATCAAATCTCTTGTACCGCTATCTTGGTGACTGTTTCAAACCGTAAAAAGGGACTTTTTCAGCAAGCAAACATAGTTTTCTTTTTCTGAGATTGTAAAGCCTTTTGGTTGTTACATGTAAATATCCTAATCAAGTTCTCAATGTAAAAGTACAGTTTTTACATCTAACTGCTCAAGCTCCAAATCATGCATGACCACAATACCAAACAAAACTCGAATCGAACTATGCTTTACAACTGAGGAGAACACATTTGTGAAGTCCACACTTAGAATTTGACTGTAATCCTTTACAACAAGCCTTACTTTATATCTGAGTTTTTTAACTCTTAGAGTCTTTTTTTTTTCTCTTTTTAAACACCCATTTACAACAAACAACCTTTTTGTTTTTAGAAAGTTTCACAAGATTTCATTTTTTGTTTTTGTGGAATGATTTCATCTCATCTTGTATAGCAAACATCCACTTTTCTGAGTTTTCACAGCTAACCGCCTCAGAATAATTAGATGGCTCTTGGTTTGCATCTATATCTTCAGCCACATTTAAAGTATAAGCAACTAGAACAATCTCGACATACTTTTTTGGAGGTTTAATCTCTCTTTTAGTTCTATTTTTGGCGATAGAGCATTATGGTGAAGAAGAAACTCTATTCTGAATATATGTATTAACTTGAAGAGTTAACTATGTTGTAGGTTCTCGATTAATCTGACGCTCCACTTGCTTTTGTTGTTCTTTATTAGAAAAGTTTTTAAAAGATAAGTTAGATAACATAGCAATTTCATCAAAAACAATATAATTACTAATCACAACTTTTCTATTTTCGAGATACCATAACTTATACCATTTTACATCAGCTTTAGAACCAAGAAAAACACATTTAATGGATCTTAGTTCCAATTTTCCATTATCAACCAAAGATCTTTTAATCAAAATAATCAGCAGGATTACCAGACCATACCTGTTGTGGAGTCTTTTTCTCAATGACAATGGATGGAGATCAGTTGATCAAAAAATATACAGTAGAAGCTGCTTCAGCCCAAAACGACTTTGATAAGTTAGCATTCGATAACATACATCGAACCTTCTCCATGATTGTTCTGTTCATTCATTCTGCAACACTATTTTGCTATGGAGTATGATGAATTGTCAAGTGTCTTACAATTCTTTTTGACTTACACAGTTCATTAAACTCATCAAAACGAAACTCTAAGTCATTGTCAGTGCGGAGGTGTTTTATTTGTTTTACAATCTTTTTTTCAATCATAGTTTTCCAAGACTTGAATGTAGAAAACACATTACTTTTTTGCTTCACGAAAAACGCTCAAATTTTTCTGAAAAAACTATCAATAAATGTTAGCATATAATTAGCTCCACCTCTCAAAAGCACTTTAGATGACCCTCATAGATCAGAATGAATATACTCCAACGTTCCCTTCGTGTTATGGATTCCTCTGGTGAATCAAACTCTTTTTTGCTTCCCAAAAACATAGTACTAACAAAACTTCAGTTTGTAAATTCCTTACCTATTAAAAAGTCCTTTTTTGCTCAATTCTGTCATGTCATTCTTACTCATATGCTATAGGCGTATATGCCAAAGTCTAGTAATATCATCATTTGACAAGGAAGAGAAAGCGATAGTTGCATCATCAGTAACAGTAGAACCCTGCAAAACATATAACTTGGCAGTCTTTCTCTGCCATTTCATCATAACGAGGGAACCTTTAGAAATCTTCAAAATCCCACTTTCAGCTGTGTATTTGTACATTTTTAAAATTAAGAGTACTCAATGAAATTAAATTTCTCTTCAATTCTAGAACATGCTGCACGTCACTAAGTGTTCTGACAATTCCATCAAACATCTTAACTTTAATCATTTCAACACCTGTGATTTTACATGAGACATTATTTCCCATCAAAACAACACCTTCAGACATTGTTTTATAAGTTATAAACCAATCCCAATTGGGACTTATGTGGAAGGTGCAGCTCGAATCAAGTATCCACTCCTTGCTCACTTTAGAATTTTTGACAGAAACGACTAAAAGTTCACCATTGCTGTAATCTTCTACAACATCAGTTTCACCAGATTTTTCTAATTGTTTTCCCTTTTGATTCGTAGCTTCCCTTTTGATTTTATTCTGCAGCTTATAGCACTCAGATTTAATGTGCCTTTTCTTCTTGCAGAAGTTACAAGTTTTACCTCTGTTCGAACACTTCGATCTACCCTTAAATTTACCGCAAGGATTCTGTTCCTATGTCATTCCACGATCATTATCAGAATTCAAATCTTGTCTCCCATTAACAATGAGACCCTCTCCCTGAGAGTCAGATTTAACCACAAGATGCATTATCTTATCATACGAGGTCAAAAAATCATAAAACTCATCAACTGTGAAAGACTAGCAGCTATATAAAATCGTGTCTCTAAAGGTTTAATAAGACGAGAAAAACGAACAAAATAGAATCAACTCTAGATCTTCCTTATCATATTGAACCTTTATGGCCTTCAAGCTTGAAAGAATTTCTTTAAACACTATTAAGTGTTCGTGTATAGACGCACATTCCTCCAAACGATGAACATAAAGACGCTATTTCATTTGCAACTTGCTGGTTAGAGTTTTTGACATACATATTTATTCTAGCCTCTTCTATAATGTAGCAACAGTCTTTTCCTTCATCACATCCTGCAAAATTTTATTAGAAAAATGTAGATGTAACTGTGTTAACGCCTTTTGACCTTTACACCTCTTCTCTTCCTCCGTCAATATCAAAAGCATCTTATCTATCTCTAGCAGAGCATCCTCTAAGTCCATCTGTGCAAGATCTGTCTGCATCTTTACCTATCACAACGCGAATCTGATGTTGCGATCCAACAACAGAATTTCATACTTCAAGAACGCCATTACCGTGATTTGATATGAACAACCCGAAAGCTCTAATACAAATTTGTAAACAATAGAACATCAATAATGATAATGTATCGCAAAAAAAAAGAGAACGAAAAATAAAGAATACAAATTTTTACGTGAAAACCCTTTCGGAAAAAAATCACAGGTAGAAGAAAAGATAATTCACTATGTCGAATTTGAATAATTACAAGAGGAGTAAACTGTCTATTTATAGACTTATAAAACCATATTCTAATAGGAGTGTAGTAAGGTTGAAACACCTTATTCTAATCAATATAAAATAGATAAATTGTAATAATGTTGAAAAACTTTATTCTAAAATAAAATAAAAGAAGTGTAGTTTATATGAATTTTACTTTTATTTTATTTTATCATTGTATTTTATTTTAATAAGGATTTGAGTCACTCAATTCTAACACAGATAGAGTTTGTTAGGTTTCAGATGGGCTGCTCAGCCTATATACTTAAGGCAGCACCCAATTTATATGCACTTCGTTCCTGCAGGTTTAGGATTTTGGATATTGGCATCATCACTGTGCCATTACTATTAAATAATAAGAATGATATGTATACAAAATGGATAAAAAATATCAATATAATTGGATTGCAGCCATGATGGCCAATTTACAGGCTATATACATATACATATCCCACAAGTATATGGCATTCATCAAGTATTTCCCCTTGAGATTGTTAGATAGCCACCGAGAGTATAGCAGATCTTCGTCACCAACCAGCAAAAACCTATAAAAGTATATGAGCAAACGTTTCAGATACATACCTCTGTTGGAAGATTGTGTCGATGTTGTACACAACATATCAAAAGGGATGAGTTCAAGTTAGCCAATGCAAGACATTATAGGATGACATGGAGGATGCTTTTTCACTTTTCAGTTTGATGACCATTAAGGGTTTGGGGGATTCTTCAACTCAGATTGAATGTTGTAGTTTACTCCTCCAGAATAAGCACTACCAGGTACATTGACTAGAAGTTCATCCTCTGGTATGTCCTCAACTATCTCTGAGGGTCCCTGATCCTGAAACAAACCAAATTGTAGATACATAACACCTAAAATATGAAATTTATGTTATAATAGAATACCATCATCTTACGAACTTTCTTTTCCCTAGTTTGAAACATGTTATGACATAGAAATGAACAGCTATAAAATGTGTAATAACCACCCTTGCTTATTTACCTTTCCACAAGAAGAATTATTTTCCATATTCTCGGCTTTTTTGAGGTCAGCCATGATGACTTTAAGCTTTTTCTTTGCTTTGGCCCGAATTGAACGACGTTCAATGCATTGTGCTGCAGTAACAACAGCATGACAGGCCACACAAAGGGTCCTCATATTCTCTAGCCTGCATTCACCTGCATAAAATTTCGGCAACATATGAAAATCGAAATCAAGCTCAATTTAACAGAAAAGCAATAAAACAAGATAGTCAAGATCAAGAAAGTACTAGAAAAAGTAAGTTTGTGAACAATAACATACCTCCGCCTCTATAAACAGGGACAATGTGGTCCGCATGCCATGCATTGCCCTCGGAAGGATCACTAACAAGCTTGTCAACCCTGCAGAAGGTAAACTAGGAAATTGGTTCATAGAAAATACTGTGATCTCGAAAGTACTACTAGTGTATGACTTATGTGGCCATATGCCTACAAAGCTGTTTAATACTTTATATGTCTAGCAGATTTCTTTGCATGACACTCATACAGTCACTGCATAATTTTCTACAACAAAATATTCTGCAGTAATAAGGAAACTGCACTGGTAACTTATCCTGATTGACGTACAAGCTCTTCTGACTTGCAATCTTTGGTGCTACTCTTGCAATATACTCCCGCCGCCTCTCTAATGTTAAAGGTTTTAAGTGCTTCACAAGTTGGTGACAGTCTAATTGGCAATTTGTGCAGATACCGTGCTCAAGTTGAAAAAGTTCCTGGAAATATTGAGTTGTCACATAAAGCATGTAACCCAATGGGGAAAAAAAAAATCAAAAGAATAGATATATTGGTCAAGTAGTAAAGAAACATATGCACAAACCTCACGGATGAAACTGCTGCTAGTTCTTAGGCGGTATTCTTCATAGCAGCCAAGTTTACAAAAAAGATCCTCAAAATATTCAGGACTCTTGGCATTTCTCCCCCTGAAGACATAGGAAGCCAGTGACATATGTGACAAATGGTAAAGCAAGAGAAGGCTAATTAGTCCTTACTCGCATGGTTTTTGGCAGAGTTTACAGAGTGGTTCACCAGTCAGCGTCCAACCCTGAGTATACTCTTTCTCCTTTTTACTGTAACTACGCTGTAGATGGACCTTTTTCCACACAGCATTTGGAGGCAAAGAAACATTTATCTCACAAAAAGGTGTTGTGCGGCGCTTGCTCCCACCTTTTAGCAGTCCCTGCAATAGAATAAAAAGCAACACCTTGAGTTATCCATAATGAAATAAAGGATATATCCTAGAGTAGAATAAAATTCATTCAGACATACCCCAGTATTATGGTTAATGCTTTCCTTCAAGTAGCATAACTCAACAGACAAAGGGAGTTGCAAAGGCTTTCCGCGTAGTTTTCTTTGTTCAATGGGTCTTAGATTATTCCATTCATCAATGAAGGCCCAAAGAGCATGCCTATATGTGGGGTTGTCCTTGAAATATTTGGAAACCGTTTCCTTACTACCACAAGCAAGAGCATTTTCTAACTCAAGTTCCTCTAGTCGAAAATTCTCAAAAAGTGGCACAGGTCTCAAATCTTTCCCTTGGATGCAGGAATACAGGTGGATTCTTCCAGTATGGGCACTTACCTGTATATTTCAAGTACAATGTTAATGTTTAAGAAAAGAAACCCACTGGATTTATATTCCTATTTATTGCACTGTCATTTAATGTAAACTCCAGACCACTAATAATATCATCATTGTTGAAACCTACAGTCAACTATCTATTCGAGAGAGGGGGGATATTTTCAAATGATGTTTTTATGGTTTTATCTCTATAAAGAGATGAGTTTTCCTAGAGAATTAAGGTTGCATGTGGGTAAAGGATTAATAGGAAGGTTGGACAAAAGTTCTACAGTAGAGTTTAATCATTGAAAAGGTAATCTATATAATCAGTTCATTTATTGAATGTATGACAACAATACCATTTTTCACCCATTTTGTCAATTAAATCACACAGGAGATACAAGCTTTGGAATGAAAGTTTTGGTCAAGGATCAATCAAATAGCAAATGCCTGCAAATACATAAATCTAGGGGAAATTTTCAATAAAAAAGGCATAACCCTGGAAGGATTTGACAGTTCTTTGATATATTTTGTAGACTGATATAATTAGCAGCCAACTACTTGCTATCATTATAATTACTTTTTGGCTGGGTTTTGGCAACTAATTTGTAAGTCCAGCTTGGCTTGCTTCCTTGCTTGAAATGTTGAATGAAACATTCTCTGAAAATGCTATAAAATTTATAGCATACATTCTGAAAGAATTTTCTATCAAATAACTTGAAGCTCATCTAAATCTTGTATGGCCATATATGGTTTTGAATTCATAATTTAGGATAATCTCTGTACTAACGTGTGAAATTAAGAAGAAACAAGTCACCATGTTAACATCTCTTTACATGTCTACCACAAAGACTACTTAAAGGACCAATTTGAAATGGAGAAAATTTTCATCCGCTGCGCAGGGTGAGAAAACAACTAGAGTTTTGCTTGATGCAAAATAAACCAGAATCTACAATCAGGTATAGTTTGTTTACCTCAAACCGCAGAGAATCAACTTGAATAGTATTACATTCAGCGTCTGATGGTTGAACTAGTGCACCAACATCTGCTGTGGTTATCTTTCCCTGCATTAACATAGACTTTGAATTAGCTAATTTTAAGCCAAAATCTAAAGGACAAATCATTTTGCTGTATTGAGAAAAAAATTTCAATTAGTACATTTGGCAGTGGATCTTGATCTTCGCTTCTGTTATCCATTTTAAAAGAAGGGCATACGTCGCATCTTCCAATATCAGCTGCAGAAGGATGCAATTCTTTTTCATTTCCCATGGAATTAAGATCTTGGAGTTGTCGATCAGGAACCACACCACCCTGTATATCAATAGAAGCATTATTAACTTGTAATAAACAGGAATATAGCTCAAAAGTGAAAGAGAAACAAGAAAAACTAATTCACTTGAATAGGAAAATAGTAGCAGCAGGTGAAGAAAAGTTTCTCCAACAAGGTTAGTTTAGCTGACATGTAGGTATTTTCTGCATGTGCTTGGTCAAAGGGAAGCTCAAGCATACAGGTTAACCATTCCAGCGAAGCTCCTTCTAGTAAATATAAAAGAAAAACTACTTTTTATTCTAATAATGTTAAAGTTTTACATCATTATGACTGTAGCTGTCACCAGTTTGATTCATTGTGTCGGATCCGTCATTCAATTCAACAGCAACATCAGCAAATGCTTCTGAAGGCTGCAAATCCTGGGAATATTCAGGGTCTTGCTGCTGCTCTAAATCCAGTGAAAGTTTTCCAGGTGCTTCTTTCATCAAAATTTTTTGCTTACAATTTGCATAAGGTGTTACCATATCAGAAATGCCTTTAACCTACCAAACCAGAAGAATAAAGTTTGATCTTTTAGAAAAACTAAATAAAATAAAAAATGAAACGATATGATGCCTGCTAAACAAAACAAACCACCAATTTAAGTCCTGCATTTTACCAAACATGCATATCCACACGCATATCATGATTGGAATGGGAAAAAAGAAAAGATTTCTACGAAAGAAAAAGAATTTTTTTTATACTAATAATGTTAAAAAGTTTTACATCACTGTCATTGTAGCTGTCACCAGTTTGATTCATTGTGTCAGATCCATCATTCATTTCAACAGCAACATCAGCAAATGCTTCTGAAGGCTGCAATTCCTGGGAACATTCAGGGTCTTGCAGCTGCTCTAAATCTACTGAAAGTTTTCCAGGTGTTTCTTTCACCAAAATTTTATGTTTGCAATTTGTATCAGGTGTAACCATATAAGAAATGCCTTCAACCTATTAAACCAGAAGAACAAAGTTTGATATTTTAGAAAAGATGATCATGATGCCTGCTAAACAAAACAAACCACCAAAACAAGTCATGTATTTTACCAAAAATGCACATGCACACACATATCATGGTTGGAATGGGAAAAATGAAAAGATTTTTATGCCAATCAGGTTAAGTTTCAAAACACATTTAGCACTAGCACAGACAGAAAGCAATACTGATGAATAAGCATCAACAATATAATATTAATAAGTGTTTGGCTATGTAAGGCTAAAGGCAATCTATTGCATGGAACAATTCTCAGTAGCCACCAACGTACATAAAATGTGATTAACAGGCAAAAGCAGTCAGAACAGAAATCATGTAATCCTGATGTCTCCTTACAATAGTTCTGAAACAGTAGAGAGAAAACTTAAAATGGTGCAACAAAACAATGTCAATTACACCCCCATCTTTGCCCTGCTTCTCATTTTAAGAAAGAACCTAAACTCTGCTAAGTATACCACAAACAAATTTATTGTAAAAATATATATATTTTTGTATAAGATCACTCCGATATTAGGAAGTTGTCACTTATTGTATGAATAGTAGCAAATGCATAGAGAGAGAGAGAGAGAAAGAGAGAGAGAGGAGGTACTTCTATCTCTTTCATTGCGTCATATTTTCCATTTGTTGTAGATGAAACACGGTGCAGACTCTTGTTTAGATTTTGCCAATGTGACTCATCCAAAGTATCCTGTAGTATGAGAAAACTATAAATAGCATAAAATAATATGAACTGTCTGACAAATTTGCTAAAATTTCTTCCATAATATATGCACACCTTTGCCCAGAGGATGTAAATGTTGACCGCACTTGTTTGCCCCCGTCTGTGAGCTCTATCCTCAGCCTTTAAAAGACAAAGGATGGAAGGGGAAGTAAGGCAACTGATCAAATTTGAACAAGCAAAAGTATGTATTTATAAAGCTCTGAGGACGATAGGTCCTTAAGCAAGTTTGGGATTAATACAAGATAAACCAATAAAAGATTGTAAGAGCTCTCTCTATCTCCCCCTCCCTTTCTTGCCAAGATGATGCACAGGAAAGTTACAGAAATCCAATTCCACAACCTTAATTATTTTTTAAGCTTTGTTTTACATTCCTGCCATCGTTATTGCTATTTCTCATTCCAGGAATAAAGACCTTAACATATGCATTCAGAAAAATGCAGAAATGATCAACTACTTTTCTGCTTTAACTGACATTTCAATCAAGCAGAAATTTTGATGCATATCATCAATTTTTTTGCTCTTTTGGATGTGTACATTATCCTGCCATCTAGACTAGCAAGCAACGCATACTGGATAACTGCCCTATAAAATATTTGCTTCTAATTTCATCCATAATCTTCCTTCATCAATTAGGGAAAAAGACCAGGGGGGGGGCACTTCCTTTTACAGTATTTAAAATAGTTTTAAAAATGGAAAATCAAGAACACGTGTCTAAAAGGAAAAAGCAGAGAGAATAACAGGCTAGTTGGAAATTCAAAATAGGACCACAGAAATCTGAAGCTCCTAAAAGCTCTAATAAAAACAGTGGCACCAAAATAACCTTGCGAAGGTGATTGTTGGTATTGAAATTCGAAACTAACCTCAAAATTTTTAAACATTTAACACCATTCTACATTAAATTCAGCGCATTCAAAATTTTATTGAGACTGGAACAGGATTTCTTAAAGAGTAATGCTATAATTCAGCAAAATTAAAAAAAAAAAAAATCTATATGTAAAAACCTGAAGCATCAAAGATGGTGACTGAGGCAACTCCAAGAACACAACATGTTTTGCTGATGAAAAATCAAGTCCAACACCCCCAGCAGTTATTCCAATTATTGCAATTTTGGCCTGATGAATGAGGCTGGCTATGGTCAGTATAATACAGGAAAAAAGTAGCTTGACTGCAAGTCAGAAACTGGTCTCTTTAGTAATGTCTGCCACACTAGAAATAACACATAGGACATATGTAGAAAATGCTTGTATCTGTTCATGCTTTTTCCAGTATTTTTAAGTATCCAGGGAAGCACAGAACATGAAAACTGTTGCATGGATGAATAGATTATTGGAGTAAACATCTTGGGTTAGAAAATAAAATGTATAAACCTAAATTAACAAAGTGACTATCAAAAAGAGAAAGACATTGTATCAGACACAGAAAATCTTGTAGCAATATAACCACTTTTTGAGCATAGAAATTTCAAATTTCATGAGCTATGCAATTCAACGTGTTTAATCTAGATAATAGTTGATAATTATGCTAAATGACAAAAAGGTCAGTAAAGACAATCCAAAAATGTTTCTTAAACGAACAAAAGGAACATAGACAAAGAAAAATTTAACACAAACCCCATTTGGTGATTTAAATGACAGTACAGCTGATTGTCGATCTTTTGGAAGTGTGGTTCCATCAATACGGACAAAACTAATTCCTTTCTCACATATGAAGTCCTGGATAATTTAAAACAGCAAACTTCATGGATTGCCAAGGAAAAAATAAAGATGGTAGTCTTAAAAACCATTTATTTAAAGTTAATAAGGTGTCATCATGGATCTAACCTACTAACACAGTAGCATTCACTATTCAGAGGGCTACAGACTAAAGAAAAAATTTTAAACAAAAATATTTTACGCATCAAAAGATTTGACTTACAGCCCATCAAAACGAGCGGAAATAAACCTAGACAAAATATCACAGTTCCATTTTTACTTTAAACTAGAAAGTAATTAACTGCTTAATTTCATATTGAAAACCTAATTTTTCTTTTTTCGTATATTGCAGATCATCAATGAGACAGGACAAATCTATCACGCACAAATTCTGTGCAACTAAAGAAATAAAGAGAATCTTTCTTTTTGTCTTTATCAATGCTGATAGTAATTCTTCCACAGTCAAGGATGCATCTCAATATTCCATTAGATGTTACTCTAGTGAATGAAGGGCTTATTATATCTTACCTGTATTCCATCAAGAACTTTATGGTGATGGGCAAAAATTATCATTTTATGAGAACTGGAGTTTAAACCAAATTCTTCCACGCCATCTGAATTTGCAATTAGTGGGTGATTAGAAAACCATTTACGAAATCCACGAAGCTTTGCAACACCAAGTTCTTGATAAGAAAGTTCACTAGAATTGCAATTGTGAATGCCATCTGGAAGCAACAAGGAGCAATATATAACTACAAAAACAATACTCAGATACGGCCAACTGTGTATTCATGACATCTAGCACAAGCAAGCAAAAACTTGCAACACCAGCATGTGACACCAAGTATGGAATTAATTGTATTTACTTCCTATTCATGAAAGTTTTCTCATAAAGGTTCAATTAATCAAAGATTTCTAAGCATCCATTATACAAAATATATACCAACTATAGATATTTGTGTCTCTATAAACATAATGATGCAGAAAATAAAAAATAGAGAAAATCACTAGAAAACCAAAGACTGAAATTTTCTCAAAGCTGAGATAAATTTCTAATACCTTTTTCAAGTATCTGAAAGACCTCCACAATCAAAAGCCAACTAAAATTACCAGCATAGTTGTTTATAGGCTATTTGCCTAATTCCCATACATTATACATGGCAAGATCAGTTAATAGAGAACCTAATGTCCTAAACAAAAATAAAATTTACAATTAAAGCACAAGAAAATAAAAGATAATTAAATAGCCCCTACTAATACGCATTACATGATCTTAAAGAATGAAATAAGTTAAGAGTGCACGCAACCTTAAGTTAATTCACATTAAACAACTTCAGTTGCATTATGAACAAGAATATCTCCAAAACACAGTGAGAAACATAGGAATAGAAGATTTCATCCCAAATAAAAAAGGAATAGACGGCATCTATACTGGAAATAAAGCACCACAGTTTGGAAAGAACTGGAACAATGAATCACTCAAAATTTCAATCTCTCTATAGTGACCAACATTAAGAAGAAAAGAAGAAAAAAAACAACTCTTCATGTCTAAACAAGATTCTACAGGGAAAGGAATGCACTTGTGCTAGCTTTAGATGATGACGCTCTATGTGAAACCAAATTCAGTTTCCAATTCTTAGAATGCAAGAGAAAGTTATGCTTCAACTCTAGAAAACACGCTATTTGCAATGCACCTTTGGGACTACAGCTAATAGAATATCGGCTTACAACAATTAATCATGTGCCATCAACATGACAAATTCAGCATATTCCAAAGGCATAAGCAACACAATATACGCAAAGATCATCTAGATAAAAATTTTCATCATTTATCCGAGTCATATGTGTTTGTTAAAACAGAAAATGTTTAAAGAGGAATCTGTATCAATGGCTTAAATGGCATGAAATACTGCCTAATCTTCTGCTAGAAATAAATAGCTCTGTTTTGGTCTATCCAACACCAAACAAAATATAATGAGATCAACATCACAGAAGTTGAGTAGGCAGAGAGAGACAGAAAACTAGCATGCAGGGTTGCCTTATAACATTGAATTTCTCACATGCAATACATACAGAAATGTCCATAATTACCATTGTTTCCGCCCAGTTTCTCCATAGCAATATCGTTGGAAGCATTATTTTCAAAAGCATCAGCATTGGAAAAACTGACAGCTGCCTTGGCTGAAGCTATGTCTGATTTCTTCAAATGCAACCTTATAAGCTGCCGACGTTTGGGAGGTAACTGGACCAGGACATGTTCCTTCAGACGTCTTATCTGCAATTGGTCAGCATCTATCTATGGATCAGTAACTTTTGAAAAGATATAGACCAAAGAAGTACAAACATAGTATTCCTTTAATAAAAAGACTTGGCAGATAAAAATGGTAATTTAAAACTGAATAGAACTTCCAAATAAGAACAATCACTTAAAGATTGTCTTGAATGTACATGGAAAAAATGGAAATCCACATTCAAATTTGAATGGTTAGAATGCAGGATGAGAAAGTAACCTTTTCATCAATCATTATTGCAACTGCTAAAACAAAAGAAATTTATTCTCATAGAATGTGTGAACGGAACAACTAATAGCCTAAATAGAGCACAATGATAAAATTATACCACAAAACCATCCCCATTTGCGGGAAAGGCTTTTCAGTTGAGCACTCAAAAAGAAAGAGTTTGCATTAGTATCTGAACTATTGCTTATATTGACTGTTTAAAATGGTAAGTGCTCAAAAAAGGTACATTGATGCTTCCTTTTGCCTCATTAATATTAGATAATAGCCAAGCAGAATGTTAAGTGCATGAAAAACAAGGACAAACCATGACTGTTTGGCTAAGTAACACATTCAACTCCTCCAAGCGAACACCCTTTGAGAAATCCTGCAGGACAGCTTCATCAAATGTGTTAAGACTTTCACGCTAACAATCAAACCAAAAAGTAGATGTTGATGAATATATAGAACTTAGCACCATAATCCTTTACTTATGTAGCTACCAAATCACTCAACCAAACACAGTCATATAACAAACTGTTACACATAGCCACTATGGCTACACACAAAAACTCTTAAGGAAAAGAATTGAAGAACTAGCTTATAAAAGCAAAAATGCAATTTTGTAGCAAAAGCAATTGACCACATTACCAAAAGCAATTGACCTTTTTATAAGAAATTGATTAAGCAACAGTAACTTAATACCACGCATAGGAAAAATTCTGGAAGAAACTATACTGTGTTTCTTGAAAGGCTGCTCAAATGTTACCTTAAAACCTTGAGTGGTCTGAGCAAAGTTGACATCACAGTAAGTTTCTGCAAACTTGTACTTGGTCACTCCCAACAAACCAGGCCTATACAACAGAAGCATGGTAAACCAATTGCTAACAAACCTAGAAAAATTGCAAGATTCTTAAGTGTAAAGAAAGCTTACCACAAAATATTTATCTGATGAAAAATATCATATGGCCTACATTGGAAAGTATAGAAAGTACGATTTTAGATTGCACTAACAAAAACAACATTAAGATAAGAAAGCTATCAAAGGTAGAATCACTACTGAAAATTATTAGATATATATTATGCCCATGCTAAACTTAATATAGATGATGATGGTGCTATTTTTGCTTCAAATTCCATGCTTCAACCTTGACAAAGAAGGTGTTCCTGATAAGAGTACTATACGCCTGACCTTCTCCGCCAAATCAAGAACTGTTTGTATCTGTTGATACAGGACACATCCCAATATTCAGTAAAGGATATTGAGCACTAAAACTACAATAAATGAGCAATAGCGCTCATAATATTACAAGTAATTTGATTCTCTCATTCTCTAGAGGAATTATTATCTGATATAGTCAACAAATATAAAGTATGATTAAAGCAAGGGAGGCGTTTACCTCTGCTGATTCAGTTGATTTTCGTGAACATCGTAGATGGTGAGATTCATCAACTATTAATAAAGCCCATTCATGTTCAAGCATGCTCTTCCGCAAGTGTTTAAGCATAGTGTAAGAAATAACCACAACTCTAGGATATTTGTCTAAGTAGGCAGGATTATCCCGATGACCAAAAACTGAAGTCAAATAGAATATGGTGATAAAAATAAAAGAATTAGTCCTACCACCACAAAGATTCAAAATCTTCAGATGAGAAAGGGGGATAAAAATTGACGAATATATGCTACAATGACTTGTCAACATAAATATCAGTATTTTGCATCGGCAAAAAACTAACGTACTACCTGAGATTATTAAATAAAAGAGATTACTATTACATCAACGTTTTTTCAACTATCAAAACAAGCCATTTCCCATTGTTTGAGGTTCACAATATGGATCATATGTGCATCACTATGCTCGACTTAGGATCATATCCTAAATAAGCTTAGTAATAGTGAAGTCCCTTTTCATGTGTATGAACCATGCCATTAGATCTTCTTCCTCTCTCCACATGGTTTTCTTCCATTTATTCACAACTTCTTACAGAAAATTTGAGGGTTTCCAGTTTTCTTTTAGCATGCCGCTACCACCTTCACATGTTTCTCGTTTAAAGAATGGAAATGTAAAAAAATAAAAAACTAGTTACAAACTTCTCATCACTCTTTAACATAATCTCCACACATTTCTCTTGTAACTTTTAAAGTTTTAGGTCATATTTTTCCTTAACTGATAACTTCAGACAACAGTATGATAGCAATCGAGCAAAGGTCATATTTTGATTAGGCACTGATATGGAAGTTGTATCAATTTTTCAACAAGGTTACTGAAGTGGTACTGTTCACATTTCAGAATGCAACAGTAAAGTATAACTTGACAGAAACTACTTCTTATGGTTCTAAATATGGGTATCGCTTGAGTCTTTCTATGGTTTTCATCTTTCTTAGACAATATTGTGCTGTCCAGGACTCCAAGTAACCTAATGTCAATGATACAGATTTAGTTGTTATGGCTGAATCTTGGAGAACCTACCTAAGCTCAAGGGCAGTGCTACATCTAGGTTTTGAGATCAAATTATAACAAAAAAATATTATATTTTTTCAATATTGACCCCACCTAAATTACATAATATAAGAAAAGGGTCAGTGAGTAAATTCCACATCCTTTTTGTTATGGAAATTGAGTTCAACCCCCAAATCTTACTAACTACTAAAATTTCCTAAACGTATCCCCTTGAAGGCTTTGTTCTATTTTAAACTAAGAATAATTAACAATGAAACATATACTCTCAAAAAAAATTTTGGGCTAGAAAAAAAATAAGTCAAAGCTTCCTTTGCTATATCTTCGATTGTTTGCTTTCCTAACAACCACCCAAATTCCTCCACCCCTAACCCCAAAAAAAATAAACCAAAAAATGAAAAGATGGAATGTATGCTAAATGTTACCAAGATGTATATCAGAAGGTAAACAAAAGGGTAGCCACCGCTCCAATTCTTCTGCCCATGAATAACGCAAAACAGCAGGGCAAACAACGAGAATAGAACCTTCATTAATGAAACAACCAGCAATAGCAATAGCCTGAACACAAATCAGATACGTAAACAAAACTTATTTTCATGCCATCTAAAATCAGAAGCCCAAAACCTGAGAGTTCAAACAATCTTCCAAATATAAACAGTAAAAGGAATTATGCTTTCTCAAATCTAAAATGTAGCCATTGCACTTAAAAGGAAAATATTGCATATTTCTTGCCAAATGTAATGACAGCATATACCACACAAATAAGTACAATGATTTTTTTTGTTATGAAACCATCTGCAGTGCAGTTTTTTTTTTTTCTATTGTGGGGTGGGGGGGATAGAAGCTGAAAAAGATTTTCAGGCATACAGGGCAGCCGTGAAGCTACAGCCATATAATTCATGTCAAGGGATTAAAAGCACATAGAACATCATACTCATACAATTACCTGGACTGTTTTGCCAAGCCCCATTTCATCTGCAATTAGACACCGACCGCCCCTTCGCAAACCAAATTTGATACCTTCAAGTTGAAAAGGCAGAAGTGAATTCAGCAGTGTTTCCGGTAGCTTTGTGATTAATTCATCAACATCCTCATCAGATAGATGTTCTGGTCTACACGGTCTCCATTGTCCAGCAACAAAGCAATGTGAAAATGTTTCAACAACTCTTAGTGTTAAATGGGGTATCTCCTTGATCTCAATATCCTTTGACTTCCTTAAACATGACAAAACAGAACCATAATCCCTGAGCTTATAAACACATGCCTTTCGACCTCCACTGTCTTGGGTGTAATGTGAGTGCATAACCTATCAAAATTGACACAACAATATCCAATAGAATGTCAAATGCGCGAAAATAAACAATACTAAGAACCTAGAGCTTGATTGATTATTTAAAATTAAACGATTTCAAGGAAATGAAAATAAATAGAATAAAACTTCAAAATTATTTGGTATAAGAAATAGGCAAAGCTGTAAATTTAAACCTTGACCCCATATGAATTGAAAGAGAAGAAATAGAAAAATTCAAAGAACTCAAAACTAGAAACCAAAAACCCAACTCACATCAGATAAAACATCCCCCAATCTTCGCAAGCACTCTTCATCGCCCGGGTACAGACAACCCTTCAGCGTCTTCGGGGTGATCGAGAAACTGTCAGGGGAGCAAATTTCGAGCCTGGCCTGGAACTTTTTAGACAATTGGGTACTGGAAACTGGCATCGATTTCGAATCTTGAGGTCGTTTTGGGATCTGGGCATTGTCGTTTGCGAGTTTAGGGCACTTGGCGAGCCTCCAATAATGAGATTGGTTTTCTTGACAGTGAATGTCTGCACTGGAGGATTGTAGTAGCGCTTTTCGCTTTGCGATTGCAGCTAACCGGTTAGTTTCCGCTTGCTTTCTTTCTCCTTCTGTAAGCCTCATTACTGTAAGTTTTTTTTTTCTTTGGGTTTTGTCTGTTTAGGGGGGAAGGGGGGGGATTGTTAGGGTTTTGAAATGAAGTTGGGAGGTTTTGAAATTGGGGGAAAAATAACGGGAAAGTTATCCGTAGTTTGGGATTCCGACACGTTGCTACTAGACTTAGGATTCATTTCAAAGTACATATTTTTTTTAGATTAAATTTAAGTCGTAATATAATTTTTAGCCTTAAATTTAGTTCCATTTTGATACATGTATTTTTTTCACTTTGGTACATAAATTTGATAACTAGATTTTTTTTAGTACTAAACTTGAATTTCGTCAAAATTTAATGATGTGACCAGAGTTTTTAGAACATGACTAGATTGGTCAGTCTTATCGATTGAACCAAAGATCGATTGTTATATTCGTCCAACCAAAGAGATTGAACCAATTAAAAGGGAAACAACTCGAAACCAGTGAAAATAAAAAAAATTAAGACAAAACCTGTAGTTGAACAAGTTGAATTGATTTAATAAAAATAATATTTTTTAGATTTTTATGAATTTTTAATTAATTAATTAATTATTGGTTTAGCAGATAAACCAATCAAACCAATTGAATCAGGAATCAACAATATGATCAATTCAACCATAAGTCTAGTGATTGGAACATTATATGCGACACTCTAAGATTGCACCAGATCATCATCTCTAGTTTTATATAATTTTTTAAATTTTCAAGTGACAATGTGGCATAATCAGAATGTCATGTAATCAAATTGTTATATTTTTTAAGTTCATGGACCAAAAATTATATTGTAAAAGTAATATTAAAAAGAATTTAAGAACTTGTATTTTCCTCAAAATTGTATTTGATTAATTTTTTGGGTACTTTTCATGTCGTTTTATGGTTCATGTTCAGGGTTTGTGATTGTCGCTCACAATAATAATGTCTCCAAATTTCGAACTCCATTTGCCTCCTAGGAATATAATGTGCCTTATCACTGCACCCAATACTTATTAGTATTTTACTAAATTATTTTATATTAAATTTTTTACATCAATTTGGTAATTAAAATTGTAAATTTATAAAAAAATGTTGACATGGCTTGATAAGAAAGTGTTGGCATAAAAAGTTATTCTTAAATTTTTTTTAAAAGTATAAAAAAACTTTTCAAGAATTACAAAAAAATCATTTAGTATATAATTTTTTTTAACATTTGAATAAAAGCTATTTTATATGAAAATTTAATAATTGCATTTATTTAATATTTTTAATATGTAGTATTTATGTGTTTAAATTTAATTTTACTTACAATTTAATCTAGTTTTGATTTTAATATCTTGCATATTTCATGTATTATTACTATACATTTTGTCGAAACTATCTTTTGAAAAACAAAATTTTTAGGTTGTCGACTTTAAAAAATGAAAATTGGGACTCGCCACCAATCTTTTATTAAGGTGTGATTGGATCACCTAAAAATAGCTTTAGTCTACGAGTTTTAGAAAAACGGGTCCGGGAGTCGATTACGTATGAGGAAGGATTAGCACCCTCATTACGCCCAAAAATTGGTACCTAGTTAAATAATTAATGTCTTAATGTCGAAAATTTGAAAAACGTAATCCTTAGTAAAAAACTTAAAACGTTACGTATTAAGACCCTTATCATTTTAGAGAAAGAAAATACCACACCCAATACGTTAGGGCACGACATTCTAATTTTCCCCAAAAATGAATTAGGGCAAAATACTAGTGCAATAAAAATTTAAAAGAATATCCATTTATTCAAGATTTAAGAAATCGCGGCCCAATACGTTAGGGCACAATTCCTTTAGAATCCCAAACTCGGAATATTTCCTTTATTATTTTTTTAAAAATATTCATTTCGAGAAATCAATGCGTCACATCCAATACGTTAGGACACAACGTGTTGAATTCCCAATAATAAGTTCTTATTTTTAAATTAAAGAAAAATGCTCGATTGTTAGATTTAACGAAGAAAATCGGAACCCAATACGTTAGGGCTCAATTTCCTTGAAAATCCTAAATACAAGCACTATCTCAATTTTGAAAAGTTTGAAATCGAGTAAAAAATGATGTGATGCTACATTAAATATACCATGCAATAATAAATATTACAGCGTCGTAGAAATAATATAAATAAATGAATAAATAGAATCAATATACATAATAAAAAATAATCACATACAAAATATCAAATGAATGATCAAAATAAAAAAAATGAATTTTAACATATAAACGAAAACATGAATTAATAATCGAATGAAGAAAATAAACAAAATATAAAGAATAAAAGGCACATAGTATATATGCATTGAAATTAAAAGTCATACACATAATTTACATATGAAATCTTGGGCTATGAAACTTATACATACATGATGCATTTATGAAAATAAAGGAAAAAAAATTATAAAGTATATAAAAATATATATTTGCATTTTTAAAAAAAATAAATATGTTCATATATATAAAAATTAGTTAAAAATATTAATATGTGTACATACATATGTATACTAAAATAAATATATACATATAGATAAAAAAATAATTACATATAAAAAAAAATTATATTATACTACAAAAAATAAATATGCGTATATGAAAAATATATATACATATATATTTTTTAAAAAATAATTAAATATAAAAAAAGAATAAAAAAACTAATTAATAAAAAATAAAGAAAATGAAAAAGACTAATTTGAACTGTAAATAAAAACTCTGAGCAAATCTATACATAAATGGAAACTGAAGGACCAAATTGAACGCGCATATTACATGGAGGGACCGGAAGGGAAATTTTCCTTATTTCCCTAAACAGCGTCGTCCAATCAAGGATCGAATTGAAATCGAAAATAAATAAAGGGGTAGATTTAAAAATAAAAAAAAAACTTAATTACAAAAACATTAAAAGGCAGAGGGGCTAAATAAAAATAAATAAATAAAATTCGCAGTGGTATCACCTTCTCCCTTTTTTAAAATTGTAAATAAGTAAAAAATAATCGAAAGAAAAAAATAGTAAGCCACCTTTAAAAAACTGACAATCGTTCTCTTTTTTTATTCCTCCTTTTTCTTTTACAATGAAGAGAGAGGCCTCTATTTATAGTTGAGCCTCCCCAAATCCAACGGTGCAGATCAATTACATCAACGGCTGAGATTAAAGGGTATCTACAAATTAAATCTCTAAGATTACAAAATCATATCTTCTAAGATTGCATATCATATCTAAGATTATATATCATATCTAAAATTGCATATCATATCTAAGATTATATATTATATCTAAGATTGTATATCATATCTAAGATTGCATATCCCTGAAGATTATGTTTCCATAAGCTTGTAGATGGACCTTCAACCTTTTCAAGTAATGGGCAATTCCGATAGGGCCAAATGATATTACTTTGGGTTTTTTTTTTGTGAGCCCGGGCTAAAATTGGGTATTACACATTTCATTATTTATATTCTAAATATGTAGTTTCTACATGCATATATCACGAGGTTAGAACTTTAGTTTGACAAACCGCGCGACCTTAGTTGATTTCTTGGGTTCAAGTCTACCTAAGTTAGCTTTACTCTCGAAACATAAGAATTCTCGCAGAAATTCTCTGAAGCTTAAAAAACAAAGCGGAAGCAAACTCGAAAGAGAAAAAAAACCATGAACGAACAAAAAAGCTACAAGAAAATAGCGTACATAAATTGTTTGAGTAAATGCTCTTAAAAGTATTCTATTACTTTGAAGGTTTACAACTAAGTATTACAAATAAGGGAAAAACCTTTATTTATAGTTTAGCTCCCTTAGATTCGACGATACAAATTGAACTACATCAACAACTGATATTAGTATCTATCTACAATATGAGAGTTTTAAGGGATTTAAACTCTATACAATCTTATCTCTTAGAATTTACGTTAATCATGATAACTCTAGTTTTATTGGAGTGTTTCACTAGGATATCAATGCTTCAAGTAGATGGGTTTATCTATGTGTTTCATGAATTGGGCCAGTTCAAGTGAATCAAATGGGCCCTATTTAATTAGTTGACCTCCATAGGACATTATGTGCACATTCATCATAGATTTTATGTAACACCTAGTTTCTAATAAACTTGTAATTAAGGATAATTAAAGGACTAAACTGAAAGAGACCGCAAGCTCACGGCCTCTATTGGAAGAAAAAAGAAAGCTAGAAACTGAATTAAACATAGTTGAGAACCAAGCCTGGTTTGGTTAGAACGGAACCAACCGATTCTTTAGAAGGATATATAATAACTGGCAATGGACGATACTCATAAGGCCAACAATAGAGCAGGAAGAGCTATAAATAGCTGGGAAATGGTTTTCCATATATGATTTTCTTCTCGACTCAGCTTCATTTTCTCCTCTTCATCTTCTTCAGTAGCTCAAAAAAGGAACAACCATAGAAGGTTTTGCATGGAGTAGACTTCGTGAGAATAGAGGTGGAAAAATAAAGAAACTAGCAACTTGGTAAGGTTTTTAACCCTTTTAGGTATATTAAAGTTAAGGAAATAAAGCTATGAATATTCAGAACTATTTTAAGGGTTTTGCATGTTATTAAAGTTTAGGTTTTTAAGATAAAGTGCAAGTTTAACCAGTGGGTTTTGGTTGTAAATTCTTAGTTGTTAGGAAAGTGGAAGCTCTAGCATTCGAAGAAGCTAAGCTGTGGAAGTGATGAAGTTTTAAGTGAGTTCTTAAAACATCATGGATGTTATGATTTATGTTGTCTAAGCATGCCATGGTTGCTTAAACATGAAAAATGATGATATGTGCATGCATTGCATGACTGTAGGGAAAACCTTAAAATGATAAATGAAGTTAAGATGATAATAAGAAGTGACCTTATTAGGTACTGTCTCAGGCGAAGCTCTGTGCCTTACGGAGGGAACACTGTGTTGTTTAAGCATTAAGGTTAGGTGGAGTAAAAGCGGTAATGGGAGGAGGATTCAAGAAATCTGTATTATAGAATAGTATTTACCACGATGGTGATATCGACTAGTTCTTCGGGCGACACTGTGACGACAGTATATGGCGTAAGATAATAGATAAAGGACGCTATGATAGTTTGGTATGAGTTATGTAGTGTAAGACCATGGATGAAAGATGCCATGGCAGCATGGTACACGATATAAGATATAAGGTATACAATGTAAGACCATTAATAAAGATGCTATGGCAGTTAGGTATAATAAGTAAGACTATGGATGAAAAACTTCATGACATCATGTGATAAAACGCCAAGATGGTGAATTGATGTAAGACCATGGATAGAAGACTCCATGACATTCACATAGATAATTCGTAGAGACAGTAAACACGAGATAAAGTTTGTTGGGACAGTAAACACGAGATAAAGTCTGTCAAGATAGTAAACATGGGATAAAGTCTGTAGGGATAGTAAACACAAGACAAAGTCTGCCGGGACAATAAATAGAAGATAAAGTCCGTCAGGACAATAAACATGAGGTAAGTCTGTTGGGACAAGAGAAACAAGAAAAAAGGGTATAAGACCATAGTTGGGCTACGACAATCTATAAAGTTAACCAGGACCTCAAGTGAGGGGTATGTGGCCAGTGCGCCAAGTATGAGAAGCCACGTAGGTGGAAGAAGAGTTAAAAGAAAGTGTAAGTATTGGCAAGCGGATCTTGAGGAATCCACCAAAAGTAATGAAAACAATGGAGATAGACATGAAATTCAAAAAGGCATGGGCAATGACCTAATAAGAGTTAGAGAAAGATAGGTCGTATGAGAGCCGGCCTAAGTATTGAAAGGTAAGAGGAGACAGAATGTCTGCCAAGACTATTCCTCTTTGAGGAAAGTCCATTTCGGGTACATCACCACAATGAAAGCCCATAAGGAGACAATGAGCAAGTGAGATGATAGGCTCGTATAGCTATAGGACGATAAGTCAATTGTTCATTAATGGGACAAGTAAGGTCTCAAGTTAGTCTTGTGCATAAGACGGATTACTGGAAGTAATACCGCCATTGTTACCAGTGGGATGGAATAAGAATGGGTTTACTAGGATGGTGAGGCCTATTGAAGGTCAACATAATACGAAAATGTCAATAGGACCTTTGAGACTAGTGTATATAAAGAGGGAGTCTGCTAAGGACTGGATCCACCATGAGAGTTTGCCAAGAAAGGTATGACTTAAGGACCTTTGGGCGAAAAATAAAAGAGCGCTACCACAGAGGTACAAGATGGTAGATGGGTGTACTCCCAAGTAAGATAGAGGACAACGAATACCTTGCATGCGGGGTGTATGAAATGAAGAAAATATGAGAAGTAAAGATGGGTTTTGCTGATCGAGCAGAGTAATTGAAATATGGTCGGGTGGAGAGTGACCAGAGGAAGGTATTGAAAGAGAGCCATGAAGCTCGGAGGATTGGGTGGAGTCCGCCACCCTGATGTTCAACAATAAACATGAGCAAGCATGGAATATTTTTATGTTTAGTTTGTTGGAAAAATCTTGATTTGAAAATAATTTTCTTACATAGCGAAAAATTAAAATTTTGAAAACCGACTCGATTTGTGATATTTATAGCAATAAACCTTAACCAAAATCCTGGATTAAGTGGATCCTTCATATTTTTTGGCTTTTAAATAAATGATCTTCTTCGCTATTCTCGTATCACGAACTGATTCGAGTGTGAGCTCGAACCAATTGAATCAAAACACAGATCTAGAAAAAATTTTCCTTTTGAGGTGAAAAAGAAAATTTCTCTTCTTTAATAGAAACCAGTAAAAAGAAAATTTCTCTTCTTTAATAAAAACCAGTAAAATTGTTATTCTGAAAAATATATTTAAAAGTTGAGAATAAATTCTCTCTATTTTTTGGCAGAATAACAATCTCTCAAAAATTGTGTAAATAGCTCTACGGATGCCATCTATTTATAGGAAGAGAAGGTAGAGAACCCTTTTAGAGTTGTAGAGGTTTATTTTAAATAGAAAAATAACATCCTACGTAGAGCAGGAGAGGGGTGAATGTCCCACCCTTGTATTTCAACTAGGGTTTTTGCCCCCTTCATGTTATATGATGGGTTTTAGGCCTCTCTCACATCGGGTCCAATTACGAGTATTTCCTAAGCCTTTTTTGACCAGTACTATGTAATGTGATTCAAATTGATTCAATTTTTCTATTTCCTAAAACAAAATTTAATATTCATATATATAAAAAAAATTTCTCATCCCTATTTTACCCTGACAAAATTTTAAAGATTTTACCCTTTATAAAATTTTGACAATTTTGCCCTAGTAAAAATTCGAGAAAATATGTTTAATATTTCACAACCCAACATCTTCACTATGACCAAATGATTTATTTTTATTTTTAGGCTTCAAAATAGTCCAAAATCTAAACTTATTCTTTCATCATTTTTAAGTAATCCTATATAGGATTGCAACTTTCCATTTTCATTTTTATTTCTATTTCTATTTTTGGAAACCTACATTCATTTTCAAATGATTCCATTTCTCCATTTCGTATACAACCATAATCATTCCTGAATGTTTCCCATTTCTCTTTTTTTTTATTCATTTCGTTAATTTTTATTCAAGCACACAATTTATTTCTGGTTTCAATGAGCTAATAGAGGGACCGATTGGACATATGTAGTTGAGGCTCAAATGATTTATAAATAAGTTCCAGATTTTCACCTATTAATTATAAATTCATTTAGTCACGAAGTCATTCCACTATAGTATCGTGACTGAGCTCTCTTCAATGACATACCATTACGAAAGCAACTACTCAGTGCTCGTCTAATGATCTTGTCATAAGTGTGTTACCCTCATAGGGTATCTTTGATCTCTTTGGGATAATATCCGTTCTCCCAATATGATCCTATTTTATCTCATGGTAACAATTACATCTTTCTTCATGAAAAATCAATCATTATTAAATAGTGATCAAGTCATCCATCATAAAGATAGACGATTCGTGGCCACGTTTACTTTTCATCAACTATGTAATGCCAATGAGAGGATATTATTTACCCATATTTTGGGATATTAATTCCACTATTGTGAATGGCGCTACATACTACAAAAGTCGTACACCCACACGAGCTTTCAACTCATTATATATTTGAACTCAGGCTTTTACTTACATCAAAGTGTATGAGTCATGTATACATAGTCTACCATACACTCAGGATTTAGGTATGCCACACTATGAACATCAAAAGTGATTAAATCCATAAAAAATTCAAGATCTATTCTACTTGGGTCCTGTTCGATGTACTATCAGTCCAGTCAATCACATCTATGTCTCTATCTTCTAGGAGTCATCCATTCTGATGCCTAAGACATCTCTCGTATTAGACTTGATAGATGACGTATTATTCTTTCAATCAGTTTGCTTATTTTTTATTAGACTAAGGACATGTTTAGGTTTATTTAATAATATATGTTTAGGTTCATTTAATAATACCTTTTAGTATTAGTTAAACAATAAACAACCAATAAGTAACATTTTCTTCTATTTTGCTTTGCGTGCAAAAACCATTTGAGGATAATAATACAAAATATGTTAATCATAATCAATGAATTTGTTTTATTAACCAATCCATTTAAAAATTACAAGTGTATATTGACGAAAATACTACACTTAGGGCACCAGACCCAACATAGTTTACTTTACATATGTTACCCTCGTGTGATAGGATTTAATTATGGTGTAATAAAGGAATTCACTAATTTCATTTGGACTTATCGGAGTTTGCGTAATGATCATATGATTTGTGAGGTTGATCGAAGACTTAGAGGAGGGATCAAGCTAGATGTTGCTGAAAGCGGGGATCACATGCTATTAGAGTCATGCACATAGGAATGGGGTACTATTGGAGGCTTCACTCCAAGAGTTTTAATGCTGTAAACGTCAGTGTGCATAAGTTCTAGGGGTTTTCCAACCCTTGTTCCTTTTTCATTAAAAGATCGCTTAGTTATCTTACCTTCAAAGTAAGATTCACATTGTGGAAGATCAACTTCTTTAAGCGAACTTAAGATGTCTAGGAATATGGGTGTGTTTGGGAGGATATGATATACTGGTACGTTAAGGAGGATTTATATTATTCCGGGTGTGTTAGGTTGGATATTCTAGTGTGTTTGGTTGGATCCGTGTATCCATCAAGCTCCAAGTCTTGTTAATAGGGGTAAATAATTGAAATTAGAAATTTTGAATAAGTGTGATTGATTGAGCTATGGAAAGAAATGAGACAGTGAAATTGTGAATTGATATGTGAATTGGAAATCGAGATATGAGATTTGAATATATGAACCCAAAGTTCATGAAGTGATTAAGAGTAAATTTTTATTATATGATATTAGTGAGTACAAATTACAATAGAATTGATATTGAATATAGTGAATAATTGAATGAATTGTATATGAATTGAAATGAACTATTGGAATGAGATGTGAAAAATTCAATGGAATTGAGATAGTGAAATAAATATTGCTTATTGTTTTTAATTATCAAGTTGATTTAAAATATGAGATTATTAATGAATAATTATATACATAAATTAAATATATATAATTTATTGATTAATGTTATAAATTTGAATTATGGTAATACCATTGAGTATTCTCATACTCAGCATACGGTTGTTTCTGTGCGCAGGTTAGTAGAAAGCCAGTGTCCGGTCCAGCATCCAAAGTAATCTCGACCTCAGATAAATTTTAGTGATGTACCTTTCTTTTGATAATGTGGCATGTACCTAGGTGATGTATAGGTTAAGTATAAGAGTTTTGTGATTACGGTTGTAGAATGATGTTTAAATTGGTTATAAGTATGAAATGGAACTAAAATGACATAATTTATACAAATATGAAATGAAAATGATTAAAGTATGCTATGTCTGTTATTTAGTTATAAGTTATCCGATATGTCCGGTAATGCTCCATAACCCGGTTTCGGCGACGGATACAAGTTAGGGGTGTTACAGTTCATCTGGGCTCCATTTTAGGTTGGATTTATACAAGTATGGAAGAAAATAGGTTTTCGGGAGTAACGAAGGAGTTAGAAGCAATTTGGGGTCAAGTATGGACAACTTGAGGACTTCAAGATGTGTGGAAGAAGTGCAGGAGAGGTTGTGTCATGCCATACACATTCTATGGCACGATATACACACTTTAAAGCAAACATAAGGGCATGAACTCACGTCGTGTCGCGCCATGCCTTCCCTATGGCGCGACACACAAGCCAATTTCAACAACTTTCCATTCTTGGTTTGATGCAATCTTTAGAGATATTCCTCAAGTGGAACAACATGTCAAACCCTAAACGAATTCGATATGTTATCCTTATTAGAAGACACACCCTCCAAGCCTCCACAAGTAATCGAACACCCATCGCTATCCTCTTCTTCGGGATTCTACGAATTCTCAACCTTTCAACTGTTCCAGGACTGTCCTCTAAAGAGAGATGAAATCTCGATATAGAGGGTTGATTTCCCTTTTTTGAATCGGTCATTGCATAACGTTCCAATATCTTGTCTATTTATGAATCTTGATACAATGTTATCACTTTGTTCTTTTGATCCTTTAGGATTCGAATACCTAGAATAAAATTAGCTTATCCTAAGTCCTTCATGCCAAACTATTGGGTTAACCATAGTTTAACCGATAAGAATGTCCTTACAACATTTCTAATGAGTAGAATGTCATCGACATATAAAACGAGAACGACCATCTTTCTATCCTCTAAATGTTTGTAACTGCAAAGTTCATCTATGCTTTGCTCAAATCCAAAATTTTTGATCGCTTGATCAAATCTTTGATTCCATGATCGGGATGCTTGTTTAAGTCTATATGTGGATCTAAGCAGTCTGCAAATTTATGCTTGTTTCCTTTAGCTATATATCTGGTGGGTTGCTTCATGTAGATTCTCTTTTCAAGATAGTTGTTCAAAAACGTTGTCTTGACACCCATTTGTAAAATCTTGTAATTGAGAGCCATTGTAATGGATAGTAATATGCAGATTGAATTAATTGTTTGTAATCAAGTAAATATGTTTACATTTTTATAACATTACATAACAAATCTTGGATTGTGCTATACATGTTATTATTTGTTACTACTATTATTGGGGAAGAAATGTGTTGTTTGTGGTTGGTAGCAGGTGTAGGATAAAGAAGAGAAGAGAAAAAAGATAGGAAAATGAATGAAGTGAAATATTTCCATAACAAAATGTTGGTTAGATTGACAACACAAAGGCCATGGCAATTTCAGGAAGATGACGCAGCACTCAGTCCACGTCACTCTCAATTAACTGTACTTATACCAGATAAACCACCCTTTAAAAGAGGAAGAAAAAGGTATGTGTTGAGAGGGAGGGACCTACTCAATAAGGAAGAAAGAAAAGAGAAAAACAGATCGGGGATTACGAAAAAAGAAAAAAGGAGAGAAAAACAATTTTTAATCTCTTTACATTAGATTCTTGTGAAATCTTAGAGAAAGAGTGGGTGAGGGTAGAAGCTTACGAAGTAGAAGAATTACAGACACAAGGAAAGGTAAGTGAAATCTGCCTTGGGTTTTGCATCAAATCTCATTATTAAAGTGAGAGCTGGAGTAGCGAAAGCTTCCTGCAGTTTTGCCTTCATTTTCTGATTTGAACCTGTGATTCGTGAATTTAAATAATGATGTTGAATGGTTTTGTTATGGATTCGAATGTTCAACCCATGAGCTAATTTTCTTTGGTTTGGAATTACTATAGGTGAATTTTTATTAACTTTAATGCCCTTGTTTTGATTTTGAGTAGGATACTATTTCATTCGATTTGTGATTATTTTTGATGCATGCATGCAAGCTCGAGACATAGATGATTGTGTAACATGTTATTAGATCTAATTTAATTTTAAAAATATTAATTAGATTGGATTATAACAGGTTGACACAAGCAAGTATTTGAAAGAATATTTGCAGCACTTTAGACATAGAAGTTGTAATCTGTACAGGGAAAGGGAGAAAAATTTGGATATCATTCCTGAGTTTTGTAGACATACAAGTTCCTACACTGAGTTGGAATACATAAAGTCCATCTCAACTTTCATAGCTATTTCCCAGAGCTTGGAATCAGCACTCTGCATTGCTTCATCATATGTGAGTGGGTCATCATCTTTCTGTTCAGCAGACTAAGTGTTAAAAACACTTTCGCCAGACTGAAAGAACTCAGGCCTACCAAAGACCCTTTTGCTACAATGAAGCGCCCTATGTTGCTGATCGTCTGCAGGTTTACTATTAGGAGTTGGTTCTGGAACCATTTCATTAAGGTTTTGTATATTTCTCAAAAGTTTCTTGAGTACCTCTTTACTTTGAGGTTTGAAGTCACTCATGTAACTTTCTTCAAGGAAAGTAACATGAGTTGAGACTATTACTGTTTGATCTTTTGAGTTATAAGCCACCATTTGTTCCCTTTGGATATCTTATAAACATGCACAAAAATTTATAACATAATCCTAAATTACTAACAAATTAATTATAAAATAATTACAATATTCATACAAAACTACAATATTCATACAAAAAATTACAATATTCATACAAAATACTAATCCAAAACTATAAATACAAATTTAATTATAAAATAATTACAATATTCATGCAAAAAATTACAATATTACAATATATCCCGACATTACAATATTCATACAAAATTACAAAATTACAATATTCATACAAAATTATAATATTACAATATTCATACAAAATTACAATATTCATACAAAAAATTACAATATTCATACAAAATACTAATCCAAAACTATAAATACAAATTTAATTATAAAATAATTACAATATTCATACAAAATTACAATATTCATTGGCGCCTCTCTATGAGGCACCTTCATTGGCGCCTCTCTGTGAAGCACCTTCATTGGCGCCTACCTGATAGGTGCCTACCTGTAGGCGCCACCCGACCCGACTCGACCCGTTGACCGTATTTTGACCCGTATTTTTTTAAAAAAATTATTAAAAAATATAAAAAAATATTTTATTCAAAAAAAATTTATTATTTTTTTATTCATTGGCGCTTATCTAATAGGCTCCAATAAAAAAAGTAACCCATTTTGGTAAATACTTTTTCTGACACCCTATTTCAGTAGATTTTTTTTTCACCCTATTTGTGTAAAAAAACCATTGTTTTCGGCCTCCCCTTAAAATTGTCCAGTTTATTGTAATATCCCCCTTGGATATCATGATACCCCTGTATGAAACCCCAAAAAATTTCAAAATTCTCATTTTTAACTTACAATCACACAAAATATATCCTACTAAGTTCAAAATCAAAACATCCATGAATTTAAACCGAATCTAACCACAAAAAATAAATGGAGTCCATGCTCAAATCATTTAATTATTTACAAATTAAGTTTAGATTGTCACAATCGACAAATTAAAATTGAGTTTTCGGATGATAGGTTACGCCCTCGTAGTGATGCTTGCATATTGTTCCCAACACTTGCACATACCTTGATCTTTAATGCCAGGTTAGGTGATGTGCCAATCACCTCACATCGGCTACTTTTCTCTCACTCGAAAGCCTTTCAACTTTGTCTGTGTCCCTGCAAAAGCACACCATTCTAGACAAGCTTCAGTGTTAGTAACATAAGTAACAACATTAATCATTCGAAAATCATACCCCGAACATATAGATTTCTCTTTGGAATTTAATTTGGGCTCAACAAACTTAAAAACCTTGACCTCCCCATCGATATCCATGGTCAACTCTCCTCTAACTATGTTAATGGTAGCTCTCAAAGTTGCTAAAAATGACCTTCCAAGTAAGACTGGTATCTCGACATCCTCGTAAAAATTAAGCACTACAAAGTCGACAGGAGGAATAAATTGTCAGACCCTCATTAACACATTCTCGATGACTCTTTTTGGATGGGCTAGTGATCGATCGACCAGGTGTAATGTCACCGAAGTCTCTTTAAGGTCCCCTAAACCTAACCTCTAGTAAATGGAAAGAGGTATAATGTTAATGTTAACCCCAAGATCACATAGGGTTTCCCAAAATTCACCCATCCTATTTTAATAGGTATAGTAAAGCTCTACGGGTATTTTAATTTCATGGGGACTTTTCTCGACATGACAACATTGTACTCGACATTTAGGGGGATTTGTTCCCCACAACTAATATTCTTCTTTCGAGACATAACCTCCCTAATAACTAAACATATTCTGGCATTTTTTCTAATAACCCTAGCAATGGGGGTTTAACATTCAGTTCTTTGAATATGTTGAGGAATTTGAGAAATTATTTGTTATCTTTCTCTTTCATTTCCTCTAAATGAGTAGGGAAAGGAATAAGTATTTGGCTCAATTTTGGGTCGTTCTCTTGCTCAATTCTTTCGTCCACTCCATTTCCAACACTAAGAGTGTGGGTGTTTGTGTCCTTCTTTACCTCATCCCCACTTAACAATCTCATCAGATCTTTTATTACCACCCTAAACCTAAGGGTAATGGCTTTGGCATACTCCTTCCCCTCCCTCTTCGAGTTTGGTTTTGTATTACTCAGTATATTTGAGGAAGCTTTGTTTTGCAACATTTGGACAATTTGGTCTAATTTTCCTTGCATTAGGCACACTTCCACTTACACTGAATGCAAGCCTTCCTCAAGTTTACTTACATGAATGGGTATTGGAGGGTCGCCATTATAGATACAGTTTTTGTTGGGCTCTTGGGCTACCCTAAATGGTTGTAGAGGTTGGTATAAGGCATTAGACCTATGTGGGTTGAAGCTAAGTACTTCTTGGTTAGAGGGATCCCCTTGGTTCCCTACCCATCTAAGATTTGGGTAATTTCACCACCCTAGATTTTAGGTGTTGGAGTACAAATTATACCCCCTATTCCCTAAGTAGTTGGCATTCACATGATTGATCTCATTATGGCCTCCCTAATTGGTGCCTTCACCCTCATTTCCTGCATTTAGATTAGTTAAAGTGGGATGGTTCAGGTTTTGCAGTTTTGCCAAAATCATTTCGAGGTAGTTTAACCTCTCGAGGATATATTGGAATTTATCCTCACTACTGACTGCATTCATGGTCGATTACTTATTCTGGTATGTGAACCACTCAGCCGACCATATGTATGAATTCATTACCATATCTTCTCTGAGCTGGCACCCCTTAGGATAAGTCTTTAACATGAATGGCCCCGCATGACGCTCCGTCAAGACTCGATCAAAAATTAATGTCAAGCCCATTATAAAAACTTGTAATTGTAACCAATCTTGCAAGCCATGATAAGGGCACTTACGCAAAAATCAATTTGAAGTGCTCCCACGCTTCATATAGCATTCTCCCTTAAGTGGTTGAAAGTTAGTGATATCCATTTGGAGCTTCATAGTTTTGCTCAGAAGGAAATATTTGGCCAAAAATCAGCTCGCTAGCTCGTCCCATGTATTGATCGAGTTCATCAGCTATGAATCTAACCACATAAAAACATCGTTAATCAACGAGAAAGGGAATAGCTGAAGACATATAGCGTCATCGGTTACCCCGTTATATTTGAAAGGATTGTAGAAGGTTAAGAAATGCTTAAGATGTTGATTAGGGTTTTCATTCATTCATCCACAAAATTGAAGATTCCTTTGGATCATCTGAATCATTGTTAGTTTGGTCTCAAAGTTGTTAGCATTAATCATCGAACAATTAATGCTTTCTCGGATGACATCAAGGTTGGGCATGGCGTAATTTCACTACGTTCTCTCTGTCATTGGACTTTAGTGTGGTGGTAGTGGTAGTGGCTTTGTCAAACGGTGGGTCTACTAGTGGAGGTTGGGCTCTTCTCGGAACTTGTCCTCTTTGAGCGTATGTTAAGATTCTTTTCGATTTCGATTCGAATGATACAATCCCATTACCGGTTTGAGTCATACACTACTCTCAGCAAAAAGAAAAGAAATTAACAAAATCAATTAAATTTGAGTCATGCACTACTCTCTACAAACAAAATAAATTAACAGAATCAATGAACTTTACAAATAAAAGAACAAACAAAGAAACAAAATAAAGAGTCATATGTATAAATCAAGCTTCGGTCACTTATCTCTCTAAAGGCATGCAACAACATTAAAACCACTTAATCTAACATCGACTCCCCAGCAACAACGCCAACAACTTGACCGCCCCTCACTGTCCTCGCGAACCACAAGGAAAATCAACACCAAAACAACAATCTATCAGACACTAAGTGCGCTGTCTGCAAGTGTCATAGGTCAGTTGTAATAAATTTGCACAATAGGGTATTGGAGTACTCTGAGGATCGAACCCAAAGGAGTCAGTGATTAAGTGAATTCTAGCTACAAACATGCAATTAAAAAGTCTAAACAATTACTCGCTAGATGTTATAGTATGACAATACATAAATGAAGTTGATAATTTCACTAATTTACAAACTAATTACAAAAGGACTAAATTGTAAAGCACGCAAAGTTACGAAACTAGGCAATAAGTGACAAATGATGGTTTATTTATTTTGATGTGGTTCACCAACTCTTGAATTAGGGACATAAATTGCTTAAACTCCTAAAATGGCTCAATTTTACATCTCGGTCTCAATTTTACCAAGTTAGACAAGTTAGTTTGGTCTCAATTTTTTGGTGACGTTTAGAGATTTTTTAAAGATTATGAATCTTTTTAGTAGCCTATTTTTAGTCAATGTTGTTGAATCTTTTCGTATATAAACACCAGTTTTTAGTTCAATAAAATATACACTTTCAATAAAAATTACTTCTAGTTTTCCTCTTGCCTTTGTTGTTTTCTTTTCACAACAAGTTTTTGTCAAAACCTGCAATAGGAAATATTGCCCAGAAAGAGGCTCAATAGAACTTCGACTCTAATAGGCATAATGCTAAATTGAGCTTGAACTCCTTAAAGCTCAAAAGTTTATCTTTTAACATTAAGATCACTTTTAAAAAAAATATGGAAAAGATATTATTAGTGAAATTTTAAATTCTTTTATATATTTTAGAATCTACTTAGCTATCTAAAAATAATAAATCATTAGTACTCCATTACTTGAGTGTAGAGGTGATCATGGGTCGGGCCATAACAAAATTTTAGGCTCGTTTGATAGGCATTGGGCCCAACCTGTAAATGGACCTAAAATTTTGCCCAAGTCTAGCCCGGATAAAAAGCTAAAACTCGAGCTCAGCTCGGTCCACCTGTATTAATTTTTTATATTATTTTTATATAAAATAAATTTAAAAAATATAATACATCAATTACACTAAAAATATTAAAAATAAATATTTTCCAACAAATTGAAAATAAATTAAAAAAAAGTCTTTATACTTAAATAACACTAAGATAGGTGCAACTTAACAAGCAAATGCCTCTAAAATAGTAGCAAAATTAACAATAAAATAAGAGTTATACAATATCCAAATAGTAACAACAAAATACTAGCAATATAATAGTGAAAAACAACAGCAAAACACCATTTTTTTTGGCAAATTCGGGTCAGGTCGGGCCAAACCCAGGCCAACAAAAGCTTATCCGAGGCTCGGCCCATTTGCTAAGCATACCTTATTTCTTGCCCAAGCGCATTTTCTAGTCAATATTTTTACCCAAACCCTTCCACTTTTTGGATAAGCCTTCGGGTTGGGCCAAATGGCTTGACCCATGATTAGGTACACTTGGGTGTGTTCAAATCTGATTTCATAAGTTGAAGAAGTTTACTTACAATTAATCTTGAACTACTAGTAGAAAATTAGACTTACTTTATGAAAACAACCATATTTTTAGGCTATAGAACTCAAACTCATAAGATTCAAAATTTATTGAGAAAATGAATTGAAGATATATGATTTGGACACACGAATCATACAAAAAGAGGTTAGTATGTCTCATAAATTCCATCTTAAGTCCAAATCTAAGAATGTAGTTATTTGGATGCTCTCTTTCGATCTATGATTTGGACACACGAATCGTAAAAAAAGAGGTTAGTATGTCTCATAAATTCCATTTTAAGTCCAAATCTAAGAATGTAGTTTTTTCGACGCTCTCTTTTTGTAGTCGAATGAGCAAAATGACATTTACAATTTTCTAGTTTTCGTCAATTCATCAAAATCCATCAATTTTTTCTTTTCAGCCAATATTACATTTTATAGAGAAATCATATGGAAGAGCTTAAACTTATTTCAAAATCTCAAAACATAAAAAACACAATATCCCAATTTTATAAGGACACAAGGTGGTTGGTGGCTTTCTGAAGCCCTGAGCTTCCTTCCTCTTGAATTTAATCAAAACTATCAAACTTGAAACACTATTTTAAGACTGAAATTAATTAATTAAATTGAAGTCAATTTTATAATTAAATTTTTTACATAATTCAATTTTAATCTCGTTAAAATTATATCAATTTTACTAGATCAAAATATATATAAAATTTATTTAATTATAAATTATTTTAACTTCGAAATAATTAACAATGATTATCTATTAATTTAATTATTTACTTTGAACTTGATTTTTTAATTTATTCATCCAATTAAATAATAATTCAAAATAATTAAATTAATCTTTATATTATCTCTTTTAAAAATGAGAAAATGCAATTTATTTCTAATTTTTCAAAATTTATTTCTCTTTTTATTTTTCTATTTGTTCATGATTTAACACGTATAACTGTGAAAAATAGAATGTCGATAATGATGATATGTCGCAAAGAAAAGAGAAAGAAAAATAAAGAACACAAAGATTTTTACGTGAAAACCCTTTCAGGAAAAAAACCACGGGTAGAGGAGAAGATAATTCACTATGTCGAATTTGAATGATTACAAGAGGAGTAGGCTATGTCTACTTATAGGTTTGTAAAACCATATTCTAATAAGAGTGTAGTAAGTTTGAAACACCTTATTCTAATCAATATCAAATAGATGGAGTTTAATAAGGTTTAAAAACCTTACTCTAAAATAAAAAAAGTGTAGTTCTATATGGATTTTACTTTTATTTTATTTTATCACTATATTTTATTTTAATAAGGATTCGGGTCACTCAATTCTAACAATCTCCACCTTAACACAAATTCCCAATGAACAAGTTCTTTATCGCGAACTCTCAACGAACAAGTTCTCCACCTATTCCATAAAACCCCTTAAAGGTTGTAACTTCAACAATGAATACCAACCAAGTCTAAGCAATGCTCAAACTTGGTTATGAGAAGTGACTTAGTCATCATATCTGCAGGATTTTCATGAGTACTAATTTTTCTCACAACAATATCACCACAAGCAATAATATCACGAACAAAATGATACCGAACATCAATGTGCTTTGTTCTCTCATGAAACATTTGTTCTTTTGTAAGGAAGATGACACTTTCACTGTCACAAATTACTGTACTGATTTGAAGGTTTTCATTGAGTTCACTAAAGAGTCCCTTCAACCAAATGTCTTCTTTATAAGCCTTAGTAATTGCCATATACTCAGCTTCAGTGGTAGACAAAGCGACTATAGTTTGCAAAGTGGCTTTCCCACTGATTGCACAACCTCCGATTGTAAAGACAAAACTTGTGAGAGATCTTGTTCTATTAAGGTCTCCAGAAAAATTAGCATCAACATACCCAATGACTCTAGCTCTAGCTCTTTCAAACTGTAAGCAAACATCAGTAGTACCTCGTAAGTATCTTAAAATCTATTGAAATGCTTTCTAGTGTTCTTTACCGAGATTCATCATGTATCTGCTAACTGCACTTACTGCATATAATAAATTTGGACGTGAACAAACCATAGCATACATGAGAGATCCTACAGCACCAGAATATGAAGTATATGACTTGTACTCAATCTCATCATCTGATTGTGGAGACAAAGATGATGAAAGTCTGAAATGGGCTGCTAAAGGAGTACTAACAGGTTTAGCACTCTGCATATTAAACCTGTAAGGAAATTTCTCAATTACCCCTTCTGACTTAGTTATAATTTACTTACTTTTCTATTTCTGAGAATCTCTATACCAAGTATCTTTTTTGCTGGTCCTAAATCTTTCATCTCAAAATCTTCACTTAGTTGGGTTTTGACCTTTCTTATCTCTCATTTATCTTTCGCTACTATCAACATGTCATCAACATTAAGGAGTAGATACACAAAAGAACCATCACTGTTTTCTTAAAATAAACATAACTGTCAAAGATACTTCTTTTGAAATCATGAGAAGTCATAAATGAATCAAACCTCTTGTACCACTATCTTGGTGACTATTTCAAACCATAAAGGGATTTTTTCAGCAAGCAAACATAGTCCTCTTTTTTTGAGACTGTAAAACCCTTTGGTTGTTTTATGTAAATATCTTCCTCAAGTTCTCCATGTAAAAATGTAGTTTTTACATCTAACTACTCAAGCTTCGAATCATGCTTGGCCATAATATCAAGCAAAGCTCGAATCGAACTATGCTTCACAATTGGAGAGAACACATCTGTGAAGTCCACTCCTGGAATTTGACTGTAACAATTTGCAACAAGCCTTACTTTATATTTGGGTTCTTCAACTCCTGGAGTCCCTTTTTTTTTTCTTTTTAAGCACCCATTTACAACGAACAACCTTTTTGCCTTTAGGAAGTTTCATAAGATCCCATGTTTTGTTTTTATAGAGTGATTTTATCTCCTCTTACATAGCAAACATCCACTTTTCTGAGTCTTCATAGTTAACCACCTTAGAATAATTAGATGGCTATTGGTTTGCATCTATATCTTTAGCCACATTTAAAGTATAAGAAACTAGATCAGACTCGGCATACTTCTTTGGAGGTTTAATCTCTCTTTTAGTTATGTTTTTGGCAATAGAGTATTATGGTAAAGAAGTAACTCTATTCTGAATTTCTGTACTGGCTTGAGAAGTCCACTCTGTTATAAATAATAGATTAATCTGATGCTCCACCTTCTTTTGACGTTCTTTATTGGGAGAGTCTTTAAGAGATAAGTTAGCTAGCATAGCAGTTTCATCAAAAGCGTCTCTGCTAATCACAACTTTTCTATTTTCAAGACACCATACCTTATACCCATTTACACTAGCTTTATAACCAAGAAAAACACATTTAATGGATTTCGGTTCCAATTTTCCATTATCAACATGAGAATGCGCAGGACACCCAAAGATATTTAAATCAGAATAATTAGTAGGATTACCAGACCATACCTCTTATGGAGTCTTTTTCTCAATGGCAATGGATGGAGATCGGTTGATCAAATAACATGTAGTAGAGGCTGCTTCGGCCCAAAACGACTTCAGTAAACTAGCATTCAACAACATACATTAAACTTTCTTCATGATCATTTTGTTCATTCGTTCTGCAACGTGGTTTTGTTGTGGAGTTTGACGAACTGTCAAGTGTCTCATGATCCCTTCTGACTTGCATAATTCATTAAACTCATCAGAACATAACTCTAAGTCATTGTCAGTGCGGAGGTGTTTTATTTGTTTTCCCACCTATTTTTCAATCATAGTTTTCCAAGACTTAAATGCGAAAAACACATCGTTTTTCTGCTTCAGGAAGAATGCCCAAACTTTTCTGGAAAAATAATCAATAAAATTTAGCATATAATTAGCTCCACCTCTCGAAGGTACTCTAGATGACCCCCAAAGATCAGAATGGATATACTCCAATGTTCCTTTCGTGTTATGGATTCCTCTGGTGATTCAAACTCCCTTTTGCTACCCAGAAATGTAGTGCTCACAAAACTTCAATTTGCAAATTCCTTACCCATCAAGAAGTCTTCTTTTGCTTAATTCTGCCATGCCATTCTCACTCATATGCCCTAGGCGCATATGCTAAATTCTAGTAACATCATCATCTGACAAGGAAGAGGAAGCGACAGTTGCATCACCAGTAACAGTAGAACCTTGCAAAATATATAACTTGTCAGTCTTTCTCTACCCTTTCATCACAATGAGGGAACCTTTGGAAATCTTCAAAACTCCACTTTCAGTTGTGTATTTATACCCTTTTGAATCAAGAGTACTTAACGAAATTAAATTTCTCTTCAATTATGGAACATGTTGCTCGTCACCATCGATGTAATCTTATACAACATCAGCTTCACTGAATTTTTTTGGTTGTTTTCCCTTTTGATTCGCAACCTCCCTTTTGATCTTGTTTTGCAGCTTATAGCATTCAGATTTAATGTGCCCTTTCTTCTTGCAGAATTTACAAGTTTTACCTCTGTTTGAAGACTTCGATCTACCCTTAGATTTACCGCAAGGATTCCGTTCCTGTGTCCTTCCATGATCATCATCAACATTCTGATCTTGTCTCCCATGAACAATGAGACCCTTTCCTTGAGAATCGAGTTTAACCACAAGATGCTTCATCTTATCATACGAGATCAAAGAATCATAAACCTCATCAACTGTGAGAGACTAGCAGCTATATAAAATCGTGTCTCTAAAGGTTGAATAAGACGAGGGAAACGAACAAAGTAGAATCAACCCTAGATCTTCATTATCATATTAAACCTCTATGGCCTCCAAGTTTGAGAGAATTTTTTTAAACATTGTTAAGTGTTCATTCACAGACGCACCTTCCTCCAAACGATGAGCATAAAGACGGTGCTTCATATGCAACTAGCTGGTTAGAGTTTTCGACATACATATTTGTTCCAGCCTCTTCCATAATGTTGCGATGGTCTTCTCCTTCATCACATCTTGTAAAATTTCGTTAGACAAATGCAAATGTAATTGTGTTAATGCCTTTCGATCCTTACATTACGCTTCATCTCTTCCTCTGTCAATGTCGAAGGCATCTTATCTATCCCTAGCAGGGCATCCTCTAAGTCCATCTGTGCAAGAACTGTCTGTATCTTTGTCTACCACAACGTGAATATGGTGTTGCGATCCAACAACGAAATTTCATACTTCAAAAATGTCATTATCGTGATTGAGATGAACAACCCGAAAGCTCTGATACCAATTTGTGAAAAATAAAATGCCGATAATGATGATATATCGCAAAGAAAAAAGAAAAAAATAAAGAACACACAGATTTTTACATAGAAATCCTTTCGGGAAAAAAACCACGGGTAGATGAGAAGATAATTCACTATGTCGAATTTGAATGATTGCAAGAGGAGTAGACTATGTCTATTTATAAGCTTGTAAAACCATATTCTAATAGGAGTGTAGTAAGATTGAAACATTTTATTCTAATCAATATCAAATAGATAAAGTTTAATAAGGTTTAAAAACCTTATTCTAAAATAAAAGAAGTGTAGTTCTATATTGATTTTACTTTTATTTTATTTTATCACTGTATTTTATTTTAATAAGGATTTGGGTCACTCAATTCTAACAATAACATTATAGAGTTATAATTAGGTAGCAAAGGGATCAATTGAACATATATATTGCGAGTTGAAATAACATGTGATTAAGTTTCAACTCTTCATTTATTAATTACATTATCACTAAACCACAAAACTTACTGTTAAAGTATCATGATTCAACTCCCAAATATATATTTACAAATAGTTGTATCTGAAAAACTTTTGTCCAATAATCTTATCATTTGTGCATTACCCTCGTAAGGCACCTACAATCCTTTTAGATTTTGTTTACTTACCAATTTTGATCATTTTTCTTAAAGTTTCCTTATATATGATTATGTGAATTATTGATCATCCATTAAATAATTCAAGTCATTATTACTCTGACCAAATTTTATCTACACCAATCATATAACACCTTTAAGAAGATACCTTTGGCTCTTTATTTGAACTATGGTTCCATTATCTACCTTTTGCTTACTACTTTGAAACAATATGTTTTGAATATATCAAAAAATGCAAGTCAAACATACATAGTCTTTCACTTATTTAAGATTAAGGTAAATACATAATGAATGGCACAAGTGAATTAATCTATAAACGAAGTTAGAAATAGTTCATCTTGAGTCCAGTCTAATGTATTATCAATCTAGATAATCAAATCTATGTCTCTATCTTAAGAATCAATCCTACTCCACTAGCCAAAACAAACTATCTCTCAATTTGAATTTATGGGCAACATAACAATTCTAATATGAATCGTTTGACCGTGATAATTCCGTGAACTACAACTTTTCATTTAAATTTCCAACTAGCACATTGTTTTCAGCACATAAAACAATCCTTATGATACAAATTTAATATAAGTAATCAATAGAGTAATTTATTAAATATGATAAATTACTACATTTAAGCTCACAAAACCTAATAATAATGTGGCTTAAAAAAGATTCATCTCTCTAAAAGGAGAAGCTTCTAACAACTAGTAGACGTGTATGAAAAATGAGTTGATAACCGTCTTTAATAAATAGGAGACATTACATCAATTAATCATTAATCAACTGAACGACTATAAATACCGGACCTTGACGTCACTTCAAGTATGACCGACCTCTTACATATTTTCTCCATAATCATCTATCTTGCTAAAGCATTGACTTACACAAGGTTTGGTGCCTCTGTCTTGCAAATAATCCAGCCATACAACTCGATCTATTCCTCAGCGGGGCTACTCACACAGAATAAATAAATAAAAGAGAAGCAATGCAAGATTGTTCCTTGGGTGAAGCAGTGATGATAGTTCTGCTTGTCCAGCTGGACCATTGGTATCTATATACTTTGTCAACTTGCCCACCTTTTGATCATTCATACACAATATTTATAAGTACATATTGAATATATTCATCGTTAAACCGAACCATCCTTCTGTATTGATTCCATTCTACCTGCATTCACATCTTCATTAATTATAGACCATTTACCTTTAATTTAATTGAAGGACGATGCTGTGCCTCTACTTTCTATCTACACTTTTATTGTCCTATATATAATAAAAGTAAAGCAAGAGATTAAAAAAACTAAAGAAATGGAAAATGGAAAACAACTTGAATTTCCACTCTTTTTCTGCACCACACAATCTTCCTTTTCATCATCCAATTTTGTAAAACAAGTTATTTTAGTTTTTTATTTATCTTTTTTAGTCTTCAAAGCTAAAATGAAGATTAAAAGAGACAAAAATTTAAATGGAAGATCAGAGTTAGAGTTGCTACAATTTCAAAGCTCTCGCGGACTGAATCTTAATTTGATTAGTATTAATATTGTTGCTAGTGCATGAGGACGTGAATTCGAATGCACTCAAACACATTTATCCTCATATTTAAGGAGTTAAGGAGAGATTATGCATAGTTCTAAATGTTATATATATATTTTGAAAACTCTCTATCTATATTACTCATTTCCAAGTGTAAGTCCTTGTACATTTATTTAAATGTTCACTGGACTAGGGGTGAGTGTTCAATTGAGTCGAGTGAAAAAGTTTCGAGTTCACGAGTCCTATTTTATCATCCTAACTCGATTTGAAATTTTTTAAATCAAGTCAGGTGAAATGAAATTCAAGTTGAGTTGAATTGAGTAAAATTGTTCAACTTAAATTAAAAAAATTAAACATGTCAAATTAAAATCTTGTTACAGTATAACTAATTTCATGTTAGAACACATAAATTTGAAACCATATATATTTGACAACTTTTTCAAAACAAAATAGAAAGAAATATTTTACTATGATAATCTTGAATCGTTAATTCTTATTTAGGTCCCAAAATTATTATTTAGAATTTTTTTTAATTTTTTAACTTTCTCTATGTATTTTTAATTTTTTTAAATTTTTATAATTTTTTAAAAAAATATTTGAAATTTTTATAAATATTTTGAATGTTTGAAAATTACTTTAATTTTCTTTTGTAATTTTTTATTGAGAGAGACCAATTTGCTCATTTTCAAACTTGACAGGGGCCAAAAGAGTATTTACACCAATCTATTGTTCAAATTATTCGAGTTATTCGAATTGTAAAGTTCAACTCGATTTGAACTTAAAACTAGAATTACTTATTTGAATTGACTCGATTAACTTAAAATTTGATTTTTTTAATCGAATCAAATTTTATTCACCTATATTATAGACTAACGTGGATATTGCGGATTCTATCTATCTGCCACTAGTTGTTAATTAAGGGAACAAATCATGGTTCTGAAATTCCTGAGGAACTATCCAAAAGAGATATGGCATTATAAAATAATAAAAAGAAAGAACAGCAGCACTAAGTATTCTCATCAAATCATGCTACCCGTTCACTGATTTTCAACCATGTCGAATGAGATTTTAGCGATGTGGGATTAAGTTTGGTTTCAAATATGCCCACACATAGCCCCTAGATTCCATTCATTCGCCATCGCCAACCTGGTTATGTATAGCGTTTCACATGCCTTTTTTTATTGAACGGTAATGGAGGCTAAAGGAATATATATAGCTGCAAAACAAATGGAATAAGAATTGGTCCCTTCTTTCTCTCTTTTTTACTTTGTTTATATTTCTTTACTTTACTTTCTTTCGTTTTCTTTTTCGGGTTTATTCACCAAATGTCCGCAAACTATTACTAAGATTCTAAATTGGTCCTTGAATTTCAAAATAGTATAGTATCAGTATTGTATCAATCAGATCCTTCTATTAGCTAGCTATCCAACCCAGATCTAATGCTATATCAAATTGTAAACATGTGTGTACTTATTACATGGACAATTTGAATTTGACATATTAAAGAACACGATTAATAAAATTTTAGGACGATTACTTTTTGTTTTCATTTTTAACTCATCATAATTAAGTTGTCCATACAGTAGGTACTTATGCGTTTACGATTTGATCTATATTTTAAATATGAGTCATGTCAGATTTGAGGTGATATTTAATGCCTAAATTGACAACTAAATTGATAGAAGGACTTGATTGATACAATACTTGAAAATTCAATTAGAAAATTTTAAATTTTGAGAACAAATTTAAAATCTAGGTCATAATTTAAGGGTTTCTTATGAAATTAACCCTTTGTTTTTTCATATTCACTTCGGAACAATATTAAACAAAATATTAACCACAAATATAAGTTTGACATGAATTTAATTTTATAAATATAATAAATATGTGTTAATACCGAAAAATAATACCTAAGATACGACTTTGTAGTAAAGGTGAATAATATGGCAAGCAAGGAAGTCAGCTTTCATCAAATGTGCATGTGAATTTGACTTAATTCACTTCCCTTTTTCATGTAAGAAGCTATAAATACGTGTTCTTAGCAAGTTTTCTTCGCAAATCACACATTCCATTTCTGGGAACAAAATCAGATTATTACACAACAGGGGAGTTGTGCAATCTAAAGTTTGTCTGAAGATGGAACAGCAATTCAAGCAAACCAGGTATGTATGTATGCATCTCTCACTCTTTATTTTTGTTCTATAATTTGTATATCGGAGTACATAACAATTTTTTAATTTTTTCTATTTTATCGCAATATAATCTTATTTAAAGTATCCGTACCTTCATTCTTCCTTCTTATATGTAAGGAGTCCGTTTTCCGACCAACCTCGATTTGGTTCTTGGCAAAGAAGAATTAGTTATTAGATTCTCCCTTTTTTTTTAACAACTTTAAGATTCTTGTTAGATTAAAATTTAAGCAAAGAGCCCCCCCCAAAAAAAATCAGAATCTGAACTGAAAATATATATTCTGGAACGAACTGTTCTTAATGTACCTAAAGTACTGCAAATAAGGTCCCAAAAATGACAATAAAACATCACAAAATGTTGAACCTAAAGTAGTGTTTTTAATGTGGAACAAACATATAAGTGTCGTACATATATTCATATTCCACGTTCATTGTGACTTTTTTTTTTGGTTGTTTTCTTAGGAAACAGAACTGGTTCCAGAAGCAGTTTTCGAGTCGAAACGGTGAAGATAATCGCCCGAAACCAGGCGCACATGAAGCCGCCATTGCGGCGGCTGCATTTGCTATTCAATCAGTCGAAGAGGCTAAAGCAGCGAAGCTCAAGAGAGGGAGCTTCAAGAAAGAAAATAGCAGGAATGGTGTGCTTCATTCTAATAGAATAACCACTCAATTCTCCCTCAAGAAAACTAAAAGTGCAGGTAATTTTTCCAACAATTTTGCATAAACTTTTATAAACATGTCTAATTTTTGAAGAAACTAATGAAAACTAATGTAAAAAAACAGTGGAAAATTCCAAGGATAAGCCAATGAAACATAAATGTAAGGAAGTAGAAAGAGTACATTCATATTCCAAACCAAGCTCTCAATCTGCTACAATTCCAATAGCACCAGGAGATGAATGGTAAGTATTAGTTCGCTTGATTCATTTAATTAGTCTCGAACTGAGTTTGAGTCCTAATAGCTCAAGCCATCAAGTGAGCGAGTGCAAGTAAGTTTTTAACATTCTGATACTAAATTACGATTTTTATGCCAAATAAAGATATGTTCTTAAATGCTTTAACAAGCCTAAAATCCTTTAAACTAGCTAGAATTTTCGACCCTTTTCATCTAACTTTAATCATCTCAGGTATGACAAGCTGAAATCAGTTGTTTGCGGAGGCGACAAGTTGCCCAAAACCTACGGTTAAAACTTATTGTATGTGCTCGACATAAATATATTCAATTTTTCGTAACTTCTTTTCCTGTATTTTTTGGGTTTTTAGAGATTTATATCTTCCTACAATATTCAACATAAAATGTCAAATTAGATCTGTTTAAGGGTTCATATTTTTATTTTATTTAGACTTAGATAAATATGAAGTATATTAATATCATACATAAATCTAATTTGACCCATTAATACTTTAAAAATTTTGAAGAGTCGAAGTAATAGATACTAATACCATTCTTGATTGTTGAGAGTGCAGAAAACACTGGAGCTGAGAAGGGCAAGTAATGTATAAGATTTACAAAGAAAACAAGACAGTAATTTAGATTCATCACTGCGTGTGCAAATATATCAAGAGATTGTTAGAAAATATGAACATCACATATATAATATAATTAATTATATGTTATTTTTATTTACTATCATAATAGGTTAGTCCAAATTAAAAGTGATCTAACAGAAATGAGATAATGAAATAAGCTTTTAAATTAATATATATATGTAGAATCAACATGTTTGTAGCTACAACATGCAATAATTATTGATGTATTTTGGAAATAAAAACAGTGGTATTTAGTATGATACAATGAAGAACTATTTTTTTAAAATAGTACATTATCTATTCTCAAAATACTTTAAATAAGTGCACCTCCCTTGTTTTTTCATTGGCTTTCGCATTAGGAGGATTGGAAGTCCCCTTTTCAGTGGATTAATCTTGACGTTGTTTTTAAAATTGTTTTTTTGAGGTTGTTTTTACTTGAGCCATTGGAGTTACCTAATAATTTTCTTGTGGTACAAGTTAGGATTTTAGTCAAGAAGCAAGAATTTGAAAGCTTTGAGACTAGAAGAGCTTTTGGGAATTTGATGTTTAAAGAATTTGATTATACGAGATATAATGTGGTATTTATAGCAAATAAAGTTTGACAATTCTCAAAATAAAAAATTCCCTCCAAGATAATGAGAGAGAAAAATCTCCAAAAACAATTCCATTAGCCTACAAAAATTTAACCAAATCAATTAGCTACACAATTATCCTAAATACATCACAATGACATCAAGTCCAATCATGTGGATGTCTTTCATGTACTATCAACTCTTCAAGCTCGACAAACCCTAACTAAGCTTTTCAAACTCTCAAACATGCTTGAATACAAGGTTTTGGTAAACAAATCAACTAGTTGGCTTTGAGTGGGCACATACTTCAATTCAACAAGCTTATTCTCAACTAATTCTCAAATGAAATGGTGTCTGATATCCATGTATTTGGTTTTTGCATGTGGGACTAGATTATTTGAAATATTTATGACACTAGTTTTGTCACAATAGGTCGTGAAAACTTGTATAACAATCCCAAACTCCTTCATCATATGTCTCATTCAAAGTAGCTAAGCACAATAGCTACGAACAACGATGTACTCTGCTTCTAGTGTAGAAAGTGAGATTGATCCTTGCTTTTTGTTGTACCATGAAACTAAATTTGATCCCAAGTAAAAACACCCTCCAGATGTATTTTTACAATCATCCATATTCCCAGTTCAATTAGCATTACTATACCCTATTGAACTTAGCACACTATCTTTAGAGAACCAAATTCCAAGCTCAGGTGTTCCATAGACATACCTTATAATCCATTTGACTGCCTTGACATGAGATTCTCTTGGATTGGTCTAGTATTTGGAAATTATACCCATGCTAAAACACAAATCGAGATGACTAGCATTGAGATAAATTAGACTTCCAATCATGCTTTTGAATGTGGTTGCGAAAGTGGGCACTTCATCAACATTTGTGCATAATTTTTCATTAACAACCATATGTGTCCTAGCAGGCTTAGAACTCTCAAGTCCAAACTTCTTCACCATATTCCTCGCATATTTCTCATGAGATAGGAATGTCCCATCCTCCAATTGCTTGATTTGGGATTCAAGGAAATATGACAACTTCCTTACCATGCTCATCTCAAATTTGCTTTACATCATTTTAATAAATTAGTCCTTTGTAATTGTTGATGTAGCACCAAATATTATGTCATTAACATAAATTTGGGTCATGGTTGTAGTGCCTTTGTGCCTTCGAATGAATAGAGTCTTGCCAACTGACCCCCTTTAAAATCTTTGGACAATTAGAAATTGAGATAGCCTTTCATATCAAGCTTGAGGTGCTTGTTTTAGACCATACAATGTCTTGCTCAGTTTGTAGACATGCTCTGGGTTTGTTGAAGCCTCGAACACTTTAGGTTATGCTGCATAAACTTCCTCTAAAAATCCATTTAGAAAGGCACTCTTAACATCCATTTGCTATTGTTTGATGTTAAGATGTGTTGCCACAACAAGCAACAATCTAATTGCTTCAAGTCTAGCCATAAGAGAAAAAGTTTCTTCAAATTCAATACCTTCAACTTGAGTATACCATTGGGCTACGAGTTTGCCTTTGTTGCAGATTATGTTATCATGATTATTGGTATTTTAGTAAAAAATATGAAATAGAGAAAATGTGAAAGAAAAAAATATATTGGAAGAACACTATAATTTGTTGTATTGTTCAAATTATATAGCTAAAAAAATAACAAAATATATCCTGCTAATATCTAGCCACTTAACTTACACCTAAAGTCATACCACAAAATTAAAAATCCCTAAAAACTTGGTATACAGACTTATTATTTAGCAAGTCTAAGGCACATTCTTAACACTCCTCCTTACCTTAGTAGTTGCAAAAGCCTGATTTATTTCTTGAAAATTTAATCTAACTTTTGGAAGAGAATTGGTTAAGATATCTACAATTTGATCTTCAGTCTTGCAAAAAACCGACTTGATTTTACCAATCTTCTATTCTTTTTTCAAATGATAATCATCAATCTTGCTGTGCCAAGTCCCAAGAGCTTGTTTAAGACTGTATAAGGCATTGTTTAACATGTAGACTTTCTCTGTTTAACATGTAGACTTTCTCTTCCTGTCTCTCGACTTGGAATCCCTCGGACTGCTCTTCTCTCATTGCTTCAATCCACTTGTCATCTTTCTCAGCTTCTTTAAACTCAATAGACTCAAATATAGCAACATTACACCTTTCATAAATTTTAGATAAATATCTTGTGTCACAAATTGAAACATCATCTATGTTGTCATCAAAGTACTGAGGAGTCTCTAGCAATTGCTTCATTGTTGGCTTCTCCTCCATTAGATTTAGAGCAAAGATTTTTGCTTTCATTTTTACTTTGAATACATCTCTGCCTTTTGAGTCTTTGATCAAGCACCATTTGTCTTCAAATATGACCTTGAAACCTTTTTGAATCAATTGCCCAATACTAAGAAGATTTTGGTCAATGTTAGGCACATATAGAACATCAGTTATGAGTTTCAAACTTGTTAAACTTTCAATAGCCACTTTTCCTTTTCCCTTAACTGGAATAAACTCACCATTTCCAACTTTTATTTGGAAATGATAGTTTTATCAAGTTCTTTGAAAATTGTTGGGTCATTGGTCATGTGATTTGTGCAGCTGCTATCGATCAACCAGGAATCATTGGAGGAACATGTCGCCATAAAAAGGAACTCATCTTCTTGTTGCTCAATAAATGTTTTTGTCTCTTCATGTTATTGAGACTTACAGACCCATTCTATGTGCCCAATACTGCCACATTTTCTGCATTTGATATCAAGCAACCACCAACGCTTCTTTGGGACATGATGGATATGTCTCATTGTTGTTATTATTGCTGGTCTTATCTTTAGTTTTCTTGTTTTTACTTCTTAAATTTTCAAACTTTGCCCGAAAAGCACCTTCTACTAATGCTTCTTGTCTCATCTTTCTCCTTTATTCTAGAGCCTGCAATGCATTCACTAATTCTACCAAGGACATACTTGACAAATCCTTAAATTCTTCTAATGAAGAAATTTTAGACTCATATTTTTTAGGCAAAGTGACAAGAATTTTTTTCACTATTCGATCATCAGAAAAATCCTTACCAACAATATTACCTTGTTTACTATGCCCTCTGTCGAAACCATTTTTTTGATAAAAGAGGCCATCGACTTTAATTTCAAAAACGAAAACGAACATGGGAGCCGCCACCAATCCTTTTTTGATGAGGTGTGATCAGGTCACCTCGTAACAATTGTTTTTGAATAAATGACTTGATTTATTAAAACAACGATTTTGGTCCACGAAATTCAAAAAGATGGGTTCGGGAGTCGGTTACGTACGAGGAAGGATTAGCACCCTCGTAACGCCCAAAAATTGGTACCTAGTTGATTAATTAATGTCTTAGTGTCAAAAATTAAAAACTTTGAAGAGATTTAAAATACGATCCTTTGTTAAAATATTAAAAAGTTTGAGAAATGAGCATATTTCACGTTAATCGAGAAAGAGAATTACGTCCCGTAAGTTAGAACACAATGTCTTAAACCCCGATACGAGAATGAATACCGAAAAATTTACTTATTTGGAAACTATTCGATTATCTCGGTTTTAGAAAAGGAATCATGTCCCGTAAGTTAGAACACGATCTTTTATTAATTCCTGAGATTGTTAAAAAAACTTATATTTAAAAAAAGATTCGTGTATTCAGATTTATCAAAAAAATCGAAACTCCGTAAGTTAGGGAACGACTTTTCGAATCTCAAAATACGACATATCATTTATTTAAAAAATTTATGTATTGAATAAATGTAACACGAATTGGTAGAAATAAAGTACGGTGTTAATATGCATAACAAAATAATAATAAATGCGATAATATAAATAAAAATAATACAAGCGAAAACAAAAATAAGATAAATAATAATAAAATAGGACAAACCAATAATAAGTAAATAAACAAATAAAAACTAACACATTTTAAAAAAAATAATGGACAAATAAATAAATAAATAAATATTAAGTAAAACGGTTTAATAAAAAAATAAATAAATGAAAATATAGAAATGAAATGAAAATATTAAATATATATATATATAAATACGATAAAAAAATGAAGACAATTTTAAATACTAAAGCACCAAGAAATAATAACTATGTATTTAAATGGATAAATAAATATAGTAAAAATATATAAAATAAAACAATATATATATAAGGAAAATGATAATAGAAAAAATAATATTACATTAATTAATTTAATAATAAAATAGCAAAAATAACAAAACGAACTAAATTGAACTTTAAAACAAAATTTTGGGGCAAATTAGAAATAAATAAAAGGAACATGACCAAATTGAATGCTCGAATAACAAGGAGGGACCAAATGGGTAATAAACCCCACCCTCCAAAACGCACAGTTTCAAGGTGGACCAAATTGAAAACCGAAATAAATTATAAGGCAAAATTAAAAAATGAAAGAAACTTGGTTGTATATAATGAAAAACGTAGAAGGGCTAAATGCGCAAATAGCCCATTAGTAAAAAACATGCGGATCCTCCTAGGTGGGTCGACGCGTGGGTCGCCTCAAAACGACGCCGTTTTGGCGCCTGAGAGGCCTGCCCAAAACGATGTCGTTTTGGGGCCTATAAAATCCAAACTTTTAACAAAAATTTCATTTTTTCCTCTTCTAAAAAAATACCCAAAATGCTCTCTCCCCTAGCTTCTAGGCCGGCCAAGGGTTTGGCCATCAGCCACCTAACCGACCGCCGATCGTTGGCGACGACGCCGCCTTCTGCGGTGGCCGGAAGGCCAAAAATTTCTCTTTTTCGGGAGATAAAAAAAGTAAGCTTTCTTTGTGTTTTTTTATGTGTATATAAAAAAGAAAAAAAACAACAGATTCGTAAAAAAAATAAAAAATAAAAAAGAACCTTTGAATTTCTGTTTTCTTCTCTGTTTTTTTTTGCTATATTTTTTTTGCTTGATTCTTTTTTTTGTATTTCAAGAAAAAATCCGAGGAGCCCCTTACAATCGGTTTTAGATGGCTTTTATAGCTATTTACAGCTCCATTTTTAATCGATTTGTCACTTATGTTGCAAGCAACTTGAGGGCGGTGGAGCAGTGGCGGTGGCAGGGCTGTCAGGGACTAGGTGCGGCGGCAGACTTGTAGTGGCAGGTAGCTAAGTGCGGCACATTAGGGTTTAGGGGGGCTAGGGTTTGTTTTTAGTTTTATGCTGTTGGGTTTGTTTAGTTTTGGGCTGTTTGGGTTTGGGTGTAATACCCTCTACACGTATTCGTCGCCGAAATAGGGTATGAGACATTATCAAATTTTACCAAATAAATTTTTCGTATTACGAGTTAAATACTATTCACTTATTGAAACATGTCATGACGTCCCTTAGATGGGCCTTCGAAGCCCAAAACATACATCAGGACCAAACCGAGATTAAATCGAAACCATAAGAAATTTTTTGCAAAATCCCAAAGTTTTTTTTGAACTCAATATAACCCCTTTATAAATATCTAATATTCCCAGCAATTTTAAACCGAGACCAATCCAACACAACCAATCCATTTCAACATATTTTCAAGATAGATTTAACGTATTCATAAGGTAACCTCATCACATACAAAAACCAAAATTTGTTAGCCATACCAATGGCTAACCATAAATTCATTTCAAATTAACATTTATTTTATTAGCTTATACATGCCATTGATTTACAAAATAAAGTTTCTTTATATACCGAGATCTTGAGGTTGATAGTGTGATACGTCTCTAACCGAATCCGACCTCTGAGCTCTTAACACTACAAAACAGTGGAAAAAGAAACAGGGTAAGCACTTTGTGCTTAGTAAGCTCATGTAACAAGAATTATACTTACCTAATATTTTCAATACAATGCAATAAACATTCATACACCCATTGAATACATTATTCCCCTATCATGCACAAACTCAACATTCAAATTAGTCCAATAATTCCATGTATCAATAATATATATATCACGATTGATGAGCTCATCAATACCATGATTTTCATTCCCTTGTTATTTTTCCATATTTATCCCGTTGAAATTCTCGAAATTTCGATAGATTTTCAGGGGTACACTTTAGTGTACAAATCCGGATCCGTCAATTCATATTCATGTGCGCACATTTCCATTTCAGAGAGCACACTCCCGCGAACCTCATCCTTACAGCGGGATTACCTGTCCAGGCTAAATCCCCTGTAATATAAACTCATAGAGTATTGTCGGGATTACCAGTCCAGGCTAAATCCCCTGCAATGACAATTACTCTAATGAGCTTGGATCTGAATTACCAGTCCAGGCTAAATTCAGACCCTAATTTGGATTACCTATTCGAGCTAAATCCATTTTCCACATATTCTTCGGGAGGGCAATATCAGAATAGGATCACCCGTCCGGGCTAGATCCTTTTTACTGTCAATTCCTTTTCAGAGATCCATCGAATTTTCCTTTCATTCAACCGGGATTTATTTTCTCTTTTCATCAAGAATATCAGTACTTCATCAATTATCATACAATAAACATCCAAATCATATTCACATCAAGAAAAATATATTTCAAGCATTTAAGAATATAATTCAAGTTACATGAACTTACCTCGATACTTGTTCGTAAACAAAAATCTATTGATCCCGAACTTTTTCTTTTCTTCGATCTAGCTTCGTATTTGAATTTTCTGGATCTAAATAAATAAATTTAATCATTGATCTAATACATTTCATGTTCATATGTAACATTCTCTATAATTCCATTATTATTTATAGTGCATTCAAAGCTGTCTCACTAAGTCATAGTCACTAAATTATTTATATCTTGAGCTACGGAACTCCAAATTAAGATCCACTAATTTTCCCAAAAACTAGACTCACATATATTCTTACCATAAAATTTTCAAAATTTTTTGTTTAGCCAATAAGTACAGTTTATTCTTTAAAGTTTCCCCCATTTCACTATTCGATAGTTCCGACCCCTTTTTACTAAAAATTAATTATCTCCTTTTACAGAATTCAGATGATGTTCTCATTTGTTTCTTTTGAAAATAGACTCATTAAGTATTTTAAACATATAAATTTAAGCCCCTAATTATTTTTCTCCAATTTTTTTATGATTTTCCAAAGTCAGAACAGGGGAACCCGAATTCATTCTGACCTTATCTCACAAAATCTATTATATCTCATGATTTACAATTCCATTTCTTACACCGTTTCCTTTATAAGAAACTAGACTCAATAATATTTAATTTCATATTTTATTCATCCTCTAATTCGATCTATAAAATTTTTGGTGATTTTTCAAATTTAGACTATTGCTGCTGTCCAAAACTGATTTTGTGCATATGTTAATTACCATTTTTTCCCTAAGCTTTCAGTAAATGATAATTTCATCCCTGCTCAATTAACCTCTCAATTGAGCTTATTTTTATAAATTAACACTTTATTATATCACTTTAAACTACTTTAAAACCTTTCGAAATCAGAATTTTAGCACTATACTTTAATTCCAAACCTTTTCACAATTAGGTCCTACAAATCAATTTCTTTTGAAATTACCTAATAAAATCATCTCATAAACAAATTAAAGCTTCAATTTCATGCTATTTCATCATAAAATTCCAGCACATATTCATAGAAACTTTCAATTTCATTCATAAAATCAAAAACTAATGAATTTAGTAATAGAACCTAGTTGTAAAAGTCTTAGAAACACAAAAATTACAAGGAAAATGTAAGGATTAACTCACTTGGTGCAAAAATTATGAAAAACCAGCTTGAATAAACCCTTAGGACGTTTTTGGCTGATGAGAATGCAGAAAAATAAAGAGAATTCTAAATATTCCAATTTGGTCCCATTTTTATGTTAGTAAAATTTGTTATTTTCCTATTTTACCCTTATTTCACAAATTCTCCTGATTTTTCTTAGCTTATGCCGCCCAAAATATCTCCTTTTGGGCTTATTTGCAATTTATGTCCCTCCTCATTTAACAATTGAGCTATTTAATCGTTCTAGTAACTTTTACACCTTTTTCAATTTAGTCCTTTTCACTTAATTGACTACCCAAACATTAAAATTTTCTAACGAAATTTTAATACCATATTACTAACACTTCATAAATATTTATAAAAATATTTTTGACTCAGTTTTATGAGATAGAGGTCTCGATACCTTGGTTTTACCCAATTTCTTCAATAATTTCATTTTCTAACTAACCACTAAATCGGTAAAATTCTTCTATCTATATTTTTATACGATTTTCCTATCATATCAATATTCATGCAAAAATATTAAAATAAATTTATTTTTAAATCAGATTTATGGTTATGAAACCACTGTTCTGATAACCTTGAATTTAGGCCATTACATTGGGCCTGCTGTTTTGTTTTGTAATTTGGACTGTTATTGGGCCCGGGCAAATTGGGCTGATTACACCCTCCAACTTGTCAGAATAGTTTTTAATGATTTATGTTTCTTTCATTTTCAACATTTCAAACTCTCTAATCAAATTGAGCACCTGTATATTTTTTGTTCTTTCATTACCCTGGTATTCTTTCTTGAGGTAGTCCCAAATTTCTTTCGCTGACCCCAAATTCATGATTCTTGTAAATATTTTGTTTAAAACAGTAGAGAAAAGACATGCTTTAGTCTTGGACTTCCTTGAATTTTTCTTTTTGTGAGTCTTTAGTTGATTCATTGTTGGATTTGCTGGTAATGACGAAACATCGTAGTCTTCTTCTATGTCTTCCCAAAGATCCATCGCATTAAGATAGATTGTCATTCTAACAGCCCAAACTTGATAGTTATCACCATCAAAAATTGGTAGAACAATATGAGAAAACGTTGTGTCAGCTTCCATGTCTAAAGCTTATGTATTTCTCTCAACTCACAGATCCTTTAAAATATATAAGAGCTCTGATACCAATTGTTGGTATTTTAGTAAAAAATATGGAACACGAAAATGAAAGAAAAAATATATTGAAAGCACACTATAATCTGTTGTATTGTTCAGATTATATAACTAAAAAATAACAGAAAATATATCTTGTTGATATCCAGTCACTTAACTTACTCATAAAATCATGCCACAGGATTAAAAATCCCTAAAGACTTGGTTTACAGACCTATTATTCAACAAGCCTAAGGCACATTCTCAACAATGCTCATATGTTTTATTTTAAAAATCTACTTTGTGTCAATTGTGTTACAATTAGAAGTCCTAGGCACCGGTTTCCAAATCTCATTTCTCTCTAATTGTTTTAACTCCTTCTACATGGCTTGAATCTAATTAACATCCCTCAAAGCATCCTCTACTTGTTTTGGCTCGATCTCGGAGGTGTAGCGAGCAAGTCTCACCATGGCTTGATAGTTTTGCCTTGGCCTAATCCTAAATAAAGTTCTACTCCTGTTTTGAATACTAAGCCATTAACTTATGAATTTCCCAACCACATAAATAATTAACTTATTGTAAATTGACAAACAATATAAGAGATATAGCGATGAAGCATGACTATCTTAAATAATCTCTAAAATAGTTGCTACAATTCATAAGAGAATTCAAAAGTTAAAAGTTATATGGCTAACAAAAGTAAAACTAAGAAAAGTAACTAAATAAAACTCAAAAGCTCTCAAAATAAAGGGAACACCCTTTCTTCTGTTATTTAAAGGCCTTTCTAGGATAAAATCTCGAACCAGTAGTTAAAAAACCAAAAAGTCCATTTAAAATCGAAATAAAATAAATTTAGCAAAACTGGGCCAAGGCCATGGCTTGAAGAATCTACACCACTACCTTTTTAGGCAGATTCAAACTTCTTCACTTTCTAACTTTTTACTCACTCCACTTATTACAAAATCATTTTCCTCCCTCGAACTAAATCCAATGCCTACAAAAAGACCTTGAAAAGAATTATTTATTTAAAAGCATTAAAAATAATATAAAAACACTAAAATAATCTAAAACTATAACTAGTTGTAAAATGAACCTATTAACTCAAAATCAACTAAAAACCTACTTAAGAATAATGCAAATGTGAGTCAATTAAGGTCTAAAATATGTAATAAATATTCGCACATCTACTCTCTATTTTTATCTTTTATCGTTACTTTTTTCACATCAACAAAATATAATAACCCCTAAATTCCTAAAAAAAAATTAATTCATAATTATTCCATCATTGAATGTTAAAAATTCAATTTAATCTCGAGATTAAGCTAAAAATTCAAATAAGTCCAAGCATTTTCAAAGACTTACAAACCAATCACCCTGAAATTCAGATCAAGGGAGTTGAACAAAATTGGGTGTCTATATTCTTTAGGCAAGAAAGTGAAATGGGATTTTATGATTGAAAAAGGTTGGCTTAAGGGTGTAAAAAGCCCTCAAACTTTTTCAAGAAAAGCAATTAAGTCTCTGTTTTTTTTTTGCACTCAATTGGGTTTTGAACTTTCAAAATGCATAAAAAATGCCCTTAAATTTAAAAAAAAAACAATTAACCCCCTACATTTTTTTTTTGCATTTAATTGGGTACTTAAACTATCAAAATACATCAAAAAAGCCTTTTGATCGTTAACTTTAACAATTGACCTTTAAAGTTGATTGCTCCTAATTTTTTTCAGTTAAAGCCACCTTGTGTCACAACCACAACGTGACGTGTGGAAAAAATTATAAAAAATAAAAATTTATAAAATTTATAAAAAAAATATTAAATTTTAATAAATAATTAAAAATTAAAAAATATAAAAATCGTAAAAATATAAAAATTTTAAAATTTTATAAAATCATAAGAAAATTATAAAAATTTTAAAGAAATATAAAATTCGTAAAAAAATTATAAAAATTATCATTCCAAAAGAAGCATTTTATAATTTTTCTATAACATTTATTGATTTTTATTTTTTATTATTTTTCGCCACATGTCACGCAGTGTTGCGACACATGATGGCTTTAGCTGGAAAAAAATTAGGGTTGTTAACTTTAATGGTCAACTGTTAAAGTTAATGGTTAAAGGGCTTTTTTATACATTTTATAATCTTTTATGATTTTTATAAATTTTTACAATTTTTATATTTTTTAACAATTTTTTTCTAATTTTGAATAAAATTTAATAACTTTTATATTTTTTATTGATTTCTATTTTTTATAATTTTTTGTCACATGTCACCTGTGGTTGTGACACGGGATGGCTTTAACCGAAAAAAATTAGGGACAATTAATTTTAACTGACAACTATTAAAGTTAACGGTCAAAGGACCTTTTTGATGCATTTTGATAGTTCAAGTAACCAATTGAGTGAAAAAAAAAGGGTGCTTAATTAGTTTTTTTTTTAAAATTTTGAGGGTCTTTTTTATGCATTTTGAAAGTTAAAGTAATCAATTGAGTGCAAAAAAAAAGAAAAAGAAAAGAGTAGGAGCTTATTGTCTTTTTTTTTTTTAAGTTTGAAAGCTTTTTACACCCTTAAGCCAAAAATGTTTAATAAAGTTTTTGTAACATCCCAAAACAATTAGGGGTTAGTTTAAAAAAATGAAACTTGATTAGGAGGTCTAATTTGAAAATGATGTGTTTTAATTTAGTTAGGACCTAAATGGAAAAAGGGTAAAAGTGAATTAAAATATTAATAGTGAGTCTTGACCATGAGTAGACCTATCTATGGGCCGTGCCGAGAAGGCCCGCCCGAAAAGTGGGAGAGTTTAGGTAAAAATATAGGCTCAAAAATGGGTTTTGGCAAAAAAAAAACAAAAGGTCTGTTTAGAAAACAGGTCAAGCCTCGGGTAAGACTTTTTTGGCCCGGCTCGAATATACAAAAAAACCTATTGATTTTTTTTCTCTATTTTCTTGTTATTTTTTCTCACTATTTTGCTACCATTTCACTACTATATTGATACTATTTTGTTGTTATTATTGAGATATTATATAAATTTTGTTTTATTGTTAATTTTGTTACTATTTTAGAGGCATTTGATTGTTAAGTTACACCTATCTTAGTGTTATTTAAGTGCATATATTTTTTTAAATTTATTTTCAATTTGTTAGGAAATATTTATTTTAATATTTTTAGTTTTTTTATGTATTATATTTTTTTAAAAATAATATAAAAATTAATACGGGCGGGTTGGGGCCCGAGTTTCAACATTTTTTATCTGGCTCGAACTTGGAAAAAATTTTAGGCCTATTTTTGGGCCGAGGCCGGGCCTAGCAAACAAGCCTAAATTTTTGGTTGAGTTCGGTCCGGCCCATGAACACCTCTAACCATGAGTATTAATTATGATTTATAAAAATAAAATAGAAGAGTATTAAAAACAATAGGTTAAATAAAATAATTGATTAAAAGTATAAGCTAATAAAGAATAGACAGGCTAAGTACGAAATAGATATATACAATTAAGTGGCTAAAAACAATATGAATTGAGTCTTACTATTAGTAGTTAAGAGTTTAATAAATTACTTAGAAAGTTAAAGTTTGAACCCACTTTTTGCATTTTTCCTCCTTATTGTTCAAGCAATTAAGAATGGAAACCAAGTTAGGATAAGAATTAATTATGGTAAAAAATGAATATGATATAGGTAGTAGCCTAATGGTTAAGCTTGCTCTTTTCTCCCTAACACACTTGGGTTTAAGTCATGCCAACTCCTTACCTTTTTTGTTAATTTCGGTAAAATGGTTTAATTACTAAAATAGCCCCTTAAAGTTTGTTTAATCTTAGCATTTAGTCCTTATCCTAATCATCATAGGATATTGATTATCTTTTTCAAATTTATCTAGAATTCATATCGTATCCTTCTTCAAAATTCAAATAAAATTTATCTTCCTTATTTCAAATCTTAATAAAATTTATCTTCCTTATTTCTATTTATTCCCCTTTTCTTCTTCGTCTTTTCCTTTGAAAATATTTTCTCTCCATTGTTGATAATTATTTTTGTTCTCAAATCAAAATCTGTTCCCAATTTCAACTCTACCGATTGATTTTTCGTCAATTACATCCCGAATTGTCATCAAAGTTTCAATAAGAATTCTTATTTCAATTCATTAAAACTCGCCAATTTTGGAATTTTTTTCGTTAAATATTTTAATCCCCTATTAATATTTAATGTTTTTGCCAAAAACCTCCACAAACATTGAAAATTCGTTCTTGATTCTTGTATTTTGTCAATTGAAAAGCCCTTATAGGTGATTAGATCGAGCTTGAACGAAGGGTAATCGCCCGAGACCCCGAAAAGTTAAATGTGTATTCTTTTACGAAAAATCGAGTCAAAATCTGAAACTACCTAGTCGCACACGGCCTACTACACGGCATGTGGCCTGCCAGTGTGGATCACACAGCCTCACACACAGCCATGTCCCCCTGTCTCTCCGCACATCTTCGTTTCGCACACAGTCCAGTCACACGACCAGGTGGCTCCTACACTTCACTCATCCGTCTTGCACATGTCTAGGGCTTCACACACGATTCAATCACATAGCCGTATGGCCCCTAAATCTAAAAAATTACAGTTTTTCCTTATCTTTTATTATTTTATGCAAATCATACCCTGAGTAGGTTTTTAATGACATCTAGAGAACTAGATTACGCAATTAGGTCCTAGACTAGGGTTAGAATGATTGAATATATAAATGAATGAATTTATGATTTTAATACTTTTGATTGATTGCTTGATCCATGGATGATTTTATGTTTATCAATGTTATAAATGTCGAATGAACGTCTTGTATGCCTAAGTGATTGAACTATTGATTGATGGATATAACCGTGAATATCGTTATTATGCAATGAAATAGAATGTTGAAAGTATTAATGATTGAATGAATGAATGCATTAAAGAAAGATTGCATTGCATATGCATGTGGTGGGAGGGGATGATATTGAAGGAGGAAGAACGACAACTCTTATTGACTGCATATATGAATGATTGATTGTGTATCCACAGAACTGCAGATTCCAACTACAATCTCACTGTGCTGCACTATCCCTTTAACGGCTATTATCTGCGAGCAATCGTAACTCCGCAGTTAAATGAATGTCCACTGTGTATTCATAGTCATAGCAGATTCCAACTGCGATGGTCTTACTGTATACCCACAGTTACAGCAGACCCTAAATGTGACGTTTTCGCACTGTGCTATCACGATCCCTCCAACAACTTTCTACTTAGAATGGCTATGTTTTTGTAGTTACCAATAAATTTTATCTGCAATTACCAAATTTCAACAAATGTAGTGGTAAAAGTCCACGAGCGGAGTAAAAAGGTAGAGGGGGTTCTGAGGAACTCCCTATTTAGAGAGCTAGTGGTTGGGGGTAGGATTAACGAATGTTAAATGAAACGTTAAAAAAATGTTGCATGATATACTATGCATACTCATTGAAAAGTACATGTTGAAACGACCGAATTGATAAATGTGCACATATCTAAAGGGAGTGACATTACGGCTCTATAGTTGAATTGTTCAATTAAATTCAACTGAATGTTAACGTTCTGTTTGTCTAAGTGACGAAAACTAAATTATCGTATTGATCGGATTATTATGTGAATTTGATTATTATGATTGATAGTACATTCAAATATTGATTTGGTTTTATTGTGAAAGGACTCACATTGAGCTTCCATAGCTCACTCCCCCTAATTTCCATCTTTTCAGATAACCTAATAGACTAGGACGCATACTCGACATCTGAAGGGTTTCGGCTTGTTCTTGCTAATGATCTGTTATTATTTATTTTTATTTTATTAAAAATCATGGTATGGAATAATTATTTTTAATTACTTCAATTATTATGCATGTTAGTAATAGTTATTTATATAGATTGAATGGTTTATACTTGATATTTCTTATTGCTAATGATTTTAGAATGTTGTTTATTTATTAAGTGTATTAAACAAGTTAATTTAATATAAAAAGATTATTGATTTTCCATTGCTATATTGATGTTAGTTTTAGAATGATCAGAATGAGGTAATTCCTTGTATAAAACAGATTTAAAATAGAAAAATTGTTTTGTTAAAAGACCAAGCTACCTTGGGGTGAATGTGATCTCTTTGATTCAGGTCTAGGTCAGGTTAAGGAGGTTATAGTTTTACTCCAAAATTAAGGATTTAAAGGAAATTAAAAAAAAAACTTAAGTAAATATTAATTTTTGATTTTTAAAACCAATAACACATAAGCTTTTTAATAAGAAAAGGTAAGGGTATTAAATATTTAGATATACATTATAAAAGTAGAGAGATTAATTTATGCCAAATTAAAGTAGAGATATTTAATCTTAAAATTTAGCAAAGTAAAAGAACCAAACTTACCTATCTATAATACAACATATACATATGAATTAATTAGAATAAAATTTTAGAATATCTTTTATTGTTATTTATATTACTAAATTGACATTTGAAAAATAATTTATTATAATTATTATGTGATAATAATAATAGTAATATTAATTAATATGATAGTATATTAATGTGAAATTAATTAATTTGGTCATATCTTTTAAAAATTTTAGTTAAAAAATAACTTAATATATTATTAATTAATAAAATTATAAATCCATAAAATTATTTAAAATAATACAAATAATTTTTTTTAATTAAATAAATAAATATTTTATATACAAATATGATCTTAATTTAAATATGATAATAATTAATAGGGTTAACATCACTTTTTTTATAATTAATAAAAAATAAATGTGTGAGATTAACCTTGTACATCTAAAAGGATAATACCAATATATGAGTAACCTAATCTATAATGCATAAATTTATTTATTTATTCTTAATTTATATGTCTAAACTCAAAAGAAAATAAATTTATTTTAAACTTAAATTTAATATTTAAATTTTTATAAAAACTAATTATGTATAATAAAAACGGTTCGGTTCAACATAAATCCCAACTTGAAAAATATCATGACTTATATCAATTCGAGAAATTATAATAAAGAAATAGATCAATTAAGAATTAGTATTTTGTATTATCTATGTTTCTCATATTTTTAAAATATATAAATTAATAATATAATATAATATAATAATTTTATTAAACATATTTTTATTAATAATGTAATGGTTATTATCTATTGGGGATTGACCCGTATACCCAACGAGAAAATAAAAGTAAAAGTAGAGAAAAACAAACACAAAAATATTTATGTGGAAAAATTCCTCCGAAGAAGAGGACAAAAAAACACGGGCGGGACGTGGCCAATCTTCTCATTGGGACGTCGTGGTCAGCTTGTAAATACGAGGCACACTCCATATTATCACATAATTAGACTTTGAATCCATATTAAATTACACCTATTATTTTAGATTAATTATCAGTTAATTAGTGTTACAGTTATATACCAATTAAAACTAATATTTAGCACTATAAATATATTAATGAGCAAGAGATTTTCATTTCAAATAACATCTAAAGAATTATTAAAAAAATATTTTAACATTATTTAATTGATTTTGTTTTCCATCAATAAAAAATGCATAATTTTCATTATTATTTGAGATGTTTAGTTATTATTATTTACTATTATTTTATTTTAATAATATTAACATAATTGTGAATATCAAAGGCAATAAATTATTAGAGTAATAATTTTTTGTAGATGAAATCTTATTTCATATTTAAATGAAAAAATATTTCATCTAAGTACTTAATATTTTACCATAAATTGTTTTCCATTTTTTTATTTCCATTACTTTTAAAATATTATTTTATTCTCTCAATAATTTTTATTTTTTTGATCATTTAATTAGCAAATATATATTTTAAAATTTATAAAAATATATTATTTAATAATTTTAAAAATAACACAAAATTATTTGCAATGCATATAAATACGTGACGTAAAAATTAACGTCACATCAGATCATCATGTGTTATTATTATGGGAGAAACTAAGAAGTTGCTTTATAGGATTAGAAATTTAACGATAAGTACTAATAATATTTTATAATATTTTAATGAACTAAATGACAGTTTTACCATTTTGGGACTAAGACGGTCTTCTTCTTCGCTCCAATTAACTACAATTTACAAGTTCGAAATTAATTAATTAATTAATATTTTTCAGAGCTATTTTAGTACTTAACCTTTCAATATTTTATGGGTAAATCATTTTATTATTAAGAAAATATTTTCAAAGAACAAACTTACACCATGTTTGGTTGCCAATACACCCCTAATCGGTGGGCCCCACTTAATCCCCTCTAATACTTTGTTTGGTTCAATGTATTGCTATTACGGGTCTAATACATTGCTGATCTAATCCCCAAAATCCACCTATTTCTAATCCCTTCCTTGAGCTCAATTTAGGTGTTGCTTCAGTTTTGGTCCCTGTTTTACCCTCCCGATTCACGCTTCTGTTTTACCCAAAATCCACGTCTTCTGTTTCTTCCTTCTACCTTTCTTCTCCACTCTCCTTGCTGTCTTCTCCTCTAACATCCAGTGTGTTCTGCTCCTCTAACATCCTCTGGCATACCATTCGTGGGTGTGTTCTTCTTTTCAAGATTTTTTTTCCCTTTTAGTGTGTTTTCATAATTCTTTATTTGGTCTGTGAATGAAAAGGATGAAAATTTCTGGGTTTTTGATGCTTGGTAATTTAGGAAGCCTTTATTATAAACTTTTTGAGATATTTTTTTCTATTTATTTGAAGTTAAATGATTTGGATATTGGAATATATATTGTTTTTTCATCTAACTTTCTCAAATCCCAAACAAAAGACCCCTGGAAAGAAAAAAGGGTTCTTTTTAGATTTTGAAATAAAGGCAGAAAAATGGTGAACTGGGAGCTAAACAGTTGCTGCAATAATGGCCAAGTTACCTTTTTGGTTACAATTGGTTCTTCACTGTTGCCATTCTTGTTGTAAGCTTCTTTCTTGAATTTTTTTTCTCTTGTTTATAACGAAGATCATCTTTTTCTCTGCTACGCTTTTGGTTGTTGTAAGAAAACAATATAAACACGTAAAAACAATAGGGTAATTTTGGTAAGAGCTCCCTGGTTATGTTTGTTTGAAGGATGATATATCTACGGTTTAGTTGACTAAGCCATGATTGTTACATTTAGTTTAAAATTTAATAAGTTTCTTGTTTTGGAGAAACTATCGAATTGATGGTAATTTGAATTATGAAATAGATTAACAGTTTAAATAGTTTCTTGGTTTGCACGTTGAAGGAAATTGGGTTCTTTTCTGGGAGCATTTATGATTTACTTTTGTAATAATTGTTGTAAATCTGTTCATAAGGAACTCATAAATGCTATGGCATTTATAACAATTTTCATAAGTTGTTCATAAGGATGAGGATGCCAAGGTTTTAGGAGTTTTCTAGAAGGCTTCACTGCAGTTGACTTTCTGTTAAAAGATACAACATTCTTTGGAATTTGAACTGGTTGCCTTTGTTTGCTTAAATGGATTGACCTAATGTTTCCCCCTGATTGTTGTAGCTATGGAGAACAGTGCTGTTGCTGCCTTTTAAGCTCATTACAGTATTCTTGCATGAAGCAAGTCATGCAATTGCCTGCGAACTTACCTGTGGTCATGTAAGAAAGCCCTTTCCTTTATCACATGTCATATGAAGGGTTTAAACATGTCTTTAATGTGACCATTAGATTTTGGTTGCATAAATTTTCTACTAACCCATCTTGCTGGTTTTAGTCTTTGGATTATGGTCTGCTCAATTATCAATGTTCCTTTTACTTAATGATGTAAGTAGAAGGGATCAAGGTTCATACAGATGAAGGTGGAGTGACACAGACAAGAGGCGGTATATATTTGGTGATCTTACCTGCTGGATGTAAGTTTTTTCATCTCTAAACTCATTCTTTTTTTTTCATGGTATGTGACATAAATGCTAGAACTATGTAAGAAACATATTTTTATTTTATGAAATTTATGGAAAGATCCATTTACTCTTATTCGGACAAGATACAGCTCTCCTGCATTTATTATTGTATGTAATCTGTATATGAGTGCATGATCAAGACATGTCTAATTTGAGTGCAAGTTTGTATGTAATCTGTATACTTATGCTACTACAATTGCTTTTACATTCAAATCTTGGCTCATCATTTTGGGGGATGGCTTTGATTCTTGCATCCACAAATCTCCTCACTGCAAGAATAGCTGTTGGTTTTTTTCTTCTTGCTCTCTTTGTCGTGCTCTTTTTATGATGATCTAATATCTCGAGGAGTCAACTCCAGTGATGCCGAGATGTTTGCAGAAATTTGTCCTTGCCCCTGCAATGGAGTTGGATGGGGGTTTATATGGTGAGAAACTGACACTTGAAGTATTAGCTTTCCTGTTTTCAATGATTATTTCTGTCTTGCTGCTCAAATTCTTTTTGTACACTATTTGCAGGGGAATGATATCATTCATATTTCTTGGTGCATCAGTGTATCTAGGACTTCTCATCTTAGCTTGACCTAAGGTACAGCCTCCTTCTGAAAGGATATTTTTTCCTTTATTTGCTAGAACAAGTGATTTAGATTGAAATTTAAAGCAATAGCATGAGGCAATGTTATATTGGAGCAGCTGTGAACATTGCTATAGTTGAGTGGAAGTGAAATATGCATGATATTGTTATTGTTCCATTAAGCTGCTTTGACATTTAAGGAACCTAGCTTTGCTCTATAATACAACTATAGGCTATCTAGCTGCAACGTGATTGATGATATCTTTGTTTTTTAAGTTGAAATCCGTGCTTTATTCAACATTGCTTCTTAAAAAGTGGTAGTTTGTTGTAATCTAGTATAAACATGAATCTATCTGTTTGGTATTTATTACATTGATTTGAAAGAAAAGGCTATAAATCATGGTTTTAAAAATCTCAAGCTATTTCTTTTTCTTCTATTGTCATGTCTTGAATTTGCCATTTTAGTTTCAATTTTAGGTTTTGGGATTGGTTGAAAGTCATCTTGGTACTGGCAAGTTATTATTGTACATCATTCAACACTGTGTTAAAATGGAGGATGCCATTTTTCTTTATTCAGAACATAGTTTATTTGTTTGTAATTTGATTCATCATTCATCCAGCAATGTATTGTAATGCAATTCTGTTTTTGGTATTAGATAGTAACAACTTGGCTTCATTCTTTGTAACCCTTTCTCATTTGGGCTCAGATTCCTTTTTTTTTTCAGACTGCACTAGACTAAACCAGATTGTAAAGTAATATTATTTCCAGTTTTAATTCATTTTCAGCCCATCATTCTGAATGCTAAGGTTGCAAATATGAGTTTTGAAGGGTTAGTTTTTTTTTGCAAATATATTTAACACCATAATATACCCAGTATCCTACTTGCAGATTTGAGGGCAAAACACCACTCTTTTTACATGGTAATTCCTAAGATATTTTACTCATTCATTTCACATTTAAATAAAGGAAAAATGGAACATACCAATTTCACATTCTTTTTACATGATTTTATTAAATTCATATAAGAATATTTAATATTAAGAATTGTATTAAATTATATATTTTTATTAAATTATAATTAATAATAATTATGTTAAATTATATTTTATAGTATTATATATTATGATTTTAGAAAATTCATATAAGAATATTTAATATTAAGAATTTTATTAAATTATATATTATTATTAAATTATATTTAATAATAATTATGTTAAATTATATTTTATAGTATTATATACTATGATTTTAGAAAATTCATATAAGAATATTTAATATTAAGAATTGTATTAAATTATATATTTTTATTAAATTATATTTAATAATAATTATGTTAAAATATGATTAAATTATTTATTATTTATATTAATAATCTTATTAAAATTTAATAACAATAACAATAATCATTTACCTAAACAAATTTATGCTAAGGGTATTCTAGTCATTTTAGTTTTTTCCATTATGCTATTACACCTCTATTCCATTCAACCAAACACAAGAATACTATTACGCCTTTATTCCATTACATTCAACCAAACAATTGATTTGCTATTACGCCTCTATTCCATTACTCCTCTATTCCATTATGCCTCTATTCCAATACAGCGAACCAAACGTGCTCTTACAGCTTGTTTGGTTCACCGTGTTGGGTATGCGATTACGCCTCTATTACGCGCGCCCCACCAATTCATGCGTTTGGTTCGCTGTAATGCCCTATTACGGGCTTATGCGGTTATAGACGTAAACGCGATATTCCCTGCTTCCTGGCTGATTTGCATTCCCTTCTAAAAACCACGATTACCCTATTACGGACGCATTCCCGAAAACCTTCTCTGTTTTACCCTCGCCAAAATTGACCTGCAGCCTCTCCCTCTCCCTCCCTTTCGAAATCGCCGAAATTGACCTCCCAACAGAAGCTGTTTCTGCAAAATTACCTCTACCCTCTACCCTCTCCCTCTCCGTCCCTCCCGAATCGCCTCTCCCGTTTCACTCCATCGTCTCAGATCTCCGGCCCAACTGTTTTGGTAAGTGGTTCTTCTCTTTTTTTCATCTCGGATTTTTATTTTCTTCCTCATGATTTTTTTTATCATTTTATTTATTTATTCCCACCGATTATTCCCACCAGCCGAATGTTTTTTATTTTTAGAACTGATTTGGTTTAGTAGATTTTGCCCAATGATGGAAAACTCATTGAATGGAGCAGTTCGACTGATTTTCGCTTTAGAGCATTTACTATCATCATCTGTTGTTCAATTCCTTTTCCTCTTCCTCTTCCTCCCCTTCTGCTTCTCTATCCTTTCTGGTTCCTGTCGATAACTCTCTCCTCTTTCCCTGTTCTCTTTCTCTATTCTTTCTATCTATAATTCTATTTATCTTCTTATTGACACAGATGATGGTTGAAACTGTGAATGACCAGATATAGCTATGAGATCTGAGGGCTTTGTTGAACATTTTGATTGTAGGATTATCATTCTGTTTTTTTTCTCTCATGTGATTTGCATCTTGATTATACTCATGCGTACCCTTAGCTGAATGCATTGTTATTAGCGGTTTTCTGCAATGGGATTGTATTTTTGGCTGTTAATTGGCCCTTAGTAACTCTAGTATAGTATGGAATTGTAATGCTATCGAATAGTTGTATGATCTCATTGGATATGTTGTATGGGTCTTTAGTTTCATTTATCTTATGAACTATGTCAATCTCACTGGCAATGTCATACTTGAAATTAGTATTTCGTTGCTAGATGAAGCTTCATTTCCTTCTTGATGCTTTTATTGCGTCTATTTCATCAATTATTGTATCCGTTTCTTCTTTAGTTGCTAATTTGAAACCATTAAACATTTTAATTGTCTGAAAAAATATTGTGAACCCTTTTTCTGGTTTAATCCCAACTGGTATTTGTAAGTATGTTACCTTCCTAGTGATTCACTATGGTTCTAGTCAATATTTCACTGCTTTTGATACCATCTGTGTGACATATGCTTAATGAATTTCAAAGGTTTTGGCATGTGCCCAATGGCGAGAAGAAGCTGATACATTGGATAGTTCTTTTGCTACTTAGTCTTGTTGTTGTTTACCTTTTTCACCGAGCTCTAAAATTATTGATTGGAATGAAAGTCATGAGCATCACTATTGTTGAATTATGTTACTAAAGTTATATTTCTTTCTTTGAAATATATCTTCCTTTATTGTTGTTATAGGACTTTTAGGGTATCTAAAGCTTGATTAGAGCCTTGGTGACCATTGTACCTTTTGCTTTCTCAGTATATACTCTTTTAGTAAATCATAGTTTTTTTCTTTCAATGATGTTATGTAGGGTTTTAGAAACCTGTGCCTTGGGTTTCATTAAGACTTATTGCTGCTTTTGCCCCATGATGGAAAACTCCTTTTTGATTGAATGGTTCTGGTTTTCTATTCTTCTCAGCCTTTTGCACCCACCTCCTTGTGGAGGTTCACAATATTTTCAAGGTTCACAATATGCTTACTGCGTCTACGATTCAGGTTTAGTTTTTTTAACCAAATCCTTGTGGCATTTGAATGGCAACCTGTTGTTTGTATTTTACGGAACCTATATATATAGACCTCATATTGTTGAATGAATTGCATGCTTCTGCCCTTGTTATTTGTTCTTTCTTTTCTTTTGCTCGTTCTTTTGCTTGTTCTTTTGCTTAAAATGCGGCTGTCTGTCACTAGGTTGATTGGTTGATTAACTGTTTGATTGACTGTGATTCCTTTGCTGTAACTTTACTTAAAATGCTTAGAAGTGTAAATTCTTTTGTATATTAGCACCCTTGTTAAATTTCTTACAAGTGAGGTTCCAGTAAATTGATGTTCTATGTGAACTTCTGTAGGTATTGGACTGTTAGCTACCGAATTGCTCCAGACATAAATCGTTGGCAAGCTGAAGCTGTAGTTGCATTTCAAGAGGTATTTTATAGTTGCAATAACAGTAAATTGGACTGTTTTTTATGGTTTACTCCATAGTAATATTTTTATAGTTATATTTTGCAAGTGTTGATGTAATAAGTCGATTTTTATTGGTATTGAATTATTTGAATTTGGGATCGAATTTCTTAAGTTGAGGTATTTTGTAAATTTTAACCGAGCAATTACGAGACGTGTACAACGCATTAATTAAATGTGTATATTCATATACAACTCATTAATTAAATGTGTATATTCATATACTACTCATTAATTAAAAATATTTCTAAATAATTAAAATTAAAAATATTGTTTTAATAATATTACATATATATTGACTTTTGAACCATTATAAATTAAACCTAATCCAATCATGAGTAAATAAAATAAAATAAAAATTGAATCATTACATATAATCAAGTAAACAAATTGATTAAAAAACATATGGATAATATATTAAAATTGGATCATTACATATAATCAAGTAAACAAATTGATTAAAAAACATATGGATAATATATTAAAATTGAATCATTAGATATAATCAAGTAAACAACTTGATTAAAAAACATATGGATAATATATTAATTGGATCATTAGATATAATCAAGTAAACAACTTGATTAAAAAACATATGGATAATATATTAATTGGATCATTAGATATAATCAAGTAAACAACTTGATTAAAAAACATATGGATAATATATTAATTGGATCATTAGATATAATCAACTTGATTCTAAACTACGATTAATGTTAAATTTGTAACATTGTTGTACATAATTTAGTTAAGATTCTAAACTAGTATTGTTCATTCTAAACTACGGTTAGTGTTTTTTTGTTTTTTGTATTGTACTAAACTTGTTGAATTATAATTTGATTTCTTTTCATTCTTCATGTGTTATAATTTTATTCTTTATGAGTTTTTTTTATTCATGATATTGAACTCAATTTTAATTTTATAAAGTGTTTACCTTTTGATTCATGATATTAAACTTAATTTTAATTTGTTTTTTTTCTTAAGATAATTATGTCAGGTGTTTCGGAATCAAATGTTCCTTCCCAATTTTCTCGAGGAACCAAAAGAAAATGGGTTCCAGAAGAAGATGCAGCATTGGTTTCCTGCATGGTGGACTTGCACAATATTGGAACATTTAACGCTGATACGGGGTTCAAAGCCGGTTACTTAAACGAGTTGGAAAAAATGTTAGAAAATGTTTTACCTAATGCAATGTTGAAGGCTAGACCTAATATCGAGTCAAGGATTAGGTTACTAAAAAGGGATTGGTCAATCGTGTATGACATGCTTAATGGCCAAAACAACAGCGGTTTTGGTTGGGACGACCATAGGCAGATCGTTGTTGCTGAAGATGCGGTTTGGGACTCTTATTTAAAGGTAAGAATGAGTTCAAGTCTTGATTATCTTATTTTTACCAAACTTATAACTAATATGATTTCCTCATTTTTGTAGAGTCATAGAGAAGCCGGTTAGTTCAGACATCGTAGTTTCCCTTACTACAACCAACTTACTGCCATATACGCAAAAGATCGAGCGACTGGGAAAGACGCTCAAACAGCGCAGACGTTCTTGAAGAAATAAATGCTGAGGATGTACCTGCTGCAGATATTAATGAAGAAAGAAACGAATACTATGACTGTGATGCTAATGTCTCTTTGGATGACATGGATGTTTCTGCTACGGAGCCGCAACCAGACAGAAACCAAGGGGGTTCATCATCTTCAAAGAGGAAAAAAAAGAATTCTGATGCAAGTGGTCATTTTTCTTCTTCAGTTAATGATGCAACCACTTTATTGGTTGAAAACATGCGGGCAATTGGCGAACAAATCAGTAGGAGTATTGCCTCCGATGTGGTAGTTCACCAGGGCATCCAAGAAAAAGCGGCAAATTTATATCCAACCTTATGTGAAATAGAAGGTTTAACTATGGATGAACGGTTTCAAGCATTGAGTAAAATTCCAGATCATCCAACTCAAATGGTAGTTTTCTTTAGTTTACCTTCTGATGTACGGTTGGAATGGGTCAGAAGATTTCTTGCTGACCATTAAAATTTATGGTTTTGTTGATGACATTTTCGTAATTTTTTCTGTTTGTAATATTTGGGATGGTATGTCATATACAATGTTCTAACTTTTTGATGTGGCAAAACTGTATAACATATGGATTGTGACATAGAATTTTATGAATCTCATTTAACCTTTTGTTAATATTCATTGTTATTATGTTTACGCAAAATACAATTCTAAAGTTATTTATTACTGCTAATATTTTTTATTGTAGAATAATTAAATTATTTGTTCCACAAATGATATTTTAGCACATTAAATATGTATTGCAGTTTAATAATAATAAAGTAGATTATAAATTATATTTAATAATAATTATTTAAATTATATTTTATAGTATTATATATTATGATTTTAGTAAATTCATATAAGAATAAGAATTTTATTAAATTATATATTATTATTAAATTATATTTAATAATAATTATTTTAAATTATATTGTAGTATTATATATTATGATTTTATTAGTAAATTCATATAAGAATATTTATTAACAATTTTATTAAATTATATATTTTATTAAATTATATTTTATAACAATTATGTTAAAATATGATTAAACTATTTATTATTTATATTAATAATCTTATTAAAATTTAATAACAATAACAATAATCATCTACCTTAAAAAAATTCTGCTAATGGTATTCTAGTCATTTTAACTTTTTTCCTTATGCTATTACACCTCTATTCCATTCAACCAAACACAAGAATACCATTACGCCTCTATTCCATTGCATTCAACCAAATAAAATAATTACCTATTACGCCTCTATTCTATTACAGCGAACCAAACGTGCTGTTAATGTTTGGTTTTATCTTGTTACTGAAAGCCATGCATTTTATTGCTTAGTTTCTAATATGTGCAGATGGGAAATAATGACATTAAGTATCATGATTGATAAGTGCACCAAATGATTGATGAATTGACCCAACGAAAAGACATTAGCCTCACATTTGCTGCTCTCTTAAATGCCTTTGGCTGTTATAAGGTTCAAATCATTGTAAATGTGAAAACGACAGGTTGTTAGATTTTCGATTGCATTATTGATCCTTGACGGTGATACCGATACTGTGGAAGAAATATTATTGTACTTATTTTTTTATGTTAATAATTAATATAAGATTTTTCTACTACCAAACAAAAATGAATTTAGGAAAGAGAAGTTGAGGCTGATGAGATTAACATGTGTTAATATGTTGGAATTTAAATTAATTTCACTTTGTCATAGGTGTAAATTTATGAACAGGTAATCACTCAATTCATTTATCTATCAATTCTTAAAAAAAAATGAAGGATTTCGATTGGTCAAGGAAAGTCAACACCCAAAAACTTGTTCAACGCTCCCCTCAAGGTAAGCAATGTGCAACAACGTCTAGCTAGAACAAATGGCGATCAAATGTTGTTTTCTCCAGGGGCTTGGTGAACGCATTTGCCAATTGATCCGCAACAAGAACATATATATCGTTAATTGCGAACAAAGGGAAAGTCCACAGCAATATGTTTCATGCGACTGTGAATGATTTTCACATAAGTAACTCCAACATTATCACAATAGATTGTTGGAGATTTCTTTAACGAATGTGAAGTTCTAGCAACAAGTTTATAACCCAAGTGGTTTCTGTCACAACATTTGCAACCGAACAATACTTTTCTTCGGTTGAAGAGTGAGCAACAATATGTTGCTTTTTAGTTGATCAAGCAATTGGGTTAAGGCCAAAGAATATAATGTAGTCGAAAGTTGAACTATGGTCGTCAATATCTTATACAGACTGAAGTCATTGCTACGGATGATACGAATGGCTTAATGAGAGGTATCATGAAGGTATTTGCGTGCCCTTTTAGCTGCCTTCCAATGTAACTCAAAGGGTGCATGCATGTACTTTGAAAGCTTGTTGACAGATGAATTACATGATGAATACAGGTTGCATTGGTTGGTGTTGCACCATCAGTAATGCAAAAACTCTAGGTGTTGCTCATGGTATTCTTGGCCAAATTGCAATTTTTCATGTTTTCTTCAGCTAGCAGATAATTGATATGGTTAGTTTTGATATTCCAGACTTTTGATATAACAACATTTAAGATAAATTATATATATTATATTTCCTAAGTCATTTGGTGATATGAAAATTTTATCAAACATTTTCAAAGTATTTTCAAATATTTACAATAATACTTAAAAACATGTTTTAAATGTGTTTTAATTTATCTAAATGTTTTTGGGATAATACCAAAGTTTTCTAAGGTGTTTTAAAATATTTTTAAGGGGCTTTGGCATGTATGTCTCGAGACATACGACTATGTCTTGAGATCTGAAAACTTCGAAGCAAAATTCCGCTTCAAGAGCTACATGTCTAGAGACATTAGCTATTATGTCTCGAGAAATAAGCCAGTTTGTCTCGAGGCATAGCCTGCCAATAGCTATTTTTCAACCATGTCTCGAGACATCTTAACTAGGTCTCAGGATATACGTTGTAGGGACATTTTTTAAGCCCCAAAATTAATTCTTTTAACAGCCATAAACGTCCACAAACTTGTTCCTTGATATAAATACACTTCAAGAACACCTCAAGACTAAAGAGAGAGATATCTAAGCATCAAAATAAATAAAAAAGTATTCAAATCTTTATCCTTTCATTTTTCTTGTAAATATTCTCTAGGAGCTTATTGCTAGATCTTTTATAACTCTCATTTCATTTCTTTGAGAGCTTAACTTTTGTAAACACATAACTTTTAGAAGTCTCTTTGTTTACTCTCTTTCATATCACAATTGTAAATTGAGAGGGTTTTATTTGAGCAATAAAAACCAAGAAGGGTTCTAGTTCAACTATAAAAGATAGGAGAAAATGTTCTATTTAAGACCTAAGAAAAAGATAGTGTTGTAACATTCTCTTTGAAATGTATTAATTCTAATCGTGAATTGGGAACCCTTAATGGTGGAAAGCTAAGATAGTGGAGGTAGACAATTGGATCCAAACCACTATAAATTGAAGTGTCTAAGTTTTTTTTTTCATTTTCTTATCATTTAGAAAAATTTGTAGAGATTTTAAAATACTATTTCACCCCTTGGTATTTTCGAACATAACATATATAGAGTTTATTAGGCTATCATAAAACCTCAACATAAGAAAGAAGGTCAATTAACTAATATCTTTAATCGAAAATCATGTAGCAAGTGAAGACATAACAATGTTTACAAGAATTGACTTATTATTTGTAATGATGAACAAGTAGGTAGACCATTGCTTGAGGACAAATGAATTTTTAGTAGAGATTGGTCATATCCTAATTTCATAAAACTAAATGACTATAGATAGCTAGTGAGTTATTTGTACCAAGCCAATGGTGCATGTTTCAGCCCATAAATACATTTTTGTGTAACTTGGAAATGTAATTTTAAATTTTAAAGTCCGCAAAACTTGGGGTTGAGATATATATAATCTACTTCTAAGTTACCTTTCAAGAAGGAATTATTGATTTTAAGTCAATAGAAGTTCCATTTGTGTTGAATTGCAGTAGAGAGAATTAGCCACACTGTCACCGATTTAACTACTAGGTTGAACGTTACATGACAAGCCACTCCAGGCACTAAGTGAAGCCTTTTGCAACAGGGTGGCCCTTATATCGATCAATGGATCCATTTTATTTTTATTTTTATTCTAAATAGTCATTTACACTACACAATGTTCTTCATAAGGTCATTATAACAAATTCCAATTTTGGTTATGTTTTTGTGCATCAAGCTTAGCTTTCATTGCATTTCACCGTTCAGAGTGTTCGTTGGCTTGAGCAAAAGTTTGATGAGTGTTGTTTGGATGAAGAAAAACCATGAGATCAAAAAAATTGTGCTATTATTTTTGTAATGAGTTATCATTTGATTTGATGGATTGGTAGGTAAATTTGATTCAATGGGGGTGTTAAAGTTGGTTGTAGTGCTTTTAGTATAGTCAGTGTATGGTGAGATAAATGTTGGTTGAGGGTAATGCTAGAGTAGGAACATTTGGGTTTTGAAAGTTGTTAGTAGGGACATTTTTGGTAGATTGATTCTTTAATGGCATTTGGTGAGAGTAAACAATAGGGGATCGACTGAGTTCTTAATTTTGTAAACGATGGATGGGTTGGATTGTGATGGGTGAAAAATTTTGTTTCTAAGTAGCATGATTGTGAAGGGAGAAAGTAGTGGTTAAAGAGGATGGTTTGTTGGAGTGTTGCTTAGATGAGGATGGTTTCGTTGAGTGGCTTGTGAAGAGGAGAGGGTGTTTGTTGCTAACTTTGTGGAGATAGGACTTGAAATGTTTAAACTAAAATAGACAAAGGTATTCTAGGTTTGGTTTTGAATCAGTAGTTTATGTATTTGAAGAAGAATTAGACATGGGTATATACCATGTTAAAATTTTAAAGTTTTTTTTGTTGGAAAAAATCCAATTTGAAAATGTGTTTTTGCATAGCGAAAAATTAAAATTTTGAAAACCAAGCTAGTTTGTGATATTTATAGCAATAAATTTTTTCTAAAATCACACATGTGTTTTAGGCTAAACGTGTCCTTGTAGTTCCCGATTTTCAACCAAGCAACCTTCTCCACTATTCTCATGCCACGAACTGCTTCGAGTGTGGACTTGAACAAATTTTAATCAAACATAGAACCATAAATTATTTACTTTACTTTCAGTAGGAAAGCAAAAATCTCTATTTAATAGAAACCGGTAGCATTATTATTCCTAAAAATAAAATTTATACTTAGAAATAAATTCTCACTATTTTCGAGTAGAATAACATCTCAAAGTTGTGTAAAACTTATTGTGTATTTAGTCCTACCTGTGCCATCTATTTATAAGGAGAAGAAGTGAAAGCCTTGTTGAAATAGTAGAAATATATTTAATAGAAAAACAACTTCCTAGACGAACTAAGAGAGAGATGGGAGGCAACCCTAGTTAAATGTGCTAGGGTTTGACGTCCCATGTATCCAACATGAGGGGCTTTTGGGCCACTCCCTTATCAGGTTCAATTATGAGTGCTTCCTAGACTTTTAACCCAACACTTTATAATTCAATTCGACCCAATACATGTTTTTCTATTTTCTAAAATAAACATCATTAATTAATTAATTAATTAATTAATTTCCCAATTAAATAATTTTCTAAACCTGATTCCAATTCCGGTTCAATTAAAATTATGTCAATTTTACCATAAAAGAATCTATAAGGAAATATATTTAATTTTTCTACATTCAACGGATTCATAATGACCAATTAGTTTAATTCTATTTTTGAGCTTTAATTAATTAATTAATTAATTATTCGAAAAACCATAAATTAATTCTCAGGTCATTTCCATACTTAGTAAGAAAACCACATTCATTTCTAAATGTTTCCTATTTCTCTAACTTTATCATTTCTATCCATTTATGTTCATTTGATTCAACACGCAATTCATTTATGGTTTCAATGAGTTAGCGGAGGGAGCAATCGGACATATGTGATTACGGTTCAAATGATTTATAAGTAAGTTCCAACTTTTCACCTACTAATTATAAACTCATTTAGTCACGAAGTCATTCCACTATATTATTGTGACTGAGCTCTCCCTAATGACATACCATTATGAAAGCAACTTGATCAGTGCTCATCCAATGACCTTATCATAAGCGTGTTGCCCTTATAGAATATCCTTAATCTCTCTGGGATAAATCTTATCTCCCAATATGATCCTATTTTATCTCATGGTAACTATTACGCCTTCTTTCATGAAAAGTCAATCACTATCAAATAGTAATTAAGTAATTCATCACAATGACGAACGACCCGTGGCCACTTTTTTACTTTTCGTATATCATGTAATGCCAATGAGAGAATATCATTTACCCATGTCTTTGGCCATGAATTCCACTATAGTGAATGATGCTACATATTGTAGAATTCGTGTACCTAACGCACAATTTTCGGTTCCTTATCTTTTTGAACTCGGACTTTTACTTACATCAAAGTATATGAGTCATGCATACATAGTCCATCATCCACTTAGGATTAAGGTATATCACACTATGAGCGTCACAAGTGAATAAATCCGTAAACGAAATTAGGATCTATTCTTCTTGGGTCCAATCTGATGTATTGTTAGTCTAGTCATTCACATCTATGTCTCTGTCTTCTAGGAGTCATCCGCTCCAATGCCCAAGATAATGCATCTCCTTAATTGGACTTGATAGATGACATATTAGTCTTTCATTCGGTTTGCTCATTTCTGATTAGACTAAGGACATGTTTAGATTCATCTACTAATATAAGTTATCTTTCTGTATTATGATCAGACTACGTAATATTGCTTAATATTAGTTTAAATATTAGACAAGCGGTGAGAAAATATTTGCTTCTATTTTGTTTTGCATGCAAAAACCACATGAGGATATAATACAAAAAATATTAATGTAATCCATGAATCATTTTATTAACCAATCTGTTCGAAAAATTACAAGTTTACAAATAAATATACTACACCTAGGCAGTAGATCCAACATTGTTTCATATTGGAAAATACAATTTGAAAAGGGAAGATTGTTTAAAAAAATTGTACATATCTAGACAAATATACTTTAAAGAAACCCACATAAACACATGGTTTAAATTTAGGATCTAGTTTATTATCGATATATGGCTTAAGCCAATGATAGCAAAAAAATTGAGAACTTCTTAATGACTTGTAATCAGGACTTTTATTTTAAAAAAATTGTTACGAAGACTTATATTTTATAAGTGAGTTGAAAGATGATTAATGATGTAACTTTCATGTTGACAGGCAAAGGACCATAAGTTTGATGAGAGAGAGACAGAGTTCATGTAAAAGAGTTCTAATTGTTTTCATTATATGTTGATGTCGACATTTAGCAAAATCTACTCTTTGAGGTGTATATGGAGATGTTACGAGGCGCTCAATGCCTTGAGAAGAAAGATATTAGTCAAGGCTTGGCACGAATTAAGGCTTTTTAATCTCCTTCACTATCAAATTATTATTTTTGTATTAAAATGGTTTTACATTAAAAGTTTCATCACTTTTGGTCTTTGGAGTATCTAGCAAAATATGTTTTGAAAATGGGATAAAGTAACATTTAGCCCCTGAACATGGCAACTTTTCTCACCTAGGTCATTGAACCTTTTTTGGTCTACGTTAGTTTTAGAATTTGGCTTTTTTCCCAATTTGGTCACTAAACTTGGATTTTATTAAGGTATGATGATGCCATCACCTAAAAAATTTTAATTATAAAAATTGTTAGAATTTATTTATAATTTATAATTTTTTTTAGATTTTATATCAATTTTAAAAAAATTCAAGTAATGATATGACTTAGTTTTAGCGTACCACATCATTACCCCTGAACGTAATCCAAGTTTAGGCCAAATTAGGAAAAATTGCCAAGTTTAAGAACTAAGCATTGCTTTATTGAATATTGGTCAACAAAAATACAGTAACATTTTTTTTTGAAGGATGAGACTAGAGATGGTCCCCATAAATTTCTAAAAATGGTTTGGGGTAGTTTAATGCTAGACAAAGTATATTCTTTAAAAGGTTGCTAATAAGCTTTATTGGCTGAACAAGAATTACCAAAATGAGAATTTATTTAAAATATTGACACGAGGGTGCTCAAGGTGGTAGTGCCTCATAGTAGCTGGGATGCTTGTAATGACTGGAAGAACTTATGGAGATATAGTTCATGGAAAGTTAGGCCACTCGTAGAGGCCATCCTTACTCTGCTTTTGTACTAAAAAGGTCATTTTTTTCAAATACTTCACAAAAAAATGATGAGGAAAAAAAATCTATTACTGTTAGATTATCTTTACAAAAGTGTGAAATGGAATCAAATTTTGTTTAATAGAAAGTGCACAAGGAATATGAGAAAGCTTAAAAGTATTGTTTGATGCAAAGAGCGTAGTTGTCCCTAAATGAGTCTTAGTAATTTGTTTGTCTTTGCTTATAGAGATATCATATTTCCAAGATATTTAGTGAAGCCATATGGTTTTGCAGTGATGTGATGAGTGGCGTCGAAGTCTAGCATCCAAGGGGTTGGCATTAGATTTTCAATTAGATACATAATTAGCTTGAACCATTAAATGATTATGTCATTGTGAGTGAAATGCATCAACAATGTGGCCAAAAAATTGTGAATTTGATAGTGAATAAGATCTAAGAAACTTTGTGAGTTGGTGTCTTGCCAATTTGTCGAATGATTATTCTGGCGTTATAGTTTATTAATGTTGGTATTAGGGGGTAACAACTATTTCAATTGTCATAGTTTGGTCAATTATGTATGGCAACTTTGTAGTGATTGGGCATGGATGTCTCTTGATTCCTCATGCTGGAGGAATACTTCATGATCAAGCAAATTTTCATAAAGGTCTTAGTATGAGATAAAAGTGTAATGCGTGCGAATTGCGACCAATATTTCTTGATACTCATTTCTCAGACCACAAATGATAAGGAAATGTGCGGAACAAGATCACAACTTTGTGCAAGTGCATATTTGGCCTAGGGCTTTAGACGAATGAGGAAATTTGGATTTTGATTCAACCTGAAATGCAACAATCCAAGTTAGATATAATTGGATAAAAGAGAAATAAGCAAATAGATTGAATAATTAATAAAGAACAAGTAAACTAAATTGAGAAATGAGGGTTCTTGAGAACCCAAGTTTATTTGAAAGAGAAGACCTGTTCTTAATGAATTTGGAACAATTCCAGGCTACCAATTAAGGGAAAACAATAATTTAGAATAAATTTAAAAGAATAATGATTAAAACCAAATGAAATCAAAATGTCAAAAGAAGATTCAGCCAACCAAGAACAATGAAAACCCAAGTGTTTGGAATGATTTGGGACATTCTTGATGAAGGAGAAAGCTGACAAATGAAGATCTAAAAAAAATAAACAAAACAAATTAGTACTTTAACACAATTGAATGGAAAAGAAACCTAAATTGAAAGAAAGAGAGAGGAGGCTGGAAAAGAGTCCAAAAATGATCAAATTAGGGTTTCTTGAGTGAGAAGAAATAATTCTTGAACTTCAAAGAAGCCCTCAATCACATTTGAAAATAAGAAAACAAAATCGTATTAGAATGAAGAATTAAGCAAAATAAAAATTGTTTTGTAACAAAAAGATTCAAAACAACAAGAAAAGAAAAGAACTATTTTTCTTTAATGATTCTCGATTTATTAATGTGGGAGAACATCTTTTCTTGATGAATTATAACCTGAAATCCAATAAATCAAAGATTATAAATAATTAAACAAGACAGAATAGAAAAAAACAAAGAAATGAAATAAAAGAGATGGAAAAAATGGAGATGGCGTGTGGAAAGTCCTAAGGAGCCTTGGAAATAAGATGAATCCACAACTCCCTTCAAATGTCTCTAATTTTCCCTCCAAGGAAAAATACTTGGTAAGAAAAAACTTGAAGATGATTCCCACAATTGAAAAGATTGTTAAAACTCTTCTAAAAGAAAACTCAAGAGAAATTTTTTAAGATAAAAACTCGAAAAGAATTTTATTAACACAAAAGAGAAAGTTGTTGCATGAATTAATAGGGGGTGGGACACCTTAGTTATAGCCTTCCAATTCCTAACTAATCTCCTAATTAAGGAATGTGATAAGCATGACAACTCACTAGCTAACTAACTAACTAACTAATTAATTAAAACATGAAAAAATGACTAAGTGTGTAAATATGAACGAAAATTTGTCCAATGGTCTAAATGGGCTCCTTGGGTTGATTTTTTTACATGTTGATCCACTTATTAAATAAAATTAAACAAAAATATTAAAATGTTTAAAAATTGGGCCACTTTGACAATTTGGCATGATATTCAATGAAGTCATTCTCCAAACTTCATGATGGGATTGTGGACATCCCAATGGGCCAATTTTCAAGAACTTGGAATTGTGATCCATTCACTCCCAAAATTGGCTCATTTAAGCTTGTACATGTAATCCATCATACACCGATTTTAATATTCAATTTCTTGGACCAAAAATTCTAATATTTGAAATCTTGATTTTCTTAATTCTTGAAATCACTTGAAATAAGAAAACTGGAGCAAAATTCAGTTTCTTGATTTACTTGAAAACAAAAAAGTGAATCTAGGTTGTCTTTTCTCTTTGTATGCGCTTCTAAGGCCTTTGTAACAAAGTCTTGGATAGTCTCGTTCAATCTTTCCTTGATCTGCTTTGTTTTTTACTTTGTTATTAGGTCTTGAGTTAAAGAAAGCCCATCACATCCATGGGCTTAAGATTGGGCCCTGAAACTCACATCAACAAAGAATGTGAGCTATTAGTTCTTTATTGAGGATTTGGGTTCCAGCTTTGGCAAGTTTGTCAACAAAAAAATGAATACGATCTAGATAGACAATCATGGGAAATGTTTCCTTTATGAAGTGAGCTAGCTAGTTTAAAAGGTTGAAAGCTCTACTTTGTGACTTATTAGTATAGGCTAATGTTGGAAAAAATTCAGTTTGAAAATGGTTTTCTTGCATAGCAGAAAATTAAAAATTTTGAAAACCAAGCTGATTTGTGATATTTGTAACAATAAATTTTACCCTAAATCACACCAGTGTTTTTGGCTAGACGGATTCTTGTTGTTCCCGACTTTCAACTGGATGACCTTCTCTGCTATTCTTGTACCACAAATTGCTTCGAGTGTGAGCTTTAATGAATTCGAATCAAAGACAGAACCATAAATTATTTACTTTACTTTCAATAGGAAAGCAAATCTCTATTCATTAGAAACCGATAGAATTGTTATTTTGAAAAATACAATTTATACATAGAAAATAAATTCTTACTATTTCCAAGCAAAATAATAATATCTCAAAGTTGTGTATTTAGCCATGCCTGTGCCATATATGTATAGGGAGAAAAAGTGAACCCTTGTTGAATTAGTAGAAGTTTATTTCAATAGAAAAACAAAATTTTAGTTCAACTAGGAGAGAGAGGGGCGGCAAACCTAGTTAAATATACTGGGTTTGTTGTCCCGTGTATTAACATGAGGGGCTTTTGGGCCTCTCCTTTATCGTGTTCAATTATAAGTACTTCCTAAACTTTTAACCCAACACTTTATAATTCAATCCAACCCAATACATGTTTTTCTATTTTCCAAAATAAAAATCATAAATTAATTAATATCCGGATTAAATAATTTTCTCAAATCAATTCTAATTCCATTAAAATCATGACAACTTTTTCGTAAAAAAAATCTATGAGAAAATATATTTTAATAGTTCTACATTTAATTGATTCACTTTGACCAATTAATTTAATTACATTTTCAAACTTAAATTATTCAATTAATTAATTAATTAATTAATAATTTAAAAAACCATAAATTAATTTTCCAGGTCATTTCCATTTGGTGAGAAAATCACATTCATTTCTGAATGTTTTCCATTTCTCTAACTTTATCATTTTTATTCATTTCTCTTAATTTGATTCAACATGCAATTTATTTTTGGTTTCAACGAGTTAGCGGAAAGGTAGATTGGACATATGTGATTAAGGCTCAAATGGTTTATAATTAAGTTCCACATTTTTTCCTATTAGTTATAAACTCGTTTAGTCACGAAGACATACCATTACGAAAGCAACTCGATCAGTACTCGTCCAATGACCTTGTCATAAGTGTGTTACCCTCATAAGATATCCTTAATCTCTTTAGGATAAATCTGTTCTCCCATTATGATTCTATTTTATCTCATGGTAACCATTACATCTTCCTTCATGAAAATTCAATTACTATCAAATAGTAATGAAGTCATTCATCAAAAAACGAACGACTCTTGGACATCATAAAAAGTATATTAATTTAAACATTAGACAAACAGAGAGCCAATATTTGCTTCTATTTTGCTTTGCATGAAAAAAACCACATTAGGACATCATAAAAAGTATATTAATGTAATCCATGAATTATTTTATTAATAAATTTATTCGAAAAAAATTACAAGTTTACAAACGAATATATTACACTTAGGGCACCAAATCCAAGAGCTAAGTGGAAAGATCCCAAACTCAGTGGCCAAAGTCGACAGTGGCAACCATGGATGCTATTGTTGGATCCACAGATGCCATTAAATTATTTTGTATGAGCTGATCTTGATGAAACCAAATGGTTTAGTTAGGATTGATTTGTTTGCGGTCATCTATAGTGCGCAAAGGGGCTAGTTTAGAACCGTCAAGATGGGCAAAGAGATCATGGCCATGCATGAGCATTTAAAACTATAATTTTCACATCGAGAAATTGATACTACTAGTTAATTTTATAGGTAGTTAAAAGGTAATGAGAGTAAAAAAATGGATCAAGCTTATATGAGCATGGATATCTCTAATACCATGTAAACTTACGAAAAGACAATAGAAAACTGGTATGATTTCTTTCATTCACTAGTTAGTTCTTAAAACACAATATAGTGGTGACAAACTATTAACAATTTCCATGATACTCTCTTACGACAAAAAAATTTTATTCAAACAAAAACTGAAAGATTAAGAAACAAAAAACATAAGTTAAAGAAGTGGTCAAAAAAGCCAAAAATTAAGTAATAGTCAAAGACTTGTTCAACACCAACGGTGAAAGCTTAAATTTTTAATTAAAAAAAAGATATGCAGAAGATAAATTATAAAGGAATATATTGGTCAAATTTTGATTTTTGCTCATTTATTATGCTTAAATATGATATTTAGTTTATGTATTTTAATTTGACAAAATTTATCTCTATATTTTATAATATCATTAGTTCATAGTTAACACTTAATTATTGAATTAGAATGTTGCCTTGGATTTATTTTTAAATGTTAACATAAAAGTAAAGAGATCAAATTATGAGAAATTAATATATACTAAATAGTGAATTTGTGTATTCTAAAGGGACTAAAATTAAAATTTGACCAATATGTTCAAAATTTAAACTCATTTTATCCTACCTCCTCAAAATGTTATTCTTAAAACTTTTTTTTTTTTGAATCAAGAAAATCTATGTGCATTAAAAGAGGAAAATCAGAATAAGTAAACTTTAAACAGTTATCATTGTCATGACCTAACAACTGTCAAAATCCTACTAGCAACCATGACGGTGCCTCAGATTTCTTAAAGGAAGAAAGAAAAAGAAACAAATCCCTAAGGAAATAAAAAAGTTTTCCTAAAAAAATAAAATCCACTAACCTATCATTTCCTAACCCAACAGTTCCGCTTTTTTGCACAAGAAAACATCCCCAGAACCGTCTGGTCTTCTTCATCGCTGCATTTTCCATAGAAATCCATACCAGTTCTCCCCAAAAAACTGAGTTCGTCGGAGAAACAAGCCATTTTATCAAAGAAACCATCTCCAGACTCAGCATGATAGTACGAAACTTCACCCCTCTAGAAATATTCTTCTATTGTTCATGATGGTAGGTTCCACTTCCAACAGAACCTCTTCCATCTAGTAGATCGGGGCTAAAAGATCAATAGCTCTTGCCGCTAGACCATGCGCTTTTTCATTTACCTTTCGTAGAGTATATTCGAAAGATAAGTGATTGAAGCTAGTTCTCTTACCCTTTATTTCATCAATTATGTTACCTATCACTGATCTATCCTTTGAATCTAACCGTATTTTTTTAACAACGGTTAAGGCATCTCCCTCCACCACAAGATCTCGAAAACTCATTTCTTCCCCAAAAATGATGGCTTGAAGGCAAGCTTTCGCTTCCGCAGTTGTCAGATCTCCAGTGCTTCCTAGTGGGTAAGCACAATAGCCCATAACAAGCCCCTCATGATTCCTTATAATAATCCCTGCAATTGCTCTTTTTTCCTATTGATAGAATGCTGCATCGAAATTGATTTTAACTTGTTTTACCTTGGGGGTCTCTAGCAATCCTCCTTTGATTTTATGTTAGACTCAGTTATGGATTTTAGTTGATCAACCTCCAAAACATAAGCTTTAATGAAATCCACAACCTCTTGTACCCTTTCCTTTTTTCCCTCGTGATAGTATTTGTTTCTATTGTACCATATTGCCCAAAGTGTGACTGTCATGACTGAACACATGACTACCCAAAATGAAAATTATTGTTATTAAAAAATAAGACTAACCATTGTTTCCAATCTTGCTCTGTGTTTATTTGCGAGGTGTCCACCCTGACCCCTTGAAGGACCCTTCTTGTGAACATGCAATCTAAAAATAGACGTTCTACAGTTTCTTTATCCTCCGAGCAGATTAGACAAAATGGATCATTCCCGAGTCTACGAGTCTTTAGATTACTAAGTTTCAGAAGATAGTTGTTAGTTAATCTCCATAGATTTATCTTTATCTTCTTGGGGATCGAGAGATTCCAAATATTTGTAAAATAAGCTTTTGTATAATTTGTTTGGCTTGTATCATAATTATTCTGTAGTGGTAGGTCTTCTATGACTAGCTATTTGTATCCAATTAGAACTGTGTACTCGCCCTATTTGTCTCCTTGCCATATCAACTCGTTCAGTTGTGTCCCACTCACCAAGGGGATAGATAGGACTGCCTCGACTTACTTCCAATCGAGTAAATTCCAGACAGCTTCATAATTCTAGGTTAAAGAGTCTTTGTTTATAAGATCTGCTACTTTAGTATAGTTTATGTTTATATTCTGACCCTTTATTTTTCCATCTCCAGGGGTACGCAGCAAAGCATCATTCCAGATATTTGTTGATTCACCATTTCCTATCCTCCAACCCATGCTTTTTTTTAGTAAACAACAGGAACCCCAAATGCTGCGCCAAGTAAAAGAGGGTTAAGCTCCTAAACCTACATTCAAAAATTACCTCGAGGATAATATTTTAATCTCATAACACACACAAACAAACTACTAGGGTTGGTGATTAGCCTCCATCCCTGTTTAGCCAACAAGGCTAATAGGGGGTTGCGCGCGGACCAAGATCGAGTTGTCAAGTCACGGGAAATTCCTACGATAATGATAGACACTCGGATCCCAAGCCGAATCTACAAAGGAGAACACAAAGCAGAGAAATAAACTCAAAACCCATCAAACCAAATTGAATCAGAATTAGGAGGCTTGGGCGGCAAGATCTATTCAAGAGTATGACTAAGGGACGTTTCTTTAATGCCAAGAATGGTGCCGAACAGATTCTTGAAGATTGGAATGGCTGAAAACGCAACAAGAGAAATTAAATCAAGTTAATCAACCAATCGACATAAACAGAAACAATTAAAGAAGAAAGAATAGCAAGAAAGATGAATAAAGTCCTAAGAAGCCTTGAAATCAAGAAAGATTTCACAACTCCCTTCAAACGGCTCGAAGTTCCCCTCCGATGTAGAACAACGGCAAGAAGAAGGCTGAAGATGGCTCCCACAATAAAAAAGATTGTTAAAACTACTTCTAAAAAAAACTCAAGAAAAAATTCTTGGAGAAAACTCGAAGAAAATTTTTCACTCAATAAAAAATATAATTTCAATGTATTGTGTTTGTGGGTGGCTGACCAAGCCTTACATATATAGGCCTACTACTACTTTCCTAACCCTATTAGGAAAACTAAGAAAAAACCTAAATGTTTTACTTTTAAAGGAAAATTCGGCCAAGGCCTTTAAATGGGCCTCTTGGAATGAATGTTTACATAGAATTTAATTCATAAAGTCTAAAAATTAAACTAAGTATTTAAAGAATTAAAACTTAACAAATTGGGCCACTTTGACAATTTGGCCTGTTTTTAACTAAGTCTAGTTTGAACTTCTTATTGGGCATGGAACATCTTATTGGGCCGTGTCTTCAAGAACTTGGGCTTGTGATCCGTTCTCTCCCGAAATTGGTTTGTTGATGCTCGTAACTGAGATCCAATGCGTCTTAGCTGTAAGATTCGGTTTCTTGGACCAAGATTTCCAAGATTTGAAATCTTGATTTTCTTGATTCTTGAAATCGCTCAAAACAGCAAAATTGGACCAAGATTCGGTTTCTTGATTTTCTTGAAAACAGGAAAGTGAATCTTGATTTTCTTTTTCCTTTGTATACGTATCTAAGGCCTTGCCAATGAAGTCCTGAATGATTCCATTTAGTTTCATAGCCATTTGCCTGGCATTTGACCTCGTTATTGGGCCTTGTGGTAATTTGAGCCCATCACGTCCTTGAGCTTGAATTGGGCCTTTGTGACTCGTATCATTCCCCCATTCCTAAAAAAGATTCGTCCTCGAATCTGAAAAATCAAATGGAGATAAGTCAGGCACATTGAAAGTAGAATTTACATTGTACTCACCAGGTAGATCAATTTTGTATGCATTATCATTGATCCGCTCGAGTACTTGGAAAGGCCCATCGCCTCTTGATCCAACTTGGTCTTTCAGCAAATTGAATGAGCTCAAGATACAATGAATTCAGCAGCAAGACAAAGTAAAATTCGGCTGAATTTATACATATTAAATCAAAAACAAGACACATTAATTAGATGTAATGAAACAGGCTTATTAAAAGCATATTAAAAGCATGCATGAAACACATTAAACACAAATAATTAAATTTGTCCAAATTTAAAAAAATTAATTACTAACACTTATTTAAGCTAAACTAAAATTAATTCTAACACTTATTTGAGTTGAACTAAATTTAATAAACTAACTCATTCAATTTATTCCAGCAAATTAAAAATGCATGAAATTAAATAAAAGCGAATTAAGCTCAACGAGCTAGAATCAGCTCGAATTGAACTCCATGGAGTTGGAACAAGTTAATTCAGCTTGCGAAAGTTTTCGAATGACGCTTGATAAACTAAACCAAGGGCATTTTCGGGGCAGGGTCATATCATCCCCCCTTCTTCGAAGCGACTTGTTATCAAGTCGATGCGTTGGTTCACTCGAACATAGCTCCTCTTACTCGACTTTCCTCAATCGAACGGGACTAATGGTAATTGAGTCCACTAAAAAGAATAACCATGCGTTAGTAAATAGAAACACAAACAAACTTGATGTCCAATCATAAGCATAACAAAACAAGTATAACGCATGCGAATGGAAAAATTCAGATTACCATGCAAACAAGCTAATTTACTTGCTAATGCCTCATCAAATATTCGAAACAAAGATGGACATGTTTTAAGGCATTCAATCATCTCAAATTGTTTCCACAAACCATGAATAAATCGCGAGTAATAAATCAAATGGTAAACGTAATCGTCACAAGTAGTTATTTGAAAAGGTTCACACAATTCACAGAGTTGCACAATCATACCATGCATTAATCGACGGACTATAGATTCACTCACACATGCATCATAAAAATTATCAAAAACAATATTCTTTTTATCAACCATCAAAACAGATAGATCATCAATAAATAAAATAGGACAGTCAAGCACTTTTCGATCTAAGTGTTTTACAAAAATTAAATCATCAACACGATCTTTGTCACTATCCGAGGAGTACAAAAGTCTTTCAAAAGTTTCAAGCATCTTACCTTTATAAGCAGAAAAGTAAGGGTCGATTTTACCTTTTCCATTTAATACAAACCTTCGCTCATCGGGGGCATAGTGTAGTCGAAGCTCCGTTGTTGAGTTAACCTTTGTCAAATGGAACTCAAACTTCATGTACAACCACAGAAACTGTTTAAGGCACGAATATAAATTGAAAACAAATTTTGAAAATTTTGTTACCTTTTTCAAAAACCAAGTATCAAAACAATAGAAAGTAATCGCACACAATAGATGATGCTTGATTTCCAATAAAATATACCAAAACAGATTCTGAGTTTAAAAACTTGATTTTGATTAGTCATGCCGAAGTGTAACAAAGATTTCATTAAACCAATCAAGTTAAACCATGAGGATTTTCGCATACATACCAACATACATTCAAAACTTTTTTTATTCTCCAAAACAGATTTGCACAAATTCACGGATTTTACACAAGGCAAATAAGAAGAATAACAACTCACGCTTCCTTTCGTAATGACTTTATCAACCACAATCGAAGAATAACAATTAATCGGATCAAAATGAGGGTATCTTTTAAGAACTAATTCACCAAAAATTTTATCAATAATTTTCAAATCTGCACAGGACTCGGTTGCTAAAATTTCCTTACCCCGCTTACCTTCGGGCTCATGTAGTGTGATTTCATCTTCAACCTTCCCTATGTTGATCGTATGAAAGCGTCTTTCATCGGAAAGGTATTGAAGTTGAAAGTTATCTTTTGGTCTTTCGGGAACCTGAAAAGTAGCAACACAACAAAAATTCATATCCTGGTTAGTGGAAACATTCCTCACTACCCATTCCTCGTCTTTTTCTTTTGTTTTTTTTTCTAACTCATTTTCTCTTCTTTCTTCAATTTCTTTTTCACTTTTCTTGTCTGTTTCACATTCATTTTCACTCTGAATCTCTTTTTGCTCTTTTTCATTCTCTTTTTCTTTTTCGATTTCTTTTTCTGTCTTCCTTTCATTACATGATAGAGATGTTACAAATGAATTAGAATGAAAAGACTCTCGTCAGGTATATACGGAATGACTTGCATACGAACAATGATCACCTTTTCGAAATTGATTCTCAGTGGACGAGTTCCTTGGGGCATACGAAAGATTACTTGTGATTTCTTGTTCGTCACCTTGGAAAATTTCACACTCGAAACTTGCTTTGTATCGTCTTGAATTTCTCGTTGACTAGGAATCATGATATGAATCTCTTCTCGAATATTCGTTGGATGTTTGTCTTCTTGGCACTCTTATTTTTCCCCTTTCACTTGAATTAAGTTGTCCTCGTTGGGCTCTTTTCTCCACTCGGTCCAATCGCATCTCATTGATAGTAGCACTCAATGTTCGAAGTATGGCATTTGTTTATTTGAGTGCAGCAGTCTATTCGTCTAACTGTTTTTGGAACTCATTATGGTCATTATTCTCATCATCGACTTGACCCAGTCTATGCATCTTATTTTTTTTTCTTTTGGAATACCTGCAAAACAAACACTCAACACTCGAAAAAAAATTAACAAACCTCACTGTTAATCACTCAAAAAGGAAAATCAAATTCCCAAAGAGGTAGAATTCAGTCTTGTGAGTTCTTTAGTAGAGTCTATATCAATCAATTAGAATGTATATGAACCGTAACTACCAAAGAATCCTAATTGCACTAGGAGTCCAAAAAGTGACGAGACTCCAATTGATTTGTGTTGCACCGAGGAAGAATTGTCCACACTTTTAAAACCTACTAACACAAGAAACAAGAAGGTGTTAGATAGTGTAAAGGAAGAATAAAAGCAAAACAAATAAAAACCTACAGCTAAGAATCAATAAAAATTGCTGACACCCGAAAACCCGAAAAAACTGCGGAGTAACTTGACAATTTTGTTCGAGGTGTTCCCGATCTCCAAAAATCACAAAATTTAAATTTGATTATCCTTAAATATTTTATATTTGATCTGGAAAGTTTCGACACTAAACTCAACCCGCTGAATATTTTTTAATTTTTATTTGATTTCGTCTTTTTCTATTTTTTTGACTTTTTCTACAGATTTTTTTTGCGGGAGATGTTTTTTAATATTCTATCACAGTGCCACAAATATGCATATAAAATTTTAGACCAATCGGACAACTTTTACCCACTCAAATGAGTTTTTTTTTCAAAAATTTTTCTTGGTAAAAACTGCTATATGCTGTTTTTTTAAAGGAAATCAGTTCAGAAATCAACCAAGAACACCCAAAATGCCCAAAATCTAATACCAAATGATAGAGGGTTGCGCACGGACCAAGATCAAGTTGTCAAGTCACGGGAAACTCCTACGAGAATGGTAGACACTCGGATCCCAAGCCGAATATGCAATGGAGAACACAAAGCAGAGAAATAAACTCAAAACCCAGCAAACCGAATTGAATCAGAATTAGGAGGCTTGGGCGGCAAGATCTATTGAAGAGTATGACTAAGGGATGTTTCTTTAATGCCAATAATGGTCCCGAACAGATTCTTGAAGATTGGAATGGCTGAAAATGCAAAAAGAGAAATTAAAATCAAGTTAATCAACCAATTGGCATAAAGAGAATCAACTAAAGAAGAAAGAATAGCAAGAAAGATGAATAAAGTCCTAAGAAGCCTTGAAATCAAGAAAGATTTCACAACTCCCTTCAACGACTCGAATCTCCCCTCCAATGTAGAACAACGGTAAGAAGAAGGCTGAAGATGGCTCCCACAATCAAAAAGATTGTTAAAACTACTTCTAAAAAAAACTCGAGAGAATTCTTGGACAAAACTCAAAGAGAATTTTTCACTCAATAAAAATATGATTTCAATGTGTTGTGTTTGTGGGTGGCCGGCCAAGCCTTACATATATAGGCCTACTACTACTTTCCTAACCCTATTAGGAAAACTAAGAAAAAACCTAATTGTTTGACTTTTAAAGGAAAATTCGGCCAAGGCCTTTAAATGGGCCTCTTGGAATGAATGTTTACATAGAATTTAATTCATAAAGTCTAAAAATTAAACTAAGTATTTAAAGAATTAAAACTTAACAAATTGGGCCACTTTGACAATTTGGCCTGATTTTCAACTAAGTCTAGTTTGAACTTCTTATTGGGCCTGGAACATCTTATTGGGCCTTGTCTTCAAGAACTTGGGCTTGCGATCCGTTCTCTCCCGAAATTGGTTTGTTGATGCTCGTAACTGAGATCCAATGCGTCTTAGCTGTAAGATTCGGTTTCTTGGACCAAGATTTCCAAGATTTGAAATCTTGATTTTCTTGATTCTTGAAATCGCTCAAAACAGCAAAATTGGACCAAGATTCGGTTTCTTGATTTTCTTGAAAACAGGAAAGTGAATCTTGATTTTCTTTTTCCTTTGTATACGCATCTAAGGCCTTGCTAATAAAGTCTTGAATGATTCCATTTAGTTTCATACGCATTTGCCTGGCCTTTGACCTCGTTATTGGGCCTTGTGGTAATTTGAACCCATCACGTCCTTGAGCTTTGATTGGGCCTTTGTGACTCGTATCAAAGGTGATATTAAATTTTTCAAGATCCCTAAACCCCAAACCCCCAAAAACCTTTAGGCTACACATGGTAAACCAATTACTCCAATGAATGCCTTTGTTAGTCTTTAAATTATGCCACCAAAATTTACACATCAAATTTTCTAAATCTCGGCATAATGACATGGGTAACTTAAAACATTGCATAGCCTAAATCGGAAGTGCTAGTAAAATTGATTTTATAAAAATCTATTTACCACCAATAGATAGGTTACAAATGCTCCAACTCTTTGTTTTTTTAATAGATATCTCTTTTAACTTCACAAACGTATTTCTTTTCCTCATCCCTACCATCGTTGGTAAACCCATATATTTTTCTAGAATATTTGAGATTCTAACCCCCCTAAAACTCCTTCTATTTGCTCATTTATATTGTCCATCACATTCCAGTTAAAATAAATCAATGATTTTTCAAAATTTACAAGGTATCTAGATATGGTTTAAAACTCATTAACCACTTCTTTCATCTCCGTTCCACCTTCAATTGTTGCTTCCCAAATAATATACTATCGTCGGTAAAGAAAAGATGGGTGATAAATAAATCCCCCTAGCCCCTTCAACTTCCTTATCTTTTAGCCTTATTCAATAGTTTAGAAAAACCCTCTGTGCATATTATAAAAAAGTATGGACTTAAAGGGTCACATTGTGATGCGAGCTCTCCTACAAAGCTAGATGCCGAATCCATGGAGTTACCTTCGGGGCCAATCACTCGAGCACGTGCCAAGAAGTTCTAAGATGCCGTAGCAAGCTATATTGCTCGAGTGTGGAGTGATGGGTTGGCTGCACATAAAACGCCCAGCTCAACTAGCTTGATTCACACCTTCCTCCAAGCTGATTTTAGCTCGTGTCAGCTCAATTCAGCTCAATTCGGCACTTAGCTAGCTCAATGAGCTGATTGCATTTATTTTGAATAAATTAAATGAGTTGTGTTAGTTTAAATCAGTTCAAATCATTTAATTAAATAAATGTGTTTTAATCTGGACATTTTAATTTAGCTTATTAAATGTGTCTTATATTAGTCCATGTCTTTAAACTGTCTTTATTAAGTCATAAATTAAATATGTTTATTTTAATTACAAAGTTTTAATGTGTCTAGATTAAGACAAATTTATTAGGAGCTGCTAATTAATTTGTCTTAGCCGATTTGATGTGCAGAATTTTTAGGTGTTTTAGTTGCTGATTTTATGAGCCTTAAATATGTCTTAGCTGAATGTATTTGATATTTTTTTCAGATGAATCAGCTAGCTTAAATACAAAGGAACTCATTTAAGGAGGATGTATTTGGCACATGCATGGACGGAAATTAAAGTGCAGCTGTCTTGTGACTTTTTGTGCAGCTCAATGGACTTCCAGTTGCTGTTTTGAGCTTTTCCAAGGGTCAATTTCGTGGGGACCAATGGCCAAAGGTTGCTTCATAAATTCCAGCAGCTATTTAACTTGGTGGCTGATCATATTCGGTCAAAGAAGCATGATTTTTCAAGCTATCCGTTTCTCTTCTCCAAAGCAGCAATTAAGCTCTTTAAAAGCATTAGTTGAATGTGAATTTTCACCATTAAAAGGGCCAGCCGAATCATCTCTTCTAGAAGGTTAATATTAAGATTTTTGTTCATGAATGTATCTAGGATATTTCTTGGAAGTTTCCTAAAGAAACTTAAGGCATAAGAATCTGATTAAATAGGCTATTCGACTGCCTTAGTCCAGCCTATAAATAGACCATGTAATTCACATTTGAAGGTTAATGAACAATTTTAGAACTTTGTTAATTTGTGAGGTTGTTTTCAACTCTCGTTATTCTCCAAAGACTTGTGAGACTTATCAAACATCTTTGTGGCATCAAACATGTCTTTGTTTCTATCCGAACTTATCACTTTAAACCCAAAAGTGTGGCGTTCGATTCGTACTGAGGTTCCTATCATCTTTGATAGCGGGTCGAAGTTTCTATTCACTTAATATACCCTTCCATCAACACCTTACCGACCTAAGCATTCTCATAAGTTACGGGTTAACACACTACTATTGTGTTAGTTCGGCTTTTGAATATTTAGCCCAAATTGCATCCATTGTTTTCTGATTCATTTCTTAAACCAACAAAACCCTTTTGAGCCTAAATAATCCTTTTTCTTCTAACCTATTTTGAAAAGCTTTCAATTTACTTCTAATTCACGATCAGGCAAGTTCTACGACTCAATTTGTTCACGAGGCGAGTGCGTATCAAGTTGGTATCAGAGCTAGCTGAATTAGAGTAAGAATTGTTGTAATCAGTATTACGAGTTTGTAAAAAAAATCGAAAAAAAATTCCGAAAAAAATTATTTTGTGTTCAAATCTTTCTATTGTATTCAGTTTAGTGTATGAAAAAAAGAAAAAAATTCAGAATTAAAAAAAAAGAAAAGAAAAGAAAAGTTCATAGTTGGATTGTAAAAGCATTGCTTGCTGCCCAAATCACAACATCTATATAGCCACACTTATCCTTTTCTATTTTCTTTGTTTGTTAGCCTACCCAATCCCAACAATATTTGCCCACCAAGCCACATCTATTTTGTAAGCCGACCCCAAACGATTTTTGATTTGTCAAATTAGTTTGCGGAGAATTTTGAGAGGCGAAAATTGAATGGTAAAAGGCAAGAGAGATTGGTGAGACTATCTGAGGGAAGTAAAAGCCGAAGTGAGTGATAATTCTTTGTGAGTGATTGGTGAGATTTTTGTTGTGAGATTTAAAAGAAATTTTGAAAATGTCACGGAGTCCGGAAAGGAATCTAAATGAGGAAGGTAGATTTCGTCCCATAAGAAACGTTGGAAGTGGAGTGCCAGATCTCAATTTACAAGCCATCATGCGAGAAATGGAGGGATTGTTTGATCGCAAGCTTGAACCAATCGAAGACCGCCTATATCGAGTTGAAACTCAAGGGCAACGTGAAGCAACTCTGGAAGCTGCAAGGCAAGAACGAAAGCGGCCAATTAACAACTTAGATGAGTTTGGTGAATCTGAAAGTGATCCATTGTTTGATCGAAGCAACCCTCAACGAGTCCGACGAAATTGGGTTCCAAAAAATCGAGATCGTCTCGATGACAATCTCAAAAATATCAAGATGTCTATTCCGCCGTTTCAAGGAAAGAATGATCCCTAATCTTACTTGGAGTGGGAAAAGAAAATGGAACTCGTCTTCGAGTGCCATAACTACTCGAAAAATAAAAAGGTCAAGCTCACCGCCATTTAATTCTCGGACTATGCGATCGTGTGGTGGGATCAATTGGTGACTAGCCGAAAGAGGAATGGAGAGAGGCATATCTCTACTTGGGCCGAAATGAAAGCTGTTATGCGCAAGCGTTTTGTCCCATCCTATTACCATAGAGAGTTGTATCAACGATTGCAAAATCTCACGCAAGGCAACCGAAGCGTCGAAGATTATTATAAAGAAATGGAAATCGCTATGATAAGAGCTGACATGGAGGAGGATCGTGAAGCAACCATGGCAAGATTTTTAGCCGGCCTAAATCGGGATATTGCCAATATCGTCGAGCTTCAACACTATGTTAAAGTTATGGACATGGTGCATATGGCAATAAAAGTTGAAAAACAATTGAAACAAAAAAGGGCCCACTCGGAAATATCCAACGGCTTCTACCAACAAGTGGGCTCAAGGGACAAACAAAGCTCCCAATCGGCCTAAGGAGCCTTTTGTTGCTACTAAACCCAACCAACCAAGTGGCGAGGCTAGCAAAAATAAAAACGAGGCTGTTTTGAGTCATTCCTGCGATATCAAGTGTTTCAAGTGTCAAGGGAGAGGCCACATCGCTAGTCAATGCCCTAATCGGCGAGTGATGGTGGTTCGTTCAAATGGAAAGATCAAGTCTGAAGATGAACAAGAGGAGGATCTGAAATTTCCAAGGAGGAAGAAGAAGAGCTCGAGCTGCCTGTTGAAGGAGAATTACTCATTGTCAAAAGAAGCTTGAATATCCAAGTAGCCGAGGAGGAACAACAACGAGATAACATCTTTCACACCCGTTGTCATGTTCAATGCAAGGTGTGTAGTTTGATTATTCATGGAGGGAGTTGTACCAATGTCGCGAGTTCGTTGCTTGTTGAAAGACTCCGTTTAGCCACCACGAAGCATCCAAATCCTTACAAGCTTCAATGGCTAAATGACGGAGGTGAACTCAAGGTGACGAAGTAAGCAAAAGTGGCATTTTCCATAGGCAAGTATCAAGATGAGGTGATTTGCGATGTCGTACCGATGCACGCGAGACACTTGCTATTGGGGCGTCATTGGCAATTTGACCGGTGGGTAGTCCATGACGGCTACACAAACTGATATTCGTTTAAGCACCTTGGAAGGAATGTTACATTAGCTTCTCTCACACCGAAGCAAGTGCATGAAGACCAACTCAAAATGAAGCAATCTATTGAGCGAGAAAGAGAAAAAGAGAAAAAGAAAAAGAGTGAAAAGAAAAAGAAAGAAAAGAATGATGAGAGTGATAAAAAAAACAAGAGCGACAAAAGAAAAAAAAGAGTGTGAAAATGAAAAAACAAGTGTTTTTGCCAGAAAAAGAGAGATTCAAAAATTGTTGTTGGTGAGGCAACCCATCTTTGCGCTTATGTACAAAGAGTGTTTATTGGAAACTAACGAAATTGAAAATATTTTGCCTATTCCTATCGTCTCTTTGTTGCAGGAATTTGAAGATGTTTTTCCCGAAGAAATGCCAAATGGCCTACCTCCCATTCAAGGAATCGAGCACCAAATCGACTTTTTGCCAGGTGCCGCAATTCCAAATAGGCCAGCATATAGAAGTAATCCTAAGGAAACGAAGGAATTGGAGAAGCAAGTAGCTGAATTAATGGAGAAGGGCTACATTCGTGAGAGCTTAAGTCCGTGTGCGGTTCCGGTATTGTTGGTTCCTAAAAGGACGGATCATGGCGAATATGCGTTGACTGCCGCGCCATCGACAAAATCACAATAAAATATTGCCATCCTATTCCCCGCCTCGACAACATGTTTGATGAACTTAGCGGAGCCCAACTTTTTTCGAAGATCGACTTAAAAAGTGGCTATCATCAAATCTGAATGCGGGAGGGAGACGAATGGAAAACCGCGTTCAAGACTAAGTACGGTTTGTATGAATGGTTGGTAATGGCATTCGGACTTACCAATGCTCCTAATACTTTCATGCGTCTCATGAATTATGTCTTACGTTCGTTCATTGGGAAATTCTGTGTTGTGTATTTTGATGACATTTTAGTCTATAGAAAAAGTTTGGAAGATTATATTCAACACCTACGTGCGGTGCTTGAAGTGTTGTGAAAAGAGGTACTTTATGCCAACTTAAAGAAATGTTTTTTTTGCACTAATGAAGTTGTCTTTTTAGGCTTTGTGGTAAGTGCTCGTGGCTTAGAAGTTGACCAAGAAAAGGTCAAGGCAATCAACGAATGGCCGCGTCCAACTAACATCAGCCAAGTGAGGAGTTTTCACGGGTTGGCAAGCTTCTACCGAAGGTTTGTGCCTAATTTTAGTTCTATAGCTGCCCTCTTGACAGGTATAATTAAGAAAAACTCTCCTTTTATTTGGACTGATGAACAAGAGAATTCTTTTAACAAGCTTAAAGAATGTCTAACTAATGCACCATTGTTGTCTTTACCTGATTTTAACAAGACATTCGCGATAGAGTGTGATGCTTCAGGTATCGGCATTGGCGCTACTTTCATGCAAGACGGACGGTTTGTTGCATATTTTAGTGAGAAGCTCAATGGGGCTACGTTGAACTACCCAACGTATGACAAAGAATCGTATGCGTTGATTCGAGCCTTAGAGACATGGCAACACTATCTATGGCCAAAGGAATTCGTAATTCATTCGGACCACGAGGCTCTAAAGCATTTAAAAGGACAAACAAAGCTCAATAAACATCATGCCAAGTGGGTGGAATATTTGGAATCGTTCCCGTACGTGATCAAGTATAAAAAGGGTAAGAAAAATGTTGTAGCCGATGCCTTGTCACGAAGGTACGCACTTATTACTTTAATGGATTCTAAATTGCTTGGTTTTGAGTTTATAAAATATCTTTATATGTCTGACGTTGATTTTGGTGAAAAGTATTTTCAACATGACGGCTATCTTTTTCGTGAGGGAAAGCTTTGTGTGCCTCAAGGATCGGTGCGAAACGTTCTTGTGGATGAAGCTCATAGCGGTGGACTTATGGGTCACTTTGGAGTTGCCAAAACTCTAGCAATTTTGCATGAGCATTTTTATTGGCCCAAAATGAAACATGACGTCCTAAGGAAATGTGATCGTTGCATCACTTGTAAAAAGGCAAAGTCACGAATCAAACCGCATGGTTTATACACTTCGTTGCCTATTCCCGATGCTCCGTGGGTAGACATTTCAATGGACTTCGTTCTAGGCCTTCCAAGAACCAAAAGAGGAAAAGATTCCATTTTTGTTGTTGTAGACCGTTTTTCCAAAATGGCTCATTTTATTCCTTGCAATAAGACTGATGATGCTACTAACGTTGCTAATTTGTTTTTCAAGGAAGTTTTCAGGTAGCATGGAATTCCTCGTACTATCGTTTCTGACCGTGACACAAAATCTTTAAGCCACTTTTGGAGGACATTGTGGGGTAAGTTAGGCACAAAACTCTTGTTTTCGACAACATGCCACCCTCAAACGGATGGCAAAATCGAAGTAGTAAATCGTGTGCTATCGACTTTGCTTCGAGCCATCTTGCAAAAAAATTTGAAGATGTGGGAAGATTGTTTACCTCACGTGGAGTTCGCATACAACCGAATCGTTCATTCTGCTACGAAATTTTCTCCTTTTGAGGTAGTATATGGCTTTAACCCCATTACCCCTCTTGATTTGGTTCCTATGCCTGCTAACGAGTTAGTACATGTAGATGGTAAAAGAAAGGCTGACTTTGTTAAACAATTGCACAAAAAGGTCAAAGATAATATTGAGAGAAGGACTGAACAATATGTTCGGACAGCCAACAAGGGACGCAAACAAGTTGTGTTCGAACCTGGTGACTGGGTTTGGATCCACATGCGCAAGGAACGATTTCCCGAACAAAGGAAATCCAACCTTCAATCAAGGGGTGACGGTCCATTCCAAGTGTTGGAACGGATCAACAATAACGTTTACAAAATTGATTTACCGGGTGAGTATGGAGTGAGTGCAAGTTTTAACATTGCTGATCTCTCTCCTTTTGATGTAGGTGACGATTCGAGGACGAATCGTTTTGAAGAGGGGGAGGATGATGCGAGCTCGCCTACGAAGCTAGATGCCAAATCCATGGAGTTACCTTCGGGGCCAATCACTCGAGCACGTGCCAAGAAGTTCCAAGATGCCGTAGCAAGCTATATTGCTCGAGTGTGGAGTGATGGGTTAGCTGCACATAAAACGCCTAACTCAACTAGCTTGATTCGCACCTTCCTACAAGCTAATTTTAGCTCGTATCAGCTCAATTCAGCTCAATTCGGCACTTAGCTAGCTCAATGAGCTGATTGCATTTATTTTGAATAAATTAAATGAGTTGTGTTAGTTTAAATCAGTTCAAATCATTTAATTAAATAAATGTGTTTTAATCTGGACATTTTAATTTAGCTTATTAAATGTGTCTTATATTAGTCCATGTCTTTAAAATGTCTTTATTAAGTCATAAATTAAATATGTTTATTTTAATTACAAAGTTTTAATGTGTCTAGATTAAGACAAATTTATTAGGAGCTGCTAATTAATTTGTCTTAGGCGATTTGATGTGCAGAATTTTTAGGTGTTTTAGTTGCTGATTTTATAAGCCTTAAATATGTCTTAGCTGAATGTATTTGATATTTTTTTCAGATGAATCAGCTAGCTTAAATACAAAGGAACTCATTTAAGGAGGATGTATTTGGCACATGCATGGACGGAAATTAAAGTGCAGCTGTCTTGTGACTTTTTGTGCAGCTCAATGGACTTCCAGCTGCTGTTTTGAGCTTCTCCAAGGGTCAATTTCGTGGGGACCAATGGCCAAAGGTTGCTTCATAAATTCCAGCAGCTATTTAACTTGGTGGCTAATCATATTCGGTCAAAGAAGCATGATTTTTCAAGCTATCCATTTCTCTTCTCCAAAGCAGCAATTAAGCTCTTTAAAAGCATTAGTTGAATGTGAATTTTCACCATTAAAAGGGCCAGCCGAATCATCTCTTCTAGAAGGTTAATATTAAGATTTTTGTTCATAAATGTATCTAGGAAATTTCTTGGGAGTTTCCTAAAGAAACTTAAGGCATAAGAATTTGATTAAATAGGCTATTCGGCTGCCTTAGTCAAGCCTATAAATAAACCATGTAATTCACATTTGAAGGTTAATGAACAACTTTAGAACTTTGTTAATTTGTGAGGTTGTTTTCAACTCTCGTTATTCTCCAAAGACTTGTGAGACTTATCAAACATCTTTGTGGCGTCAAACCTGTCTTTGTTTCTATCCGAACTTATCACTTTAAACCCAAAAGTGTGGCGTTCGATTCGTACTGAGGTTCCTATCATCTTTGATAGCGGATCGAAGTTTCTATTCACTTAATATACCCTTCCATCAACACCTTACCGACCTAAGCATTCTCATAAGTTACGGGTTAACACACTACTATTGTGTTAGTTCGGCTTTTGAATATTTAGCCCAAATTGCATCCATTGTTTTTTGATTCATTTCTTAAACCAACAAAACCCTTTTGAGCCTCAATAATCATTTTTCTTCTAACCTATTTTGAAAAGCTTTCAATTTACTTCTAATTCACGATCGGGCAAGTTCTACGACTCAATTCGTTCACGAGGCTAGTGCGTATCACATTGCCTTCTGCCTCTCATTGGTTTAGATTTTGCCCCTTGAGCCCCATTAGGAACCACCGAATAGGAAACAGTCTGTACACAGCTCATCAGGAGATCTATCCATCTACTACAAAAGCCTAACATCCGCATCATGCTTTCAAGATAATTCCACTTCACTCTATCATATGTTTTTCTCCTGTCTAATTTTAGAGCGAAAGAATCTGTACCACCTCTCTTATTCATTTTGAAAGCATATAGAAATTTATATACAATCAGAATGTTATACGTTATTTGTCTGCCAAGGAGAATAGCTCCTTGCGTTTCCTCAATGCACAAATGTAATACCTTTCGAAATCTATTAACCACCACTTTCGAGATTATTTTATAAATGACATTACACAGACTTAGTGGTCTAAATTATCCCAAATTCGTCGGAGCTTGTACTTTGGGTAAAAGCACGCTGTTGGTACTATTTATTTTTTCAAAATTATTGCAATTGTTCAACACTTGAATACAATACTTAATAACGTCTTTTCCCATTACATGCCGAAACTTTTGAAAGAAAAAAGTTGGGTATCTATCTTTTCCAAATGTTTTGAGGGGTGCCATACTTTTTAAAGCCTCTGCCACCTCTTCTTATCTAAACTCCTTGCATAGCTCTTCATTTAATGACCTTGTGATTCAAGGTTGAATTTTGCTTTTTAGTCTTTCACTATCCTGCAACAGGTTTAAAAAAAAAGATTTTTTTAAATCAGTTGCAAGATCCATAATAGCTTTGTCACCTTCTACCCATCCACCCCTTCCATCCTCAAGACCTTCGGCTGTATTTCTCCTCTTGTGATATGTTGCAAAGTTGTAGAAGAAAGTCGTGTTTCAATCCCCCATTCATAACCAATTTTCTCTTTCACTTTGTTCCCAAAATATTTCTTCCTTTTTAGCTTCCATGTTAAAAGCAAGTTTAACTTCTATTATATCTGCCAATTTGACTTCATCTGGGTATTCTTCATTTAATTTATTAAGGCGCATTTTTAACTCTTCTCTAGCTTTCGTACGAAAGCCCCTATTGGCTTTGTCCCAAACTTTCAACTTCGATTTCAATTCTTCTAAATTTTCTAGAAGATCGTTCTCACCTAATTCCCACCCTTGAATTATTTGTTCATCAAAATCTTTTTCCAAAACCCAATCAACGTTAAATCGCTAAGGGATTTCTTCACGCACTAATCTTCCCCTACCATGCATCATCATATTTAGTACCACTGGACAATGATCATAAATACTATGACTTTGGTGATGAACTGAATAGTTTGGAAATCTGTCCCACCATGTGGATTTGCCACCCCTCTATCAAGTCTTTCCCGAATGTTATTGCTTGGAAGCCTACCTCTCTCCCAAGTAAACCAATGACCTGTAAAACCCAAGTCGATCAAATCATAGTCCTCCATAGCCTCGCTAAATCTTTCCTCCCTTAGTCTTCCCCCTCTCTTTTCAAACGAAAATAACATCTCATTGAAATCCCACATAACAACCTATGGAAATTGACAGCTAGCTTTTAATTGCCTAAGTAAGTTCTACGATTCCTTCCTTTGATGTTCTATTGGTGAACCATAACATCCCATGAAATGCCAGTACTCTCCCCCACTATTCTCTTGGACTTTAGCGTCTATATGGTAATTAGAAATCTTCTCAACTTAACTGTTATTCCCTTATTCCATCCAAGTGAAAGTCCACTTTTTGACCCATCAGCACTAACATCAATCCCATTTGTAAAACCGCACATTCTTCTTATTAAGTCCATTTTTCTCGAATAAACTTTTGACTCAATTAAAAATAAAAGTTGAGGCTGCATCTACATCAGGCTGTTCTTGAGACGTCTAACTATTCATGGTTGCCTCAGACCGAGAACATTCCAACTTAAGATTTTCATTGCGACCAGCCGGCTCGCTTACTAGCGGCTGCCGATAAATCATTGTCCAATGTTGAGATTGAATGAGGGTTGGGGTAATTTTCCTCTAGCAACTGAACACGTTGCCTTTTTCTTTCCATCTACGGGCCTTATTGGTCTTTCTTCAAGCTCCTCATTAGACTTTGATATCAAATTATGTGCATCCTCATCTTCTCGCCTCTGTCTAGAAAACTCGTTTATTTGGCTGACCTTATGGAATCCCCTACTTAACTCCCTCACCATGCCTTTCCTTTTCACACCATTATTAGCTTCCACACCTTGATCCCGCATCTGATGCCTTCCACGAGCTTCCTCTATATCCATATCACTTTTAATCAAATCTTTTGGTTCCTCCTGATGCCATCTACTTATAGACACCACCTCCCTCATTGTTGAGCTCTCAAAAAGATATCCTATCCAAACTCAACTTCCTAAAAACCCAACGATAATCTTAAGGGGCAGAAACTTTCACCATGCCCTAATTTCCCACACAAGAAGCAAAAGAGGGATAATATTTCATATTGAAAAATTACATAAATTGACTTATATTTGACATACGTGACTCTCTTCTTTCTCTTTAGAAGGTTTCGAACATCCAAACAAACTCTAATGCGCATAATCTTTCGAACCCCCTTTGTCAAAATTTTTGCATCATAATCCAAGAACTACCCTATAAAGTTATTTTTCGTGCCATGCCTTTCGACATTGATCCTAATGGTAAGTCATGAATTTGTACCCAAAAATTCGTATAATGAAAAGGAACTTGTAAAGGGTCTTACCCTCTCCTTAACTTATGGGATATAATCATATGTCTATTAAAAAACCAAGGAATGCCATCTAACATCCTTTTTAGATCAACCTCATTGTAGAATCGGAACATGATTCGCTTTTCCTCCATCTCCAAGATGGTTACCCCTTCTATAGGATGCCACAATTTTGCAAGAACATTCCTTAAAAAGGGAAAATTGACTGAACTATCTGTTAAAACCCTTTCTACCAATCAGAATCTGAAGTCTTCTTTGCCATCTCCATCCTTCTCTTGGCCAAGAACAGGATTGTCCTTTTGATCGACTAGATTCAGATTCGCTAGATCAGCCTCCATGCCTTGAAAAACTTGCTACTCTCACAATTTAGAATTCTTAATTGAAACTCTAATAACTGGATACTATTGAGAAAAACCCCAACCCTACGAAATCGACAGGTAGAAAAACCAAAGAAAACCTATTCGTAGGTACTCACATCTTCTTCTTCTTCTTCTTCTTTTGTTATTCTTAAAACTTTAATCATTCTAATCCTGTCATTTGATAGAGGTGGATTAGAATTTTGTTCTTTTTTAAAATTGCAATAAATTGATGTGTCAATCTTCTACTAATCTAGGTATCTAACCTGGCGGATTCTCTTTTCAATACAAAATTTATTTTAATTGTTTAAATAATTCAAAACATGAATTATTATTTTAAATAAAAGAAAATATAAATAATTGGCAGTGGCAGTTTTATTCCAATCATATGGTGCATAGTTATTTTGTTTTAATATGTATATAATTGTGTTCATATTTACGAATATACCCAGAAAATCTAGTAGGTTAGAGGGATGTGATCAAATTGACATCATTATTTTTACTTATTTTAATGTTAGAATAAAAGTATGGACCATTCATGTTATATCTCAATCATATTACATTCAAGAACAGTTTTAAATTTATCAAATATTTGACATATATAGATATAACATTATCCATATAATGAATTTATGACATTGGAAATTTTTCTAAAATCATGGTCCTAACAATTAAGTCACAAGTACTTGGATTAGGGCACTACTGAGCCACTTGCCAAAATATGGATGGTTTACAAATTAATGGACCCAAACACACATATTTCTACGGTCCCAAGAAAATAACAAGCAATGAAGGACTGATTAATGTCTTATCATTTACTATGCTGACTAATTTCCTCTTCTTTACAAATTAAAAGTGCTTTCATTTTTTTTTAGATAATTATAAAAAGAAAATCCTTTCAATTAGTATTTTTCCCAAAATAATTGTCACGCTTTGATATATCATGATCAAAGTTTTCTAATTTCCATTTTTTATTGATTACAATGTGAAAGTTTATTAAATTATTTTTTAGATACATAATATTTAAAATCAACTCTAAAATATTTAAGATTATTTAACTTATAATTAAAAATCAAACAATGATAATTTTTGTGAAGGAAAGACTATTAGAGCTTGAAACTTTAGAAACTCGATCCTTTAATATTCTTGGGAAAAAAATAATCCCACATTGTGAATTTTTTTAAAAATATATTATAACTAGTGTTCTTTATTAGTGCGATACACAAGTTAATTTTATGTATTAATTAAATTACTTTTACTTATTTCTTAAAAAAATTTATAAATTTTGTAACGTTTCTATAATAATATAGTTAGAAAATTAAAACATAATATATAAGTTTAATTTTAAAAACATGATAATTGGTGTTAAATTGAATTTAAAAAATATTTCGATTTTTAAAAAAATATAAATATTATAATACTAGATTGTTTGAAATTTTATTTTTATATATACTTTCTATCTTAGTTTTAATTATTAATTACTGAATGTAAATTGTTAATTAAATTTAAATACTGTGATCACTGAATAATTCATTGTAACATTATTTATATTTTTAAGTATTTATTTCAATTTGATAATTGAGTCCTAGCTCAGTTGGCGTCGGCATTATTGCTAATGTTGGAGGATGTGGGTTCAAGCATGTTGAAGCGTGTTTATCCTCCTCTTAAAATGTTGGGGACGATTATGGGTAATTCTAGGTATTTTTGTATCAAAAAAGTATTTATTTCAGTTTTAATAGTGTAATTATTATTTTACAATAGTGATAAACTTAGAAAGACTTATTTTTAAACAATTTTAAAATTTTAGTGTCTTATTATATAAAATTGTAAGTTGAATTATTGATGTAAGCAAATTGGAAGGATCCTTAGTGCAAATCAAAAAACCAAATGAGCCTTTATGAAAAAGGTGGAGGGTTTGATTCACCCGAAGGTAATAATATGTATTTTCAAGACAAGTTCCTCTCTTCACCCTTTAGGGATCAGAACTAGTCAATAATGATTGAAGATGAAGATATTAATATGATGGATGGAGATGTGACTACAAAATTCATTGATGGTGTTCCAACTATTAATTTCTCAGAAAGGGTACACTCCTTGGTGGAGCAAAGCATGTCAAAGGCGATTATCCTTAATTTATTGGAAAGAAGAGTTGGGTTCAATACTCTATTGAATAAAATCTACGCATTGCAAAAATTGAAACAACCTATCTGAATCATATATTCAAAGAATGATTACTTTATTTTAAGTTTCGGGTCAAATGTTGATTTTACAAAGGTACTACTATAAGGGCCATGGGTAACCCATGGTCAATACTTGACAATGCAATCATGGACGTCGTCTTTCACTAGATCTCAGTCATATATTCTAAATGTGATCACCTAGATTCATTTGTTAGGCCTATTTGGAGCTATGTGCAAAAAAAAAACACTCAAGGTTATTGAAAATGCATTTAGTCTAGTTATAAAAATTGATTACAACAGTGATAGTGTGTTAAGATGAATATTTGCACGTATGAATCTCAATGTTGGCTTAAGAAAACCCTTGATTTCAAAGGTAAAGATTGATAGTAAGGTTCAAATAATTCGATATGATTATTTTTCTGATGATTGTTTCTATTATAGGAGGTATGGCCCTTCACAAAAGATACGTCTAGCGAAAACTAGAGCAAATCTAGAAGAAGACATAGTGATGGAGCAACCATTGAATAATGCAACTATGGTAATTCCTGATAAGTCTGAGAAGTATGGACCTCAGATGCTTGTTGAAAGGAGAAATTGTAGGGCCAATCATAAGGGATATGGAAACGGAAACGGAACCGGTAATCAGGACAATAAAAATCGGAGGGATCAAGATTTATGCCTATTATTGAGGAGAATGATGATAAGGTTGATAATGATAATAATGAGAGATTTTTAATGTAGGATGACTCTCAAATAAAAAGAATGGGGGATTTTAATGCTATCCCCTTAAATCATATTCAAGCAGTCCTATGTATAGACCCTTACTATCAATCTTTCACGTTAAACTATGCTATTCATCTTCACACATTCAAGCAATCACATTTTATTAATCCATCATATAAGGAAATATTTTAACTGTGGGATTTTAATGCTGAACTCTTATGGTTCTCAAGTTAAATCTGAGTGAATTTTGGAAAAGGTCATGTCAAGTGCACGTTAGTAGCTGTAGCCTGGTCAATGGTCTCATTCAGCTCGACCATGTTCTAGCAATAATAGTTTAGGACATTTCTAATTGCTACAGGATTGAATTCATACCATTTACCCCTTACAAAAACTTTGTGATACAACTTGTTCTCATCACTAACACTTCAAAGAATATTAGCATAAAACTCTAACTCAACATTTCAAACATATATGGTTTAACAAAACTGATAGTACCCATCAAACTACTATTTCCAAGTAGAGTGTCTATGCCAAAGTCAGCAAAACCACTTTCTTCTATGTTTGTTTCTTCTATAAAACTCTTCTTGAGCATAGAAACATACCTCTTAGAATATGATGCAACTAGGAATACCTTATTCTTCATCTCCATAAGTCTTTCTCTATTCTTACTGCAACTTTGGTGTCTTCAACAAGAAGTTTAAAAAATTGAGAACCATTGACCAGGCTACAGCTACTAACGAGCACTTGACATGACCTTTTCCAAAATTCACTCAGATTTAACTTGAGAACCATAAGAGTTCAGAATTAAAATCCCACAGTTAAAATCTTTCCTTATATGATGGATTAATAAAATGTGATTGCTTGCTTGAATGTGTGAAGATGAATAGCATAGTTTAACATTAAATATGACTAAGGCTAGGAGCAAGTGTCCTAATATTTTGATACGGATGAGTGCAAAAGCGGATTGTAAAGTTTGTTTAAGTCGTAGATTTGACTTAGGGCTCTAGAAGTTAGGAAAGAAACTTGGATTTTGAAACAACCTGAAGCATAAACGAATCCAAGTCAGATAAAAAATTTGAAGAAAAATAATTGAAATAAATAAACTAAAATAAGTAAAATAGAATAATAGAACAATAAATAAGAAAATAAGGAAGATAGATAGAAAAGATGGAACGTGGCATATAGAAGTCCTAAGGAGTCTTGGAAACAAGAAGAATCCACAACCCTCTTAAGCGACTCTAATTTCCCCTCCAAGAAAGAAAACTTGGCAAGAAAATTTTGAAGATGATCTCCATAATCTGAAAAGATTGTTAAAACTCTTTTAAAAGAAACTCAAGAGAAATTCTTGAAAAGAAAAATCAAAGAGAATTTATTGACTCAAAATAGAAGTTGAATAATAATGAATTGATTGATTTGTGTACAATACAAAGGCCTATATAGGCTAGCTAAATAAATCTAAATATTATACTAGAACTCTAATTAATCTAAACAAGAAGTAGTTTTAAAACTGAACTTTGTTGTTGATATAAAACTCCTAAATAACTTCAACTACTTAATAATTATTAAAAATTCAGAATAATTAAATAATAAGAGCTGATAAATACAATATAGGGCTCATATATAATAAAAATTAAGCCCAAAATCTGAACCCAATATGATTTAAACTTGAATTAAAAGCCTGAAACTCATAATTCTCGTTATAATCCCGTCCAAAAATTCTACTCATGAAATCTTCACTAAAATGATCATAAGTTGAGATCCTGAACTCAAAATCGAGCGATTCAAAGTGCGTTTTGAAGCTAAGAGATAGATCTTCAAACGCTATGAAGACATCTCAACCCAGAAATGCCTAAACCTCATCCAAACAGTTGTTGTAAGTCTGTTAATTTCCCAAACTTGAAGATTGGGAGCTTCGGTGAATGGAATTTAATAAATTTCACCCTATCCATGCATGTATCGTTCCCCCTTTCCTTGAAAAGATTCTTCCTCGAATCTTGTCTTTGATCGAATCTTGGTTTGATTTGCTTTGGCTTTGACATTATTGTTGGGCCTTGAGGTTTGACTTGCAGTAGTAAGAATATGATACGAATCTCAAGGTTCAATTTTAGACCCATGGATGTGATGGACTCACATTACCTCAAGGCCCAACAATAATGTCAAAGCCAAAGCAAATCAAACCAAGATTCGATCAAAGACAAGATTTGAGGAATAATCTTTTCAAGGAAAGGGGGAACGATACATGCATGGATAGGGTGAAATTTATTAAATTCCATTCACCGAAGCTCCCAATCTTCAAGTTTGGGAAATTAGCAGACTTACAACAACTGTTTGGATGAGGTTTAGGCATTTCTGGGTTGAGATGTCTTCATAGCGTTTGAAGATCTATCTCTTAGCTTCAAAACGCACTTTGAATCGCTCGATTTTGAGTTCAGGATCTCAACTTATGATCATTTTAGTGAAGATTTCATGAGTAGAATTTTTGGACGGGATTATAACGAGAATTATGAGTTTCAGGCTTTTAATTCAAGTTCAAATCATATTGGGTTCATATTTTGGGCTTAATTTTTATTATATATGAGCCCTATATTGTATTTATCAGCTCTTATTATTTTATTATTCTGAATTTTTAATAATTATTAAGTAGTTGAAGTTATTTAGGAGTTTTATATCAACAACAAAGTTCAGTTTTAAAACTACTTCTTATTTAGATTAATTAGAGTTCTAGTATAATATTTAGATTTATTTAGCTAGCCTATATAGGCCTTTGTATTGTACACAAATCAATCAATTCATTATTATTCAGGTTCTCTTTTGAGTCAATAAATTCTCTTTGATTTTTCTTTTCAAGAATTTCTCTTGAGTTTCTTTTAGAAGAGTTTTAACAATCTTTTCAGATTATGGAGATCATCTTCAAAATTTTTCTTGCCAAGTTTTCTTTCTTGGAGGGGAAATTAGAGTCGCTTAAGAGGGTTGTGGATTCTTCTTGTTTCTAAGACTCCTTAAGACTTCTATATGCCACGTTCCATCTTTTCTATCTATCTTCCTTATTTTCTTATTTATTGTTCTATTATTCTATTTTACTTATTTTAGTTTATTTATTTCAATTATTTTTCTTTAAATTTTTTGTCTGACTTGGATTCGTTTGTGCTTCAGGTTGTTTCAAAATCCAAGTTTCTTTCCTAACGTCTAGAGCCCTAAGTCAAATCTACGACTTAAACAAACTTTACAATCTGCTTTTGCACTCATCCGTATCAAAATATTAGGACGCTTGCTCCTAGCCTTAGTCATACTCTTCAAATGAATGTCCTCATCAAAGTTGGATTTGGTGATGGTTCTAAATTCATCAGAAGAATGATATAAGCTTTTTTCCTGAATCTTTCTCTTATTACTAGCCTTCACTATGATTAGGGCTTTTCCTTTATCAACATTCTTGATTGTTGCTATGTCGACAAATTCTTTGCCACAACAAAGCAAGTGTCTCTTCTGGTGGTCAATATTGAAGGAGAGGAAGTGTGCACTTCCTTAGTTCTTTCAACATATGTATATGAAGCTTTAGCCTTAGCCTCCTTCTCACCAAATAGAGTCGGGTCTTTCTCATCATCATCTATCTGCTCTTGTTCTACCACAAGTTCTTCAATTTTTGTGGTAAAGGCTCTAATATCTATGAGGATTGAAGGTGAGAAAAATTTAGCAATAGCATCATCGTTCACCAAGGTGCTTTCGATATTCGATACTAATCCACTCTAGCTAGTGATTACTTCAATTAAAGCTTCAATATTCTATTTTGAAATGGCGATATGCTCGAGCATCAGAGATTGTTCAACAAGGCATCAATTTCCTCTGCTACTTGTTGGATAACTTGATATGGCCAACAATTTGTGTCTCTATGACAATGAGACTGTTGGATCCAGTGCCCTAAGTGTAGTATAATCATTTTTTATACTTTTATTTTTTGAAAACATAGGTTTAATAAAATATCCATAAAATACTACCCTTTGCATATTGTCCTTAATGTTTTTGCATGCAAAGCAAAATGGAAACACATATTGGCTCACTGGTTGTCTAAGGTAAGTAATAGCAAATGGTATTACAAGGTCGAATTATAATACAAAAATATAACTTGTACTAGTAGATAAACATAAACATGTCATTAGTCCAACTAGACACGAGCAACCGATTGAAAGGCTAATATGCCATCTATCAAGTCTAATTGGTAGATGATTTGTCTTAAGCATCCGAGTGGATGACTCCCAAAAGATAGAGACATAGATGTAATTGATTGGACTAATAATACATCGGACGAGACCCAAGTAGAATAGATCCTAAATCCCTTTATGGATTTATTTACTCGAGATGTTCATAGTGTGACATACCTTAATCCTGAGTAGATGATGGACTATGTATGCATGACTCGTATACTTTGATGTAAGTAAAAGTCTGAGTTCAAATAGATAAGGAACCGAAAGCTGGTGCTCTAAGTATATGACTTCTACAGTATATAGTATCTTTCATAATAGTGGAATTCATAACCCAACTAAAGGGTAAATGATACCCTCTCATTGGTATTACAAGATAGATGAAAAGTAAACATGATCACAAGTCATTTGTCTTTGTGATAAATGACTTGATTACTATTTAATGGTAATTGACCTTTCATAAAGGAAGATGTAATGGTTTCCATGAGATGAAATAGGATCACGTTCGGTGAATGAATTTATCCCAAAGAGATTAATGATATCCTATGAGGGTAACATGGTTATGAAAAGGTCATTGGACAAACACTTATTAAGTAGCTTTCGTAATGGTGTATAATTAGAGAGAGCTCAATCATGATACTTTAGTGGAATGACTTTGTGGCTAAATAAGTTCATAATTAATAGACGAAAGGCTAGAACTTAATTATAAATTATTTGATCCCTAATTATATATGTCAAATAGGCCATTTTGCTAGCTTGTTGAAATCATAAATGAATTGCATCTAGAACCAAATGAACAAAAATGAATGGAAAAGATGAAGTTAGAGAAATAGGTTGTTTTCACAAATAAATGTGTTTTCTTACCAAGTGTAGAACTGGATGAGAATTAATTTAAGGTTTTCAAATTATTATTTAATCAATTATAATTAAATAATTGAAGTTTGAAAATAAAATTAAATTAATTAGTCATTCTGAATTCATTGAATAAGGAAATTAAATATATTTCCTTATAGATTCTTTTACAGTAAAGTTGTCATGACTTTAAAAATATTAAAATTGGGTTGAAAATTTTATTTAATTGAAAAATTAATTTAGTTAATTTAACTATGATAAGTGCTAAAAGTAACATGTTTTAACCTCATTCTTAATGCGTTTTTGAGTGATTATCTGATGCTAATTGTGAATTTTGTGCTCTTAATTCTTTAAATTCATGTTTTAATGCTTAATAGAGCACTTAGGAGGAAAAGGAGTGAAAAACGAGTGAAAACCAAAGCGTTAGAGCAAGCTGCAGGAGCCACATGGGCTAAATCATTCCACACGGTCGTGTGACCCACACTTGCGTGTGGTAGGCCATGTCGATTTCACGAAATTGCGTATCAAACTTTGGAAAATCGAGATTTTTAGGTTTTTCAGACATTCTAAGACATATATATGACAAAAATAAGAAGATAGGAGGGAGTCTTCATAGAATATTCAAGAAAACAACTCAAAAAACACCTTTGAAGCTAACTTTGAAGCATATTTCCGTCAAGATTGAAGATTCCCATTTGATTTCTTAGGAAGTTATCATGAGTTTCTTTATTTCTTTCGGTTATATTGTATCTTAGATGTTTCTATTTTAATTAGATTGAATTTCGTAACTACGATAGATATAAAATTGTAAAAACAGAGTCGGTAGACAATCATATATTGCATCCGCCTCACTTTATCTTCTAGAATAGGCACGAAGGCCTTCTCATAATAATAGATCACCTTTTTGCGAACTCTTACAAATGGGTGTGTTGCAGAATCATATTTGCAAGATAGTTCTAGAAAATTTTCCTCACAACAGTAGTCTTGGCAGACTAACCCCATATTAGATAGTCTTCACGAGCTTTCACATTAGATCGTCATGACGGACTTCCACATTTAAGATCGTTCTGATGAATTTCCATGTTTAAGATCGTCCTGGAGGACTTCCACGCTTAGGATTATTCTGGCAGACTTCCACGTTTAAGATTGTCCTAGCAAACTTCCACGTTTAAGATCATTCTGACGGACTTCCACGTTTAAAATCATCCTAGCAAACTTCCATGTGTATGGTAATGCCATGGCCATGGACTTCCATTCATCCCATAAGGGGCTCTCATATGCATCCCAAAAAGGGCTCTTATACATCCCACACAAGGGACTCTCATATACGAATGCGCATCGAGTCTAGTATCATTAAATATCCTTTCCTGGCTTAGTCCAATCGAACATCCCTCAAAGCCACATGAATATAATGCATAACATATACATCACTTCACCAAAAAATATTGTTTATCACACAACATATAATATGCCATTCATATCATTTTACAACCAATCATTCATATCAACTCAATACGCAACAATGCATCATGCCAAGCCTTTCATTTACTTAACATAAATAACTCATGGCCATAGAATTGCATCTTGTTACACAATATATACCATGTCAACATTTCCTCTATTCAAAATTACCAAACTCATAACCAACAATATTTGCATGTCAACACTACATGCACACACAAGGCATCAACACTTCACCACAAGTTGGATTCACCATTGGTAAAGAACTAGTTCATCATATTTAGTATATGATCAACATAAAATACATCCATTTAAGATCTGAGTCTGAGAACTCACCTGGGAGTTGTCGCTAATCCATATTCTAAACTTTTTTCCCTTACTACACAAGCCCCTCTTAGCCATTATAACACAAAAACCATTTCAGAATCCAACTAACACCATTCATTAGCATAAAAAAATCTTATTCTTTTGCATGTAGAGACAATTTAAATGATCATTCAGTTCTTTACCCAAAACAAAACAAAATCAATAGTCAACTGAAATCCTTAACTTCCTTCTTTTTTCTTAAATCCTCTAATAGAAAACTTACCAACAAGAAAGATTTCCATATTTTAAGACTTAAACCTCAGTCTCTCCCCTTCATGCACTAACGTTCCTTAATATTTCTCTCTTCCATGGCAAACCAGAGGAAAGAAGATAAAAAACAAAAAAAATAAAAGAATTATCCCCGAAGGAGAATGCCTTCACCTATATATAGTCCTTCCAACCTCTATCACAAAAATCAATTCACAACCACCTAGAAAATTTTAATCATCATGTTGCCCACTAATATACTTAGTTCCACGCTAATAAAACTATGTTTGGAATCTAACCTTTTCCAGAATCAGTCCGCTAATCAACCTTAATTACAAAAAGAACCCTCCGGATTAGAAAACTTCTCAATTAAATCCACAAATCCCCCTATCAAACCAAGACTTAACGAATCCAGGTGTGATATATGTGCTCCCAAATATTAGTATATCAACCTACACAAGTCTCTCGATTATATAAAGTTTTTTAGACTTGCTAACATAATAAACATATATGATAGTCTCTATTAAACAACATCTAAAATAGTTGTATGCAATATAATATTAACAACCAAGTTAAATATGGATTGTTGGCAGCTAAGTCATCAAAGTTTCAATCCTATTTAATTTTCTCGATGCAAGAGATTTGATACACATGATTCAGTTTGATCTGATCTTCTAAATAAGTTTTTCTTAGTGATTAATACGCTTGATTCATTATATAATATCAACTCAACCCAAAGAGATGGTTCAATAAATTATCAATCTTCCAAATATGGCAAGCTATCTTTTTTCGTAGTGTTTGGGGAGTGAGATGTTACATTCCATTTCTAGAGCAACTTAGACTAACTTTGTTCAATTTCTTGATAATTAAATCAATAAATGTGGCTTGTATCTTAAATTTCAAATTATACGAATGAAATGCACATTCACAATATCAAATGGGCACACTTATAGTGACCTGAAGTTATACGAGTTTAAGCACAGAGTTAGGATATGAATCCTAACTCAAATTATCAAATTGGAAGGTTGTGCCTCGAGATAGTGAAGCCATGTCTCAAGACATGCCTCCTTTATTTTGAACCTCTAGCTTCGAAGTATGTTTTCTTGAGATAATAGGGTTCATGTCTCGAAACAATGACCCTTATGTCTCAAGACAGGTCTAGAGACATAACTCCTCTATTTCAGACCCTTAGCTTCGATGTTTGTGGTCTCGAGACATGAAAATCGTGTCTTGAGATCCTTAAGTGATTCTAGGTCTGATGTTGTCTATCTCGAGACATGCTCACCATGTCTCAAGACAACTTTCCAGAAATGTATCAAATGGTTAAATTTGTTCGTGATGTCTCGAGACATGCTCTTGATGTCTCGAGACCTACATACATAATTGCCTAAAGTGCACATATTTGAACATGTAAATGGTACCTAACTTAGTCCAAATTCAAAAAAAAAACATCATTTCAACATTCAATGGGATTTATTTAGCACCTATAATCATGGTAGCTAACTCAAATTACCAAAGCACACACAACTAAAAAATTAATAATACCAAATCAAATATACTTAAGCATAAATTGAGCATTAAAGTTCCCAAAATGACCAAAACGTGTCTCATAATATGTCAACAACTCATAACATCATTGAGACTCAATATATTCCCTATTTAGTTAGGTACATGTCATTTACAACTCAAAACTTAAAAGAAGCATTATAAATGTTTAATTGAGCTTAGATGCGAGTCTTGGATGCTACCAGAGATTCACAAACAAATCAATGACCTAATTGAAACCTACACATGCAAACAAACACATCTGCACGTTGAGCATTCAAAGCTCAATGGTGCTACTATAATTTGATTTTAATACATAATAATATTAAATAAGCATAGTAACATCACAACATATCATTATAAATTTCCACATCATTCAACAATAATAATGCATCACATAACATTATATCAACTTGCCCTTAAGGAAGTTTAACTTACGTCTTTATAATCTCTTACAAGTATATCATAATTCTTTTTCCATTAACCATATCTTAAGTAATGATGCACCCTCATGGTATTTGTATATCATTTTCGTATATCAAATAAACCGCAATTCATTATCTTCATTATATCCATATTTCATTTTCATATTATAATCACACAACATTTTCATATTTTTAACCCCTATTAAACAATTTTGGACTCAAGGACAGATACACAGGTCAATCCACCAACACACCAGAGTACGCACATAAGTGCTAACCGGGCATAAATGCATCGATACCACCAACTACACCAGTATACGCTCATGACCCTCGAGGAATTAAAGCTAAAGATATGTTTTTCATCTTCATGGAATCGGAGAACTATCTAATAGAATGCACTTAGCTAAAGCTTCCTCCGATTGACAAATCCTATGATATGTCAACTACACCTATAACTCTATCTGACATCATTTAATAAGACATTTTTCATTACCATTTATCATAGAATCACATTTCAAAATAGTCTTCATCATAACTACATTATCTCAAACATAAACCCCCAACACATATATATTACCATACTAAACATTTCAAAAACAAAAAGCTTAAACAATTATTTTATATCCTCAACCATCACTTTCAATTTATATAAATTAGATTCTTAATAATTTATGTAATGAAAATAAATTATTTCAGCATAAATCGAATTTACTACTCGTCTATCATTTTTTTCCCTTTCTTTTCCCTTTTGAAGTCCTGACGTTGACTTTGGCTACATATGATAATTCGGTTACAAAAATAGTGTTAGTTTCATATACTCCAACATAAACATCATTAAAGAAAAACATGAATGTATTCATTAACTTAACCCTTTGAACCCTAATATCCAATTTTCTTATATCTCACAATTCTCCTGATCAAATCTAATTCTAACTTCATAACTATAAATTATAAAACTCAAACTATATAAAAAAACATAATTTTAATCCAAAGCTAGCATCTCTCTCTAACTTTTAACTTTCATCAATTGCAGCTTAACAAAACTTTACCAATATCTAATTCTAATAAATGGGTTTAGCATATCTAGCACCAATATGTAATTATGTAGCAAAAATTTTAAAGAGAAAGTTTCCTAACCTTGGTATTGGCTCACGGAAATGGTGAAAACGCATGCAAGCTTCTCTCTATTTCTTTCCTTAGCCGATTGTTGAAGATGAAATGCCACTATCTCTTGCATCTTTCCATTATTTTCTATTTACCTAAGCTTTAATTAAAATTAGTTAATATTAAATCAATGGCCATAGTTCAAGCATAATAATCTTAGTGGAAATTGATGGACAAGATTATGTATTTCCACCAAGACAAATTAATTATGGGTCAATTACTCTTAAGCCTTGACTAAATAACTCATTAAGGACTCACTAAATTTCTAATCTAATCTCTCTAGTTAATCACCTTCCAATTTAGTGTCTGGATTATACTTAAGAATTTATCTAATTTAATTACTTAATATTTTAATTCCCTAATTACGTATTCATCTCGTAACTACTCCAATTCAAGAAATTCGAGCTTGAAACCAAATTTACCGATATCGAAAAAAATCGAATCATTATAAGGCACGTCCTCAAACACGTTGCAACTCTAGTATTTATTTATTTTGAATTTTAGGAGATTTTAAAGTTGTTTTAATTCTTTAGAAGTCTTTTATGTCTCTTGCTCATTAAGAAGTCTTTCTTAGTAGCTGACTTTTTAGAGTTTTTCGACTATTAGGAGTTTGGTTTTCACTCAGTTAGTTTGTCCATAAACAACCATGGTATGTACCTTATCTTTGATTCTTATTCAATAAAAGTACTTGCTAGAGTTTCTTTGTTTGCAAAATTTATTTTCTCTTTACAAGTTTTTCCAACTCACATTAATTCAAACTTCAAGAACCTTTCTTGGAGGATTGATTTGATCTTTTAGTTGAGTTTCTTTTTTCAAAAGAATCAATTGGATAACCTTTATTTCGAATCTTACTCTTTCCATAATCCAGTTTTCTTTGATTCTGAATTCTATTTAGGTGTTCTTAATTCTCTATCTTTAAATTTGGGCAGCCTTGTTTCTCTCCAATTTTTTCTCCATTTTGAATTAGCAAGGAGTCCCCTAATTAGTCTGAATTCTTTCTCTTTTGTTTCTTTTTCCTCAAGTTTTGTTCATCTTAGTTTAATACTAATTTTATCTAATTGTTTCAGATTACATCCTCTCCAAGTCAAAACTAGACTTCTCCCTAAATTTAAAATTCAATTCAGTTTGATTCTTGACAACTTGATTCATTTATCCTCAACATTTCCTATCAATTAATATTTATGCTATGCTTGGTAAGAGTATTATTTTTCATCATGTTTTAGTATATGAGCCCCATCCCCCATTTCCGCCTACATATATGGGATATTTTAAGAGATGAACATCCTTATTACTATCAGGGTCTGGGGAAAGCATAGGAAAAGTGATTTCACTATATCTTTTACCAGGAACAGGACCTATCACAAGAATATTTTTCTTAGTGGAGAGGTAGTTCTGAAAAGATAGATTGCCTATCTTTTCTTTCATCTCAGGTGAAATACTATCAGGCGAGGCTAACTCAAACCCCTCATATAAAATAAGAACAGCACTCACATTCAAGGCCCCTTTCTTACCATTAGCAAGAACTTGTTTCAGTTGCATATCATTAGGAATTCTAACAACCGCTTCAAATACAATATCAGGAAGTACCACTTGTGAAACCTCAATATCAACTAGTTTATTCACTAAATGGCAATTGGCACATACAATACACCCAGTTGCTTCTCATGGATTTTCATACCCCTGCTGTGCTAAAGTGGGATATGCATTTGAAATGGAAGCCTCGATTATTATATAGATCATGAGCGATACAGAAATGGATCGAGTAATCTCCTCTTTTATCCAAGAAAAAGTATTTCTAGTTTGCATAGTCCAATCATTGATCCCGAAAGTTTCTATAATAAAATTAGGTTAGTAATAAACTAACTTCAATCAATAATTTTTAATCACTCACATAACTTTGTTTTTGGAAAGGAGAAAGAAAAATTATTTGCTTATTTTGAATAGATCTTATTGTTGGACAATACACATGTTAGCAAAACAAAATAGATAAATATAAATAAATAAATAAAATATAAATAGAACAATTTATAATTAAATTGTGAAATATGAAAATCAAACAAAACCGTAATAAAAAATTGAAATAAAGTTTAAATCAGAAGGAAGAATAGAGATTTTACGAAACGTTGAGGCCTGTGAAACACAGTTTCCTTAAGATAGATTCGGTCACTCCTACGGTACTTGGAGAAACTTTAGTCGAATGTCTCCTAGGATACAACAACAAAAATGATCAAAGTAGTAGCATCTCTACAACGATCGAACGAACGTTGCCTTTTTTTTAATCACCGAAACGTTTGAAAAATACTGAAAGGAAAAATGGAGAGTTTTTAGAGTAAAAAAGTTTCAGTGTGAGAGTATGAGTGTGTGTAAATTTCTACAGAATACACAGCCTTTTATAGACATTTAGGATGGTGGAAAATTTAGAAATAACCACACAAAATCTGCTAGAGTCAAAAATTTAATTTGATTTAAAAATTAAAATCAAATTGATTGGAATTAGATATTGTTCATACATAATCAGATTATGTCTGCCGAACATTTTCGATCGGGTTTGGACCTGCACCCTTGTGCGCAAGGCAAAATTACAAACTTAGTCATTCAACTAACTTTCAAGAGGGTTAACATATATATATACACGCATCTCACACTTGGTATTTAACCAATGTGGGATATAAGCCTTTACTTTTCCTCAACAATATTTCCAAGTAGCTTACTTTGAGCATCAATTTCTCATTCACCACTCAACCATTTTGAGCATATGATATACCATTGTAAAGGTCTCATGGAGTAGAATATGAAACCATAAAATTATGATTCAACTCTTCACCTTTACCTATTGAGAATATGCCTCAAAGTTATCATAAAAATACAATTTTTCTAGCACTTATTTTCTACAAGAGTTTTTACTCATCCTTCTAATTTCAAGTTTAAAATTGTACTACCTATTCTTTATTATATATCTAACAATTATAATATATATGTATTAAATAAATTCTCATGTTATTATACTAATAACCAAATGAATCATTAGTATACTACTAGAGATAAGCAAAACTCGATTCGATTCAAATAAATTGAATTTTAAAAAATTGAATTTCAAGTTAATTGAATCGAGTTATTCGAATTATTCAAATCTAATAGAATAAGTAATTCAAGTTTTGAGCTCGAATTGAATTAAATTTTACAATTTGAATAACTCGAATAATTCAAATAACAGATTGTGCAAATACCCTTTTGATCCCTATCAAGTTTGAAAATGAGCAAATTGGTCTTTTAAAAAAATTATAAAAATTTCAAAAAAATTCTAAAACATATATAAACAAAGTTAAAAAATAAGAAATATCTAGAATAATATTTTTGGGGACTTCAATAAGTTAATTAATTATTTAAATTTATCATACTAAAGTATTTTTTATTTTACTTTGAAAAAGTTTTCAAATATATATTGTTTCAAATTTATATGCTCTAACATGGAATTAGTTATACTGTAACAATATTTTAATTTGACATGTTTAATTTTTTTTAATTTAACTAGAATAATTTCACCCAATTCGACTCGACTTGATTCAAAAATTTTTCACCCGACTTGATGATAAAATAGGATTCATCAACTCAATTAGCTCAAAATTTTTTCACCCGATTCGATCGAACGCTCACCCGTATGTCCTACAATATAAAGGGAATATAAATTAATGAGTTTTTATTTTTTATCATAGTTGTGGGAGTAGAAATTTTGTGTTGCCTTGCAATCTCAATAAAACCATTCTACAATTTAGAAATTAAATTTGTAGTAGAATTTAGGGGCTTATGTGAAGGTGGAAAAGGTATATATAGTTAATTAAGTTTAGGGTAGTTTAATCGGTTCCACAATAGATTCCAAACTAATGTGTTTGTATTAATCTCATGAGATTATGATTAAAGTAACTTAATTATATTAATAAGATTTCGACAAATTTAAGCATCCACATCCTCCTTTTCTTACCTGAAAGAGCACAAATTAGATTAAGAATTAAATATTCAAATATTTTAGTAAAAGGAAAAATAAAAACAAAGGCACATTTTAAAAGTTAATCTTAAAGCGAAAAAAAATTTAAAAATAATAAAAATTTGTTCGTATTATATAATTATCCAAAGAAAAAAAAATAGAAATCTATTTCTCTGATTGGCTCGCATAGCGCATTGTTCGTTCTGGTTAAATGTCAAATCTGCATCAAATCACTTGACATATCCAAGAAAAGGGACCAAAAAAGATAGAGAATAAACACAGAATCTTAACTCAAAACTCAAAACTCAAACCTCAAAGACTGCTATAATAATATGTCTTCATTGGGAGATAAAATAAAGCAAGACTCAAAAAAGAGAGCTTGGTAAAGAATCCAATTCATCATCATCACCATGAGCCACTGTGTAGCTCCAAATTGTTGGAATCTAAAGCACCAATCTCAAGAACAAGTCCATTTCGAGGAAGAAGAAGATAATGAAACCAATCGATCTTCCCACATAAGCAACCCCATGTATGAACAATCCATGCATGTTCTTTTCAGTTTCTTTCTATGTTTATTGGATATAATTTTTTGTTTCCTTTTCTTCAATGGGACTGCTTTGATTTTCAACCTTTCTTTTTTTTTCTTAACTTGAAATTAAGGTCCAACCATGAAGTTGCAGAGCTAACATGGCAAAATGGTCAGCTAGCTTTCCATGGGTTGAATAGGCACCTTCCTACTGCTTCATCAAAGCCGACATGGGGTATTTCTGGTGACACACTAGAGTCCATAGTCCATCAAGCCACATGCCTTCACACCCAAAACCACAACTTCAGCTTACTTCAACATGACCAGAACCAGACACCGGCAGTCGTGAGCTCCATTGCTGCATCATCGGGGAGCTCTGGTCGTTTGCCAACAGCAGCGGTGGTAAAGAAACGGGCGCGGTCGAGCTCCGATGTATGCGGGGAAATTCCAAGAGGTGGTGTTGGAGAGGAATATGCTAGTGCATGCGCGAGTGCTAGTGATGCATTTTGCAAGGAGAATGATGATAGTACGATGATGACTTGGGCATCCCATCTGTCGCCTCAAACTATGAAGGCCAAAGCCGTGGATGAGGACTATACTTATCAGGATGGATTGGTAAAACTACTTAATTTGGCAATATTACTCTGTTTCTGCTACTCATTAAAACTAGCCACAATTGTTAACGTGGCGAATCAATTTCATCTAGTTCAAATTATTATTTGTTAATAAAAAATATATAATTTTATTTAAATTGAAATAACATGTAGGAAAACCAAGATGAGGAACAGGAGACTAGAGGTGAAACAGGTCGCTCCCAGGCCACAAGACGGAGTCGAGCATCAGCTATTCATAATCTCTCTGAAAGGGTAAGGATTTCCTTTTTTTTAATGGAAATTTTACGATATGTAACAGTTTAGTTAATTGTAGCAGAGACGAAGACATAGAATTAAGCAAAAGATGAATACTCTTCAGAAGCTAGTGCCAAATGCAAGTAAGGTAAGATTATCTTGCTTTTTCTTTTTCTTTTTTCTGTTCAAATTTAGTTGAAGATTTAGGTTTTAAATTTTAATTTTACATTCTATATATAGACAGATAAAGCTTCGATGCTTGATGAAGTGATTGAATACTTGAAACAACTCCAAACACAAGTCGAAATGATGAGTATGAGAAACATGGCGGCCCAGATGATGATGCAGAAGACGCGGCGGCAGCTTCAAATGTCGGCTTTAGCTCGGATGGGCGTCGGAATGGGGATCGGAATACTTGACGATAACAACTCCTTGGCTCCCAATCCTTCACCAGTCACTGCTCCCACCCACACATTTCTTCCTCCTCCTCCTCCGTCCTTCGTGACACCGCCGCCTATGATTCCAACGCGCTTCGCGGCGGCTGCTCAAGCGAATTCAGATGCTAGCTCACATGGCTCCATTCCTTCGCCTGATCCGTATTGCACTTTACTAGCTCAAGTACGTCAAATTTACATTCATGATCTTAACTTGACAAGGTTTCGATTCGGTTTTTTTTTTTTTCCTACTGTTAATGTACAGTATTCTTCCTTAATAATAACCAAATCGAAATCAAGTTAAATGGAATAGGTAAGTTATCTGATTCCAATCGAATGCTATTAAGTAAAAATTTTGAAAATTGTTCTTGTATATAATACAATTTATAAGTTTCTCCATTAATTTAAAATAAATACTTCATTTATAAGAATTAAATAAAATATAATATTTGCCAAAGACTTTTTTGTCTTTTTTAGATCATAACGTTATATTCATCTCCAAATATATGTCAATAAATATCGAGGAAAATGAAGTCCAAATAATATATGTTCTTTTATGTGTTCTTGAAACTGATTTTTTGGGTGCAGTCCATGAATATGGAACTCTACAATAACAAGATGGCAGCACTGTATCGACCACAAATTAATCAAACTACACAGACATCAAGCAACCCATCGAGGTCAAACAATGTAGCAAAGGATTAAGATGAAGCCTAATGGTCCACCCAATTTGTGAGAAGCATATGTATTTATGTTACTCGAGCTTGAGGTATGAGTGTAACAATGTGTGCAATACGTGTATGTATTTTCAGACATGCCTCACTGTTTTCTGATATGTCATAGTTGAAATGGAAGAGGTGACCTTATCACCATTGATGGATCTTACATCTTTATAGTACAGGTTAATAGATACCATAAGGATGCTGTGCTCATACCCTTCCTTTTTAGGAGATAATACATTGACACGAAACAATTACACTATTCATTAATAACATACATAAGATATTAGGAAAAATTAGGATACAGAAAACAAGATAAAAGTAACGTGGAATCCCCTGTAAAAGGAGTTAGATAATATTTTTCTCTCTTTACTCAAAAAATGGACAAATTAATATCTATACATTAGAGCAAAGAGTCAATTGGTTCTTGGTTGATAGAATAACCAGACAATGGCACTTGGCATGCCACATGTATGAGGTACAAGGACCAGCTTTTAAACGTAAAACTAGATAAAAGTTTTAATAGAATGACCAATTTATTTTTTGATCTAACGTATAAAGACTAGTTTACTCGTTTTCTAAATAAAAGAGTTAAAATGCAATTTGATTTCTAATATAAGAACCCTTGTGATACTTTTACTTAGAAATCAGTGACATAAGATTCCGGGAAAATTTATGACACAATTAAGTAAACATGTCAAAATCAAAACTTATAAAAATATAATACTAAACATGATTACGAGATGCAAGATAATATGAATATAAATAGGAATACACACGTTACCGGATAATGTAACCCATAAATTGGGGATCATCTATTGCATGAATGCTGGAACTTGTTTTCCTGGCAATATTGTGAAATACTTGTTTTATAATTACAAACAAATTGATCATTGTATGATACATAAAATTTCCCAGAATTCTTATCAAAACAATACAATCTGAGCTCATAGATCCAGAATACAAGCTTATGTTTCTCCGACTTTCATTTTGCTTGAAGTACCTACATTCAACATCAGTGTCCAATGCTCATGGATGTAGATATGAACCTCAAAATACCCTCCAAATACTTGGAAAAAACTGAACTTCCCCAAGCCAGACAAATTAATCATATCTGAAACTCATACCTGAGTACAATAACATAGATGCAAATTTTCATTCACTCAGAATTTAAGATAAGAGGGAGCAAAAAAGATAAAGTTTGATCAGTATCATATAGTTAAATATATCATCTAAGACAAGTTTACCATTTCTACGGTATCAAACTGGATCTTAGATGTAAAGGACCAAAGACGAAAATTAAAGCAAAACATATTCTTCACAAGTTTGTTCTTCCATATCAACCTTTATATTTTACTTTGCACATTCATACCAGTATATATGTACATTACATGATAGATTACCTTCCCTAGCTCAGTTTTTGTCTTCAGATTCTGAGATGCCGGTATCGAGAGAGATGACGGTTTCGAAAGCGCTGACCAAAGCCTTCACCTTACTTGCCTTGGTCCTTGCAAACTTGCTTGCAGTCTCTTCAATGATATTGTTGTACGAAATTCCCGCAACTTTCTTCTCTTTAAGATCTGTTTGTATGAGAGAAAATTTTCTGGATTGGATTTTAGTACCATTATACTGGCCATTAGCTTCTTTTCGTCCAGAGTCATTTTTGCTAGTGCCAGCTTTACTAGTTTGGATGTAATCGATTTTCTGTTCCTCTGGCACTTTTGGCCTGAAGATAAGTTTCCTTGGAGCTGAGTCCTCACCTCTACTATTTTGATCATCAGAATTTCTGTTGTCAAGAGCTCTTCGGCAGGACTCAAGTTTTGTTGGAGCAGTGTCCTCACCTCTACTATTTTGATCATCAGAATTTCTGTTGTCAAGAGTTCTTTGGCAGGACTCAAGTGTCGTTGGAGCAGAGTCCTCACCTCTACTATTTTGATCATCAGAATTTCTGTTGTCAAGAGTTCTTTGGCAGGACTCAAGTTTCGTTGGAGCAGAGTCCTCACCTCTACTATTTTGATCATCAGAATTTCTGTTGTCGAGATTTCTTTGGCAGGACTCAAGTTTCCTTGGACTAAACTCCTCGACTTTGGCATTTTGGTTATGATCATCTATGTTGTCAACAATTAATTTTTGCCTGAACTCGTGTATCCTTGAAGTAAGTTCCTCGATTCTACTGTTTTTGTTATCACCATTTTGGTTGTCAACAATTACTCTTCGCCGAAATTTCAGTCTCATTGGAGTACACTCCTTGACTTTACCGTTTTGGTTATCACCATTTTGGTTGTCAACAATTTCTCTTCGTCTGAACTTGAGTCTCTTCGGGGTAAACTCCTTGACTCTACTGTTTTGGTTATCATCATTTATGTTATTAACATATACCCTTTGCTTGAACTTGAGTCTCCTTGGAGTACAGTCCTCAACTTTGCCTTTCTGGTTATCATCGTTTCTGTTGTCAACGAGCTCTCTTTTCTTGAATGTAAGTCTCCTTGGAGTGCAATCCTCAACCGAAAGTTCGATCATCTTTCCTCTCTGGAAATTTAACTTTTTGCCAGGCAAATTCTTATTATTTGAAGTAATCATCAATGCCCTTTTAGGTCTAGCCTTGTATATCATTTTTGAGCTACTTTTTTATTTTCTGCAACTGCTTTATCATGTTCGGTCAAGGTATCATTATGGGAAGACTTGGATGATACTGATGTTGACAGGGAAGCTAAAGATGGTTGAGTGATTGTCAATCCATTTGGAGTTGGTCTCAAGCTTTTCTTACCCGGGAATGAGGATAAAGACAGAGGCAATCCACTGGATTGGATTCCCGTCGGCTTGTATATCAACTTCTTCTTCTCATACACGAGGTGGTCGGCCTATAGAAATTCTGTTTTGATTGTGTTTCATACTCTTGTCCTTAGACGATGAAGGTGGCCTTTTCAACACAACATTATTTTGATCAGATTCTGCAGGCTTGTTCTCGGGATTTGACTTGATCAGGTACGAAGTTGTCTCAGGATTAGCTTGCTCCGAATTAAGTTTATTAACATTCTCTTGATCCATCGAATGAGAAACTCCCTTTAGGTTCTCAGTCACTTTGGCATTCTTACCATGCAGTTTCTCAGGTTTAATTTGCTTGGCATTTTCCTGCTTCTTTGGACGATAAACACCTCTCCACTTTTTTTGGGCATTCATGCTCAAATTTCTGGGATCATATTCTTTAGGAGACAAAGAAACAGATGGTAGCACTACATTTTTCTTGTCAGCAATAACAGAGGTCCTTATTCCTTTTCTTATTGTCGTGTCACCTTTATTTCTTCCACTGGAAACACCTAACGAAGTCATCGACAAAATGTTCCCTTCCTTCCTTTCCAGGCCATCAGAATTCTGTTTGCCACTCAGACATGCCTGCTTTACAAGAGAGGATGGCTTTGATTCAGGCTTCAGCTTTGAATCTTTTACATGTGCAACTACATAGTCAGTTTTATTGAGAGATAATAACTCTTGTTCCTGTAAGACGGATTCTTTTTCGGTCCAAGATGATACTTCAATTTCAACGCAATCGGGTTTCTGGCTCTCGGAATCAGTAGAAGGCTTCACACAAACTTGTCGATTCTTCTCTCCTCTCTGTGATTTAGTTTCAGCATTTTCTTCTTCCTCTTTTGCTTCACCTTCTGCTGCCACAGCTTCAATGTTAACCAGATCTTCGTGAGAAGGATACTTGGGTTTCTGAAGCTCGGCATCATAGGAAAACTTGACACTAACTTTGGAGTTCTTTGTATCAGTTAAATCTTCTTCATCGTTTTCCAAATCGTGTCCTCCTTGTGTTTGTGCAGTCTTGACAACAAGAGGATCATCAGCTTCCTCAATTTTCGAATCCAGAGAAGCCTTAACACTAATTGCTGATTTCTTCCTCCTCTCCCCGGCAGTGCTTTCGGAGACCCTTTCCAGATTTCTGATTGCAGCTCGTTCTTGCGCAATCACTTTACGCAGAGGACTCCTAGGGATCTTTGACTCAGGTCCAGGAGACAAACCTGTTCCATATTTACAAAAATCATGACAAGAACCCAGTGAAGCATGGAGATACCGCGAAAGAACCGTTAATCCACCACCTGGCATGATCACCTTCCCAGTAGATTTCCTCCTTGGAGGTACATTTCTGAGCTTATCTATCCTTCGGATAGCTGGGATGTCGATTAATGCATCGGCAATTATCATGCCTTAAATATCTGCAGCAGATGAAAAAGATTTCAGGTTAAAAGCACTTGCATTGCCACATATGAAGACACGGAAACAATAGTCTCATGCAAGAGGTTTTCAACTAACAATGAGAAAGAAACTATGTTACTCAGACTCGGATAGAAGCATCTGATACAAACATATTCAATTCTTTTTAAGAAAGTTGAATGTATTTTGCTTGAAGCGCCTTTGTCCTACACTTGTGTCCTAACACACATTTAGACATGAGTTAGGGGATACAATCCAAGAAAAAATTGAACATACTCATGTCAGATACGTACTTGTATTTGACATTGACACTCGAATCCGAGTAACAAAGATTTAAATAATAACTACACCAACTTTTGTCCCTACTGCTAGAAAACAATTCATGGTAAGGTAAGCTTAGTCAACCAAATTATTGTTAAAAAGACCATTTTCAAAGACCAAAAAGTTATTTTCTTTTTGGCAAACATTAAAGCTTGCACATTGCAAAGAACCCAAATGAATTGAAAATATTACTGGCAATTCCTTCCAACATATAGATCAAAAATTAAACAAATTTTCTCAGCAACCAAACAAAGCATTTATGAAGGAAACAAAGAACCCCAATTGTAATCGGCATATTAAAAGATTAAATTTCATAATTAGAACAGAGACAGACCATTGGCAATTGCAAATCCTAACATAACCAGAGCTCAGATTAAGAGAAAAAGAAAATGACAACTAGAGGAAAGAAAGATCAAACCTTGGTGTTATTCGCAAGTTTACAAGGATGGAAATGGGGTTTGGCAATGCAAACGTAAACTTCCCAAAGGCCAAGGAAAAAAAGGGAAAGATCTACGGACCATTTCTGTTGATATTCTATTTTTGACAAATAGAAACGTCTTTGCTGAAAATTGAAATCTTTTAATAATGGATTTCTTCTTTCTTTTGCAAGAAATAAATTTCCCAGGGAGAAAAAACAGGGGATCCCACCAATATCCAATACCATGAAAAATGATGGGTTCTTCTTAGTAATTTTGTTTATTTTTGGCCATTCAAGATTCTTTTTTTTTTTAATTTTGATTATTATCAAGAAAATTTTGGATTAATTTAGGTATATATTTACACATATAACGAAAATATTTTATATTAAAAAATATATATAAATAAATTTATTTGTGGATAAATTTAGCCTTAAATATTTACATATTTTGTTAATTTGACATCTATTCTTTATTAAGTTAAATTTAAACTTCAATTTTTCGAAAAGAGTCAAATTACTTTTTTTACAGATGCCATGACTAAAATATTAATATTTTTTTAATAATACTGGTATGGTAAGTCACGTGTATTTTATACTGACTTGATATTATTTGTCGTATACATCACATCAACAAATAATTTTAAATTTTAAAAAATACATATTAAAAATAAAATAATTCGAAAAAGTATAAAATAAACTTATAAAATTCAAAAAGAAATTAGCATAAAGTACATGTGAGTTGTGATGCAGGCTACTTTGTTTAAAATTTTAATGCTTTATTCAATATTTTCGTTGAAAAAAACAATTCGACTCGGTTAAACTAGCTTTTATTTGATGAATTGTTTTGATATAATAAATAAAAATATTTTTAAATAAAGTTTATTTTTAAACAAAGAAATTATAAAATTTAAAGCATAAAAATCATTTCAAGACTTCTAAACATCTTAGAAAATGTTTTGAACACTTAGAAAAAATTTTGACAAAGTTCAAAAACAGTTTAAACTCTTTTAACTAAATTGAAACATTTTTAAATAAATTGAAAAACTACTCCCTACAAAAAGTAACGATATCTTTTTTGCATTCTGACTTGATGATTTTTTAAATAATTACAAAAAGTATCGATACCATTTCAAAAAGTATCGATACCTTTTACCAGGTATTGATAAATCATCTTTGGTATTGTTGTAAACTAACTTTAACAGACACCAAATCAGGCATTAAATGCTAATAGTATCAATACTCGTAAAAAAAGTATTAATACATTTTTGTTGCAGGTGAATTTAATGATTTGGTATTTTCATCCCAACAGCTCTATTCAATTCATCAACAACCACAATGGTTGGAAATCAATTAGAGGATATAAATACTAGCTTCACTGGCAGAGCCAAAGGGGGCAGGTAGGCAAGGGCCCTGGCCCCCTTTAAAATAGAAAATTTTCTATTTAGGCCCTTTATAAGTTATAAAATTTTAAATTAGTAACGGTAAAATTGCACTTTGACCCCCAAAAATAATAAAAATTTGATTTAATCCTTTAAAAATTATAAAGATATAGAGTATTAAAATGATGAAATTGTATTTTTACTATTGTAAAAATATACAATTTAATTTCGGCCCTCCCCAAAAAAAAATTTTGGCTTCACCACTGCAGCTTCTAAAGGTTCTAGAACAAGTAAGATTACAATTGATCAAGTGCTTCAAGATACATCAAAAATCCATTACCAATCACTTTGTGCTTAATTTATTTATCTTATTCTTGTAAACACTTGTAAGCATTTATTGTATTTTCTATCAGCTCAATTGTTTTCCTTGTATTTGTGATTTATTGGCAAACACCCTAATCTTGTGAGGATTATTTTTTTGTTTGCTTCTTTGTTATTTTATTTGAGAAAATTTGTGTCTTAAGGTTTAGGGTAGAAACCGTAAGTGATAGCAAGATAAATTTGTGTTTTCAATGTATTTATTTTTAGCTAATTATCGAATAAGATGCTACTAAACTTGAGTTTTTCTTATCAAGAATGGAGTTGGTGTGCTGAAATTAAAATTCATACCAAAAAAGGGTTAAATTGGAACAAAAAGCAAAGAAGAGGGTTAGATTGAAAGATTGAAGACTTAAAGTTGGTTGGATAAAAATCGAAGGGTTGAAGATTAAAAAAAGTGGCTGGATAAAGATCAAATTATTTTTTATATTGTTAAATTTATGTAATTAGTTTAAATTTAACCTTTAGTTTAATTTTAATTTTTTTAATTTTGATCTATCTAGTGATAATATTTAGAAAAAAAAATCTAGTTAAGTTTTAACATTAAAAATATATATAAATATCGTGGATATAACCACTAGGCGATGAAAATAAAATAAAAAAAATTCCTTTCTTTCTTTTCAATTTCTAGGTCAGTAGCAATTGGCATTTTCCATTTTTTTTCCCAATTTCAATAATTTGGTTAATTTTTTTTCTAAGTCCTTTTCCCTTTTCACTTTTCACAATTTCCATTAAAAGTCACTTTCATACTTCATCTAGTATGATTTATTTCATGATTAACTAAGTTCCTTTTAGCCTTAGTCGATTATTGCTCTGACAAAGTAATCGTGAGATATGAACCCACACTAATACTTTGCAATTCGGTATTTGTTATCTCTCCGGTATATAGGATAGTACAAATTCATCCCTTAAAGTTGATTCAATTTCAATTCAAAAAGCGCCCGTTGGGTTGGAATCATTTGGTGTACAATTGGGAAGTTGAGTCAACTGTGCTGTATTCAAAATCTCGCGAACAAATTGGCATGTTCAAGTGGGAAAAGCTAGTTCTGTCAAGGGTGATAGTGATCGAATTTAAACAACCTACACGGTTGAGGCCGTTGATTAGAGTTGGGCTCTTCAAATTGCAAGGCTTTCGAAGCCTTAAATTACGGGCACTTTTCACGTGGTTAGAAATTCGACAATGGTCGATTTGCAGGTCGTACAAGAATCGACTACAAAAGGAAAAGCTGGTGTTTTGAGGTGTCCTCGATCGCTATAACCAACTTATCGGTTGGAAGGAAAAACCTTCTTTCAAGGAGCAGTTCAAGTTCGGGGTGTATCAAGGCTAAGGCTAAGGCTAAGCTTTAAAATATTTTATTTACCCATTTATTTTATTTGCTTAAAATTTATTTTTACAATTTCAAATTTGTTTTCATTTTATTACGGTACATATTTATATAATTACTCTTTAAAGTAAGGAGCTAAGGATATTTTAATAATTTCACAACTGAATCGGTGTTGAATTGACTCGTGGCACCAATTCAATTAGCTATTATATATATTATTTAAGTTCTTGATTAAGTTGGTGTCACGAGTCGATGAGCGCCAACTTGGTTAGGAAAATATCATTTCATATTTAAAATAAGTTGTATTATTTGAGGGTATTTTAGTCTTTTTCTAATGTTTTTATACACTTTAATTTTATTATACATACTTTAATACCTCCATCAATTGTATATCTACACTATTATTTTAAGCCCCTGATTGATTTTGTGTCACGAGTCAACCGAGCACCAACTCAGTTAAAGAAATTACGAAAATATCTTTCGTAGTTAAAATAGTTTTATATTATTTGAAAGAAAAATCTTAAATTTACCACTCAACCAAAATTTTATTTTAATTTTTTTATACATTGATATTTTAATATGTATATTTTATTACCTCCATGATAATATTATGTTAAATAAGTGTGATTGAGTTTCTAATATATATTATTGTAATTTAAAATTAGGAAAAAGAGAGTAAAAAATTAGAAATTCGTACTTATGTTAACTTATAAAGATAGCAAATGAGATTTTTCATAATTAAGAATGATAGATAACTAATATAAATATTATATTATAAAACAGGTTACATGCTTAAGAATTGTTGATGTACACATTTTATTTAATTATTACAAAGCATTATATAATTAAGTAAAAAGTTATGCTTAATGTTCAATTTCGCCTTTGAATTATACTCTAAGCAGCGCCATGTGGATAGTCAATACCAATCAACATACAATCAATGGTGGGTCAATGTTTTTATCTTAAATAAACCTAAATGTCACATAACACATTTTGATTGATGCTAAATGATAGCTTAAGTACCAATGTGGGACAAAAAAGAATTTAGATATTAAAGTGGAAAAATAGGCATAACTAGGAGCCATACTGAGCATTAAGACCAAAAAATAAAATAATTGTATGCCTATTTTATTTGGGGTAACTATAATGATAAGTGAGAACCAAAATATTATCAACCTTTGAATCAAAATGAATATTTTTAAATCATAATTTTATCACTTATCCTATCTCATTAAAATAAAAACGCCTAACTTTCCATTTTTTTTCTTTTTCTTTTTATTGTTTAAATAAGAATATAAAAGAAATGGCTGAATTATAATTTCTAGTATTCTTCTTGATTTTTTTTCATTTAAAATCAAGATTTTGGATAAAATGAAATTAATTTTTTTAAAAATTATATAAATAAAAACACACCAATGTTTTGTATCGAATTGGTTAGATTATCGATTTTTTATTTAATCGGCCGTTCCGGTTTGATTAAATAAATTATTTAAAAATAAAAAAAAATCAGCTCAACCTTTTTCTTCATACCCACGTATTAGTCAATTTTCGATCTAATCAATCCAACCGACAAATCTTGAAATTTAGCACAAAAAATTTAAAAGAAAAAAATAACTATTTGAACAAAAAATAAAAGGAAATTAAGAATAAAACAGTCATATAAATGCTTCTTCTTCTTTTTCAAATCTATATTTTATTTGAATTTATCTTTGTTCTAATAGACAATAAAAAGAAAATAAATTATTTGTTAGATGTTTCAGGATTTTAGTTTCTTTACTTTTCAAGTTTAAAAATATAGGTTTATTTGTTAACATCATTAAAAATCTTTTATTAAATTTATTGTTGTAACATTTTGAAATTAAAAAAAAAACTCACTTGGTATCTATGTAAGAAAATGACATTGTAATGAATCCGAGTTTAATAGAAAATTTTAATAGTGTTAACAATTTTTAAAAATTCTCATCAATATTTTAATCGGAATAAAATATTTAGACTAACTAATGATATTATAAGAGTTAAGATATTAAATTATTTCAAAATTGAAGTATAGAGATTAAATCTCAAATTTAAGTAAAATATTGAGATCAAAATTGAAACTTAATCATTATATTATCATGACAGAAAAAAAAAGAAGACAAATGTCCTTAGCCTTAGGACCTTCCTTTTATATATGGTAGTATAGATAATTAAAAATACCTTGTGTTTGAATAAGGAACTAAAACAATTTAATTTAATTCTAATTTAAAAAGGTAAAGGATAATGCAAGAAAAAAAATTATATTTCGTACAATAATAAAATAAATACATTTTATTTAACCCTTTCTCTTTTTTATTATATATCATTTTGTATTTTATGTTATTATCAAGATAGTCAATATAGTATCAGTGGGAGTATCGTTTTTATATTGGTACTGGTGTCATGAGTCACAGATCAAAACTCGTGACGAATACGTAAAGAACATCTCATGAAGGTCAATTGATAAAATAGAACTCATTTGATTCAGTTAAATTAGTCTAATTCGTAAAATATGTGAAAAAAACTCATACCTGCTTAAAGTTTTGACGGCCCAAAAGGATAGTAATGATTCTAATCTTTATTTCGAAGTTTACATATTTAAGAATGTTGTCGGTGGTTGTCATGTCTTTTCGATGAATGTTTTTTTATATAATTATTGATGTTGTTAGTAATTTTCATGTTCCTTCAACAATATTTCGTGTTTCACAAGGAAAGAAAATTATGTTGCAATCTTTGACTTTTCATCGAAAATGTCAATAAAAAACTTCTCGGATTGAATAACCTTATCATTTGAGGATTTAGAAGCCTCCATGGCCAACAACAAAAATAGTGGAAAATGAATTGCCTAAATAAACTGGCAAGTCCATTAAATAATATATATATATATATAGTTTGGATATTTTGTAATTCTATAAAAGTAAAATTTAATAAGATTAGACCATGCATGATTACAAGCAGTTATGTAATATTCGACCAATCAAACGTACTTTAATGGTTCTCTTAGGCATGAACATAGCAGTTGTTGGTGGACTGCTTTGATACAGTAATTATTTAATTAAATACCAGATCGAACAGACCCCATGTTTTCAATTCAATCTGACCGTACACAATTAAGAGGAAATTTCAAATCTAGAAGCCTAAATAGACATATATTTGCTATATTGTTGATTTTCAAATGGAGTTTTAGAACAAACTCTTAGGTTCAAAAAGAGCATATATATATATAATATTCACAACCATCACTCACCAGACAGTACCAAAAGCCATTGAAAGTTCAAAATGGACATCTATTCTCCTATATAATGTAACTGGTATGCCATATTTTAGTTGAGCATGTACATGATAATCATATGATTCACTGTTGGCTAATCCATGAAACTTACCTTTCTATACTTGGCCTAATATAAGCCGAGGATTACTTGACGGACATCTTGGCCCCCTCGGTCGTCTTGTTATCTTCCCCCAGTCTATTAGTCTTCTTGGCTGGATTCCCACTTCACTGTTACCAGACTGCAGCATTGTGTTTGTCATGCTCTCCGTAACACTGGCAGCACGGGCATTAGTCCTTCGCCTCCCTTTTGTGTATCCATTTCTACCTGCAATTCTTGAAGAACTGCTTTCCCAGTGTGTACCTGTGGCTTCCATTAGCCCTCCTATTATCTGAAGATCCTCAGTGACCTCGTACCTTGAAAGAGAAGCAAGGCTTGGAAGAATTTCACTTTGAAAGTCCTTCCTCTGCCTTCCCCTCCTTGTCCGGCCCCTCTTTGGTTGGTTTTTCAAAAACATTACACTTGGTTCTTCCTCTTTTCCGCCATTGCTTTTACGCCAAGACTCTTCTACCTTTATCTCTGCTAGGTTCAGTGTCATGGCCTCAAAGTAATCGATTCCATCAGAAAGATACTGCTCATTATCATCATTATCCTTGACACCTATGCTAATTCCAAATTCACTTCCCGGATCATCCACTACAGAAGAAGCAACCCTTGCAAACCAATAGAGGGAATTAGAAACTTTAAAAGGTTCAAAGCTGGTCCTTTCTAAACAAGTCCGGATCTTGGATGATGAAATGGAAACTATAGCCTCCACTGCATTCCTAACTAGTGCCTCTTGCAGATCCCCATCAACTTGCCCAGAAGATGGCACAGGTGTCTCGAGCTGGTTTTCATTGGATTCCCCTCTAGGTGGCGAACACTCCTTGTTTTCCGGACTTGTAGGTGGCTCCAAATCTATTTCTATTGAACTTGAAGGCGCTAGCTGAGATTCATTCATAGATAAGCAAGAATTCAGGTCAATTCCTCCATGAACTGAACACTTCTCACAAGGGTCACTTTCTGCAACCGACTCAGTTTTATCCAGTAATTTTTCCTTGCCGGGCACATGATGAAATTCCAAGTTTATATCCGGAATCCTATCTTTTTCTTTGTCTTTGATGTCTTCTATTGCAAAAGAATCAGAACAGTTTCGGGATGGGGAGGCATGAGATGAGCACTGGCCATTGGCAGTAGGAGGCTTGTTATGCATGTAAAATCCAAACATCTTCTTAAAATCCAGGGAGTTGCCAGCCTGCACCTCCTCAGAACCAGAACCAAGGACACTCGGGGAATTGGCTTGTTCAAGGGTAGATTCCAGTGGGATCAAGAAATCTCTCCTTTCACCAGAGTTTCTATCATGTACCAGAGTTTCAGCAATCCGCGGAGAGCAAACAGTGGAACTTTGAAACATATTTTGACCATGTATACAAGAGCCATCTTGTGAACCAGCCACATAGGTGGAGAAACTAGGTGAGACAATATTGAGATCCAAACTCTTTACAGACCTCATATACTTGGAACTCTTGGCATATTTCACTGGACTATTCTCAAATGCAAAGTCATCGTCATTATTGCCTTCCAGTGAATGAGAACTTGCAGATAGTGGCTGACCCTCCAGCTGGGAATCATTTAGCCAGCTGGCCCGCGGGAAAGTAGCACTACACGACTTTCTGCTTGATACTAAATTTTTGTCAAGACAATGCTCATTTTTGGGGAGACTAGGGCTTAAGGTTAATGATTTGGAACTTTTCCCCTTAAAACACGGAAGTGCTTGAACTGCTATAGGGCAGTGCTTGAAGGCACGTCTCCAAGATGAAACAGATGATGACTCAGAGATCACCGGTTCAGCCAAAGGCACAACTTGATATGAGCTACGCATGTCTGAAATAGCATCTGGTTTAGAGTTACTAGCAGAGATATCTCTTGCAACATGCTGTAAATTTTCATTGCATAGCTTTCCATTGGTCTCATCCAAACCATGGTATATCACACGATCTGCTTGCACATTGTTAACGTGCTCAGTTGATGATTTGTCAATACAAAGATCCCGAGGGAATGAATTCAAATGATTTCTTCCATGCCCTATAAAATAAGTTACCAATCATAAAGAATCAGCAGAAGCAGTAATAATAAATTTTATGAAGTGAACGATTTGACTGATGACAAATGAACTAGCTACAGTGCCAAAGGAATAAATTTTAAGAAAAAAAGAAAAAAAACACTGATATATATATATAATATAGCTTCCTTACCAGCCTTATCATTAGAAGGTTCATGTTCTCTTTGCATTTTGTGTTCCAGGCGCAAAATTTCCCAGTGTGCTTCTGGATCCCCCATCATCTGGCTATTTGGACTTGCTTCTTTGGACATGCCATGAAAGTTGGAATTTGATTTACCAGAGGGATCCTGTAATGAAGGTTCCTTGTGACCAATAATAGGATCCTTAAAGCCACTGGATTCAGGAATTATATCTTCCTCAAGTTCAACAGGTATATTTAAATCAGCCAGAATTTTTTTCTTTGAAGAAATGTAACCAGGAATAAAATTGCCTCCGGGGAAAACATAGTTGCAATCACTACCCCTAATAGATTGTTCTTCATCTCCCCTATCTCTAACTTCGGGAATTTTCTTTAGAGCATTATCAAGCATATCAGGCACCGGTTTCACTTCTGAAAATCCCTCTTCTTCACTATCAAAGTACTCGTCAGCTGGCAATTCAAGATCCAAGACCTTTTTACCAAACATTTTGCAGTTGGACTCCATGAACTCAGAGGCCTTTGAAGAGCTTCCAATATGAGTAGCCTTAACACCCGTGTCCCCTGCATTTCCATCATAAGAATGTAAAGGTAAAATGCTACCCTTAGTTTCCGAAATAGGGGGCTGACAATGGACAATGTTAATAGAGGTGGGAGAGTGATGTGGTATTTGCACACAATTAGGCGACTTTGGACATAAAACATTATTTGCTTGTAAGCTGTCCAGACTGCAATGATGTTTATACAAGTCACTCTTCTTCATTTCTTCCACCAATTCCTTCTGTCTCCTGTAAAGCCGATGGAGTTCGCGGATCTAAAATAAAACACAATATAGATTCATTAATTGCATGATAGTAATATGTTTGTCAATGATATCAAATTCAGTTGAACCAAAAATCCTGGATTTGAGGGATGACAAGTGGCGTACGAATATATTTGGATCCCTTTATGGTTGCGGATTAAGGATCACTACAATGATTCTTATACTTATCAATCAGAGAGACATTTTCAAAAAGTTTAAATAAACACAACGCTCAGACATACATCTCTCGCAAACAACCTAAGAGACGAAAGTAATAGTCTCCAGAATTTAGACTAAGATACTAAATTATGTCCATGCAAAAATACATAGCAGAAAGAGCCTCTCGATGAATGGGCCCTTCATCCCCAAATTATCTCTTTATGCATTGCATGATAAGCTGGAGCTATCATTCACTTAATTAGCCCATAGCATCATAAATCTTCAAATCCCGGACCCTACTAACAAAGATTTTCACATAACATTTTTCTCATTCCAGTTTGACACTTTATCTTCTATCCCCTTTTACATGAAAAATGATCCGTCTAAAAATAAAGAATTCTTCATAGGTATTCTAAAGTACAACTTATTACCAATATCGAATGCAGTAACCAAAGTTGTTGCTTACGAGACAGAGCTAAGCATTTAAGCACATAGAACAGGATTTTACTCCCGTTGTACATTAGAAAACCAGGTCACGAGACGTAAGAAGTTCATCATGAGAGAAATACCTGATCCTTAAATTCTGCCTCATGCTTGAGCATTGTCTGCTTCAATAAAACTTTGTTGTAAAACATATTCGAACCGGAAGATGGTGGCAAAGTACCATTATAGTATGGTCTATTCCTTAAGATTCTATCGACATCATTATCTGTGGGCCATATGTTGCCATTAGCATCCAAATTGAGGTCCCAAGCAGTATAACACCCTGGGAAGTGACTTTTATGCTGCATGTCTGCTTGCATTCCTAGCATTGCCATAAAAGACAGACACGGAGCACGATTTTCAATTGCTATTACAATATATTTAAACCAAGCAGTTCCTGAATCATGACAAAAGCAACCTGCATAAAGAAAAAATTGTTTAAAATACACATTAAAAACCGACTATCTTTTATTCATCTGTCTCTCCCTTTGACAAGAAATACATCAACTACAAGAGCTTCATAAAGTATTCAATATATGTTAGCTGATATTAATAAACAAATCATTGTCCACATTCCTCCATGGTGCCTCGGATAATGTTTGTGTTCTGTTAAAACATTTCACAATGGAAGGCCATAAGAAGACCTTAGTATAACCTCTGTGTCTCCTCTAATTCGGCCACCTTTTAAAGACATATGTAATCAGACATTACTTGAAAAACAAACTGCAACACAATATAATTCAAAAGACAATCAAAGGGAATGTACGAGAGACCCAGATTCAAGTTTTTGAAATGCCAAACATTACATTCATTAATATACAATGCCTCAACAATATAAGAATACTATCAACAATGGCAGTGCAAAGCGCATTAAAAAGTAATAACCAAAGAAAACTCAGAACACAAATGAAACCAAATGTATTAAAGTAAGTTCCAACTTCAAGCCTCACCACCCATTAGAAGAACATTAGCTATACACTAGAACTTACAATTACATGTGAACTACCTGGATTGCAGACATGTTGCCTTGTCAGATAAGGGTAATTATTCAAGATGGGTATGCATAATTTTTTTTAAGTTCATATATTTGGAGGATCATTCCTCATTTGTATGTCCGAATATGTCTTGGACACAAACACTTTAGGGAAAATGAAGAAACCGAGTAACATCATGAACTAACGAACACCCCCATATGTTGATAGGCAATGTGCCTTCAAATTAAGGCAGTTTTTTCAGGTCTTCCAAGCAAATTTAGGAGCATAAAAGAAAAAAAAAATATTGAAACAAACAAGATCTACAAATATATCCATATATACGCGCGCGCGTGTGTGTGTGTGCGCTCCTCTAAGCTTTATACAATAGAACATCCAGCAGGCAGCAACATTGCAATTTAATTTGTATTATATATCAAAGCCATTATTCTACTATTCTGCTAATTAACTGTTGATAAGAACACAAAAAGTTTACAATCTTCCTAAAGCACTAAAACACCATCTAATACTACAAGAAACTAAGAATAAGTATATATATATATATAAATGTATATGCATCTATATCTATACATATGAGTTAAACAAATATCAGGTTTCATATGAATAATTATATTAAGCTTTAATTAAGTCATAAACTAGTAAAGAAAATGTTAATGATTATTGATCAATAAAAATATGGAACAAAAGGAGATAAATTGATATTTATTGAAGTTCTGCCACATATCAATAAAACCACAAAAAAATCAACTTAAAAAAAAAACATGGTAGCATTAGATACCCTTCAATCCATTAATAGAACAATTCAAGAGAAAGTAAAAGAAAGAAAAAACTATGAAATCTGAAGGAAATTTTATTAAACATCAACCAAAATGCCAAAAACAACAACATTATGCTTATAATCCATATCTTCCACATTTATAAATACCCAATCGAAATAATAAAATTTAAATCCTAAAAGGAAAAAAACAAAATTAAATTAAAAACCCATTTGGATATATCTTCAGTGTCTAAGCATTAAAAAGACTATCCAAATATAAGCAGCTAAAAATTTATTGAAGAACTCCACAAAAGTAGAAAGAAGAAGAAGAAGAAGAAAGGAACCCAGTAAAGGCATTAAAAGAGTGGTCTTTTTAATCATACCTTAAAAATAAAGATAAAAACAACTTTTTCTGAGCTCATTGACTTAGTTTTTTTCTGCAAAGTAGGAGGAAAACTATGTATGGGTATCCCTTGTAAAAGGCTTCGGAAATGGATCAGAAACAGAAAGGAGGAGAAAAAATGAAGTGTGGGTATTTCTGATACTCCATGAAAAAAGTAGATAAAAAATGGGGGGGGTTTGGATCTGCTGGCTGCATTTTTTCTAGGAAGATTTTGAAAGAGAAGAAATATTAAAAGAAGGCAGAAAGAAACAAATGAAAATCAAAAAGAAAATTACATGAGAAAACATGAAAGAAAAAGAATATTTATATATACATACATACATTTCCCTTTTTCTCTCTCTTCAGGTTTTTGGATTTTTTCTTTCTTTCTTTTTTTAAGTTCCAGAAAATGTTGGCATGGTTTTATTTTTACTTTTTTTAGGTCAAATTTGCAATTAGTCACTTTAGTACCCACATATTGTAGATTTAATCCTTGATTTGGTAGTTTTAATCTTTTACTTATTCGAATTCTAAATTTTTAATTTTTATTCGAGCCGTAACAGTTACATTTGTATATGTGTAATGATATATGGGGTTTTTTTTTTATTTCCACATAAAATCCACTTAAAATCTGACATTTTAGGTAATGAATTTATTAATAACCGTTTAATTCAGAATTAAAAATTTAAAATTAAAAAAATATAGAAATTGAAGGGTAGGGACTAAAATATATAACTTAGAGATAATAGCTGAATTGGATCTAGTAAGAAGTTAAAGTATAAACACTATATTATTAATAAACGACTATATAATTGGCAAGTAGTGAGTTTATTGCAATTTTAATTTGTATAAAACTTTTAAGTTGAGCCTCCCAACCATTTATATTTTTACGATTAAAACACCACCTAAAATCTCATTTCCTTTGTTTTCTTAAGCAATATATTTAACTATAAAAATTAAATTTAAGAAAATTGTGGGTTTTTTTAAGACATATAGATTATGAAATTTAAGTTGTCAACATATGAATTGAGTTTTTCTTAAAATATATTCCTTAAAAATCATAAAGTGATTGTATTTATATGATTAATAATAAATTCGATGTCTTTTTTTAATGTTTAAATATTATATTTTAAGTGATTGATTTATATGAAAGGTGCAAATCTAAAGTCTATATTTAATATTTAAAAATATATATTTTATTTTTAAAATGAGTATTTTAAATTTTTTTTCTAAATGTATATTTAAAATACTAGTTAAAATCATTTAAATTTTTGGAGTTAAAGAAAATTAATTGGAGAAAAAGACAAGAGGAGAACCAACTATGGTTTTTCCAAATTTTGGCCCAAAGTATATCTTATCTATTATGCCATTGGTCAGCAGTGGGACCCCCATTTCAATTTTAAAGTGAAAAGCATGTAATTTCAGATTTTTCTTAACTCCTAAAATAACCCCTCATTTTTTATTTTTGTTACACTTAAGGACATGTCTTTTGGGATTATGAGGAATAAATTAGTATAAAATTAAACAAATATATTTATTAAAAATTCGGTTCATACTTTAGTTGCAATAATAAAATTAATATAGGGTGTTTTAAGTTTAAATTTTAGTATGATTATTATATAGAAAAGGACAAAAAATTTCATCATAAAAATATAATGTAATTTGTCTATGTGAGGATAATTTAGTAATTTCACAATTAAGTTGATGCACGATTGACCCCTGACACCAACTCAATAAAAGACTTAATATGAGTAAAGATATATTTGTTAAAATATGCTCCAAGCCCCTTTATTTTTTTATATTTGTATATTTGTTAAAATATATTTCATGAATGTTGTCCCCTTAGTGTTTTAGATTTCAAAATTTAAGTCTAATTGTTAAGACCATTAAAATTATTCTGTTAAATTTGTTATTGCGATATTTTGAAATAAGAAAAGATACTCATTTGGTGGCAAAGTAATAAAAAAAACAGTGTTTTAATAAAGTTGATTATAACAGAAGAATTTAACAATGTTAATAATTGGATTTGCATTTTCAAATCCAAAAATAAAAAGACTAAATCTCTTAAAATAAAAATAAAAAAACTAAATTCCAATTTTACAAAGAATACAAGTACTTAAAATATATTTAAACCAAATATATTTATCTCTAAAGAATACCTACTTATCCTCTACTGATTTGAAAAAGGAATCTTGAGATATATTTTACTAAGCAAATTTTAAATAAAAAATAATTGTACCCTTGTTATTATTTATTTAGGTATTTTCTATTTAGTTTATTCATTTTAATTGCTATAAAATTACATATATTTGAATTATTTCATAACAAAAATTTTGACTTCAATTAAAATTATTATGCTATGAATATTTTATTAAGTGAATGTCCATCATGATCAATATAAAGTTTTGATGTACTTCAAATTTTAATAGTTATTAGAATTAGATCTCTACTTCTTTTATACTTCTTATGCCTATAAATAAAGACTCTGATGAAGCATTGTAAATCATCCCTTTTGATCAATAAAGTACTTTTTTCCATTGCTTTCTTATTTTCTTTGTTCTTTATTCTCTCCATCTCTCTTTATTTTATAACACGTTATCAGTACAATGATTTTTTATTTTTTCAAAATCTTTTGAAGTCATCCCACAAATCAAATTTATTTTCACCTTAAACTTTCTCCCTTACAACTTCATCTTCAGGAGGTTGAAAGATTCAATCTTAGAATGGACTGTGGTTCTTATTCTCGATCTTTGATTTATAATTGTACAAGTATGGGTAAAGAATAGATTTTTCAAGATGATGAAATTGATGTTAAAGATCTTCAAGTATATTTTACTATATTTTATTTATTATATCATATTTATTATAATTGGAGACTAATCATGACAACATGAATAGATAGATTTTGATTTAAAATCCACGCATGTTTGCGATGGTGATTATGAAATAAAGAATCTATTGAGACGTTTATAAGTTTGTCCTAGTAAATCTATTGCATTCCCCGAAGTGAATAGATATACTCATGGACCACTAAAAGTGGGAACATAGTAATAAATAAAGAATAATGAGAGTTCTCAAGATAACTTTTCAAAAGGTAAAGATAACTTATGTTGTTAATGTGATATGAAAGATTATTGGCCACATATGTGACATATGCCCAAATATTTTGTTTTTGTTAATATTCTTTGAGGAATGATATGAAAATGTAGTAATGAATTCTATCATTACAAATAGAAAATATTTATCTTATTTGATATTGAAACAAACAAATATTATTCTAATATTTGATAGTACAAAATTAGTTGGAAGCTCCAGGAGAGCTAATATATCACTATCTAAAAAGCACAAAATTTGTGATGGTTAATACATTACTTTTAAAAGATATTTATAATGGATCTTATATTGAGATTTTGGATAAGGAAATTATTGTATTTCATATGAATTACTATTGTTATAAATATCTATTTTGAAAGGATGAAAAAAGGAGGATTAAGTTATTGATTACTCTTGTTATTAAATTGAATTGATTGTGATTATCTTTATGATCTTTTTTATCATCATTGGTTGGATGCACTTGAAGTTGTAGTTTTTTTTTAGATACTTGAAGATTTTGGCATATTCCCAGAAGCGAATATTGTATATAATTATTTGGAAATTATATTTATTTTGTTGGTTTAGTGACATTATAATATTCACATTGATTTAGACATTTCCAGTAGTAAATGTCACAATAGCACTTATATGTGGATACAAAGTAAAATGAATGATAGCAAAATTATTAATTTGCTACAATTTAGTACAATTGAAACACATGTTAAAGTAAACCAGAAGTTTACTGATACAAATGCATTTACCACTTGGTGTGACCAGTTAGACCATCTTGAATTTGTATTTTCTTTGTTCTTTATTCTCTCTATCTCTCTTTATTTTATAACAAATTAAATATTTTAAATTTATTGTTAATCCAATTATATATTAGCATTGAGACAAATTCATCAAATTATTTTATGTAAAATTAATTAGTCACCATTATTTAGAAGTTTCAAATGAAATTTTTGCATTAAAATATAGAAGTAAAAAAATAATCTCAAATTAATATTACAATTAATTATTTAAATATTTAACTTTTATTTACATAAAGAATTATTAAACAAGAAACAAAAATAAAATAAAAAGAAAGATAAAAAATATAATTATCATTGATAATAAATTTTTTAAAGTAAAACTTATAATATAATTTACGGGAACTTTAAGATCTCAAGTTTAAGTATCATTATGTATAAATCATGTGTGGGTTCTCGATTTATATTTATTTTTGTATATGTTTAGAATTATACTTTATAAAGAGTAATTTTAGTTATAGTTATTCGAATACTATAAGTGTAGCTTAAAAAAATAACTTAATTGAAAAATACAAACATATATGATTATATTAGAAAACACTATAATTTATAATTTAATTTAATTTAATAAAAATTAAAATATTTTATATTTAAAATTATTGAATATAAATATTGAAAATGACAAAAAAATTAATTAATAATAAATAATATTTTTCTAACAATCTCATTATAAATTTTGATCATATTTGTTCTTTTTGACACAATGCCTAGAATTACCCATAGCCGCTCCCAACCCATAAATAGTAAGATAATGTACTTCAGTACACTCGAACTCACGTCTTCCTACATTGACAATAATATCTATGCCAATCAATCTAAGACTCGATCGAAAATTTTTTATTTTACTTAAAACTAAAGTATATCACTTTGACAAATCAAACAATATAATATTTTCTTTAATATATACAAACTTACCTTTTAAATAAATAAAATTAAAATTTCAAATGAACAATTACAACCTATGGAAAATATGGGACATTTAATACATATCATACAAAAAAAAACATTTTATTACAACAAAAGTAAAATATACACGATAAAAATTAAAAATGATATTATGTATTAAAATCTAAGGTAAACTATACCGTCACTCTAAAATAGGGTTTGTCCTATTTTGCTCACTCTAAAATTGTTTTTCTCAATTTAGTCACTCTTATTAAGATAATTGTTTGAACTATTCACTGCCGTTAAAAATTCGGTTAATCCACTAACAGATTATTGATATGGCACATTAGTCAATTGAATGATGACATGTGACAATTTTTTTAACTTTTGACTAAAACTTAAGGACTTCTTTATGCTTACAATCACTTCGAAATATCTCATAGCTTACAATTTCTTTGACTTTTGACTAAAACTTAAGGACAATTCCTTTTTTCTTTCTTTCTTTATTGTTGTCTTGCCACTCCCTATTCATAATATCTCGGAGCTTACAATCATTCTCCGCGACCCTATCTAACTCCCTTATTCATATAAAGAAGCAAACATCCCCCTTTGAAATAAAATGTATATGATGACATCCCTATTGAAAGTTTTAACCAATATTTCATCATATTTTGACAAACACTGTATTCATTAACTTTAGTTCCATAATGTTATAATCCATTTATATATATATAAATTGTAACATTCCCAACCCAACCTAAACGTTAGCCCAAATTCGGAAGATTATATTGGCCACCGAAATGGCCCAGTAAGCTATCGAAATTTATAAAATAGACATTTTAAAACATTTGTTTATCTTAGAAGAAAATTTATCTTATTTTTAGAAAAACTCACAAGTTAACAAGAACAAATTAAGTAAAACATTTTCCTTATAATGGTGAGTACTTTTGAAAACTTAGTTAATTTTCAATTTATTTATTCCTCAAAATTTATTTATAATCTAGTAGTAGAAAAGTGATATTTAACTTAGTTTTATTTAAATAAAATTAAAATTATTTTATGAATAATTAATTCTAAATCCATGTTTCATCTTTTAAATTCAAATTAAATACCATGCATGCTAAATAACCCAAAATCGAAGTCTTATGCCACAATTCAAATTAAGCGATACGGATCCCAAAATAACAAAAATTTCAAATAGTAAATCCAAAAGACTTCTTAATAGAAAGCAATTCAGACGAGCCCTTCATATGCTAAGTCTGCGTCCTAACCTAGTGGGTTATCTGTAAAGATGGAAATAAAGGGGGACTGAGCTTATGAAGCTTAGTGTGAGTTCATTCATAAGGAAATCAGTGCAACAGTAGACAATTCATACGAAATAATGACTCATGGAATAAATCACAATTGAATAACAATTCAGAATATCGATATTTCATATCAACTTATCAGTGTAATATCTCAGTATTTGTAGCCATGTAAATGCTTATGAATGCAATGCAATTTCAATTTATCAGAAAAGGTTCCTACCCCACCGCTACACATCACACTAGAAGTTCCCCAATACTCTTCTACCTTCACACCACATTGTGGATAACCACTGATCGTTGCAGATGAACTGCTAACAATAAGAATATTGGTGGATGAACCATCCTTTTGTGTATATCAAATATGCTAATACATTGTGGATGAACCACTGGTCGTGCAGATAAACTGCCAACTAAAAGTATTGGTGGATTAACCATCCATAGGTGCAAATAAATGTTGTTTAATATGTTGTGGATGAACCACTGGTCGAGCAGATGGCTCCCGACTAAAATACGTTGTGGATAAATCGCTGGTTGAGCAGATAAACTACTGTAAAATACGTTGTGCATAAACCACTGGTCGAGCAGGTAAATTGCCAACTATTTCTTCCATTCAAATCGTCGCACCCCATGCAATGAAACATTACATGCTATAACAAATCAATACGACGTCGATAACCTGCTTATAACAAATATATACACAATAAAAATTATCATGCTTATAACGAATCATGGCAGTAGCAATAAACTTGCTTAACATGTATTTGATTTAATGGTAGCTGTAGGCATGTATGTCATGCAATTAGTAACATTGTGGTATGGAAAAATTTATTAGATCATTAGAATTATAGTGACAGTAAACATGTAATATTTCCATATCATGTATATACAATAATAATTCAGTCAATCAAATTCATGAATTCCATTATTCATATTATCAGGGACTCAATTGAATGAAATAAAATACTAAAAATAGTTTGGGGTCTATTCTGGGACTAAACTGAACAATTCATGAAATTCTGGGTAAAACTTAAAACAGAGGTCACGCGGTTGTGTGGCCAGGCCGTGTAACAGATTGTGGCCTTGTGGCAAATGCAAAAATTAACCTATAGGGGAGACACGACTGTGTGGTTCACAAACTAGCATAGGGTTTCTAGGGTACATAATCGTGTGAGAGGTTGTTTAGTCCACCCGTGTGGACCATACACCATTGTAGGAGATCGTGTGACCCTAATGCTAGACACATTTTGCCCCGATTCACTTGTAAAAGAACACACACCTTTCTCTGGGAGTCCGATTGACGTTCCTCATGATCAAATATGATTCAATGAACCTAAAATAGGTCATTCAAATGACATTTATACACAAGTTAATGTTTGATTTCAAGATTCATCAGGATTATCCAGAGATTTGTCAAGAACCGAAAAAGATTGTTTAATTGGGTTGAAATATTATTATCGACTAGAAATACTAAAAAAATTGGAAAGGTGTAGCTCAAACTTAAGTAAATGGGAAGGGAACTAGTATTTATTTTTGTGTGGTTTTTATCATAAGTTGCAAAATTAAAAGGAAAAGAAATATAAGAAATGTTGTTTGAACTTAGGCCTCTAGGGATAGCTATGCTACTTAACCACTAGGCCAAATATTCATCCTTGTTTAATTTTTACCATATTTATTCTTAAAATGAGGCATGGTACTTGCTAGGGTTTGGAGCAAAATTGCACAAAATAAAACTGATGCGAGAGAAGTGATTTGAACTAGGTTTTAAGGATAAATTCATTAACACTTAACCATCAAACTAGAAACTCATTTATTTATAATTCAAATAATGATAACTGGGAAAGTTGCCATTTTTGTCACTCCCTGTTTCTCCCCTTTTCCAATTAGGTCCTAACTCAATTAAAACACACTATTTTCAAATTAAACCTTTTAATTATGTTTCGTTTTAGATTAATTAATATAATAAAACTATTATATTATTTTAATATTTTAATTAATTAATTATGACCCTTATTTCGGTATCCATTTCAAACCCTCAATTTTTTTACAAACGCACAAAGATAACCTTAAAAATTGGGGCGTGACTACTCTCGATTTTCACAAACCTGATTCTTCTAACCCTATTTTTGGGATGTGACAATTCCCCCTCCTTAAAAGAAATAACCCTCCTAAATTTTATTGATGTTGTCTGCTCTTGATATGGTAGGTGCACACAAGCTTACAGTTTGATTAGCGTATTTTAAATATGCTCCATGTCAAATTAAAACTGATATTTAATATCATGATGGCTAAGCTAACGGAATGACCTAATGACTCAATTAGAATATCTTAAAGTTTAGGGACTAATTTAAATATTGATCGATAATTTGGAGATATTTAGTGCAATTAATCTAATAGTGCATATTTTAAATATGCTTAGGGCCATATTTAAATGGACATTTAATGTCTAAATTGAGTGCTAAGCTGATAAAAGAACTTGGTGGCTCAATTAAAATATCTTGAATTTTAGAGACTAATTTAAAATCTTATTAATAATTTGGAGACTTTTAGTGCAATTAACCAAAAGAAAATACTCATGGTTCCACATGTGCCACCATTCATTACATATCTAACTAAATGTCTAAAATAACCTATATAAATTCCTAAAAGACATCGCTTTGTTGTCATAAAACCATGCATCAATTTCTCAAATTCTATAATTAATTAAATTTAAAATTATTGAATATAAATATTGAAGAAAACAAATAAATAGAATTGTTTCGATTTTTAATTTGTTTATATTATATTAGTTTAATTCTACTTTATGATTAATTAAACATATTACTCTCAAAATTTTGTAACATTCTTAATCAATATATTAATTTCAGGCTTCATTTTATGTTCACTATTTTTTTTGAATTAAAAGAAAAATATGTAATTATTTATATAGAAAATATTTGGTACATTGTTAATGATGTTTTTAAACTTCGCAATTAGGGTTGAGGTGATGACAAGTGTCCAATAGAATATAATAAAATATTTTAAAAAATAAATATATAAAAGAAATGGGACGCGTGACAATTTTTTTAACTTTTTATAAAAATTAAATATTAACAATTATAATTATTTTTAGTTTAATATTTTGTAGAATTATATTTAAATTAATTTATCATATTTTTTTAATTAAAATATTATTAATAAAATAATTATAATTATTTATTTTAGTTTAAAAATTATATTAATAGTATTTCATAATATTGACTGAGAAGAAAGGTGAAAGTAGAAAAAGATTTATTAAGAAACTGAAGTCAAATAAATGACTATTGAATAAGTTGATGACACTTTTTGGAGAAAAAATGAGATTGAATTTTTATTATTTAAAAATTGATCAATTTGTATTTACATTTATATTTTTTGGAAAATATATTTACTGACTTTTAATAATTAATAACATAACAATAAAATATTTAAAAAAAAGATGTAAAATTTATATGATAATAATTTAATCATGATTTCCTCAATTATAATTTTCGATAAAAATTAATTAATATATCATATTAAAATAAAACTATAATTTTTACCAAAAAATTATAAATTTTAGTGATTCAATATAATTTAATATACAACAATTAACAATATAAATTATGAGTAAGGTCTAAAAACATTCCTTTTAAAAAAATTAATGTGAAAACATTATCATTTAATTCAATTTAAATAATTATCATTAATAAAACTATAATTAAGTTAAAAATATAAAATAAAATACACATACATAATAAATCAAACTTCCTAAAACAATTAAAATAAAATTATATTATGAAAAATTAAAATATTCAACTTCCTCAAAACAATAAAAATAGTTTTAAAATTAAAAATAAATACTAATAATATTACAAAAATATTTTAATGTTCTTAATATTGATCTTCTTCTTCAATCTATCGTTTTCTCTATCATTTTTAATCAACATGGATTTAAGTCTAAAATGAACCTGATGATTGTCAAAGATAAAATGAACCTGAACAACTTCTAGGAAAAACTTATAAATAAATTTTTTTGAATTTTTTATTTTTTGAAAAATGATTTTTTTTGCTAATGTCAACAATTGTCGTTGATATGGAGTGCCACGTCAGCATCGTTACTAGTCACATTAGCGTTGTAACAGTCAAAGACAAATGTCTAAAGGCTTAATTGAGTACATTTTTCGCGGAGGGGCTTAAGTGATTTTTTTTCAACAAAGTCTAGGGGCTTATATACCCCTTTATCCTTTTTTCTTTTTTTATCTATAATCTAGAACATATATAAAAGCATGAGTTTGGACAAACTTTTAAACTGATAATTTTTATTGTTAATTATATTACTAAATTGACATTAAAATAACAATTTATTAATATATTACTAATTATTATGTGATAATGAAAAATAATATTCATTAACTATTAATTCAATGGATATAATTAGATAAATTGTAAATAATAAAATCTTTTAGATAAAAGATTCATAGATATTACATACATTATTAATTATTATACGATAATATAAAAAATATCTGTGCATACAATTTTTTATTTTCACAATTCTTTTTCAAATGAAAATGATAAAAGATTGTTAATATATAATAGCAATGAATATAGTTATTTTATTAATAGTGTTTTTAAATAAAACTATATATAATATTATTTATAGTTATTTTATTAATATTTTTTATTATTAGAATATATTTAATTAGACTTTGAATCCATATTAAAATATATTTATCAATATAAATTGATTATCACTTAATTAGTATCACTATTAAATAAATTGATTATACTTATCCAATATAAATCTATTTATATTTATTGAATTGAGAAAATTATATTTTTACTTAATATAAATCCACGAGGTCAAATTGAGCAAATTAATGACTCATGTTAGGACTATTATGTTATCTATAAGTCCAATTGAAGAGATAGATTGTCATATATATCGTAGATGGATCGAATCCAAATATAGAGACATGGATGTGAATTTTTTGGGTTGACAATATAAATTAGACATTGTTAAGCTTGAAAATACCAAAAAGGGGTGAATTAATTTTTTGAATTTTTCTATAATTTTTTTTAAAATGATAAGAAAAAGGAAAACTTATACACTTAGAGTCCGTTTGTTTACATGTAAAAGGTTTTACGGAAAATATTTTCTGTATCTTTCTGTGTTTATTTCACAGAAAATAACTTACAGGTCAATGTAAAATAAACCCTTTTTTTCCTATAAAATGACTTACTTTTTTTAAAGCGTAAGTCATTTTCCGGAAAAGAGCTCATCTATAGATAATTTTATTTTTATATAAAAATTAACTTAAATCAAGCTTAATATTATTATATTGATAAAAAAAATTATTTTTATTTTTAAAAATATTTAAATATTAATATAAGATATTATATTTTTTGGCATTATTAAACATACATATTTAATTATTTATATTTAGTCATATAATAAATTATTAATATAATTTATTTTAATAATTTATTTAATATTTTAATTTTATTTTAATAATAAATATTTATTAGAATTATAAATATATTAATAATAAATGTTTTATAGTATAAAGGATTTGTAAGAATAAATAATAAATCTAATTCAACATGTTTGAACTTGGAACGCATCACTGGATTAGCTGACACAGCCATTGCCCCTGAATTATCACACCATACTGTTGCTTTCCTAGTAAGAGGAACTTGTAACATGGATAACAAGGACTCCAACCATACAATTTCTGCAGTAGCATGAGCCAGGCCCTTATACTCAGTTTCTGCAATGGACTTAGGCACAACTTGCTACTTATTTGATCCCTAGGACATAAGGTTCCCATCTAGAAAAACACAAAAACCTGTTTTTGATCTCTTGTCATCCAAGTCAGTACCCTAATTAGCACCAGAATAACCAACCGAAGTCAATCTAGGTGCAGCTATGAAGAAAAGACCATAGTGATTACAATGTTTATAATGAGGCTTGTGCATAAACTGGCAGACTTTATTGACTACAAATGCAATCGCAGGCCTAGTGATTACAATGTACTTTAAAGCTCCTACAATACTTCTGTATTCTAACTCATTCTCTATGGGACTCTCATAATGTTGAGACAAATTATGAGGTAATCATGGGAGTAGGAGTGTTATTAGCTTGGTCCATATGGCTCCTCTTCAACAAGTCTAGAATGTATTTTATTTGACTTAAGAACAAACCTTCAGTTGTATATGATACTTCTATGCCTAAGAATTAACTTAGCTAACCCAAATCTTTCAATGAGAACTTAGTATCCAAAGTCTGAACAAACTCATCTAGACTTGTTTGTTGATTTCCAGTGACAATAATGTCATCTACATACACCAATACATAAAGTATCATGTCTCCTGCACTCTTAATGAAAAGTGATGCATTTGATTTGGACAGAACAAAGCCAGAAGCAATCAGATATTCTTTTAGCTTGTGGAACCAAACTCTTGGAGCCTGCTTGAGACCATATAGAGCCTTTTTCAATCTGCATACCATGGGCTGATCTTCACTCTTCTGCTCATAACCAGGTAGTTGAACCATATAAATTTCCTTTGAAAGATCACCATTGAGGAAGACATTGTTAATGTCCATTTGCCTCAACTTCCAACCAAAAGTTACAACTAAATTTAATACAACTCGAAAGGTTGTTGGCTTGACAACTGGACTAAAAGTTTCCTAAAAGTCCACACCAACTTCTTGAAGATAACCTTTGACTACCAACCTACCCTTGTACCTAGCCACTAATCCATTAGCATGTCTCTTAAGTTTGAACACCCACTTGTAGCCCACAACTCTTCTATTTGCATGTGACGCCCAAAACCTAACCGGGATGGTCAAACCCAAATTTGGAACATTAGATTAGCCACCGAGGTGAATCTCCATTTAAAACTTCATGAACCACACCAACCAACCATACACACTACACAATTGTAGAATATTTCATATAAGAAATTAGACCTAAGTGCATGCTTTTCTAAATTAATCATTTCATTCACATAATCAAAGGTATAAGGCATACCTTAATACTCAATGGTCTCCCTTAGCTGCAAAAATTTGTTAGTTCGTTTAATTATCATCACATTAAGTAAGTAATTAAAACCATCTAAACCAACAAGTAAGCAAGCAATTATAACGTTCAAAAATCCAAAAAAACAAACAAACAGTCCATAATATCCGTTTACAACCTGTAACAGCCCGATTTTTAGTAGTGTTAGAAATAATGATTTCGAGACCATAATTGCGATGAAATACTTCGTAGATGTTATTTAATTAGTATATTTATGAGGTTTGTAGAGTCATATTAAACTTTGGTTGAGAAATTTTATTGTTTGGATAGTTTAATAATTAAAAAGGATTGAATTGTAAAAAATGCAAAGGTTGAGTAGTTAAATTAAAGGGGCTAAAAGTGAAATTTAACCATGGAAAATTTGTTAGTGGGATTTGATGAGACTATGCTTAATAAAGTGGTTTAATTAGGCTTAATTAATGATTTATTAAAGTTTAATTAAGAAAGTTAAAATATTTACAAAAATACCATAGTATATATATTAAACTAAACCTAAATTAAAAGTAAAATTTTCACTATTCTCTCATCTTCCTCACTGAAAATAAAGGAAACAATGTTAGGTTTCAACTTTGATTTTTAAGCTTTGATTTGGTAAGTGTATTGATGCTCCTTTTTAGTAACTTTTATGTTTTTGAGTTTGTATCAGTTTGGTCTAGCTAAATCGAGGACCAATTTGTGAAATTTTTAAATGTTATAAAAGTTGTCATTGATGAATAGGTTATTTCTTAAGGCTTATGATGAAATATGGAGCTTTGTTGATAGAATATATTATTTTGAAAAGTGATTTTTGATGATTTTGATGTTTAGGGACTAAATTGATTAAATGATAAATTGATTGTACTTGAGGTGAAATTATTGCAAATAGGATCTGATATGAAATTATAGAATATTTGGGTATAATGGGTGTTTAGAAAAAAAGAGTAAATTACATGATTAGGGCCTAACCACTGAATTGAATAAAATGGAAAGTTAAGGGGCAAATAGGTAATTACTAAAAAGGACTTAGTTGCATGAAAGGATAAAATTGTGTTGTTATTCTAATTGATGGAATGAAAATTATTATTTTTAGATCAAGAATGTGCTGATAATCGTGGAAAAGAGAAAACTACGGAATAGTCCCTATACTCTGGAATCTCCTACAAATCAGTCCAGTAAGTTCGTATGTTTAATTATACTCCTAAAATGCTTACATTATTGTTAATATGCTATTAATGAATGTTGTTTCATATACTGAAAGTACACTCTATCAAGCCAAATTTTACTGTTATATTGAATGAAGCTCAATTGAGCAAATCATACTGTTATATTGAATGGAACTTAATTGAGCAAATCTTACCATTATACCAGCTGATCTTCAATCAAGAAAATTCTACTGTTATACGGAGTGAAGCTCAAATGAGTAGAAATCTATGGATATATTGATGAACAACTCAATTGAGCGATGCCCACTGAGTATACTGAACTACTAAATTGGTTGTAATTATTGTTATAAGCTGTGTATAACGGAAATCTCTATGCTTAAGTTGATTAAATCTATGTTTGATTGGGAAGGTTTATTAGTTTCTAAATGAACTTAGTAAGCTTCATTTAAGCTTACCTATAATTTGTTCATTTTGTAGATCACATTTTGAAGGCTAAGAAGATCGGGTCAGTGCTAGGAATCACACTATCCGAGAATCTTGGTAGACTTAATTTCTCGATTTTGGTATATGGCATGTACTAGGACTCTATGTATTGTTATGTCAAATGCGTTGCGATGGATCACCAATTTGCCACCCTCCTTGTTAACCCGGGAACTGTTTATCTGCAAGGTAAAGTAAAAGGGTGAGCTTGGAAAAGCTCAGTGAGTACACATGCATACAACATAAATATATATGTACACACGAGACATGTTAGGATTTAAACATGTTTTAACAATTCACATATAACATAATTTTCATACTTAACATAGTGATACATTGGCAATTTGTGAACATGAAACATAGTCAAATTATATACTCATTGGATAAACAAATCTCTAAAACACACCAAATAACTCATAAATTCGTACGCTATTTCCATGTAAGTGTAGCACGTATGCTCACACTCTCCAAACACACCACGCTATTTACGATGAATGGAGGTATGCTCGACATTCCCTTATCTGTCCAACGCTATTTTCAGGCCACAATGCCTATCGCAATAAAAAAAGAAGGGTGAGTACTTACAATCTTATGATATGCCAACTATATCCAATGGTTTCATAAAGTCACAATGCCAACATATCTCTTTTAACACATTCACAATATTCAGTATAATAGGGCTCACAATTAAGCAGATCTTGCACAATATAACACAGTTCGTAATAGAGCATGGTTCGCAAATAATATAACTTCCAAGCAACATATAATGCACTCATAATCACAGTTCACATATCATTCATGACATAGCTCACATAAATCATTGTTCCCATATTTTATTTAGCATAGGGCACTCAATAGCTTAGTTTACATACAATACAACTCAAAAATCTCACAATACACAGTTTGGTAAATTAATACAGTTTGCCATAATAATATAATTCACCAAGTTAACATGGTTCACAATATAATATAATGCACAGATATAATTGGCTTGCACTAGAGTGGAGCTTGCACTTAGCATTTCAAGATAATATAATTTTACACTAATCAAAACTCGTAATATCATAAATCTCATAATTCATTTACGGGTTCATGCATACATAAATGCACATTATCAATAAAATTCACATGTTATAAAAATCCATATTATATTATTATCCGTTCGCAAGCATTACATAACCATATATGAATATATATATTACATATATATACATACCTATTTAGTGACATTTGTCACGTCAAATTTTATCATACATTAAAAGTCCCATAAATTTATATATCATATAAAACTATACCCATAATTATATATATTATATAATAAGACCCAAGCATATATGTACATAGTAAGACCCACGAATATAATATAATTTATGTATAACAACCCACGGATATATATGTATATGTATATTATTATATATAACACCAAAATCCATTAATATATATACTATATATAAAATAAAGCACATGTATATAAATTATAAGTTTATACATTTTTCACTATTAAAATCGCACCATGTATATACTCAACGATTCAATCAAAATTGCAAGGATTTACACAAGGAAGAAGTCAAGGTTCACATACCATAAGTGGGGGTTCACAAGCCACACTTCGACTCTCTAGATTTTGCAATTCATGCTAAAACACGACATACAAATGCACTCACCTATAGCTCACCACGACTCGTCGAATTAGACAACTTTTCGCTCGCCTTTATCTTGGTTTGTTGAGGCTCCACCAACATTTTCAACTTCGCACAAGAATATACATATTACTAAGCATTAAAAAATAATTTAGCTTACTTTCTTTATGTTCATACAACGGCTCTCACTCACTCATATTTATTCGGCTTATTTCGTACAATTTATTTCGCTTAATTTCTTCTTTTTACCTTAATTAAATCTTTTATTTCTACCTCCTCACCCTCTAACTTGTGCCAAATTATAGATCTAGATCTCTAACTTTGCTCTATTTATTTAATTAATATTTTTCCGGAAAAACATTGTTCATCCTCATTCTTAAAAGAAAACCATTTAATTCATGCAATTACTTAAAGATTTTGTTAAATTGAATTTGTAAACCTCTTAATCTCGTCAAAATATACTAAAAATCATTTTAAAAATATCTCTTAGCTCTTTATTATGAGATTCACTATTTTTATGCAAAAGATAACTTTAAAACCATGGACCTTTAATTTTCTTGCTTAGATCTATGAAAATTCAAATTAAAAACACCTAATAAAAATTTAATACATAACGAAATAATAGATTTACCTTTAATTCGAAAACCTCCACGAATTTGTACCAATTGAGCAAAAACGAGCTAAGTTTAGATGAGAAATTAGAGAAGAAAGAGTGATTTTCTTGCAAAATTGAAAGAATAAAGAGTGTTTGGATGCCAAGAAAATATAAGAGATGCATAAATTTTTGAGAGAAAATTCTCCAATTTAGATCTAACAAAATTTAAAAATGAAAAAGCAATGGAGAGAGCTTGGGTGGCAAGTGGCTTTTATAACCAACCGATTTGTTTTTTAAAATTGGGCTATTTGCCCTCTAAGTCCTCTCCTATTTCTCCCGTATTCTAATAGCTCCATTTTTAACTACTAGCCTTAATTTACACATTTAACTTCTACTTTAACCGCTATTCCAAACTAGTCTTTATTATTATTATTTTTACTAATGCCCTGATTATTAATACCATAATTATTTAATTAAATTTTTATTATTTTTACTATTATTAATTAATTAATTATTTTATCCTATTTTAATTTCTATGACACAAAATTCAATTTTTCTCTCAATCCATAATCTAAAATCCAATTCTACTAACCTGATTTTTAGGATGTGACATTGTAGGTAAAGGAACTAAGTACCATGTTTGATTTTTGATAAGAGCATTAAACTCTTGTTGAGCAGCCTTGGTCCACTCCTTACTAGTAAACGCTTCTTCAATGATTAAAGGTTCTTGCTCACTCAGTCGTATTGAAAATACCTTGGGTTTAAAAATGTTATTCTTGGATCTAGTCTGCATTGGATAAGTGTTGACACGGACATGTAGAGAGGGAACACTGGTTAATGGAACTGTTGCAGGTGAATCAACCACTGAAATCTCAGTTGCACCTCTAGGTTTATCAACAACAGGTTGCTCCAAATACACATCAGGAGGAGGAGCACTAGGAGAAGCTGAAATGGGAGAGCACATGCTTGCAGCTGACCCTAAGTCATCAAAATGGCCCTTATAAAAACTAGAAGAATGACCATCTAATCCAATATGTGAGGGAGACAATACTGGAACACAAGACTTCTGATGCAGAAAAGCATAATTACTGTTTGATGTAGAGCATATTCTTGACTGGATAATAGGAGCAAAGGGAAAAAGATTTTCATAAAAAATCACATGCCTTGACATAAATATCTTGCCAGTTTCATCAAGGCACTTCTAGCCTTAATGAATTGGACTGTAACCAATAAAAACACAAGGTTTGGACCTATATTGCAGCTTGTATTTATTGTATGGTCTGAGGTAAGGCTAGCAACTGCATACAAAAACTCTCGGTTGCATATAATCTGGTGGACGTTGTACAACTTCTCATAGGGGGCCTTTCCTTAGATCACGATAGTAAGAAACTTGTTGATGAGGTAAGCATCACTGATGAATGCATGTGACCACAAATGCATAGGTAAAGAGGCTTGTGCTAGAAAGGTAAGACCAATCTTTACAACATGTATATGTTTCCTCTCTACCAAGCCATTCTATTCTGAGGTGTGAAGACAAGATAACTGATGTCGAATACCCAACTAAGAGAGAGCTTGTTGGAAAGACCTAAACTCTGAAAATCTTTAATCTAACAGCCAAAATTAAACTTCAATAAGTTTTTAAAACTGTAGAAATTTGTCGATGGCCTTTGATTTGCTCTTCAGCAAATAAAGCCTAGTGTATCTAGTATATGCAGCCACAAAGGACACATAATAGAAACACCCTTCTGGAGACATAGGGGTAGGTCCCTACAAGTCAGAAACAATAAGCTCAAAAGGAGAATAATACACAATTTTGGAATCAGAAAAGGGAAGTTTATGTGACTTCCCAAGTTGACAAGTTGAACAAACATTATGCAACTTGGATTCATTTGAAACAACATTACAACATTACAATTTAATCCCACCAAGCATATGGGACAGTACAAGAATCCCGCCTCTTTCAAGTATTGTTCAATAACACATGATACCTTCGTACTTAAATTGTGTGTATATGTCTCGATAATTCAATCTTCGTTTTGATTATATAAACATAAAAAATTTTAAAATAATAGTAACAACTTAATAATTATATTAATTAAAACAAAAAATGTAACAATATTTTCTTATCATTTGTAATTGAACGCCAAAATGTGTTTGTGATCCAAATGAATTAGAGACATTGACATTATTAAAATTATAAAATAAAATAAAATCAATGAAATTATAAAATAGAAAATTGAGAGATGAAGAATTGAGAGAAATTGAATGAAAAAATTGAGAATACAATAGTTGAAAGAATTAAGAGAATAGATGAATAAGATTGATAAAATTAAAAGAATTGAGAAAATAAGATTAAATGGAAAAAAAATAAAACTAAGCATAGGAAAAACAATTACCGTTAGAGAAAAAAAAAGTTGTTGTTGGTCCCAATAGTTAGAAAATCAACGGTTGTGATTTTCTAACCATCGAAAATCCAACGATTTACAATAATTTTCTTTTTCTTTTAAATCAAAAACTCCCCTTGTAGAGCACACATTTTCAACGGACTTGGCACGAGAGAAGGTGAAAGTTTTTGCTTTTTCTCCTATTTTCCCACTTTTCGAAAAAATTGGCCTAAATCCATAATTTTTTTTTTGAAATCAACATATTCACAAATTTTGTTGAAAAAAAAGAGATCTTAAAGCTCCAAAATAAAAAGCTCAAGAAATGACAACTTGTAACACTGTACATGATCTTCGATGATACAAAATGTTCATAAGTTCCAAAACAAGTTAGATACAACCTAGAAAATGCCTTTCAAATTCCGAAACTCCACTATAATGTTTTTAATCCATAAATTTCAACGTCTTAACACCTCTCTTCTCAACCCATAAATCATAGCCCCAAACCCAATCGAGAATAACCAAAGAACAAAACCAAGTAGAGAAGGATAAGAAGGAAATAAAAAACAAAGAAAGAAGAAGAACAATGAAGAGAGGAAAAGAGAGAACACAACTCATTTGGATTTGACCGGTCTAAGGGGTTTGAGATGTCTATTTGACAATCCTAATAGTGAAAAGCTTCCTTGGATGGTGAAGAACATCATCGGAAAATGGGATCGATCTAACGGTGGACAAAAAGTGGATTAAGTTTCTTTTTCTTCAAACATTTGTTAGATTTTTTTTGAAGGTTTTGGCTTGAGTTTGAGGAAATTTAACGCGAGAAAAGTGAATGGAGGACAAGGAGCATCACTTTAGTGGCTTCCGATCGGCGGAGGTTGAATGGCGTCAGTGGTGGTTTAGAGGAGTGACGACTAAGGTTAGGAGAAGAGAAAAGAAAAGAAAGAAGAGAGAAAGGAGGGAAAAGGAGAAAGAAATAAAGAAAAAATAAAAAAGGAAAGAAAACTTAAAAGAAAAGAAAGAATAAAAATAAATAAATAAATTACAAATTATATGTTTTTAAAAAATGGTATTATTTTTAATACTTTATTTTTATTTACTATTTAGAAGAAAATAAATCATGAAAATAATTAAATAATATAATTTTTTATTTTTTTATTTTTAAAAAATTTTAGGCTAAGAGTGTAAAAAGTTCTCAAACTAAAAAAAAACACAATTAAACCTTTTTTTTTGCACTTAATTAGGTACTTAAACTTTCAAAATGTATAAAAAAAAACTCTTAATTTTTTAAAAAAAAAGCAATTAATTCCCTGATTTTTTTACACTCAATTGGGTACTTGAACTGCCAAAATAAAAAAAAAAGGTCATTTAACTGTTAAATTTAAAAATTGACTGTTAAAGTTAACTGCCCCTAATTTTTTCCAGTTAAAGTGACCACATGTCATAACCACAGAGTGACATGTGAAAAAAATAATAAAAAATAAAAATCAATAAAACTTATAAAAACTATTAAATTTTAATAAAAATATTAAAAATTAGAATTTTTTTTATAAAAATCGCAAAAAAATTATAAAAATAGTAAAAAATTATAAAATATATAGAAATATAGAAAAAATTATAAAATTTTATGAAGTCATAAGAAAATTATAAAAAATGTGAAGAAATATAAAATTCGTAAAAAAATTATAATAAATATCGTACCAAAAGAAGTATTTTATAATTTTTCTATAACTTTTATTAATTTTTACTTTTTATCATTTTTCTCCACATGTCACGATGTGTTGCGACACGTGATGACTTTAACTTTAACGGTTAGAGTTAATGGTTAAAATATCTTTTTGATGCATTTTATATATTTTATCATTTTTATAAAATTTGACAATTTTTTATATTTTTAATAATTTTTATTGATTTTTATTTTTATAAATTTTTTTCCACATACCACACTGTGGTTGTGGTACGGGGTGGTTTTAATTGAAAAAAATAGGGGCAATTAACTTTAACGATCAACTGTTAAAGTTAACGGTCAAAAGGTCTTTTTGATGCATTTTGACAGGTATCCAATTTAGTGAAAAAAAAGAGTTTAATTGTTTTTTTTTAAGTTTGAGTACCTTTTTTATGCATTTTAAAAGTTTAAATACCCAATTGAGTGAAAAAAAAAGTAAGGGCTTAATTACTTTTTTGAAAAAGTTTGAAGGCTTTTTACACCATTAAGCTAAAAATTTATAATATTTTTTATTTTTATATCAATAAAATTAACAAACATTAATTTGTTTCATGCCTCTTAGGATGATTTGATAAAAAAACTAAAGTTTAAAAATTAAAAGAAGAGAAAATTAAATATAAAAAAATTGAAAAGTCAAATAAATTATATATTTTTTTGGTTCTTTTATATTAAATATCATTGTTCAAAATGGCTTCGAAGTGACTAAACCAAGGTTGGTGGATGTAAGAAATTGTGCGAAATCTGTTGAAGATTAGCAAAATTAAGTTTTGTGAATGTGTAGTTGAAGCTAGATTGAATAAATAAAGGGAGATGAGCGCGAGCTAGAGGTGCTCATGGGCCGGGTGGCCTGGCCCGGCCCAACGGTCTGTCTGAAATATAGGAGGGTTCGGGTAAAAATATAGGTCCGAAATATGGGTTTAGACAACAAACGAGGCCCGTTTAGAAAACGGACCGGGCATCGGGCACCATTTTTTTGGCCCGGGCCCGGGCCGGCCCGAATATAATAAATATATATTTTTATTTTTTTAATTTTAAAATATTTTTAAAATATTTTTTTATTTTTTTATTTTTAAAATAAATTTTTGATGTTTATTAAAAAAATGAGCTGGCCCGGGCCGGGCTCGGGCTTAGAAATTTTTTTCTGGGCCAGGCCTAGACAAAATTTCAGGCCTATATTTCAGGCCGAGCCGGGCCTAGACCTAGGACACGGGCAGAAATTTTTTCTGGGCCCGGCCTTAACCCAGCTCGGCCCAGCCCATGAGCACCTCTAGCGCGAGCCAATGAATGCGAGTTTGCATGAAAAGAAAACAGAGGTCTGAAAAACTATGGGAAATGTTCAATGCCTCACAACAACAATTCCTCTCCCACTCACTTCTCACCACCAACCAACCTCGCGGTCCTCTGAAGATGGCTGTCGAAACCAACTTTTATTTTGAGGAAAAAACAAATTAGTTGTCGACTTTAAAAAAACAAAAATTGGGAGTCGCCACCAATCTTTTATTGAGGTTTGATTGGATCACCTAAAAAATAGTTTTGGTCTACGAGTTTTAGAAAAACGGATCCGGGAGTCGGTTACGTACGAGGAAGGATTAGCACACTCGTAACGCCCAAAATTGGTACCTAGTTAATTAATTAGTGTCTTAATGTCGAAAATTTAAAAATATGATCCTTAATAAAAACTTTAAAAAACGTTACTTATTAAGACTCTTATCATTTCGGAGAAAGAAAATGTCACACCCAATGCGTTAGGGCACAACATTCTATTTCCTCAAAAATGAATTAGTCCAAAATACTCGTGTAATAAAATTTAAAAGAATATTCATTTGTTTAAGATTTAGAAAGAAATCGCGGCCCAATACGTTAGGGCACAATTTCTCAAAATCCTAAACTTGGAATATTTCCTTTGTTATTATTTTTAAAAAAATCTTTGTCTCGAGAAATTAATACGTCACATCCAATACATTAGGATACAACATATTAAATTCCCGACAAAAAAGCTTTTCATTTTTTTTTGATTAATGAGCAATTCTCGATTGTTAGATTTAACGAAGAAAATCGGAACCCAATACGTTAAGGCTCAATTTCCTTGAAAATCCTAAATACGAGTATTATCTCAATTTTGAAAATTTTAAAATCGAGTTAAAAAATGATGTAATGCTACATTAAGTATAAAATACAATAATAAATACAACAATGGCATAGAAATAAACGAAATTAATGTACATAAAAAATAAAGACATGTAAAGTATCAAATGAACAAAATATAAATGAAAACATAAATCAATAAGCAAATGAATGAAATAAACAAAAAAAAATATAAAGAGAAAAAAGGTACAAAATATATACATGAAATTATAAAGAATAAAAGACATACACATGGGTTTACATATAAAATTTTGGACTATAGAATTTATAACAAAATATATATAATGCATTTACGAAAATAAAGAAAAATATATAAATATACATATATATATTATAACATATGTGTTGAAAATATAAGTTTGTATTTAAGCAAATAAAAAACATAGACATGTGCGTATATATATATATAATATTCATTAGAAAAATATATAAATACATACATGTACATATATACAAAAGTAAAAAAAAAATTGAAACTAAATATAAAAGTATATATATGTATATAAAAGTTAGGAAGTAAAATAAAAATAAAAACATATGTATAAAAAATATATAAACATACTTATACTATATATAAAATAATATATATTACATAAAAACGATGCATGCACATGAATATAAAAATAAAAATAAAAAATAAAAAATAATAATAATGATACAAGATTAATGATGACACATAATATTATTAATAATATTAAAATTATTAATTTAAGAATAAAAAAAACAAAAATAACAAATAGATGATTAAATAGCATCAACAATCAAAGATCAATGAATTTAAAATAAGGAGTATAAAATAAAAAAATATAAGGCCAAATAAAATGTAAACAAATTTAAAAATAATGAATTTGAAAATAAATAATAAGGGAAAAAGAGATTTGAAATCAACAATATCCAAATCAATAAATAAATTATACACAAATCAACAAAATAAGAACGCAAGAGAGAGATAAATTTGAGGAAATACTCTTAAGAGTTATTATTACTCTCAACTTCCGTCCTTTACAATGAAGAGAGAGGCCTCTATTTATAGTTGAGCCTCCCCAAATCCAACAGTACAGATCAATTATATCAACGGCTAAGATTAAAGGGTATCTACAAATTAAATCTCTAAGATTACAAAATTATGTCTTCTAAGATTGCATATATCATATCTAAGATTGCATATATCATATCTAAGATTGCATATCATATCTAAGATTACATATCCTTGAAGATTATGTTTCCATATGTGAGCCCGGGCTAAAATTGGGTATTACAGCTGCCCCTCTTTACTCGTTGTCGTGTAACAGGAACGGAGTAAAGACTTTAGAAATGACCAATTTTTGCCCGGTCACACTGGATCTTGGTGCTCTTCTTCTTCAAACAGCCACATCCATCCTACTGCATCTTCAGAGGTATAGGAATTGGTGTCTCGATCCACTCTACCGCAACGTTGAAGAGATAGGATTGGTGACTCGTAACTTTTAATCTGCTTAACTGTAATTTCAGAGAGATAAAATCCATCACTCTAATCCACTCCACTACAACTTAGGGAGACAGAATTTGTTTATTTAGTCTGCCCCACTGTAATTTCAGGGGGATAAGACTTGCTTTCTTGAGTCTACTCCACTGCAACTTCAGGGAGATAAGACCCGATGTGATCTACTCTACTGCAACTTCAGAGAGATAAGATCTATGGTTTTAATCTGCTCTACTGCAACTTCAAGGAGATAGGATTATTGGATTTAATCTGCTCCACTGCAACTTCAGGGAGATAAGATTCACCATCTTCAGTCTGCCTCACGGTAACTTTAGGAGGATAAGACTTGATTACTTAGTTTGCTCCACTGGAACTTTAGGGAGATAAGACTAGATGCGATCTGCTCTCTGTAACTTCAGAGAGATAAGATCTGTGATTTTAATCTACTTCACTACAACTTCAGAGAGATAGGATTATTGGCTTTAATCTGCTCCACTGCAACTTTAGGGAGATAAGATTCGTCATCTTCAGTCTTTTAAATTGCAATGTTAGGGAAACAAGATTCGCCGTCGTAGCTTCAATCTGTTCCACTACACCGCCAGGGGAGTAAGATTTACCATCATGGTTTTAATCTGCTCCACTGTAATGCCAGAGAGATAGGATTCGCTGCCCACAGCTTAAATCCGCTCCACTTCAGCTAATCCAAGCCTTAACGCTAGGGAGATAAGATTCGCCGTCGTGGCTTCAATCTGCTCCACTACAACGCCAGAGAAATAAGATTCGCCGTTGTGGCTTCAATCTTTTCCATTGCAACGTTAAGGCGATAAAACTAATGTCTTCGATCTGCTTCACTGCCAGTACAGGAAGGCGAGATCAGCTATTTTCAACCTACTCCACTGTTGCTCAGGGAGATAGGATTCACAATCTTCAACCTATTCCACTGCTGACTAGGGAGATAGGACTTACAATCTTCAACCTATTCCACTACTGTCCAGGGAGATAGAGCCAGGGTCATCGATCTGCTTCGCTATCGGTGCAGGAAGGCAAGATCTGCTATTTTTAACCTGCTCCGCTGCAACCCAGGGAGGCAAGGCTGGTGTCTTCGATCTGCTTCGCTGTCGGTGCAAGAAGGCAAGATCTACAATTTTTAACCTGCTCCGCTGCAACCCAGGGAGGCAAGGCTGGTGTCTTCGATCTACTTCGCTGTCGGTGCAGGAAGGCAAGATCTGCTATTTTCACTGATCTGCTCTCTGGGGAACATGACCTGTATAATGAACCTAATTATGCCTAATGATTAGGATGGCATAAAATGAATCAAATGCTCCTAACTAGACATGTGTGAATGGTGTTTGCACGAATGCATAATTTTTTAATAATTTTTTTTCGAGAATGATCCCACTTAGGTTGTCATTGCTTGAAGTTTATTAAGGCATTAACACTGATGTGCTACAACGCCTTCTTGCTTGGCTGGCTTTTCTGAAGAAATATTTAGTCAGGTTGCCCCCCACTGTACACCTCAAAGTTCAATCCATTGGGGCGCAAATTTTGTATCATCATTCTCCCACTGTAACCCAAAGGTAGGAATATATGGCTTTTTCTCGATCCTCTCCTATCACAATTCAAGGATACAGGATCTAAATCTCTCTGGTCCCTTACACCATTCTCAGGGTATCGTACCAAAGGCTCATGCATAAATGAATGCTTTTTCTCCGAGGAAACCTCTTTCTACTTTCTGGTGATCATTGCTTACTTGTTTATTTAAGCTTTGTCATTTTATTCAATTAATGTTTTTAACAACAAAATCCAAAGAAAAAGTCTTAATTTAGACTCTTCCTTTTCAGATTTCCAACCTTTAAACATGGTGCATTCTAAACAATAGTCCTGTTTCAGGTTCTTGTATTATTTAGAAACTTCTAGAGTAATATGCCAAACTTCCCTTGTGAAAGTTTTATTAGTCCATTAATCATTATTCCAATGCAACATGCTTGCAAAAAGGGTATAACAATGGATGAGAATACAATTAGTTCTGAGCATAGCTCGAAAGGAATAAATTATCAAAAAATAGTAAATAATGATAACAAAGAAATTGATCGGGAATGTGTATCTTAGAAAAGAATGAAGTATTCCAAGAATAGCAGATTTAATATAAAAATTAGATGCCCCGATATCACAGCTTGAACTTTTCTATACAAACTTTCTGAGTTTGACATGTGTTTAGGAGATCTATAGTACTCTGTCGATGTCCTAAGATGTTGTCTACCCTTTCCTGTTGATTCAAGATCATCATATGCCCTAATCTAATCAAAATTTGAACTGCTCTGATCACCTCATGCCCCATTCTGATCAATATTTGAGCTGCCCTTTTCAGGTTTTCAACTCAAATCCCCTTTGGTCTAAAGGCGCTCTTTGCGGGTTTTCACCTTGGCCTCTCCATTTTCTTTCTTCTTTTCTCTCTCTTTTTTTGTTTTTTTTTATATTTTGAAATATTTTTGATTGAATCTGAACTCATAGGGTTAGGCATGTCCTTGTTATCCTTTTTGATCAAAATCGACACTTTTCCAAATAAGGCCTTCCACATAAGGTCCTTCCCAGCTTGGGATGAAGTTATTTTTGTATGGGAATGATCTTCTTCAATACCAGGTCCCTCTCAAGGAATTCTCTAGGATGGACCTTTTTTGTGAACTTGCATCATTTGCTTTTGACGCATTTTACCATGATGGACAACTTTGAACATTCCTCTTCAATCGGAATTGGATTCAAAAACTCAGAAAGAATTTTGTCTTCAATAGGCAAAATCGCGATGGGCCCAAGAGAAAGGCATTACCCCGGTAAAGTTTTTTTTTGTTCCATCTTTTTTTGGGCGATATGACATTAATCGTGAACAGACTGCAAACTTTTGATATTATGCTGTTGTTCAAATTTAGTAAATTGTCAGATATGATCCTTTTGGCGTTCCATACTGACATATGATTTTTCACGAATTTGCTAACTGTCGACTTTGTGACATTGGCATATGAAGCAGCTTCCATTCATTTAGTAAAGTAACTAATGATCACAAATATGAATCAATGACTGTCAGACTCTTTTGGCGAGATCGACCAAATGACCTTCATGCCCCATATAAGGTGAAGTCATGTATCCTAATGATTCTTTGTAGGGTAAGATCTGTTTCTCGACTTGTTCTACCATCCTTAACAAGTTCTAAAATAGGCTAAAATCTATGTCATCTTCAAAGTCATGAAATCCCTCTAAACACATGCCTCGCTCAAAAGGAAATTCTAAGCCTATAGTAGCATCACTCATGTTATTGATATCTGAAGACCCAATATAAAAGAATATACAAAAGAATATATTTATGAATAACTATTTGTACAATATAATTATGAATGAAAGAATGATGTGGAAGAAAATCCAAAAGAATGAAAGAATAACTATTTCAAAAAGAATGAAAAAATATTGGCTCAAAAATGAATGCAAAGATGTATTTTATTAGAAAAATGACATTCAGACATGAGCCTATTTCACAAAGGAATTTCTATCATTTTTAGGCTAAAAACAACAAAAATGTTATGAACATTACTCTAAATAAGCTCTAAAAATTACAGGGATTTCTTCAGTAGTTCAATTACTTAGAACACTCCCAAATTTATAAGGGCAGATATCTAACAAGGTCCCCCTTTCATTTGTGTCTCCCTATATGTCATTGATGTGAACACTTCCCAACATCTCCTCATATATTGCATTCACCCCATTCTCAATCATGATTGGGTAACAATTTTTTTGCATTAAATGAGCCATCCAACTTGACAATACCCATGTTGATGAATTTTTCAACTAGCTTTTTGAAGGTAATGCAATTCTCTATTGAGTGTCTTGTAATTCCTACATGATAATCGCATTGTGCACTTGCATTGTACCATTTGGGATACGGAGGCTGTGGAGGCTTCACATGTAAAGGAGAAACAACATGCGCATCAAATAAGCTTTGATACAGCTCCTTGTATGACATTGGAATTGGCGTGAATTGGAGTTTTTCAGTACCTTGTTCCACACATGATTCTTGTCTTGATGAACCCTGCTGATTAGCAATCGGTTTGATGTACGTATTCAAGCTGTTCACCTCATTTCCTTTTTCTTTTGAGGCTTGCATTCTATTATTTCCTCCAGCATCAATCTTTCCGCTCCTTATGGCGCTTTCAATCATTTCGCCATTCAAGACTATGTTAGAAAATATTTTTGTGCCACTCCCTAACATATGTGTGATGAACGGAGCTTTCAATGTATTTATGAATAGCATTGAATTTCCCTTTCCAGGAGCGGTGGCTGAACTTGGACGGCGACCTCCCTCCACCTCTGTGCGTGTTGCCTAAAACTTTCACCGGACTTCTTTTCCATGTTTTGTAGAGTGATTCTCTCAGGTACCATGTCAGTTACATGATTGTACTACTTTATGTATGCCTGTGCTAAATCTTTCCATGAATTAATCTTGGCACGACTCAATTGATTGTACCACTTGGACGCTGCCCTTGTGAGGCTATCCTGGAAACAATGTATCAGCAACTGGTCATTACTAACATACCCAATCATCCGCCTACAAAACATAGTAATATGGGCTTCGGGACTACTAGCTCCATTATACTTCTCAAACTCGGGCATTTTGAATTTGTAAGGGAGTACTAAATCCAGAACCAAGCTTAATTCTTTAGCATCAATCCCATAATAGCTCTCAGCACTTTCCATTGCTCTAAATTTCCCTTCCAGCCATTTATACTTTTCCTCTAGCTGTTTTGGCAACTCATCCTTCGCTTTTTCTTTTCCCTCTGTTTCATCGAAGTCAGGAATAGCCGTATTGACAAGGTTGTCTCCGGGGTTAGAGCCTGATCCAACTTGAAAATTCATTGGCATTGAAGCACTGGCCTGAAATTGCTGAGGCCTAATGGTGACAGAGGATTTGCGCGGACATTCCTCAACTTGCTGAGGGGTAAAGCCTAGGAGGATAGACAGGTCCCTCACTGTCTCATTCTTCAACATTAAGCACAGAGCTTTTTACTTTATCAATTCCTCCAATCAGCAACTGAGTCAACTTAGTCATCATATTCCCTTGAGATTCCATCATTTTGTCCATCAAATTCTACTGAATCTTCTCGAGCTGCTCCTTCATTTGTTGTTGAAGCTGATCCTGCATTTCTTTTTGGAATTGTTCGAGATTTTCTAATCTTTGGTCCATACTTCTTGATTTCGCTCGAGTACTGTAATGGTGTTTAGTTGATTGGTTGGTTTCCAGGTTAACTGAGGAATGATTTTAATTGATTAGGCTCTTTTAGTGGACTTTAATGCGTATAATGTCATGTAATGCGAATGCATGCAATGAATGCATAAAGAGACGTTGATTCTGATTCAATTCCATTTAGAAAAATTTACTAGAAAACAAATCTCTTTACATAAAATGGATATTTATACGGCCTTGCCCTCATAGGCTTAGACATTCGATCCTCTTCTTCATTCGAGTGTTAAGATAAATCTCACGAACTCTTCAAAAAGACGTCTCTTCTATCTCCTTTTTGCTCGATCCGGGCCGCAACTCATTGCTCACTCATCCTCGTGATACTCGTTGGCTTCTCTTTAAGAAAGTTCAGCGGCTCTCGAATAATCTTTGTCATCTTGAATCCATAGTCGTGTAGTCCTCCATTAAACTATCGTCCTTCTCCTATCATGTTTCTTGGACCATATTCGGACAACCATATTGTCTTCCATTTTATCAAGAAACTCATTTTCTTATGACAAGCTCTCTATTTCGTAACTGAACGTGAATTAACACCTCTTTTTTATGATGAAAATGTAATGCAATCATAACAAAAAAGAAACAGGTTAGTACAAAGCAAAAGCAAGTAAGAATAAATAGAACGTCTATTCGGGTGACCACTAGGGGTTTGAAGTGGCTCTACCTAGGGTGAGCTCCTAAGGTCTTCTATATGCGGTTCGGTTATGAAGTAAGGGTACCTAAACCAGCAGATTCCTCGATCCTCACCCATTATAGGCTCATATAGACCGAGTTCAGTTCAGGGGGATACATTTCCCTATGGCTACACAGAGATGAAAATCTCACGAAGATATAGGTACGGATGTATCCCGAAGGCGATCCACTATCCTGCACGGAGGTGAAAACCTTACGAAGGACTAGTTTCTCACTCCCACTTAGAGGGGTAAAATCATTCAACTCATGCAATGTATAATGCAAAGATCAATTAAGCAAGAAAATAATGAATGCAAAAGGATCTCATGAATTTTTAAAAATTTTCGACCTTAGACAGAAATTAATCAATTTTGGCTCGACTCTCATGTGTGTCCCCAGTGGAGTCGCCAAGCTGTCGAAACCAACTTTTATTTTGAGAAAAAAACAAATTAGTTGTCGACTTTAAAAAAACAAAAATTGAGAGTCGCCACCAATCTTTTATTGAGGTGTGATTGGATCACCTAAAAAATAGCTTTGGTCTACGAGTTTTAGAAAAATGGATTCGGGAGTCAGTTACGTGCGAGGAAGGATTAGCACCCTCGTAACGCCCAAACTTGGTACCTAGTTAATTAATTAGTGTCTTAATGTCGAAAATTTAAAAATATGATCCTTAATAAAAACTTAAAAAAACGTTATTTATTAAGACTCTTATCATTTCGGAGAAAGAAAATGTCACGCCCAATGCGTTAGAGCACGACATTCTATTTCCTCAAAAATGAATTAGTCCAAAATACTCGTGTAATAAAATTTAAAAGGATATTCATTTGTTTAAGATTTATAAAGAAATCGCGGCCCAATACGTTAGGGCACAATTTCTCAAAATCCTAAACTTGGAATATTTCCTTTGTTATTATTTTTTAAAAAAATCTTTGTTTCGAGAAATCAATACGTCATATCCAATACGTTAGGATACAACATATTAAATTCCCGACAACAAGCTTTTCATTTTATTTTTTTGATTAATGAGCAATTCTCGATTGTTAGATTTAACGAAGAAAATTGGAACCCAATACGTTAGGGCTCAATTTCCTTGAAAATCCTAAATACGAGTATTATCTCAATTTTGAAAATTTTAAAATCGAGTAAAAAAATGATGTAAGGCTACATTAAGTATAAAATACAATAATAAATACAACAATGACATAGAAATAAACGAAACTAATGCACATAAAAAACAACAACATGTAAAGTATCAAATGAACAAAATATAAATGAAAACATAAATCAATAAGCAAATGAAGGAAATAAACAAAAAAATATAAAGAGAAAAAAAGTACAAAATATATACATGAAATTATAAAGAATAAAAGACATACACATGTGTTTACATATAAAATTTTGGAATATAGAATTTATAACAAAATATATATAATGCATTTACGAAAATAAAGAAAAATATATAAATATACATATATGTTATAACATATGTGTTGAAAATATAAGTTTGTATTTAAGCAAATAAAAAACATAGACATGTGCGTATATATATAAAAAAATATTCATTAGAAAAATATATAAATACATACTTGTACATATATACAAAAGTAAAAATAAAAAAAATTGAAACTAAATATAAAAGTATATATATGTATATAAATGTTAGGAAGTAAAATAAACACAAAAATATATGTATAATATATATATAAACATACGTATACTATATATAAAACAATATATATTACATAAAAACGATGCATGCGCATGAATATAAAAATAATAATAATAATAATAATAATAATAATAATAATAATGATACAAGATTAATGATGCCACATAATAGTATTAATAATATTAAAATAATTAATTTAAGAATAAAAAAAACAAAAATAACAAATAGAGGATTAAATAGCATCAATAATCAAAGACCAATGAATTTAAAACAAAGAGTATAAAATAAAAAAAATATAAGGCCAAAGAAAATGTAAACAAATTTGAAAATAATGAATTTGAAAATAAATAATAAGGGAAAAAGAGATTTGAAATCAACAATATACAAATCAATAAATAAATTATACACAAATCAACAAAATAAGAATGCAAGAGAGAGAAATTTGAGGAAATACTCTTAAGAGTTATTATTACTCTCAACTTCTGTCCTTTACAATGAAGGGAGAGGCCTCTATTTATAGTTGAGCCTCCCCAAATCCAACGGTACAGATCAATTATATCAACGACTAAGATTAAAGGGTATCTACAAATTAAATCTCTAAGATTACAAAATCATATTTTTTAAGACTGCGTATATCATATCTAAGATTGCATATCCTTGAGAAGCTTACATTTAAGTTTCTTATAAGCTATAAAATTCAAAGTCTGCCTTGTTGCATGAAGTTAGGGTTTTTTTGTCTGCCTTGTCACACGAAATTCAAATTCTAGGGGGTTGAAATACTGCCAATTGGAAGTAATTTTTTACTTAAAGTTTAGGGTTTTAGTTGTTTACTTTGTCACAAATCTTAAATCCAAGACAGTGGTTCTGCTGGTTTGAAGGGAAGTTAATTACTAGAAGACAAAGAAGGGTCATGGCCAATGTTAATCAGGTGGATACTGAGTTAGCCAACCTCAATATCATCGATGAAGAAGAAGATTCCATGGTGGTATTGGAGGAAAATAAGGCTGATGAAGAGTCATATGATCTATGTCTGGTGGGGAGAGTTATTACGGATAGCATTGTAAATTTCACTTCTTTAAGAAACACGCTGGCTGATTTATGGCATCCATTAAGAGGAGTATCAATCATAGAATTAGAGAATAAAAGGATTTTATTTAGATTCTACAGTGAGATTGATTTAAAGCGGGTCATGGATGGGATGCCATGGGTTTTTAATAGACATCTCATTATTTTTCATAGGTTAGCAAGAGACGAAGATCCTAAATTGATCCAATTATGGAATGCAGTTTTTTGGGTTCAGATCCACAACCTACCCAAAGGAGTAACATCAGAGGGAACAGCGCGACAGATGGGTGACTTTATTGGAAAGTTTATGGAGTATGATTCTGCAATGGTGACAAGAGGAGGAGGTAAATTCATAAGAATTAGGGTTCTACTTGATATTCGAAAACCACTGAAAAGGAAAAAACGAGTCAGCATCGAGCAGAATAAATTTATATATGTTATATTTCAGTATGAGAGACTGTCACTTTTTTGCTTTATTTGTGGCCGACTTGGTCATGGAGAGAGCTTCTGTGAAGTAAGATTAACACTTGGGAACCAACAAGTGGAGTTTGGGTGGGATTTGTCACTAAGAGCAATGCCAAGATGGGGAGGACAGGTCGTGAGCAAATGGCTAAGAGAGGATACAGAAAAGGAAAAATGGAATGATATGGAGATTGATGGGGAAAGAAGGTTAAGAAGATCTGACGAAGAGGGTATTAATAGAAACGAGCTCATGGGGGAAAGAGGTGCTTTGGGACGTATCACTCGGCAAATTCGGATCATAAAAGAAAGGGATCAAATTAATTTGAGAAATTTAGAGGAAAAAGATATTGAAGAAGAAATGGAAGATTTACCAGTAGAGCTTGTTGATGGAAAAAAGTGGCAAAGGATTAATCCTGAAAATGTGTCTTTAGGTTATATGAAGAACCTAACGGAAGGAAATGTGGATATCAATTTATCGGCGGTCACTCCAAAGGTGACTGACCGGGCACAATGAAAATCTTAAGTTGGAATGTTCGGGGTTTGGGGCATCCTCGAACTGTACGACGTCTCAAAAACAAATTGAGACATATCAAGCCCCAAATATTGTTTCTTATAGAAACAAAGGTTACAAGTAAACGAATGGAATCAATAAGAAGACAATGTGGGTTTACATGTGGTATTGATGTGGCGGCAGTAGGTACGAGTGGGGGGTTATCATTAGGATGGAAAGAGGGTGGGAATGTATCGTTGAAAAGTTTTTCGAAATCTCATATCGATGTAGAAATCGAAAATGAAGAGGAGACGGGTTCATGGAGACTCACGGGATTTTACGGAGAACCAGTGGAGAATGAAAGGAAAAAGACTTGGGATCTATTAAAGTACCTAAAACGTGAGAGTAGCAAACCATGGCTGACTATCGGAGATTTCAACAAAATTCTCTTTTCTTTTGAGAAAAAAGGGGGGAGAATCCGTGATGAAAGGCAGATGAATGCATCTAGGGAAACACTTGAGTATTGCAAGTTATATGATTTGGGGTTTTCTGGACAATGGTACACTGGGAAAGAGGTTGGCTGGCTAACAACAACATTAGGGAAAGATTGGACAGAGGTGTTGCAAATATGGAATAGTGGGACCTTTTTCCAAAATTTAAGGTTAGCCACTTACAACACAGTTTTTCAGATCACTGTCCGGTCATGGTTGATACAGTTGGGAATGAAGGGATACTAGGGAAGGAAAAACAATGGCATTTCCGTTTTGATGCAAATTGGATTCTAAATGAGGAAATTGAGGAAAGGATAACACGGGAGTGGAATTCAAATAATCTGGATGTGCTTGAGAAGTTGAAAAAAGTGGGTACGAATCTGAGTACTTGGGCGAAGAAGGAGAAACGATGGAAAGAACAATGAATGAAAGATTTAAATGTTAGACTACTGAAACTGGGGGCTAGCGATATCAGTAATGCTGTATTGGAGGAGATTACTGAGATTAAGCTAGATTTGAATCTCGAGGCAGATAAAGAGGAACTTTTCTGGGAACAAAGGGCAAGAGTTAACTGGCTTCAAATGGGAGACAGGAATACGACATTTTTTCATAATAATGCAACACATCGCAGAAGGAAAAATAGGATTCAGGGGCTGGAAAATGAAGCTGGAAACTTGACCACTGATGAATCTGAAATCATGGTTCTAGCTACTAAGTTTTTCAAAGATTTATTCTCATCTAAAGTAGTGGAAAATAATGACAGACTGTTTGATTCGTTTTTACCATGCATCACAGAGGAACACAACAGTATTTTAATGTAGGAATTTAAAGAAGAAGAAGTGGTGAGGGCGATAAAATCCATGTCACCCCTTAAGGCATGAGGACAAGACGGATTTCCAACAATTTTTTATCAAAAGTACTGGCATGTTGTTGGAGAGGGAGTTTCAAAATATTGTTTGGATGTTCTTAATGGACAAAGAAAAGTAGAGGAGATAAACAAAACAAACATAGTACTTATACCAAAAGAGAAATCGCCAAAGTCTATGAATAAGTTTCGACCCATTAGCTTGTGCAATGTTATTTACAAAATTGTCTCAAAAGTCATTGTTTCACGTTTTCGACAGGTACTGGACTTATGTATTGATGATACTCAAGGAGCGTTTGTACCAGGAAGACAAATAACAGACAACATTCTAATTGCTTATGAGTTATTGCACTCGTTCAAAAAAAGAAGAGGACCATCGAAAAAAAGTTTCGCTTTGAAGCTAGATATGAGCAAAGCATACTACAGAGTTGAATGGAGTTTTTGAGAAAAAATGATGCACAGTATGGGATTTTGTGAGAATTGGATCTTATTGGTTATGAGATGTATTACCAGTGTAGCATATACAGTGGTGGTTAATGGGAAAAACGGGGAAGAGTTCAGGCCACAACGAGGATTAAGACAAGGTGATCCATTAAGTCCATATTTATTTATCATTTGTGCCGAAGGATTTTCAAGACTGATTGCACTTGCAAAAAGTGAAGGGAGTCTGGTTGGGACAAAGGTGGGGAGAGGTAACGTGACAGTGTCACATTTGTTCTTTGCAGATGATAGTATTCTGTTTGGAGAAGCTTCAGCAGAAGGAGCTAATTGTATGAAAAGTGTGATACAGGAGTATGAAAAGGTTTCTAGACAATTGGTTAATTTTGAAAAATCTCTTATCTATTACAGCGGTAATGTGGATTCACTTACAAAGGATCAAGTGGGAAGGATATTAGGCATCAGGAATTCCAACAATCCAGAAAAATATCTGGGGCTTCCAACCATGGTGGGTCGCCGAAAAAAGCATGCTTTTGTTGAGTTAAAAGAAAAATGTATGAAGTTATTGGGCAACTGGAAGATGAAATTTTTGTCGGTTGGAGGGAAGGAGGTACTTTTAAAATCTATTTTTCAAGCAATTCTGGTTTACGCAATGCAATGTTTTAAGTTACCAGTTACATTTTGTCATGAATTGGAGATTTTGATGTGTAAATTCTGGTGGAGGAATTCTAAAACAAATAAAGGGATTCACTGGTGTAAATGGAAGGAGTTATGCAGTGCCAAAGTAAAGGGAGGATTAGGTTTTAAAGATCTGTCAAAATTTAATTTGGCCCTGTTAGCGAAGCGGGGGTGAAAAATTATTATGCAACCTGATTGTTTGTTGGCATGTGTAATGAAAGCAAAGTATTTTCCAAAAGGTAATTTTATGAATGCGGGGCTAGGAACCTACCCTTCGTATACCTGGCGCAGTATATTGGGAGCTAGATATATTCTTGAGGAAGGAATGGGCTGGAGAATCGGTAATGGGGAATCAGTGAACATTTGGAATGATAAATGGCTTTCTGGACCTGGCAATGGCAAAATTGAATGTCAAAATATTGATATAAGGTACACCAGAATATCTGATTTAATTAATAAGGAAGAGAATACCTGGAATCAGGAAGTTATTTGTACGCTGTTTGGAGAGAAACAATGGCAGGACATAGCTTCAATTCCATTAGTGAGCAGCAGATTACAGGATACTCTAGTATGGCGTGGTGACAACTCTAGGGTATATACGGAAAAAAGTGGCTACAGATGGCTTATTACAGAGGGGGGTACAAAACTAAATAATGAAAATACAACCACTTTCTTTACAAAGCTCTGGGAGCTCAAGATCCCTAGTCAAATATGCATCCTAATATGGAGAATTGTTAATGGTTATATTCCTACTTTACAGAATCTAAAAGGACGTAGCTTGGTCCGTAATACTGTCTGCCCGGTGTGTCAAGTTGAAGAGGAATCGGTGGAACATCTCTTTAGTGATTGTATCTTCACGCAACAGGTGTTGAGGGGATTGGGAGTGACAGTCACAACATGAAATCAAGAAACCAGTTGGAAAAATTGGTTAGTAAAAGAGTTTGAAAATCAGAGCATAAGAGATTGTAAACTTAGAGCTATCACTTATTGGGCAATTTGGCATAATCGTAATAAAAGTTATCATGAGGGTGTACGGGAGACAGCAACTGAAGTTGCGGGTTTTATTAAGGCCTACGACATTGAGATTTCTGCTACAAGGGAAAGGCTAGCGAGTTTATGTGATGGTAGAATATTAACCTGGGAACCACCTGACAATGACACCATAAAAATCAATTTTGATGCCTCTTTTAATCAATCGGCAAACTTCTCTACCACAGGAATCATTGCACAAAACAAAGATGGACTGATAATGGCAGCAGGTACCTACCCATGGAAAAATATTGCAGATCCAGTTATGGCTGAGGCAAGGGCGTGTCTGCAAGCTGTTATTTTGGCGGAAGAAATGGGATTCCAGGATGTATGCTTTGAAGGGGACGCGCTAACCATAATACGCAAACTGAGAGCCACGGATGAAGATAAATCGTGCATCCGCAGCTTGATTAAGAGATTAAGGAAAAAAGGACGTAGATTTAGAAGGCTGAGTTTTAAGCATATACCGAGGGAAGCTAATAAAGTGGCTCATGCGATGGCGAAATATGGAGAACGATACGAGCATCCTCAATTTTGGATTGAGGAAGCACCGCTTGCAATTGAGTTTCTGGTAAATCAAGAAAGGAGAGATAACAGTCACAGTGGTATGTGGGAAAGGACGAGTCCAGGTTTGAGGTGATGGTGTGCCCGAAGAACTCGTGTTTTGAAGAGAGACTGTGAATTCAAGAAAGTAAGATTTTGGAAGATAAGAGGTCTCTAGAATGGCTGATAAGGGAGTTTTGCTGCTTGATAAAGAAGAGAGGAGATGAAGGGTTAATAAGTTCGTTCATTTTTTAATTAGGTGGTCTTGTTTTTCTAGGGATAGTTTTAAAGTTTTTGTTTTCTCAAGGCACCGTTTAGGTAGCCAATCATTTTTTGTTTTCTTTTTGCTACTTTTAAGACTGTTTTACTTTCATATTCTCTCTTCATAATATAAATATCAGCACAGTTCAAAAAAAGATTTCATATCATTGAAGATTATGTTTCCATATGTGAGCCCGGGCTAAAATTAGATATTACAATGACTATAACGGAGATCGAACAAACCTTAGGTTGGAGAGATCAATCTTCAAATCCCCAAGGGAAGTTTCAGACCACTTCAACACAAGAAAACTCCCAGGGCTGTCTCCACGCGAACATCTTGAGAAGGATTCCAGCTTTGATTCACCCTGAACCAGTGACCTACATTTCTCAATCGATCAAGAAAAACATGTCTGCCTCTTTGGCTCTATCGTATCTCAATTTACCAGCTAGAAGCTCAACCTTTCGAGATTCATGCTCCAGAATACAGGTTCCTGATCTTTCGAGTTGTCCTCAGCGAGGGGTTGCATTGCCTTCATTTTCTATTCAGCCACCTCTTGACTCGGGAAAACCAGCTTCTAATTTACAAGATGATACTTTAGCCAATTCGGATGGAGATGGTTGATTTTTCGGATAGTCTTGATCGTGCTAGAGTTATCCATACTAATCATTCTATGTCTATCTTTGGAATTATCGTAGTGCAAGGCATCACAACTTTATTACTGATAAAGACTTGGTCAAAATTCATCATCCTAAAACCCTTGTCATTACCGAGGCTAAAGCAAACGGAAGTGATGTTCCCCGTATCATCAATAAAATGCCTTTTAATGCTTGGAAAGATACTACTGTTATTGACAATAAGGGAGGTATGTGGATTATGTGGAACTCAAACCGCATTACCGTCGACATTATCTTTAACACTGAACAAGAGATCCATGCAACTGTGTTGGTGCAAGAGGCAATAACAGGCTATTTTTATCTTGCTTGTATAGCAAGCCTCGAGCCTTGGTGAAGAAACAAACTCGGAAGCAAAAAATAGAAAATGAAGCTAGCTAGTGAATAACAGAAAAAAAGAGAAGAAGATTGAATGAAAATGAGCTGATTTTCTTCATTAACACATCAACAAGGCATTAAGCCATTACATATATCAGTCAACAAGTAAAACAAACAAGTAATCACCTAATAACATACCTAACACCACTAAATTGCCTAGTAACTTGGTAAACTTGATTGAAAAACAAAAACTTCTACCTAAACTTGTCATTCAACACCTAATTACATCAAAATACAGTTACCAACTTAGTTCAAAACAAACTAAAACACAAAATGTTCATTTGAGTAACCAAATGAAACAATGCAGTTTCGGTTTGCTGTTAAAGCACGATCCCTGCATGGCCACCTTGCATGGTCACCTTGGCTGCTGCATGGGGGTTGACTTCAACACTCCTCCCCAGCTTCAATGCAGCAGACTCCTAGTTGCTTCCTTAGATTTACAAATCTCGATGCACCAAGTGATTTTGTGAAGATATCAGCGATCTGATCTTCTGAGCTGCAATGAATTAGCTTGATCTCTCGAGCTTGTTCCATTTCTCTTATCACATGGAGTTTAATGTTGAAATGTTTTGTCCTGCCATGGAAGACAGGGTTTTTAGCAATAGCAACTGCTGACTTGTTGTCACAATGTATCACAGTTGCATCATTCTGCTGTAGATTCAAATCACCCAAAATTTTTCTCAGCCACATAGCTTGATTAACAGCATTAGCAGCTGCTACATACTCTGCTTCTGCTGTCGATTGAGCCACCATTGTTTGTTTTCTTGAGCTCCAGTGCTCTTCATGTCATCCTTTGAACCAGCCCAATCGCTATCAGTGTAGCCAATCAGTTTCAACTCTTCAGCCTTTCTAAACTGTATTCCATGGTTTAAGGTACCTTTGATGTATCTTAGCACCCTTTTCCCAGCCTTGTAATGTTGCTGGTTACAGCAGTGCATGAACCTTGATAGAATGCTCACAGCAAACAGAATGTCAGGTCTTGTTGCTGTTAAATACAGCAAACAACCAACAAGGCTCCTATAAAATGATTCATTAACAGGCTCATGTTCTTCTTGGCTCGACAGTTTTATGCCAACTGCCATAGGTGTGCATGTTGGCTTGCAATTTTGCATTGAAAACTTGGATAAAACTTTCAAAGCAAACGCCTTTTGTCCCAAAAAGATTCATTGATCAGCTTGTTGTATCTCTATTCCAAGGAAATAAGTCATCAACCCCAAATCTGACATCTCGAACATCTCCTTCATTTTTCTTTTGAAATCTTCTAACATAGTCTTGTCTCCTCCTATTACAAGGAGATCATCCACATAAAGAGACACAATAAGCTGTGTTTCTGCTTGATCCTTCTTAACATAAAGTGTTGGCTCACTAGCACTCCTTTCAAATCCCAAACTGACCAAGTATGAGTCAATTCGAGCATACCAGGCTCGAGGGGCCTGTTTTAGGCCATACAAGGCCTTTCTTAGCCTATACACCAAATGTTCCTTACCAGGCATTATAAAACCTGGGGGTTGCTCGATGTATATTTCCTCTTCTAGGAATCCATTGAGGAATGCAGACTTGACATCCATTTGGTGGATTGTCCACTGGTTCTGAGCAGCAACTGCAATCAGCAATCTGATTGTATCGAGTCTGGCTACTGGAGCAAATGTTTCCATGTAGTCCAGACCATACCTTTGACTGAAGCCCTTTACAACTAGCCTGGCCTTTAGCTTGTTTAAACTTCCATCTGCATTGTGCTTCACTCGATAGACCCATTTTACACCGATAGTCTTTCTGTTGGTAGGCTTTTCAACCAACTCCCATGTCTGATTCTTTACAATCATGTTGATTTCATCAACCATAGCTTGTTTCCAATCTTCATCTGCCTCAGCCTCTTCAAAACTGCTAGGTTCTGCTATTGCAACCTGTGCTCTTTCATAAATATCTTCTAGGGGCCTTGTGCCTCTCACAGGCACATCATCAACATCCATTTCAGGTCCTAGCTGCTCAAGTTCAGCTTGATTAGGCACTAGGTCTTCTGAAATTGCTTCTGGCTCATTTTTCTCCCAATTCCAGCAGGCTTTTTCATCAAAGATGACATCTCTGCTCACCTGGACTTTGTTTGTCAAGGGATCCAGAACCCTGTAGCCCTTTTTGACTGAGCTGTAGCCTACTAGAACACCTGGTTGAGCCCTTTTAGAGAGCTTGTATCTCTTTGCTGCTGGTATTTGTGCATAACACAGGCAACCAAACACCTTCAGATGTGCCAAGGAAGGCTTGAAATTGAACCAAGCCTCGAAAGGTGTCTCGGATGCAAGAGCTTTGGTAGGAAGCCTGTTCTGAAGGTAAACAGCAGTGTTTACTGCCTCAGCCCACATGGTCTTGGGCAGTTTCTTTTCAAACAGGAGACATCTGGCCATATCCATCAGACTTCTGTTCTTTCTTTCAGCTACCCCATTCTGCTGAGGTGTGTAGACATTTGTAAGCTGATGTTTGATACCAGCATCATTGCAAATGGCTTGAAACTGAGCTGAAGTGTACTCAGTGCCATTGTCTGTCCTTATCGATTTCAGCTTGCAACCTGTTTCTGTTTCTACAGCATTTTTAAACTTCACAAACACTTGAGCTACCTCAGACTTGTGTTTTAAGAAGAAAATCCAGCAAAACCTTGTAAGATCATCAATAAAGAGGATGAAATACCTGTTTTTGCTGAGTGATTCAGTCCTCATCGGGCCACATACATCAGAGTGCACCAACTGCAGTCTTTCAGTAGCTCTCCAAGCTGAATTTGTAGGAAATGGCAGTCTTACCTGTTTCCCCATCTGGCAAACTTCACACACATCATCATGCTCCACTGAGCTGGTGAAGTTCTCTGCCAAGCCCTCTTTGGCCAATCGAGCCATTGATCTGAAGTTGGCATGTCCAAGCCTTTGATGCCAAAGCTTGAAGTCATCAACAGAAGTTGTGTATGCTGAGTTTGAGTCATTTGCCCAGTGAACCTCAAAGCATTTATCAGTCATTGTGACTGTCATAAGGCTTGATCCACTTGGATCAGTAATGTGGCATTGTTTGTCCTTGAACACAACAGAATAACCTTTCTTGAGCAGTTGAGCTATGCTGAGAAGGTTTCTGTCAATCTCTGGCACCAACAGCACATTTGGAATGATCTTGTTGCCTGTGGGAGTACATATCAGCACTTCTCCTCTTCCTTCAGCCCTTATAAACTGACCATTTCCAACCTTGACCTTGGTTTTATAACTTCTGTCCAAGGTTTTAAACAAGGAGGCATCTGGTGACATGTGGTTAGTGCAACCACTGTCCAGCAACCAGCCTTTTGAGCATTTCTTCTCAGCAGCTAAACAGGAAACAGCAAAGACCTGTTCTTCTTGGTCACTACTGTCCTCAGCTACTCGAGCTTCAACCTTTGACTGCTGAAATTGATTCTGCCTTGGCTTACTCCTGTTTTTACAGACCCTTTCAACATGGCCCTTCTTCTTGCAGTGTTGGCATACTGCATCTGGCCTAAACCAGCATCTGTCTTCTGGATGGCCTAGCTTCTTGCAATATCTGCAGGGCTGGTCATTGCTCCTTGCAGCATCAGGCTTAGGCCTGCTTTTCCAAGGCTTTTTGCCTCTTTGAGCATTGGTGCTCGAGGCTTCTCTGGCCTTGGCTTGAAATGCACCTTCTTGGTGATCTTCAGCTCTGCTAGCTCTCCTTTGTTCCTGAGCATAGAAGGTGTTGATTAACTCAGTCAAAGAGATGCTAGCAAGGTTTCTTGAGTCCTCTAGGGAGGATATCTTTGCTTCATATTTCTCAGGCAAAGTGGAGAGGACTTTCTCCACAATTCTTGCCTCATCAAAGTGCTCACCTAGGAGCCTTATGCTGTTAACCACTGCCATAATTCTATCTGAATACTGCTTCACTGTTTCTTCTTCCTTCATCTTCAAATTCTCGAAATCCCTTCTCAAGTTCAACAGCTGCTGTTGCCTTGTTCTCTCAGTGCCTTGAAACTCCTCCTTAAGCTTGTCCCAGGCCTGTTTTGGAGTCTCACAGGCCATAATTCTGGTAAAGATGACATCTGATACACAGTTCTGAATGCAGGACATGGCTTTGTGCCTTTTGGTCCTCTCATCAGCATGTTGTCTGATCTGAGCTACTGTGGGATTAGCCCTCAGTGGTGCTGGCTCAGCATCTGTGTTAACAACTTCCCATAGATCAAAGGCCTGCAGGTAAGTTTTCATCTTTACCAGCCATATGTGAAAGCTTTCTCCATTGAAGACTGGTGGGGCTGCTGGTGAAAATCCTGAAGAAGCCATCAGGTTCCTTGGTTTGAAGCAACAGGTCCACTAAGACAACGGCTCTAGGTACCAATTGTTGGTGCAAGAGGCAATAACAGGCTATTTTTATCTTGCTTGTATAGCAAGCCTCGAGCCTTGGTGAAGAAACAAACTCGGAAGCAAAAAACAGAAAATGAAGCTAGCTAGTGAATAACAGAAAAAAAGAGAAGAAGATTGAATGAAAATGAGCTGATTTTCTTCATTAACACATCAACAAGGCATTAAGCCATTACATATATCAGTCAACAAGTAAAACAAACAAGTAATCACCTAATAACATACCTAACACCACTAAATTGCCTAGTAACTTGGTAAACTTGATTGAAAAACAAAAACTTCTACCTAAACTTGTCATTCAACACCTAATTACATCAAAATACAGTTACCAACTTAGTTCAAAACAAACTAAAACACAAAATGTTCATTTGAGTAACCAAATGAAACAATGCAGTTTCGGTTTGCTGTTAAAGCACGATCCCTGCATGGCCACCTTGCATGGTCACCTTGGCTGCTGCATGGGGGTTGACTTCAACAAACTGTGAAGGTACTCTCTTCAAATACTTGCTGGTTTTTCTTTGCTATTTACATGAACGTACTATTTTATGGGATAATCTTATTTATGTTGCTAATTCTTATAATCTTCCCTAACTTCTTGTGGGTGATTTTAGTGAAGCTATTTCTGTTCATGATAAAAGAGGTGGGCTCCAAGTTAACTCTAATAGGTTATCTTTATTTCATAATTTTCTCAACTCTTGTAACCTTATTGATTTGGGATTTACAGGTCCTTGTTCTACTTGTCGAACCTAAGAGATGGTACTAATCTCATTCAAGAAAGATTTGATCTTGCTCTTGCAAATCCTCAAATGGAATCTTTGGTACTCATTCTGATCACTGCCATATTCTCCTCGTTCTTGAAATGTCTCATCCCCATTTTGGACAAAAATCCAGCTGGTATGGTTCAACCATCCGGACTTTACAAATCTTATCCTTAATAGTTGGAATAATTTCAATAGCTCCTATCATCACTCAATCCTCTAAATCTCACTTGCTCTTAAAGAATCGAATAAAGCTGTCTTTGGTAACGTTTTCGCCCGGAAAAGGCGTCTCTAAGCTAGGTTTATGGTATTCCAAGAGAGCTTACAATTCAGTCTAATGATTTCCTCCTTAACCTTTCCATTGAATTTAATGAATTACTTTGGGCAATGGAATCTAGAGTTGGCTGGATTTTTGAAGGTGAACGAAATACTAAATTCTTTCACATGGAAGCCAAATCGGATTTATGGTCTCTCTGATAACATGGGTAATGTTAATTCCGACCCCCACAGAATTGCTACCTTAATCAACTTTCATTTTGCTAGTATTTTCTCTACTGAACGGACATTTTCAGACTCTCATCTCTTGCCTACTCCTATGAACCGACCTTCACTTTCCCTTAAGGATTGTAACCTCCATTGTCGCCCTCTTTCTCCCTTGGAAATTAGGACAGCTCTTTGGTCATTCAAACCACATAAAGCTCCAGGCTTGATGGTCTTCACCCCATCTTTTTCCAAAGATGTTGTATATCATTCAAAATTTTGAACTTGGTCGTATGCTGGAGCTAAATGACAACCTTATTGTGCTTATCCCTAAATGTCTTGGTGCCTCCTCAATTAATCAATTCAGGCCTATAAGTCTTTGTAATACTTGGTACAAGCATGTCACAAAAGTCTTCTCTTAGGCCACGTCCTTTTATTGATAAGCTTATCTCTTTTTTTCAAGCCAGCTTTATTTTTGGACGATTTACTTTCGATAATATTATTACTATTCAATAAGTACCTGTATACATAATATAGACATTAATAGCAAATAATGTGAGCTAAAAATTATATATTTAAATATACATAAAATCTATGTACTTTTTAAAAATTTAAAATTTAATCTTTTTATTTTAATTTTGTGACATTGAATTCTTATACGATTTTATTTAAAAATGACGATGGAATGAATAACTCTATCAAAATTTGTAGTTAATATTATTGATATTGCATTTATATATATATAAAGACAATAGCTTTCTTTTAGCTTTCATCTTTCCTTTTTAAAAGTGAATATTTTTTTTAAAATAAAAAAATTTTAAAGGCTTTTCGACTTTTATTTTCCAACAGTAATGAAAAGAAAATTAAAACTCTCTAAAATTCAAAAAAAAAAATCTATTTGTGAAATTAAAAAAAATTTAAAATTTTCCAAAAAGAGGTGTTATTATAAGTCAGAAGAAAATTATAAAAGAGATAAGCCCATTGTATCCCTCCCAAATAGAGGTGCTCATGGGCCGGGCCTAAGATTTTGCCCAGGCCCGGCCCGAGAAAAAAACATAAGCCCGGGCCCAGCCCATTTTTATTTTAAAAATTTTAAAAAATTAAAAAAAGTATTTTAAAAATATTTTAAAATTAAAAAAATATTTTAAAAATATTTTAAAATTTAAAAAAATTAAAAAAGTATGTAAAAAATATTTTAAAATTAAAAAAATAAATATATTTATTATATCGGGCAGGGTCGAGCCGGGCCCGGGCCAAAAAAGTGGTGCCCGAGGCCCGGCCCGTTTTCTAAACGGGCCTCTTTTTTTGCCCAAGCCCATATTTCGGGCCTATATTTTTACTTAAACCCTCCCATATTTCGGGCGGGCCTCTACTCCCAAAAAAAGACAAATTTGTTAGATCTTTTTAGATAATTACAATCAATATAATCCAAATAACTATAACTCCAATCTATCATTGCAACACACAAATTGATAATTTAATATATTCATATCAAACCTAAAATAAATCTAAATAAAATTATGAAATTTAAACCAAAATAAATTAATTATATTTTACAGACAATATAAATTGATTAAAAAAATATCGCAATTTTTTATACTCTTTGTAAATTTGGAATTTAATCCCTATACTTTTAAGAATTTAGTCTTTCTACATTTTAGATTTCAAAATTCAAGTCCAATTTTTAACACTGTTAAGATTATTTTATTAAATTGAGGTTCATTACAATGTCATTTTTTAGTTATATTGCTACCAAATGAATATATATATTGATTTCAAAATGTCACACCAATAAATTTAAGAAAAAAAATAACATTGTTAACAATTAGACTTATAACGCCCCAAACCCGGCCTAGACGCTATTGCCAGATCTAGAGAAGCTACCATGATACGCTTTGTAAAATAAAAAATATATTTAGACTTGAAGAAACAACGCCAAATTGTAATAAAAGCAATTCCATTTTATTTTTAATGAAAATATCCTTTTTATTTAGTTCATTAATTTTCATTGTTTAAACTTATATTTTCAAAATGCATTTAACTGTAGCGGAAAACTTAGATAAATTCAATTCGGAAAGCACGAGTCGTATTTTTAAAATCCCAAGTTTTGTCGATAGTGAAACTTGACTTTAAAAATGATGAACAATTAAAAACAGTAAACAATTGTTCAAAACCAAACAGTCCCAAAAATTTAAAACAGCCCCTAAAATGTTCGAAACAATCCAACAAAACCAAAATAGTATAACCAATTTTAAATAAGATAAATATCAAAAAGATGTTTAACCGAGCTCCCGCTGCATCGACCCGCCTAGGTCTGAGGATCAAACAAACAGAGAATGACCTTCGAAGCTCAGTGTGTAACATCTCATAAAATCAACAAAAATCATTTCACACATATCTCAAAAACAAAAATAGTGTTAGAACATATCATATGCATATTTACAATCCTACCCCGATCCGCTACACACCATCTCTGACTATCCCAACACACCAAATAGGGTATTAAATACCCATCCAGCCTTACACACCGCTTAGTGTCGGTATAACACTTTTCAGAATATTTGCAGCTTAGATGCCAGATCATTAGGCGATTCATTGCCCATTACAGATTTATGTGTGGCTGAGCCACCAGATACGACAAATGTATAACTACCCACACTTTCTCCTTATACACAAATCCCACCCCAATGCATATAGAAAATTTAATAGATATTAGAATATACATGTCATACATGCCCTCATAACAGATACAAATTGTGCTTACAGATAATAGCTTAATTTTATCTTACTACAGAGTATATTAATCATATTACAGATCATATATAGCATGCAATGTGATATTCTTGCATACAAATGTCGTATTTTACAGTTATAGAACATCATAGATCATAGTTTACAATCTTATTTATACCAAACAAACCTATGAAAGATCCATATTCGACTCGCACGACGAACACGATCCTAGGGAAACATTTCAAAATTTGAGCCCACACGCCCATGTGGCCCACACGACCCAATTGGCCTAAACCATGCGTTTTACACTGTCCAACACATGACCTGTCACATGGCCATGTGGCGTCGACAGTCCCCAATTTTGGTTTTCGCCATTCACTATTTTCTCGTGTTTTCGTTTCACACTTTATGTAACAACTCATTTTTCAGTAGTGTCAGAATAGTGGCTTCAGGCCACAAATCTGACGTGTGAGCCTGTAAATATTATTATTTAATATTTACGAATAATATATGGGGTGATAATAAAATTTGATTTAATGATTTTTGGTTAAATGGAAGAACAAATAGTTTCAAGTGGTTTGACCCTAAGGTCAAGTGGTTTTAAAAAATGAGGTATTGAGACATCGTTTCTAAAAACTGAGTCGTAAATATTTTTATAAATATTTATGGAGTGTTATTAATGTTGTATTAACATTTCGTTAAGAAATTTTAATGTTAAGATAGTTAATTAAGCAAAAATGACTAAATCGTAATAGTTGAATAAGTCAATCGCTATTAATTTAAAGGTGTTACCTGATTAAAGAAACATAATTGGATGACCTTAATGGATAAATTACCCATTTTAAATATGATGGACGGTTAAAGCTTTAAATTCTTTTAAATTTATATGTTTATATGTTATTTTATTATTAAAATAAAGAAAAAAAGATTAAAAATATGAAAACATAATGTTTCTTCTCCATTTTTTGCTTTGCTCTTCTTCGAGCCTCCATGGAAGCATATTCATCGTCTATGTTTAAATCCTTGCATGGTAAGCTCTTTTTCACCCGTTTTTAATAATTTTCACGTTTTTGAATATCGTTGCAACTAGGTCCAGCTAACCCGTGCCTTCGTTTTTGAAACTGTTAAAGATTTTGAATGTTGCCATTGATGAATCTTTGTGAATTTAGATGTTAAATGATGAATTTGAAAATTTGGTTAGTATTGAAAAGTTTTTGTTAAATGATTTTTGATGAATTTGCCGATTAGGGACTAAATTGTTAAAATAGTAATAGTTCAAGGACTTGACGTGAAATTGTTGCAAAAATGGGATGAAATGGATCCTATCAGTATTTGGTTGGCATGGTTTTGCAATAAAAATGGTTAGTTTGCATGTTTTAGGCTTAGGGACTAAATTGTATAAAAGTAAAATGTTAGGGGTAATTTTGTAAAAATGTAAAAATGACTAAATTGCATAAAATAAATTGTTTTACTATCTAAATTAATGAATTGAATGAAATTATTAATTTATATAAAGGTTGAGTAGAAAATCGAAGAGAATGGAAAATTACCAAATAGCCATTATACTTTGACATTTCTGCAAATTTAGCCAGCTAAGTTCGTATGGTTTAAAATATAACATTTATATGAATTTTTGAATAATTTAGATGGTACAAATGATATATTTAATTGTTGTTGATGAAAGAATATTTGTGAAATGTTATTGAATTTAATGGTTGGATCGGTTTGAATGTAGGATAGAGTACAGTCAAGATATGGTGTGTTATGGGGATTAGAGTGGAGGTGGTTATAGGGTTATGTATATTTATTTTTCGAGTAAACTGAGGTTATATTTGTTGCAAACTCTCGTGTTATACTCTATGTTTGACGTGTTTCAGTTGGATTAGCTTTTATGAGCATTGATGTGTTACGGTTGGATTAACTCTTATGAGCATTGGCATGTTACAGTTGGATTGGCTCTTATGAGCATCTGGTGTGTTTGGGTGGTTTGTCGATGTACTGTTATCCGTAATTTGTTCATCTATTTGTAAATCTCGATAAGGTAACTTGTTTAGTATTTTAATGGATTTGTCATATATTTGAGTTTGAATTGAATGTTTCAATTCACCTGATGATATTGTGGATGACAGGAAAACATATGGTTAATTTTATGTTTATACTTTGTACTACGCAAATGAGATGAGTAAGAAAAGGAATTGAACGGTAAGTGACTTAATGGAAAGGTTTATAACTATAAGAAAAGGGTGATGCTTATGTAATGTATCCTGTGAAAGTTATTTATGCTATAATTGAGCTTATATGATTATCAATGAATCTACTAGCATGTGAGTTTGATGAGGGTTGAATAGGTTTATATTGAACTCTTGGTATTGGAAATGGTAAGTAAGCAAATGGAATGAAACATGATCGTATGGTAACAATGATGAATTAAATGTTATGTTTATATATATATGGATGACTTATGGTCAAATATGTTTAAGTTTAGGTATATGTGTGTTTTAGATGCATTCCTATATATTAATCTTATGGCATTGGTATAGGTTTATAATTACCCCATAAAGTTTCATTATTAAAATGAAATGTTATGTTTAAAGTTTATATGAGCTCACTAAGCATTCATTGCTTACGTAGTTATTTTCCTTTACTTTACAAATTATCGGATGCTCGATCATTTTGGAAGCTCGTCGAAGATCTATCACACTATCCAATGATTATATTGGTAGATTTTGATGTTTTGATCAAGGTTATAATGGTATGTATAGGTGCACTTGTGGTTTATACTAATTGATGAGTTTGGCATGTATATGTCATTTTGGTTGATGTAACATTGGTACTTTTGACGCCTTATTGATGTGTGTTATTTTGACAATGTGTTAATGCATGTTTGAATGGCCAAAATGGTAGGTGATGAATTAACCTCAACATGGTCAAGTTATGGTATGCTTTGGAAAGGTTTTGAATAGATGTGCATGATTGAAATATGGCTTATATATATGATTGGTTGATGAATGGATAAATATGCACATGTTTTGATAGGTTTGATGAATTGTAATTGAGGTTGTATATGTGCAAGTGGCTTGTAAGTTCATGTTTTAGAGGGTGAGAGAAATGACTTGATTTTGGCCATTTTCTTGTCCACACGGCCTAAGACACGGGTGTGTGTCTCAGCCGTGTGTGATACACAGCCATGTAACACGGCTGTGTGTCCCTTATAGGTTTTAAAAGTTACTATTTTGAAGGTTACACGGCCTAGCACACGGGTGTTTGGCTCAGCCGTATGACCCAAGTCAGAGAGTTACACGGGCACAGACACAGAATGAGACACGGTCGTGTGTCCCTATTTCGATTGTTTCACTGCCTGGCCATATGGTCGTGTGACCCCTGCAGTCTAATTTTTCTATATTTTTCCTTAATTTTCAAATGTTTCTTATTTAGTTCTGAATTGCTTCTAAAGTGCTTCTAGGGCCTTGGAGGCTTGATTAAGGGATGGTATACATCTGTATGAATGAACTTTGCTATGTTTAATGGAATGATTGGAAATGTATGTTTTTATGTTACGATTTTGCAGTAATGCTCCGTAACCCTATTTTAGAGATGAATACAGGTTAAGAGTGTTACATTTAATGGTATCAGAGCTACGATTTAGTCGGTTCTCGGGCTGCACGTAGCATGTATGAAGTATAGGAAGAAATGCTATTATATAACTTGTGATAGTGTGATATCTCTTGACTCTGATGAGATCTATTTCATTTTTAGATAGAGATGTTTTCCAATTAAGCTCATTCTGATAATGTTGAAAGCGATACTCATATTTGATTAAAAAGTTGCTATTGATTGGCAAAAACTCATAAAGGTAATAGTAGAGGTACATAATGTTATGTTGTTAATGAAAGATAAGTTTGATGTGTATATATGATAATTAAATTTAGTGGCTTTACGATCTCCACCTCTTCACCCTTAAAGTCTTATACAACAAAATTTAAAAGATTTATGTTGATTAAGTCGGCAGAAGAGAAGCCAAAGAATTTAGCGATTGAATTAGTAATTAAGTGGTCAAAGCCGAGTATTGGTTAGCAAATAAAGAGAATTCTAGAAGAGATATTAGATTTCTCTGAAGATCATTTGAGATACACAATGTTGCTGCTAAAGAAGTAGTTATTCACAGATAATTAACTTATTCATGTATGGTATCTAAAGAATGGGTTAACTAGAATTTCTTCTGGATTGATTTCTTTGGTGGAACGGGATAATGTGGGATCATCGATGACTTTAGTAGTCTGTGGGATAGTGTTTGAACTGCAAATATATCTGAATGCAGCTGTTATAGTTGAGTATCTTACAACGATCTCCTCTGGATATTTTATATGATCTTTTATAGCTGAATTTAGATGTTAAATGATGAATTTGAAATGTTGGTTAGTATTGAAAAGTTTTTGTTAAATGATTTTTGATGAATTTGCCGATTAAGGACTTGATATGAAATTGTTGCAAACATGGGCTGAAATGGATGCTATCAATATTTTTTTGGCATGTGTTTGCAATAAAAATGGTTAATTTGCATGTTTTAGGCTCAGGGACTAAATTGTATAAAAGTAACATGTTAGGGGCAATTTTATAAAAATGTCAAAATGACTAAATTGCATAAAATAATTTTTTTACTATCTAAATTAATGAATTGAATGAAACTATTAATTTAGATCAAGGTCGAGTAGAAAATCGAGGAGAATAGAAAATTACCAAATATCCCTTATGCTTTGACATTTCTGTAAATTTAGCCAGGTAAGTTCGTATGGTTTAAAATATAACATTTATATGAATTTTTTAATAATTTAGATGGTACAAATGGTATATTTAATTTTTTTATGAAGGAATATTTGTGAAATGTTATTGAATTTGATGTTTGGATCGGTTTGAACGCGGGATAGAGTATGGTCGAGATATGGTGTGTTACGGGGATTGGAGTGGAGATGGTTATGGAGTTATGTATATTTATTTCCTGAGTAAATTGAAGTTCAACATTTTTTGCGAACTCTCGTGTTATACTCTCTGTTTTGCGTGTATCAATTGGATTAGCTCTTATGAGCATTGGCGCGTTACGGTTTGATTAACTCTTATGAGCATCTGGTGTGTTTGGGTGGTTTGTCGATGTACTCTTATCCGTAAGTCGTTCATCTGATTGTAAATCTTGCTAAGGTAACTTGTTTAGTGATTTTGATGGATTTTTCATATATTTGAGTTTGAATTGAATGTTTCAATTCACCTGATGATATTGTGGATGACAGGAACACATATGGTTAATTTTATGTTCATACTTTGTACTATGTAAATGAGATGAGTAAGAAAAGGAATGGAACGGTAAGTGACTTAATGGAAAGGTTCATAACTATAAGAAAAGGGTGATGCTTATGTAATGTATCCTGTGAAAGTTATTTATGCTATAATTGAGCTTATATGATTGTCAATGAATCTACTAACATGTGAGTTTGATGAGGGTTGAATAGGTTTATATTAAACTCTTGGTATTGGAAATGGCAAGTAAGTAAATGGAATGAAACATGATCGTATGGTAACAATGATGAATTAAATGTTATGTTTATATATATATGGATGACTTATGGTCAAATATGTTTAAGTTTAGGTATATATGTGTTTTAGATGCACTCTTATATATTAACCCTATGGCATTGGTATAGGTTTATAATTACCCCATAAAGTTTCATTATTAAAATGAAATGTTATGTTTAAAGTTTATACGAGCTCACTAAGCATTCATTGCTTACGTAGTTATTTTCCTTTACTTAACAGATTATCAGAATTAAATGTTATGTTTATATATATATGGATGACTTATGGTCAAATATGTATAAGTTTAGGTATATGTGTGTTTTAGATGCATTCCTATATATTAATCCCATGGCATTAGTATAAGTTTATAATTACGCCATAAAGTTTCATTATTAAAATGAAATGTTATGTTTATAGTTTATACGAGCTCACTAAGCATTCATTGCTTACGTAGTTATTTTCCTTGACTTTACAAATTATCGGATGTTTGACCGGTTTGGAAGCTCGTCGGAGATCTATCACATTATCCAGTGATTATATTGGTAGATTTTGATGTTTTGATCAAGGTTATAATGGCATGTATAGGTGCACTTGTGGTTTATATTAATTGATGAGTTTGGCATGTATATGTCATCTTGGTTGATGTAACCTTGGTACTTTTGACGCCTTATTGATGTGTGTTATTTTGACAATGTGTTAATGCATGTTTGCATGGTCAAAATGGTAAGTGATGAATTAACCTCAACATGGTCAAGTTATGGTATGCTTTGGAAAGGTTTTGAATAGATGTGCATGATTGAAATATGGTTTATATATATATGATTGGTTGATGAATGGATTAATATGTACATGTTTTGATAGGTTTGATGAATTGTAATTGAGGTGCCTTTTGGAATATTGGTTGTACGGGCATTTGATATAAGAATCTGGTCATTTTATGCATGGTTTGGGTATGTTTTAAGGCCTTGTGTATATGTGCAAGTGGCTTGTAAGTTCATGTTTTAGAGGGTGAGAGAAATAGTTTGATTTTGGCCATTTTCTTGTTCACATGGCCTAAGACACGGGTGTGACACATAGCCATGTAACACAGTTGTGTGTCCCTTATAGGTTTTAAAAGTTGCTATTTTGAAGGTTACACGGCCTAGCACACGGGCGTTTGGCACAGCCGTGTGACCCAAGTCAAAGAGTTACACGGGCACAGACACAGGTTGAGACACGGTCGTGTGTCCTTATTTCGATTCTTACACGACTTGAGACACGGCCGTGTGAGTCACACTGCCTGGCTGCACAGTTGTTTGCCCCATGCAGTCCAAATTTTTCTAACTTTTTCCTCAATGTTTCAAATGTTTTCGATTTAGCCCGAATTGTTTCTAAAGCGTTTCTTGGGCCACGACGGCTCGATTAAGGGACGGTATAAATGTGTATGATTGGACTTTGCTATGTTTAATGGAATGATTGTTAATGTATGTTTTTATGTTATGGTTTTGTAGTAATGCTCCGTAACCCTATTCTAGCGACGGATAAAAGTTAGGGGTGTTACACCTTAACTGTTCCTGATACGAATCCACCCATAAGACTTCCAGAACCTAAAAACGTTAGTTAACCCACCAAATTAGCAATGGTTTCCCAATTTTCCAACTAACACTTTCGTTCAAAATGCTAGCATAGATAGTATGATTCTGAAATTTAAACTCTTAGGTGTTCTAATGCTCACCCAAAAGTCCACAGAAGTTCCGAGCACAACTAACTCGCAAAAGGAAAATTTTGAACTTCTTGATTAACACCTAACAATGAAAATTAACAAGATTAACTCATGCTCCAAGAGAATAATTAAACCATTAATCACAACCCTTATGCAAATCTATGGAAAACACTTGCCTATAAATCAAAATCGCACAAAAGAGTAGTGGTTGACCCCACACCAAAACGCAAGGAAGAAATTGAAACAAAATAATAAAGAAATCAAGAACAAAATGGCACATGAGGTGTATATGAAAGAAGGGAAACTAAAATTCATATAAATTAACTAGGCGTGGATGGCACAGAATGGCATATGAGGCATGGATGAACAGTCTGGCCACCAATTCTCAATTTGACTAGGTTAATCAGTTTGATCTATTTATCGAGTTCAATCTTACAAATTAACTAAATTTCATAAAATATTTAAAAATATTCTAAAATAGATTAAATTAGTTCAATCACTTTTTTAGCTCGATTTAACTGGTCTATAATGCTTTGCGGATCAACCGATTCAACTCCCCTATCCAGATTGATACCTTTATCGATTTAACTGGTTTATAATGTCTTGAGAAGTCTATAATTCTTAAATTTTGAATTTATACAAATTAACAAATCATTTTTATCCTAATTTTGAAATTTTATCTTTTTTAAAAAATACAACACATTTATTACCAATTATTATTTTTAATCATGTTAGATCCTAAACAATTCAGAGTTGACAGTTTTAATTCGCGATTTCGGCTTTGAAGTAAATTTATTTTACCACTTTGATACTTAGATGTTTTTTTGTTTTAATTTGTTATCTAAAGTATCAATTACTTCCCAATTTGGTAACTAAAGCATGTCTTAGTTATATTTTTTAGTCCATTTTGTGACCGACATTAAAAAATTTTGATAGCCAATTGCAAAGCGCCATATGGCGGCTTTATGTAAAATATAAATATTTTTAAATTTATATACACATTAAAAAATATGAAAATGGAAATAAATATACAAAAAAAATTTAGAATATATATAAATTATAAAAATAAAATTTACAAAAATATTATAATTGAAAAGAAATTAGTTGAAATTAATAATATTATTACAAAAAAATTGTAAAAATGATAAAAAAATATTGTAACTTTTTTAAAAAAAGGTTAAAATTGTTATAAAATAAAGAGAAATGAGGAGAATAAAGAACAAAGAAAATATGAAAGCAACAGAGAATGTACTTTATTAATCAAATGGATGATTTACAATTCTAATAACTATTAGAATTTAAAGTACATTAAAACTTTATCTTGATCATGATGGACATCCACTTAATAAGATATTCATAACACTCCCCTTGGATGTCCATTGGTAGATAATGTGACTCGTTAAAACCTTATTAGGAAAAACCCTGTGGGATAAAAAAACCTAATAAAGGAAAAATAGTACACAATCTTCTATTACAAGCCGCCCCGTTAAAAACCTTTACCAGGAAAACCCAATAGGACAAAACATTGGTTAAAGGAAAAGAGTACAACTTGTTTTTAAACTCCCCATGATGGCAACATTACATTACATCTTTGAGTCGACTCATTCCAATCTTGTTTAGTAGTCTTTCAAATGTTGAAGTTGGAAATGCCTTAGTAAAAAGATCTGCTAAATTACACTAGAAAGAATTTGCTGAACATTTATATCACCTTTTTTCTCAAGATCATGGGTGAATAATAATTTTGGTGAAATATGTTTCGTTCTATCACCTTTGATGTAACCACCCTTCAATTGAGCTATACATGCTGCATTATCTTCGTATAAGATAGTTGACATCTTTTCCTGTAAAGGCAAATTACATATCTTCTGGATATGTTGGGTCAATAACCTTAGCCAAACACACTCTCGACTTGCCTTATGCATTGCAATTATTTCTGCATGATTGAAGAAGCGACAAGTAATGTTTGCTTTGTTGAACGCCATGATATGGCAGTACCCCCACATATAAATAAATATCTTGTTTGAGATTGACCTTTATGTGGATCTTATAAGTATCCAGCATCAACATAGCTAACTAATAGGGATTTTGAATCGTTTGAATAAAATAATCTCATATCAATGGTCTCTCTAAAATATCTAAATACATGTTTAATTCTCTTCCAATGTCTACATGTTTGAGAAGAACTAAATCTTGATAACAAGTTTACAGCGAAAGCTATATCAGGTATTGTGTTGTTTGCAAGATACATCAATGCCCCTATGACACTTAGGTATGATACTTTAGGACCAAGAAACTCTTTATCATTATCGTAAGGACGAAATTGATCTTTATTCACATCTAACAATCGTACAACCATTGGAGTATTTAATGGGTGAGCTTTATCCATGTAAAATTTATTTAATATCATTTCCGTATAAATTGATTAATGAACATGAATTTCATCTTTTAAATGCTCGATTTGTAATCCAAGATAAAACTTTGTTTTTTCAAGATCTTTTATCTCAAATTCTTTCTTTAAACAATTTATTGTATTTTGAAGCTCTTCAAGAGTTCCAATAATATTTAGATCATCAACATAAACAACAATTATCTCAAAATCTGATCCAAAATATTTTATAAAGACACATGGATATATTGGATCATTTTTGTAACCTTCTTTTAACAAGTATTCATTAAGACGATTGGACCACATACGTCTAGATTGTTTTATTCCATATAAAATTTTTTTAAATCTAATCGAGCAATTTTCTCAATTTATTAATCCAGCTTTTTATTCTCTCCCCCTAATGTTGGGAAAACTGACAACTCATATAATAACTAAATATTGAATTAATAGCTCAAAAATATTATAAGGAGACTCATAAAAGTATAGATTCCCAATCTTTTATGATGACCTATCTTTGTGCGTTGTGGTGGAGCAGTTGGAACATATACCGCACATCCAAAAATTGCAAGATGGGGAATATTTGGCTATTGACAAAAAATCAATTGTAATGGGGAGTAATTATAATTTATTGACTTGATGCGTACAACATGTAAATCAATACAATCTCATGCTGAAATAGAAAGTTTTGTTCTCATAAGTAATGTAAATCAATACATTGTGGATGAATAGGCTTATATTTATTTCAGAAATACAAGATATTAAATCTCAACTTTAGCTAGTGAGTTTCTAAGAACTAATTTTTATTGAGAACAAGCAACAAATGAGAATTCTTTAAATTAAAGAATCTTCTGGTTTTTTAATGGATTTCTATATGAATTCTCAATTAATTTTCGCATCATATATGATCCAGGATGGTCTAACTGGTCACGCCAAGTAGTAAACGCATTTGTATTAGTAAACTTCTGGTTTACTTTGACATGTGTTTCAATTGTACTAAATTGTAACAAATTGATATTTTATTATCATTCCTTTTAATTTGTATCCACGTATAAGTACTATAGTGACATTTACTACTGGAAATGTTTGAATCAATGTGAAGTCTATAATGCCACCAAGTAAATAAATATAATTTCCAAATAATTATATGCGGTATTTGCTTCAGAGAATATGCCAAAATCTTCAAATGCCCAAAAATATATTAATAGCAAACTTTGAGAGTGAATCTTATTTTCCAAGTGTACGATAGGTACATAACCAATGACTTTTCATACATAAGTTTTCTCTCCTGCAAGTTCTCATCAGTAATATTTTATCACGTAATTTTAATTGAGAACTTATTTTGAATATTGTAGAGTTATACTCATAGTTATTAAAAAAACTTGCAACTTTAGGTGCATCCAACCATAATAAACTTTAGATAGAATTATCATATTCTATTGCTCATCAGTGGATTTTTCACAGTCAAATATTTTGCTTTCAACCATTTAATAAGGATGATAACAAAAGAATATCACAAAGATTATAAAATAAATATAATTAATAACTCAATCCCCTTTTTTATTCATATGAAATATAATATTTTCCTCATTCACAATCTCAAAATGAGATCCATTACGAATAACTTTTAAAAGTAATGCATTAACCATCACAAATTTTGTGCTTTTTGGATAGTGATGTATTAGCTCTTCTAGTACTTTCAACTAATTTTGTACTATTAAAAATTGAAATAATATTTGTTTGTTTCAGTACCAAATAAGGTAAATATTTTCTTTCTGTAATGATAGAATCCATTACTACATTTTTATATCATTCCTCAAAGAATATTAACAGAAACAAAATATTTGGGCATATGCCACATATGTGGCCAATAATCTTTCATATTACATTGATAACATAAGTTATCTTTACCCATTGAAAAGTTATCTTGAGAACTCTCATTGTTCTCTCATTTATTACTATGTTCCCACTTTTAGTGGTCCATGAGTATATCTTTTATTTTCTTTATGTTTACATTCACTTCGGGAAATGTAATAGATTTACTAGGATGAACTTATAAACGTCCCAATAGATTCTTTATTTCATAATCACCATCGCAAATATGTGTGGATTTTAAATTAGAATCTATCTATTCATGCTGTCATGATTAGTCTCCAATTATAATAAACATGATATAATAAATAAAACATAGTAAAATATACCTAAAGATCTTTAACATCATCGTCATGACCTTGACAAATCTATTCTTTACCTATGCTTGTACAATTATAAATCAAAGATTGGGAATAAGAACCACAATACATTTTGAGATTGAATCTTTCAACATCCTGAAGATGAAGTTGTAAGGGAGAAAATTTAAGGTGAAAAAGAATTTGATTAGTGGGACGACTTCGAAATATTTTAAAAAATAGAAAATCATCGTGCTGATAATGTGTTATAAAATAAAGAGAGATAGATAGAATAAAAAACAAAAAAATATGAAAGCAACATAGAATGTACTTTATTAATCAAAGGGATGATTTTCAATGCTTCATCAGAATTTCTATTTATAAGCATAAGAAGTATAAAAGAAGTAGAGATCTAATTCTAATAACTATTAGAATTTAAAGTACATCAAAACTTTATCTTGATCATGATGGACATCCACTTAATAAGATATAACAAAAATTAATTTTTTTATAAAATTCTAAAAAGATATTTAAATTTCAAGGGTTTTTTTTTGCAATTACTTGAAATTTAAATAATTTTTTAATTTTTATAAAAAATTTCAATTTTTATGTATTATTTTGAAATTTTAAATTATATATTTTATAATTTATAATTTTATAAAACAATTAAACTTTTTAAATTTTAAAAAATAAAAAAAAAGACACATGTTGATTTTAATAGCGCGACATGGTCGGCAAATGCCTATTAATGGTAAGTCAATGTCAATAATATTTTTTAATATTTAAATATTTAATGTTATATTTTTTTATTTTTGAATTTAAATTTTAAATTTTTATTTTAAATAAATTTAGTTGTCATGTGGCATTTTTTCATTGACAAAAAAAAGTCATGTGACACTTTTCCATTGGCCAAAGTGGCCAAACAAATTTTTTAACAACTATTGTAAAATGGACCAAAAATAGAAAATTTTAATACTTTAAATACTAAATTAGAACAAAATGGAAAAATAAGTATAGTTTTAGAGCTTATTTAATCTTTAAAGAATTTTATATATTGAAAAATTTGTAATTCTTGAAATTAGACTTCAAGCAGATTAACTAACCATTTTTATCCTAATTTTGAATTTTTTTTCCTTAAAAGAAACACATTTATTACCAATAAGTTAAAACATGTGAAGTTTGACAGTTTCAAAAACTATTGAGGACCCCAAACTCTCAAACATTTTAAAATATATTCTAAATTCATTCAAATACAAAATACCAAGTGATGACAAACAATCCATCTCATTAATAAGACAGCTTCAACTACACTTGCATTTTACAAAACCTTGAGTGGTAATGCCTTGAAAATATTTTGATTTTTTTTTCTAATTTGATTAATAGCTCAAAATGCCAAATCATTAAAACCAAGCACAAATGGCCAAATACTTTAAAACCCTTGTTTCTTTTGGCATTTCATAATAACCTCCTCTTCTTTTGTGAAAAAATTTTGTTGTTTGTATTCTTTAAAGTTATTATTTAAATACAAAATCAAACTTAATCAAGTCCAAAGAATAAGCTTTGTGTAATAAATTTCTTCTCAGACTAGAGTTTCTCACTATTCAAACCCAAATATATTATCACTGGGTGAAACATGTGGAGTTGGTATTATTATTAGTAGTAGTTTGAAATTAGGATGCTATCTACCCAAAGATATTGACTCCACATCCATTTCTCCTTTTTAACTTGGACACTCGTATTACACAACCCTAACCTAGGTCCTCCTACTGAGACAAAGATGGGTTGTCAAGAACGTAGAAGAGGTAGGATGGGCGGCTGGTTAGATCTAGTATGGATCGTACATGGACGGTAGTTGGAGTCAGTGGCTCCCCTAGGTTCCCCCATCTGGGATCCCTGGGGAAGAGGATCAAGTTGGCCCTTGCGAACAGCTTGATGCATTATCTCCCTTCAACCTTTTAGCGAAATGCGGCAAAAAGAAGGAAAATCCATGAGCCAACCCCATCGTCTCCACCCCGTAGGAACTACGAGATCACCCCAAGGACGCCTTTGGTGTCCAGGGGTCGCAGGCCGACCATAGAACCCTATTCAATAAGTGGAATGCATTAGCTGTCCGCTCTCAAGTTAGGCAGTAAGGGTCGGAGAATCAAGGAGGGACATATTATACCACCCTAGAATAAAGGATAAATAGCCCAAAAGGTCTAATGTAAGACATGTATTCATCATAATGCTACACACAATATTGCACAAGTAATGCAAACAGACAAATTCTTGAACTAGGCAATGAACATTGAGTCCATAGGTAGGCACAACCTTACCATCAAACAATAAATGTGAAGTCTTTGGCGATAGACATAACCTCAACCAATCTGTTATGAATTATAATAACAGGATAAAGCCTAAACAACCAACGCGACAAACGTGACTCGAACCCAAGCTACACTTGGGACAGTGAACACCCTTAACCATCAAGCCATCACATGGGGTTCTTAATCAATTCTTTAATTCTCTAGTTCTTAGGTATATATGGATCATTGGTTCCCAATAGGGTAAATAGGAGACGAAAGCTTTTTTCAAGCACAACCATTTTTTACCTAAACTCGAGTTCGAGTTACCAAACAAATCAAAGTTCAAATATATTAATATTTAATTCGAGTAATTTGTAAACTTAATAAAACTTTTTTTATAAAATATTTTTAGTTTCAAAATAGTACTTTACTCTTAATATATCAGTAAAAGTACCACAAAGGCTCATGTATTTAAAAGTTGAATTGCATTTTATCCTCTCTACTAAAAAAATAAGTAAACTGGTTATTATACGTTAGATTAAAGAGTAACTTGGTCCTTGTGTTAAAAATTATATTCATTTCTATGGTCTCTATACATCAATATGAGGAACACATGACATGCCATATGTTACTATCTAGTTATTTTGTCAACCACATTAGTTTTTAATAAGACAAATGGATGAAATTTTTAATAAAAATGATCAATATGCTTTTTTCACTAATGTAAGGGACTACTTTACTTGTTTTTTTAGTAAAAGAGACAAAATACGATCATTCCGAAAACAAGGGTTCCATAGTGCTTCTACCTAATATGTCCCTTCTCACTTCCATTGTTGGTAACTTTAGATGGGTTGTGAGATTAAAAACAACAAAAACGGTGAAATTGAATATATTTGAATATATTGTAGCAGTGAAATTAAAATTAATGATGAGATATATGTTTGAATTCAAATGTAACTAAATAAGAATGAAAAATTACTGTTAAGGACATTAAGCTAAAAATAGTATATAATAAAACTTTTAAAATATATCATTTTTGAAAAATTATTAAAAATATGTTAATTTATAATTTATTAATTAAATGATAATGCGTAATATGAATTTTTATTAGTGATGTAATTATTTATTATTTATTTAAACTATTTTACATTGATCCAAGTCCATTAGATTATTATTTTACAAGTATTTTTTTAATAATATTTAACATATAAAATATTAAGAATATTTAGCATATTTAAATAACATATATTAGGTATAAAAAAATATTTTATGAGTTAATAGGTTAAGACTTGGGGGAAAAAAGAGAGAAATGGATAAAAGAAAGTACATTTGATAAGAATTAGAGGTGTTCATGGGTCGGGCGGCCCAGCTCGGCCCGACGGCCCGCTCGAAATATGGGAGGGTTTGGGTAAAAATATAGGCCCGAAATATGAGCTTGGGCAAAAAAATAGGCCTGTTTAGAATATGGGTCAGGCCTCGGGTACCACTTTTTTGGCCTGGGCCCAGCCCGGCCCGGTTATAATTAATATATATTATTATTATTTATTACATTTACAATTTTAGTTATCTACTTACCTTTCCCATTTCCCCCACCCATTCAAACTTCAGAATCCCTAACCCCTTCCCTTCCCTCCTTTATTTTTCCCCCAAATCGAAAACCCCACCTCCACCTCCACCGATCAACCATCCCACCTCCGGTGTACGGTCCTTGACGACTCCACCTCCAGGCTCCAGTTCCACGACGCTAGCGTTGTTGTTGTTCTCTACTTCTCTTCACTTCGATTCTTCTACAACTTCCGAAGGTATTTTTTTTATGCTTTATGTTTTATGCTGTCCAAAGATTTGTTTTTGTTTTCTTTTAAAATGATATGTACTGTTCGAAGGTATTATTTTTATGATATGAACTGTTGAAAAATGTTATCTTTTTGTTATTATGAAGCCCCAAAGTTTTAAGTTTTAGTTTCTCTTCACTTCGATTCTTCTGCAATTATACTTTTGAAAGTGCAAATCATTGTTAAAATGGTGAGAATCAGTTTTTACAAGCTGTCATAAGCAGATTTATCAAGTCTATTTAACAATCCCAAAATGAAGAGTCTTCTTCAAATGCTTTCTATATACTATTCGTAAATAACTAATTTGGCCATAAATAATTAAGACAAAATATAGCCAAGAACAAAAGTATAAAATTGTGAGGCCATAAATTACCTTTGGGAAATGCAAAATTGGCCGTAAATTAACAGATTTAGTATAATATTGTTAATTTGTTATCCTTTAAAAGCATAAAAATGTAATGATATGATAAAATTTAAAATATTTAAGTTAAAAAGTTAAAAGTAATTAAATTCGAGTTAATTGTTTTATAATTACTTGTATAATCATTTTTTATTTTTATTCTCTTTTTTTAAGAATTGATTGTTTGTAATTAAATTCAAATAAGTAATCCTATTTTATTTTTTTTTGTTCATTATATAGAATATATAAAAAAAATATAATTTGATATTTGATATAATTTTAATAACAATTAGTTTTAAGTAAAAAAAAAAGGCCAGGCCAGGCCGAGCCAGAGCTTCATATTTTCTCCACGGGCCGGGCTAGGCAAAATTTCAGACCCATATTCTAGGCCAGGCCCAAGCCTAATAATCAGGCTAAATTTTTTTGAGCTCGACTCGACCCGGCCCATGAACACCTCTAATAAGAAGAAACAGTAGTGTTGCTGAAACTGGTGCTTAACCCTCCAGTGAAAATATTGCCGTCAGTTGGGAAATCTCACCTCAATGGAGGAGATCCAAGACTTGAGCATCACTTCAGCAATTTTTGCACTACAAATTCAAACGCCCTGGCCTCTGTTACATCCAAAGGGGGACTTTTTTTTTTTCAATTTTAGGTTTTGTTGAAAAAATTTAAGTGCTTCTGACCCCTCTTTTATAAAATTGAGCTTCTTGACTTTCTGTAATTTGCAGGATTTCTCTAACCTTTTAAAAAAAGACCCATAATTTCCCTATGAAAAAAGTGGGCATCAAACAAAGCTTAATCAAGTCACCGTCAATTTTTCCGCACTTCGACTTCCATTATTTTAATTTATTTTTTATAAAAATATTTTAAAAACTAATCTATTCAAGTTCTGAAAACAAATTTTTACACCAAAAAAATAAATTTATAAAATCAACGTCAAACAAATTTGACCACTAAAAGACATAATATGACAAGTTAACTTGGACATAGAAAGCTTCTACTCAAACTTGTCACTCTGCTCGGCTCGATTTCAATCCTAACTCACCCAATCCAATATTTTTCATCACAGGGTGAAACATGTGGAATTTTTTTAAAAAATGGGGCCTAGAGAGATTTTGTAAAGCCTGCTCCAACCAGTCTTTTGGGTTGACAAATGATCCATATTCTTTCGAATTTAGACTTGATAAGAAGCATGCTATCATATTATGAAACATTAATTCACAAGCAAGCAGCACATAAATAGACAAGTCCTCAACTCATCCACAATCTTTATAAAGAATCCAGATGAAAAAACACAACAAAATTGAACCATTACTGATTTAATCTCATGACAAAATCAAAACAAGCAAGACACAATTAAAGATTGCAACATAGAAAGGACCTAGAAACACACCCAACTTACTAATAAGTAATGACCCTGTTGATCTTCAATCAGATATCAACTCTCTCGACATCTTCCAGTACAAGGGTCTTCGATGGCTTTCCCAACAGATCAGTATACTCCTGGAATGGAGACCTTGTGAAACGAGTCTCTCTCCAGAAATCCGGTGTCAAGAAACCATATGTTTTCAGAAGACATTCAAAGGTGGCCTGCAAGTTTTGAGTAACAACAACCAATAATGAGATATAATCAATAAATTCGCATCTCTGAATCACATATTAAGTGTAGTTCACTTCAAACTCTAATTCTTCAAGTTCAAGCAAAACACATATGGTATCAGACTATTCTTTAAGAGTTTATTATCATGTTTATACATCTTAAGGTTATTTAATATATATGCATACACGCACACATAGAAAAACACATTCATATTCACCATAGACAACACAAATCCCAAAACATGCTAGGATATACAAAGCATCGGCGACCACCTAACCTAAATCACAAATTTAAATTCAATTAACTAACATTATACTTATTAAAATAGATCTATATATGTTTCATATAAATCAAGCAAACAATAATATCTCATCGTATGAAAGAAGAAACAGTAGGCAACAAAACAAAAGTTAATGAATAGAAACTGGAACATTAAGCAACCCATATTCAAACAGATCTAGATAAACCCATAAACAGTCTTAAATTACGAAAATATCAAATCAAATAAAAAATATTCGGAGAAAAAGTTGATACCTTGACAAAGTTTCCAAGAGTTTTGGTTGAACCCCTTGAAGAAGTGAAGACATCTTCAATCCCAGCAAACTGAAGCACCTTTTTGGGAACCCTAGCAGCCACAATACCAGCACCTCTAGGAGCCGGCACCATCCTAACGGTGACGGACCCACATTTCCCGGTAACCTTGCATGGCACAGTATGAGGTTTTCCGATCTTATTTCCCCAGTAACCTCTTCTAACCGGTATCACTGACAACTTAGCCAATATGATTGCCCCTCTTATAGCCGTCGCAACTTCCTTGCTACATTTGACACCGAGTCCAACGTGTCCATTTCCGTCACCGACGACGACAAAGGCCTTGAACCGCGTACGCTGACCGGCGCGAGTTTGTTTCTGAACTGGAGTGATCTTCATGACCTCGTCTTTCAGTGAAGGGCCGACGAGTTGGTCGATGATTTGGTACTCCTTGATCGGGAGAGAATGGAGGTAGATTTGCTCAAGGGATGTGATCTTGCCGGCTTTGACTAAGCGGCCAAGTTTCGTGACGGGTACCCATTTTTCCTCTTCGTCCTTGCGGCCGCGGCGCCTGCCTCTTGGACCACGGTCACCTCTACCACCACCAAAGCCACGCCTGAAAGCGCCGCGTTCACCTCCGCCTCTTTCTGCCATTTTTTTTCCTTTTGCCTTTGGTTAGGGTTTGAGACAAATGGAAGCGGCTAGGGTTAGGATTTTATAGGCAGAGAGTGAGCAAGTTAGGGTTTTGATTTTTTGGGCTAACAAAAAGTTTATGGGCTATGGGCTTCCGTTGTATTTGTCGAGCTCAAAAAAAAAACATTTATAAAAGTTTATGAAAATAAAATTTAGAAACAATATATAAGAGATAATTTTAAAAAACCAATGAAATTTGTTCAATATAACCTTTTTTTCAAAACCAATTAAAACCGATCCATAAAAAATAAAAGCAGTTCATATTAACAATTTTATATAGTTGGTTTAATTGTATCATCTTTCTTACAAAATTAAAAAATTTAGAGGTTTAAGTTTCATTAATTACAAAAAATGGACAATAAAAATATAAAAACCTAGTTTTTATTCGTTTTTGTTATAAAATAAAGAGAGTAAATAACAAAACCAAATTTGGGGAACAAAAGAGAACCTAATTTATTCATTAATGGGAATGTTTATAATGTTTCCCTGAAGTCTATATTTATATACATAAAAAGTATAAATGAAATAAAACTCTACTTTTAATTATTGCTAGAACCCTAAAGTATATCAAACTTATCTTAATTGCTTTATTAAAACCTTACTAAAGTAAAAGCCCTACGGGAAAAAAAAGTTCTAGTGAAAGAAAAAATATTTATAATATATATAACATACGGACTCGTTAAAAACTTTACCGAGAAAATTCAATGGGACAAACCCAATGATGATATGAATATTTATCAAACAACATTTATTAAATACATATCTATGTATTTAATCTTGAATACTAACATTTTAATGATCACTTGAATGGTGTGGTGTTTGATAAATGTTTATATCATTGTTCTTCTAAATGTCATGAGTGAGGAAGAATTTTAGGAAAACATATTTTGATTTCTTTAGGAGTTCCAATAATAATAATAGCAAAACTTGATCATGATATTTAAAAATATATATTGGTAATTTGAATCCTTTTATAATCTTTCTTCAAGTATTATTCGCTAAGTCGAATTTACCCCATATGTTCAAATCATTTCAATGCATATAAATGTTTACACAAACATATTGAATAATTTCTTGGGAATTTTTATATGCTTCTAACATTCTAAATCCTTCAAGGATTTCAAACTTCACTATATAGTAATTCATATAAAGATTGTAACAACAATTATAAGACGTATGTCAAATCTTTCATAAACTGCTAAAGTAATAAAATATCTAAAAGTTATTGCATCCACCATAAAAGAATATTATACGTTTCATACTCAATGCTAGGACTTAGCGAAAATTTTCGTTTTTCTTATTTTGTTTTCACAAAACTACGCATTCATACCTCACTAGTTTTATACTTTTAGACATTTGGACTACTAGTTCAAAAACTTTATGAATTTAATTTTACTTGAATTGCTTCTTTTCATTCTAGCCAATTTATTTCATGTCTATATTTATTGACAAATTTATTAAAGATTCTCATTTTCTTTCATTATTTCAATAATTATACTGCATGCAAAATTGTTGTTGACAACTTTCTATTCTCATAGTTCCATATTTTCTCATATTGACATGACTTATCGAGATCTCTTTATTTTCACTATTATCATCTTCAATTTTAGGTACCTGAATCTCTTCTGGAGTTTTAATAATTAGTTATGTTTTGGGTCTCTTCAGGAACACTTACCTCCACTATATGACCATCTATCTTTATTATTTTCTATTATGAGAATTTTCTCTTTGAAACCAATCGATATATCATGCTTCAAGTATGCATTACTTTCATTTTATTCTTACAAATTTCGTACTAGGACTCCAATTTAAATCAAAACATTAGCTTGTATATAACACTTGTTATTCTCATCTGATCAATAAATGCATGTGGTAGTTAATTTGTAATAAAGTGAAATATCTTTTAGAACTTTTGGCTCAAATCATTTTCTACGAGGATATAGATAATGATAATTCATTTCAAGTAATCTATTTATCAAGCTATTATTTCTCTCTCCCTAATGTTGGAAAAACTATCAAATCAAATAATAATCACAAATCATGTCATAATTGAATCTTCAATTCATTTAAAACATTTGATAATACAATGAGACTCATAATTAATATATATTCCCAACTTTATTTGAAAATTCATTTTGGGCATTGTGGTGGAGCCACTTGAACAAATATCAAACATTCAAAAATTCAAAAATGGGTTGAATTTATCTCTTGACCAAAAACCAATTGTAATGGAGAGTATTTATTATAACTTATTGGCATGGTGTGTACAAGTGTCAGTTCATGTAAAATATAATATCCTTGTACATATACAAAAAACTTTTGTTCTCAAAAGATATGGTTTAGCTATTAACTAAAGGCATGTACTTTATAAATTCTGTAAAACCATTTTATACGTATAAACAATAGGGTTTTGTGATAGTTACTCGCATTGACAATCTAGCATTCAAAAATAATTGAAAGTCCAAGAAACAAACTCACCTACATTAGCAAGAATTATATTGATTGCATAATTTGAAAGTTTTATTCTTAAACGAATCATCAAACAAGTAATCTCGCAAATTATAGGTTGCAAGTTGATAACTCACATGTGATTAACTTGTAAATGCATCTACCAAAATTATATGAAAACATCCACTTGTTGGATAAATGAGCTCATATTTCTTTCAGAAATGCAATATATTCAATCTCAACTTTTGTTAGTGAGGTTTTAATAAATCATTTGAGAACAAACAACACTTAAGAAATCTTTAAAATGAAGAATCTTCAGGTTCTCTAATAAATATCCATGTAAGTTCCCATTTATTACATCATTATTGATCGGGATGGTCTAACCAATCATGCCAACTAATTGATATATTTAGACTAGCAAACCTATGGTTTACCATTGCATATGATTTAACCATACAAATATATGCATAGTACAAAGTAGAGGAAAATATGATAGTTTTCTAATACAAATTCTTAACCAATATAATAGATTTATATATAGAAATTAATCATCTCCTCATCCACAGTCTCAATATGATATTTGTTACGACTTACATCCTTTTAAAACAAAATAATTTATTTGAGACTGACTAGAACATAATGCATTAATTATTGTTTTGTTTCTTCGAATAACCATGTATTAGCTATTCTAGAGCATTGAATTAATTTTGTACCATCAAAGATTGGTTCTATAACACCATTTTCCTGACCTAATCGTCAAATCCAAGCTATGAAATATTACATTCATTGTTGAACTAATAGCATACAATTTACATCATTTAATCAATCACAGACATAAATAAATATCATATACATTCATTCTGCATTATTCAATCATTTTCGGGTTTTATACGAGCTTTCAAAAACTTTTCTGCCAACTTGAGCATGAATTAGGATCAAATTGTGAAGTTTTGAAATTTTCGAATCGACATTGTGACTTTCTCATTTCCTCGTCGTGACGTGGCCAACACAGTAAGTCACGTCGTGACTTCAAGCATATTGACGTCGCGATGTCACTCACTGTCGGCTTATGTTGCGACGTTGCGTGTTGGTAGTCAATACGAGGACACTATTTTAGCAAAAAACACCATTTTGGTCCCAATTCAACAACTTGCAACACAACCTAAATGGTTCATACATCTCCTTTACAATAAAAAAAATATCCAAATTCCATACCATTCCATGTTAACAAAACCACATAACCATTTCAATAAAATAATGGATATGTCAACTAAATTAAATTACATAGCCATTACAATTTCTTTTCAATATCATGCAACTCAATCTTACACCATCTAAGCATATAGAACTTTTCAGTTCAATTTCCATATCCAACACTTCCAAAACTATTTTCACATGATCAATAAGCTTGATGCTATCTAACTAAATTATATACCAAACCACAGAACACAATTAACATTCAACCTGCTACTTCTAATTCATTAATCTACCTAACCATTTCAATTAGTCCCATTTCAAAGCATAATATACTATCCATTCATAAGTAAGGTTATAATTTTCATGGCATTAACTTGGTCAAAACGTGCCTCATTTGGATATGTACAACATATTAAATGTTCAAAATTAAACATTACCAAGCTACCATATGACTACTACTCCAACTTGATCATTTGTACACTAAGAGACCTTATTATGTACATGCCACCAAGTCTAGTTTCAAAATGAACATATAACTATTGTCTCAAGATAGTGTGTGTGCTCTTTTGTTGATCCAGCTCGGCAATTCCACAAGGTGAAAATCTACAAGGAGACTAAATGATAAGTGATAAAAGTAACATATTTTAATCCTGTTATTAATGTGTTTTGGGATGATTACTTATGAAAATTGGTGAATTTTATGCTCATAATCCTTTGAATTCATGTTTCTACACTTCGAAGAGCATTCGAGAGCAAAAAGAGAAAAAAAAATGAGCGAAAATCAAACAAAAAGAGCATATTTTAGGAGCCACACGGGCTGGGCCTTCCCACATGAGCTGGACACACGACCATGTGCTAGGCCATGTTGATTTCGTGACTTGCATCCCAAACATGCGGAAAAATGCAATTTTTAGGCTTTTTGGGCATTCTAAAGTCTATAAATACCAAATAGAAGAAAAAAAAGAGGGGGCCATCAGAGAATATCGAAGAAAATAACTCGAAGAACACCTTTGGAGCCAACTCTGAAGTGGATTTCCATCAAGATTGAAGACCTCCTTTTAATTTCTCTTGAAATTTTTATGAGTTTATTTATTTCTTGTGGTTATTCTGACTTTGAGATGTTTTCATTCACAATTATGAACTAATTCCCTAGATACCTAGGGAAGATGAACCCTATGATGAATTCTATTATTTAATTTATGTTTTAAGCGATAAATACTTTATTCTTATTCTTCGTTATGCGTGCTTATCTCTTATTTTAATATTTTTGGGATATTAATTCATGTTTAATGTGCTTAATCAGAAAAGCAAAAGTCCCTATTTAAGAGTAGATCTAGCATAGTTGAGTGAAGTTGTATGCAATCCTAGAAATAGGACGACATAAATCTACCGGATTAGAGTAAAATCTAATAGGGGAATCCATAGATCGAATTAATGTGACAATAGGGGTTTTAAATATAAATAAATTTCAGTTAATCAACCTAGAGTCAGTTGCTCTTTCTCTCGAAAGAGATATTAACATAATTTAGGGATTTCTACGGATCAAGATACCAAGTGAATAAATTGTTTAAATCAGATTCATAATAATAGATGAAGTCTAGGTGGATTCTTTCTTGGGTATTGTTGCTCTCATTGGTTATTATTCGATTATTTTCCTGATTCATTCTCTGTTGAGTTCTTTAGTTAGATTAATTTAGTAAATTTTAGTTTAAGGCAATCACTCTAATTTGTCGGCTAAATAATAGGAAAACGGTAATTACTAATACTTTTAGTCCTCGTGGATACAATATCTTTACTCACTGTAGCTATACTATTTATCGATAGGTGCGCTTGCCTTCATCGTATTTTTAGTTAGTAACGGGAAAACATACATCACTACATAACTAAAGTAAGCCTTAAGAATGGTTAGTAAGTTCAAATAGAAACTAAATCATACCCTAATCGTTAAGACATAGTTCACTAATCTAATGAACAACTAACTTAACTATCCTTAGCACATTATGACATATCTATACATATAACAACATCATCAATTAAATGCACTAGTTACATTCTAGAACCATAAGTAATATCACAATTTAAACAAAGTCGTGTATCAATTTATATATCAAGTATTACCAAAATACCATTTCATTTCCATTCCACAGTTCAATTTCCATTTTCATTCAACTGAATATTTCCCAATGGAACTATAGTAAAACGGACTCAGATGCACAGGAATAAGTTTCTCACACAAGATGACAATATATTAGGATTGCTCACACAAGTTGACATTATAACATAATTGCTCACACAATCTAACATTATATCGAGGTTACTCGTATGGGCTTAGATACATATAACCCAAAATCTACAACAAATGCTAGATCTCGTAAAAACATGTAAAATCCCTGATCAATCATGGATATAACCCTAATAGCATGTCATACGTATCCTAATATTTTACTAAGTTCATTTAGGCATCATTTCCGTATAAATGTCAATATCAATTCATGTACATAATTTCATTTCTCGTTATCGAGTCATATAATCAGTCAATAATCACATTTACATTCTATACTATTTCCATAAACCAATATTCACAAAAAAATTACAATTTAGTCCATTTTAAGCCATGTGTGTCAAATTCACTAATTCTACTCAATTCTAATATATATTTAAATATAAATTCAAATAAAGTTCATACATAAATAAAATAGAGTGGTAAGTTTTCATAGGAACTTATCTGTTCAAAATATGTAAAGTGGATACTTTAGGGGCTAATTCGTAATTTTTGCTTTTCCCCTACCAGTTCCACTTCGATCCTATTCTTGATCTAAACAATCATTTTATATCATCAATCAATACCAAATATCTCCATACTATGCTATGATATGCATGAAACTTTATAAACTCAATTTTTTGATAACGCTAAAATTTTATATTTTATGTAATTTAGGCCCTGAACTCAGGATAGTTATAACTTTCAATTCCTAACCTCGGAGTAAATTCTGATTTCAAATATTCTCATAGGGACCTTAAGCTTTCTATTTCTAACGTAATTTTGTAACAAGTTTTACATTTATTCAAGTTGGTCCCTAATGCAATAAAGTTAACAATAAACTAAATTAACTTTACAATCTAGTCCTTTTTATATTCTAAGCCTAAAATTTATCAATTTCAAGCCTAAGTCTTCAAAAAATCAACAATGAAAACTTTCAAAAACTTTAATAGTTTTACAAATTGGTACATGGGGTAACTAAATCAAACTTCTATGACCTCAAATCTATAAAAATTACAAGAAAAAGACCTAAATATACTTACAATATAATGGCCGAAAGTCACCACAAGCTTTAGGTTTTCTTTCTTCAAATTCAACAATAGAATGGTAAATGGGGAAGATGACATTATTTTTATACACTATTTAACTTATATAGGTTAATTAAGTCTTAATTAACTAATTTAATTAACATAAATATGGTTTATTTTACTTAATATAATACTAATAGATGATAGTGGATTCCACCATCAACATCCACATTCTCCTAAATGGAAATGGTCCAATTGCCTTTTTTGGACCATTGGTTAATTGCTATTTAAATCCTCAAGCCTTTGGTCAATTAAAAATCTATAATGATTGAAATTTATAATTTAGTCCCCGAGCCTTGATTAACTATTAATTCGGTAAAATTATTGGACCAAACTTTAATTTTTTAATATAGCATCTTCGTAAATATTAATATTTAATAATTACTTACTCGATTTATGAAAATGGGGTTTTGAAATTGCCTTTTTCAATATCTCTGAAAATTGGGTTGTTACAGGTTATTTCATTGCTAAACAAGAAATATGTTTTTTGGAGATAATGATTCTTAAGTAGTGACACGACATACTCGGATCCTTCTAAAGGATCGAGTTTGGCGTGTTATAAGTGTAACACCCATAAATCGTATCCATCACCGAATTAGGGTTACGAGGTATTACCGAGCAAGACACAACTTTCAAACATTTACATATGCAGACCTATTATATTCGAATTAATAAAACAAATGCCTGATTACATATTAAACATACATTATTAATCGTAAAACAAATATAATATCTCATGCATATAATCATATTTACACCTTAATAATCATGCCTCAAAGTCATACAAATTATACTTCAAAATAAATGCACGAATCGTGTGCTTATCATTAAAATGCTATTTAAATACATAATAAATTTTAAACATTTTATTTCTTAATAATAAACATGCACTTAATAGACCAAACAAATCATATCACAAAGCTTATGCCCAATCTCATATGCGGCATTAACAAATGTACCAATTGATTTAATATACTTCATTGAGTAATAAAATCCTTATGCGCATCTCTCCACATCTAATTTGAATCCTTCAAACACAAATTATGTGCACACATTGCCAGTCATACTATCCTCAATTTGGCTAACCAATTAACCTATAAAAGCTGAACTCAAATCATGCACTACTTATTTAACTAACATTAGCCGAATCTGCATGTGCATAAATACTAATTTTAAACTTATTTTCAATTCAACTATACATCAAAATATATGACCAAAGCATGCTTATCTTCTTATTACAAGCTTATACGCATATGCATACACCAACTAAGCCATTTCCGAACATCCATACTAAACATATCACTTTACAAATACTTTATAAATCTATTATCCGAACCTATTGGCTAAATATTTTAGTCTTTGCACTCCTATAATAAACGTCAATCATATTTCATTTTCATATGCATAACCAAATTGAATAACTCTATATGTGAACATCAACTTAATACTCCAATAATTCATACCATTTCTAACATGATCTGTAGCTAATGACTCACTCATTCAAGCTTATCATATAAACATAATATTCCATTTCCAAATCTACTCAAAATTAACCAATGCACGATCAATTATAAATTTGACATTTTACCCATCTAAAGTCGAATTATAAACTAACCATAATTGCAAATCAAACCATGCAACAAGCATACTCGATGAGCTATTTACAAGACATTCATGACATATGCAAACAAAACATATAGCCATATTACTATTCATACCCGTTAAGGACATACTTACCCCAATATAATTAAACCATAATTAAACATAACCGAACTCAAACATAATGATCAAGCCATTTTCGCATGGCTTTAAAAATATACAATTTCAAACTCAAACATAATAAGACTAGCTTATACCAATTTATTTACACTTCCAAAACCAACCAAAATAAATGCTAACCTATACATGTCATATGTTTATAGTTCAAACTTTTTAAAATACCGAATAGTGATCGATAGTGTGACAAATTTTCTTGACAATCCCCGAGCTCGTAACTAGCTTTCACAATCTATAAAACAATAAATGAATACACACACAGTAAGCTTGAATAGCTTAGTAAGTCATAAGCAAAGAATAATCAAAAGAACATTAACACTAAATCGACTAACTGAATCAATCCAAACCTTAACTAAATGTACACATATCACACTCACAAGTCTATATATCATCAAATTTACATTAGCATTTTAACATCATATGACAGAATGCACAGATACTCATGAACATATATAATTCTCACTTTTAATATCACATATACATCATTTGGCCGAATGTATATGTTCACATATGCATACACATAGTTCACATTAATATATATAACATTTATATCATCAATTTAAACATCCAAATTACCATATTTTCATAACTTTGTATGAGTACATACCTGTGCCTTTTAACTAAATTTTTACACTCGGTCTTAACTTATTATTACCCGTTGAACCATTCAAATTTAAAAAGGATACTTGGATAGTCGAACATTTTGTACAATGCCAACGTCCCAGACGTGGTCTTATATTTAATCACATATCGATGCCACTATCCCAAACAGGGTCTTACACGTAAGTCACAAGTCGATGCCAATGTCCCAGATGTGGTCTTACACGATAACACATAACATAATCCTATGTCATGACATATGTATCCTAACTATTCCTAAGGTTCGTACGAGACTTTTGGACGTCAAAACTCGATCATTTCAAGCTCGTAAACATTGTTCCCATGCTTAATTAATTTTAGCATATTATACACACAAGTAATAATTCAATTCGGCACAATTAAAAATGAATACAATAGAATTTATCGATACTTATTTACTTACCTCAGATAACAACGGATGAAATCGACTACTCGACTACTTTCGACTTCCCCCAATCTAATTCCGTTTTCTTTCGTTCTTGATCTAAATAAATTAAAATTTAACTAATTTAATCACACATTCATTCAATTTAACCCACAAATACATAATTAGGACTTTTTACACATTATCCCTTATAATTCCTCACATTTACATTTTAGTCCTTATTTCACAAAACACAAAATATTCAAAATTTAACCACACTATAGCTTGGCCGAATCTTCCTATAATTCATCTAAGTCCACACATTTTATTTATTTCACATTTTAGTCCCTCAAAATATTATTTTCACAATTTAGCCTAAAATAATCAAATTCATCAAAAATTCAAAGACAATACATTTTAATCTTTCACATATCTTTAATATTTCATCATCAAACAAAAAAAAACCACAAGCTATCATCAATGGAAAAACACAAAATAATCATCAAATTCAAAAATTAAAACATGGGCTTTATAGTACTCAAAGCAACGATCACAAAAACGTAGAAATTATCAAAAATCGAAACAAAAACATACCTTGATTGAGCTTAGCAATGATCGAATGCTTTATAACTCTAAAAAACTTTTTCTTTTCTAAGTTTTGGTGGTGGATGAACACAAATGACAATTAATTTATCTTTATTTTTACTAATTTATCTTTTATTTGACAAATTACCACATTAGCCTTTTTATTTTCATTTAAAATCCACTATCTTAAGGCATTTTTTTCATCCAATATTCATATGGTTTAATAACAACATAATGAATCCATATAATAAGATCCATGGCAACTAAATACCTTTACATATAACATGCTAGTTTTGCATTTTATGCGATTAAGTGCTTTTATCAAACTAGCACTCAAACAGTAAAATTAAATCACGAAATTTTCACACTTTAATTCACAAATTATAAACACAAAAAATAATATTTAAATATTTTTATGACTCAAATTTGTGGTCTCAAAACCACTATTCCGATTAGGGTCGAAACCAGACTGTTACAATAAGTTGGTATCAAAGCCAAGGTGCAGCTGATTCTCGAAAAAATGATGGTTATGTCACACCCCATCATGCATAGTATGCCTCTAGCTTAGTCTTTAATGTTTTTAACTAAGTTAAAATTTCTTTTATAAGGAGATAAGAAAATGTCTTACGGTTATAGAGAAGCCACGAGTGAGGAAATGGAAAGTCATATGACTACATAGGAACAAGCTACTATTGAAATGTACTTCTAAGGATAGTCTTCGATGTACTATATCATTTTTAAAAGGAGAAGCTTACCAATGGTGGGAAGCCTTGGTTAGTGTGACTCTTGAGTAAATGATTGGCTAAGACTTCTTTCTAAAAAAGTTTAGAGAAAGATATGTTAATCAGATGTATTTTGAACAAATGAAGAAGGATTTCTTGTATCTAAGGTAAGAAAAAATGATAATTATGGAATATGAGAGGTAATTTCTCAAACTTAGTTGTTATGCAAAGAACATGTTTTAGACTAAAAAAGAAATATGTCATAAATTTGAATAAGGACTAAGGGATGAGATTCGTGCACTGGTTGCAGCAGCTGAATGTAAAACTCTTACAACAATGACAACAAAAGCCCATAAGATGGAATCCACCATTAGAGATAGAAGTAAGAATTTTGAAAGAGAAAGGATGAAAAGAGGTAGGTCAAGTCCTCCACTAGTAGGTTTTAAGAAACCTAGAGATCAAACTTTTTCAACTTCGAGAAAAGATTCACAGTTTACAAGTTTCAAACATGAAGGATTAAGTAGATTAGCTACTTTTATGGAAAGTTTTGGTGTTTCTAGAGCAATAAAAAATGAAAGTGAATATTGTGGTAGGAATTATGGTGGTGAATGTAGGAAGCGTTTAAGGGCATGTTTTGGATGTTGGAAACTATGTTATAAATAAAATTTCATAAAATGTTAAAGATATTAAAAGAGAATTCAAGACTCTAACACCGATCCAACTAAGATACTTTTACTTTTGCTAATTTAGTCAAACTAGTAAACTTTAGAGACTGCAGAATAAGATTTTTTCTACTTTAGATAAAAACTGTGTTATTTCTTTAAAACTATAGAGTTTGGATTAAAATTACCTAAGGTAATTCTTAGAACTTCTAAACTGTAGATAGTATAATGAGTACATGTGGTACACAAGGATGTGTTACACGAGGGCGTCGTGGGGCACCGTCGAGTGGCTTTAGCTGAGTCTTCCTATCTAAGAAGCATGCCCAACCTTGAGATTAGTGAGAAAGCTAAAACACTGGTTACTAAGGGTGATAATTAGGTATTTGAGGATGATGCAAAAAATTAAGTTGTGGTGCGGGGCATAGAGGCTGAGCGTGTAACTTGGGAGTATCTCCAGGATGCCTTCCAAAAGAAATATGTAGGGGAAAAGTATATTGAGGCTCGAAGGTTGGAGTTTATTGGACTTAGTTAAAGCGAGATCTTAATGGCTGAGTATGAGACCAAGTACCTGAGGCTAAACAGATATGCTTAGATTTTGGTGCCAACTAATTATGATAAGAGCGTTCATTTTGAGGACAAAGTTTGATATGATGTAAAGATTCTGGTTGCTCCATAGTAAGATTGGGTCTTTAAAACTTTTATGGATAATGCTAAGGTAGTCGAGGAGATTAAGCGCGTGGAGTGCGTAAAAATATAATTGAGTAAGAATCAGAATAAGAAGGATTCAGGTCTTTCTGGTGGAGCCTCGTGATCTAAGAATCGGGCCAGAGCAGACAAACCTTAATAGGTTGAGGCAACAGTGGGTATTGATCGAGTTTCGACTTGTGCATATTGTGGTAAGTGTCAACCGAGCAAGTGTTAAAGGAAAATGGAGCCATAGTTTAAACGTGGATACACTAAGCATTAGATTAAAGAGTGTCTACCATGGGTTGAGCCAATGCAAGCTCTAATTTAGAATCGCGTTTAGCCACAGAGGGTTGTTTAGCAACCTCCGAAAGGTCGGAGACAGTTTAGAGTTGGTAATGGTAATGGTCAAGGATAGAGGGCACCAAGTCAGGGTGCTAATTGAACTAAGGCTAGGCAGCTTGCACTAGTTTATGCGGTGAGATGTCGCGAGGATAGAGATGTAGTCGATACTATAGTAGGTACATTCACTATCCATTCTCATTAGTATTTTTCCTTAATTGATATTGGTTCCACGTATTTGTATGTTGCTAGATGTGTTTTTAGTAAGTTAGGAATTCTTGTTGAGGAAACTGTTAATGAGGTTTCTGTGGTTAGTCCATTAGGGCAGTTGGTGCGGGTAAATAAGGTCTACAAGAGGTATTCGCTTGAGATTTAGGGATTTGTATTTTCAGCTGATCTATTAGAGTGTCTAGTTGAGGATTTTGATTTGATTTTGAGCATGGACTGGTTGGTTGAGCATCAAGTCAGTCTGTATTGTTCTACAAAGAGGGCGACCTTGAAAATAATAGATGATAAGGAGATTGTAATGGTAAGTGAGCATCGAGATTACCTATCTAACGTGATCTCCACTTTAGTAGTTGAGAAATTGGTCTGGAAGGGGTGTAAAGCATATTTAACCTATGTTCATGATACAAACGTTGATGGTTCAGTTGTGAAAGGAATTTGAACGATTAAGGACTATTCGATGTTTTCCCTAAGAAATTGCCAGGGTTACCATAGGAATAAGAGGTTGAGTTTGGAATTGAGGTTCTGTCTGAGATTGCTTTGGTGTCCATTACTCCTTATTTTATGACACTAAAATATTTGAAGAAACCAAAAGTTCAACTTCAGGAACTTCTGGATGGAGGATCCATAAGACCTAGTGCTTTACCTTGGGAAACACTGATGTTATTCATTAAGAAAAAGGATTGAACAATGAGGATGTGTGTTGACTATAGACAACTAAATAAGTTAGCAGTAAAGAATAAATATCTGTTGCCAAGGACTGACAATTTGTTTGATCAGTTTTGAAGGGTGTCAATGTTCTCTAAGATTGATTTAAGATTTAGGTACCATTACTTGAAAGTGAAAGGTCATATTTAAAACTCATTATGGTCATTCCGAGTTCCTAGTTATGCCTTTCGGTTTGACCAATACTCCGACCATATTTATGGATATTATGAATAGGGTATTTCAACCATTCCTAGATCAGTTCATCGTAGTGTTCATCGATGATATTTTGGTTTACTTTAAGATCGAGGCTGAGCATGATGATCATTTGAGGGTAGTTTTGTAGATTCTTTAAAAGAAGAAGCTCTATGCTAAATTGAGCAAGTGTGAGTTCTAGTTGAGAGAAGTCATGTTCTTGGGACATGTGGCATTTGCCGAGGGTATCCGTGTGGATCTGAAAAAGATAGATCCTATTCTTGAGTGGAATCAGCCTAAGAGTGTCTTAGAGATTTAGAGTTTTCTTGGTCTAGTAGGGTATTATCGAAGATTTGTGGAAAGGTTCCCATTGTTCGCAGGTCCTTTGATGAAGTTATTGTGTAAAAATGGTCTTTTCAAGTAGACGGACGGTCAGCATGCAAGCTTTGGGAAGCTTAAGTCGGTGTTGACTCAAGTGCCAGTTTTGATGCAACTTAAGTCAACAAAAAAGTGTGTTGTGTATAGGTTAAGCCTACTTGGATTGATGAGATTAGAGAAAAGCAACTTCTAGATGAGTCTTTAGTACTTCAGGTTAAGCAAGTTGAGGAGGGTAAGACTTCAAATTTTGAGTTTAATACTGAGGGTATTTTGTGTGTCCAAGTCCAACTTTGTGTACCAGATGATATAGAGTTGAGATAGTCTATATTGCATGAAACGCATAATAGTTCTATACTATGCACCATAAAGGGAATAAGATGAACTATAATCTTTAGAAATTGAATTTGTGGTCGAGTTTGAAGTGAAAAGTAACCAAACTTGTAACTCGATGTCTAATGTGCCAGCAGGTGAACGCTGAGCGTCAACTTCCTTCTAGTCTATTGCAGGGTGTTAAGATTCCGCAATAGAAATGGGAGAGGGTAACAATGGATTTATTTAGTGGGTTGCCTTTGACACCCAATAAGAAAGATTCGATTTGGTTCATTGTGGATTGATTGACCAAATCTACCTACTTTCTTCCGGTTCAGACTGATTATTCTTTATAGAGATTAGCTAAGTTGTACATCTCTGAGATTATAAGACTTAATAGGGTTCCTGTATTGATTATCTTAGATTGAAACCCTTGTTTTACGTCACGATTTTGAAAGAAGTTGCATGAGGATCTGGGTACTTAATTGGACTAATGGATAGTCTGAGAGGGTTATTCATATATTGAGGGATATGCTACAGAGTTGTGTTATTGATTTCTATAGTAGTTGAAAAGAGTTTTTCCTTTTGGCTGTGTTTGCTTATAATAATAACTTCCAATCCCGCATTCAGATGGCACCTTATTAGGTTCTATATGGTCGTAAGTGTCGTACACCATTGTGTTGGACTAAGTTAGGCGAAATGAAAATTTTGCGTTTGGATCTAGTTCTTGAGACTGAGAGCAAAGTTAAGTTGATTTAGGATCGATTAAAGGTGGCATTGAACAGACATAAATTGTATGTGGACCTTAAGAGGAATGATATTGAGTACTATGTAGAGGACATGGTTTTTCTCAAGGTATCTTCGTGGAGGAAGGTTTTGAGGCTTTGACGAAAGGGCAAGTTGAGCCTTAGGTTCATTGGGCCTTATGCATTTTGAGGCGGTAGGGCCAGTCGCGTATCAGTTGGAGCTACCTCCTGTGTTGGATTCCATCCACGATGTCTTCTATGTCCCTATATTGAGACGGTATCGATCTGGTCCATCTCATGTGGTTCCGATTGAGGAAATTGTGGTGAGGTTGAATTTATCTTTTGAGGAGGAACCAGTTCAGATTTTTGAATATGAGGTAAAATTGTTTAGAAAGAAGAATATTCCTCTAGTTAAGGTTTTATATCTTATGTGGTTTTGATTGAGGAGATCGATGTAAATCCGAATTTGTCTTTTGAGGAGGAGTCAGTTTAGATTTTGGATCATGAGGTAAAAGTTTTGAGAAAGAAAATGATTCCTCTAGTTAAGGTTTTATGGAGGACAAATGGTATCGAGGAGGTCACTTGGAAAGTGGAAGACTCGATACGTTAGCAATATCTTCATCTATTTGGACCAGGTAAATTTCAAGGATGAAATTTTTGTAAGGAGGGGAGATTTGTAATGCCCTGTTTTCTTATTTTATTGAGCGTTAATTGTAGCATGTAAATTGACCTAGTTCAGTGGTTAAGTGATCTAGTTATGAGATTTAGGTCTTGTGTTCGATTTGTTTTCTTTAAAAATTTTTATTATTTCTGCCCTAAAATGTAGCTTCACACACCTAGCTTTTTTTTAGTTTTTGTATGCTTGTTAACAAGTGTGAGGTATTGACTTAGTGGTTAGAAAGGGTTCTAAGTTTCCTTGTGACCAGAGTTTGAACCCCGTGGTGCTCAAAGTAGAAATAATTTTTGCTTCTCCACTGCTGTGTGGTCCAAGCTATCAAAATGCTGGTAAAACTCAAACTCTGAGTTGTTAGATTGTGATCAAATGAGATTTGATAAGAAGTTATGTTTTGGATTTTAAATTTTAAATTTTAAGGAATTATCTCCTAAAATTTGTTCCCCTATCGTCCCCTTCTCTCCCTTATTCTCCACTTTTCTTTTCTTTTTCTTTTTTGTTGTTGAACATTTTCTTATTGCCGTCCTCTCCCTTGTTTCTTCTTTTTCTTCATTCTTCATTCTCCATTCTCCTTCATTTATATTCCTTTTGTCGGCCTTTTTTCTTATATTTTGCTATCGTTTTAACCTGTGTTGTCGCCTTTGGTGGTTTTAGTTGCTAGCCATGCATGATCTGGGTGTTTAGATAGTGTGTTCTTATCTCTTCGTAACGTCGTTCGTACTCTTTTTAATGATGTTGTTTTGGTCTCTTTCACATAGGAGGTATGTGATTATCTAGTTTGGCCAATGAGGTTACGATCTGATCGTTTTGGTTTTGTTTAGGTGAAGAGCGGGTGGAAAATACTCTTCTAGCCAATTGATAATTCAACAATTCTTTCTATAAGGAGCTTAGGTTGTGCTGTAGTGTCGACTTTTCCCTAAAAAATTAGGTGTGTGCTTTAACCCTTCGTGATCTGTGGGTGTGGTTAATCAAATGTTTTGTGTTCCTTATTCGAAATCATTCAAATGTGAACTGTGTTTTTTTTTTTGTATGGCCGAAGATAGCTAAGTGAGTGGAGGTCAAGATCGAAGGTGAGTAAACTTTAATATGGTATAGGTTGAATGCTTAAGTGCCCTAATATGTGTTAGCCGGTTGTGTATGTTGTGTATATGCCCTAATATATGTAAGTCGAGTGTGTATGACTTAATATGTGAGATTGTCGAATGCATATGTGCTTTATTGGCGATAACCTATTGTGAATTCTTGTTTACTAATGTGTTGGTCGATTGTGCCTAAGAGTATGATTTCGATCTATTTGTTTGTATGTTAAATAGCATATTTTCGATCCGTATATTTGTATACAAGTATATCTGATTTGATCATACATAACTGGCTATGCCATTTGCATATGTATTGGGAATGGGATATGCATATGGTATGGAGGAAGTTCTAGTAGATTATGATCTGCGATACTAGCAAGTTAACCACAAAGTCTAATTTTGGTAGTTAAACTGAATTATTCATTTTTGGCGATTTTCCACATTATACTTGGTAGCTTGACTACATAATATTTCAATGGCTTATGACCACAATTTTGGTGTGTTGGATGGATGGGTTCCTAATAACCCTAATTGGTGTGTTGGATGGATGGAGTTGGTGTGTAGCAATTGGGGGTAGGTTTCTTTCTGAATGATACTTTGCATTGCTAAGCATGCCTTGTTATCTGGTTTATGCTATGATATGTTATAATTTGTGCAATAGTTTACTATTTGTTAAGTTTTTGGGCCAAGACACACACTAGGCATTTAGCTCACTCTATTATTTATTTTCTCAGGTAATCCTCAGGATTAGGATTGGGCAGCGCTTAGGAGCTTTGATTCAGATTCTCAAAATAAACTGGTTTAAAATAATTCTTTAAGTATGGGCTTTTGGACTGTCAGTTATCTTTATGGACTTTAATGTTTGGTTCAGGACTTTGACACTTGATTTAGTAGGTTAGTTTTAAACGAGAAACATGATTTTCCTGATAATTAAATAAGGTAACCATTTACAAAATATTGATAAGTCACTAGTTTTTTCACTACAAATTCAAAACACAAAAATGAGTTTCCAAAAAATATCTTAAGCTAATAATACGGTTTCTAAATCAATTTGATAGTATAATAACAAATGTTTTGAAAATTTCTCGCTTAGCAATAGTGAGGCTTTTTGGAAGAAAAATAAAATGGGTTTCGCAAAATATCTACACAAGATCAAATAAAGTTAAATGAGGCAAGCAAATCTAGTTTTATGGGTGGTCGATGTAACCTTCAAGATCCAGTCATAACGTCTAGGTTGGGTTTGGAGTGTTACAAATTGGTTCCCAAAACCACACTTTCCAACACCACTGGAAACCAGGTCCTTACACATTTACCTTTACTATTTTTAGCCAGTAAAACTCTTATATATACCATAACTCACTATCACTCTAAATACACCTAAAAAAATCTATCATTTTCTTCTCATTCTTCCTTTCCTCCTTTTGAGTTTGTTGAGTATTTTTTATTGCAATCTATTATTGATTCCTATTCCTGTTTTATACAAAAGAGCTTATTGAATAATGGGGGATACACTACACGATGAAATATTCTTAAGGATAGTGTTCAACATGCCTCAAGCTATTCAACTTGTATTTTTGGTTCGTTAAATTGATGAATATATGCCAACATATTAAGGATATTTTTTTACTTCAATGCTGCCCACATTGCCAATTCTCACGTTTTTTATTCCATTATTGACGCGATGTTGCCTATGTCATTTTTCCATGAAGGTAACTTGTGTCTGCTTTTACTATCGTCTTGCTGCACATGTCCTAATGACATGTATATTCTTATTGCTTGAGATTCCCATGTATCAATAACATTTATAAAAGAAGGGCTGAGATCTAAATGTTTCTAAAAGGTTAGGATTGATTTAATTTTGTAAAAATAAAATTTTGATTGCATGTAAAGTATGTTATCTCTATGATTAGTTGTTTGAATGAAACACGAATCCATGATTTTATGTTGCATGAATTCATTTATTATTATTGAAAAATTAGTGAGTCTTTTCTTAAATTAGAATTTAATAAAGTGAAATTCTTAAAATAGTAATAATGTGAATTTACTCTGGACTTGGTTAATATTAATTTTACCTTTAATACGGGTTGGATCAAACCTTACGTTAAAAAAAACTAAGATTTTAATAATAAGATGTTAAATTGTAACTATGATGAGAATTTCTTGTTTACCATATTATCAAATTTATTTGAGTATGTAATTTTAATTTAATTATTTGAATTGCATGCTTATGCATATGTGAGTTGAATTTATTTTTAAAGATGATTTATGATGAATATATGGTTACAAGCCCAAAATAAAATTTTCAAAAAAGATGGGGAAGAAAAGGGGAAAGTATTTTGTGTGGCAAATCCATAGTTGATTGTTGGAAATAAATGTGATAGCGTGAAAGTGCATCTGTAGGAACGATTATAGCTAAGAAATACATGGTACTTAAGATTGTCATAAACAACACCTCTCTTTCCTGAGAACCTACTGGTGCTTTATTGGTAAACTATTGTCATTATTTTAGTATCCAATTGTGATGACAAATTGGGCCACTATATAACTCTGTGCGGAAATCAAGAATAGAGAAATAATCATCTTATTAAGCCAAATGTTAATTTGGTCAAAGCGGATTATATAATTTTTTGGTCATTTCTTAAGTCAATATTATCACTAATATAAAAGAATAGGTGATAGATAGTGGTGCCACTCGACACATTTGTTGTAACTAAAATACATTTGTGTCATACTCCCAACTAGAAGAAAGAGAAGATGTGCTATGTGCTTGGAAAAGGAAATGTTATGTTCAAACTTAGTTCTAGAAAGATCTTAGCCTAAGTGAGAAAATGCTTTTGTAACCATATATTATTTGTTGCTTGATTTAGAAATTATTAATGACAATGCTAGTCTATTTGCTTGCATGATTGAAATATCATGATCTATGTTGCATGTTAATAATGAGATTTGTGAATATATGTTGTCGGGTAACTGAAACAAAATTAGGGCATTAAAATACTTACTAAAATGTGTGATTGTTAATTCAAATATACTTGAAAACTCTTTTCATATAATTTATATGTGTTATATTCCTTATATGGAAATGGTAAGACACCTTATGTTTTTAAGATTATTTTTTAACTTAAAATGCATGAAAATGTAGGGTGTCTAAAGATTATGCCTTTTGATCTTAAGAAAATGAGTATGAGCTCTGATTGCATATTTAATAACTATGTTGAATATAGTGTTGCATATAATTTTTTTTAAAAAAATTAAATTTTTAACATATTTTTCCTTTAAAAAATTGATAAAGTTTCTCATGCACCTGTTATACAAAATGGTTGTGGATATGGAGATTTGAGAAGGTCTAAAAGATCTAGAACTGAAAAGTATTTTAGAAATAATTTTTACACTTATCTTTTTGAGAAAAAAATGATTTAGTTGTAAAGCAACACAGGTTGCATAATTTTTTTATACATCAAATGGAAGTTAAAATAATTTTTTTAAACGATTTAGAGCAAGAAATCATATGAAACAACTTGAAAGTTGTGTCATTTCAAGTTAAGAATCTAATGTGTGTAAACTTCCCAAATAGTGGCATGAGAAAATTGATCAAACACTAGTAAATGAAGGTTTTCCTTTTGTTGGAGGAGATAAATTTGTATATAAAAAACTTGTTAATGGTAATTGTATGATTATCTATTTATATGTCCATGATATGTTAAGTTTAAGTACTAATTATGAGTTAGTACTTGAAATAAATAGATGTCTTGCTCCAAATTTGACATGAAAAACATGGGGCGCAAATGTTACATTGGGTGTTAAAATCATAAGGAAATGTGATAGCATAATCTTATCATAAAGAAATCAAGTTGAGAAACTTCTAAAGAAGTTTAGTGTAAACTTGAAATTATATAGGATTTTTCTAGTAATTTTTACCACCTTTTTAATTAAAAATAATATTAATCTTGAGTATTTGTTAATTAATTAAGTGAATTTTGCTTAAATGTTAATAATGGACATGAATTTATAAAGTATGTGAATTTTTGTTTTAGTATATGATTTTGTGCATAAAATTAAAGTATTTCATGTTATTTATTAATATGTTAAATTTACTTATGCAGTGGGACCATAAAGTTGGTTTTATTATAATGTTGCATGGAATGAGCTATTATTCTCATGTGTTAGATGGTAAGACCAAGCTTAATGGGTCATCAAGATGCCACCTTGACCCAATAAAAAAAGATGATACATATTGGTCAAGTCTACAAGCTAGTTGGGTTATTAACTATCCAGTTCAAGAGAAGAGAGGCCCAATTCGGCAACCACAATTCGGTAACCAAGAAATAAATTTTGGGACAATTATTTGAAGGTTCTCACACTTGGAAGAAAATTGGAAATCGACACACAAGATTTGCTTGAGAAACCGTTCACCCCTTGCATGATTTCATGCTTGAATCAAGCAACCAAACCACCTTCTCTTCCACATATCATGGCTGGCCATAGGAGGAGCGGAGGAAAACACCTTCAATCAAAGTCTACGAGATTCCCAACTTGAAATAGAGTTTATTCTTCCCTTACTTGTTTTAAATTAATTATGTTAGCAATGTGTTTTGTGATCTTGACATGAACAATGGTAGCTTAAATCTGTTTAGCTAGGTTAATTGTATTAATTCAATGAGATTTAATTCAATGAGATTCGTTTGATTCATTTTTAAAGTGTTTGTGCCTCAGTCGATCATGTTTTCAATTAAATTCAAGTATGATTTTCATTCATACATGATTGGATGCATTAGAATTAGTTAAGCGATCCTAACCAAACGACGACTTGTGAACGCAATAATTAAAAAGTGCATGCTTAATTTAGATCCTAACTCGACTAAATTGAAGGTTCATAATAACTTTAACGAGCTTTATTATCTTGCATAGTTTTTGGGTTTATGTGATTAAATTATTTCAAACCTAACTCGTCCCTGTTACTTTGCATAAATACTGAGAAACCCTTAGTTTAATATGATCAGTAAAATGCATATTTCACTAAGTAAAAGATTTCGAAAGGACTTAATTTGGTTTCCAAACTCATGAAAGATCGAGTTGCCATGGAATGTTTTCCGAACACTATTATCCTATCCTATTCATGTTATTGATTGTTGAAGTTGTGTTTCTACTGCTAAATTCATTCATACATATAGTTAATTTGCATACTTAGATTAAAATTGCATTAGGGATCAATTTTGCATTTAGTTAAATTAATATAGTTTAATCATCTTCACTCAATTTATTGTGTTTTTATCACCAAATTGTTAGCTTATAATTTTACAATTAATCGGTTAACATGCATAGTCCCTGTGGAGACGATAACTCCTTTACTTATTTATTACTTGAACGACTGTGTACACTTGCACAAACTGAGTGTTACATTTAGGCACTTTGATGTCAAATTTGTGAGTACTCCTTATGATGCTAGCTCGAAATTGAGGAAAAATAAATGTGAGCCTATTGCTCAACCAGAGTATGCATAAACTATTAGAAGTTTGATTCATTTGATGAATATATGTTAACTAACCAGATACACATAAATTATTTGGAAATTACCATGAATTATGATATCTTATTTAGTGGCGGTGTAATATTGTAGAGATCAACCAAACAAACTATTATAGCACATCTATCCTGAAGTCAGAATTTATTACTCTGGAATTGGCTAGTGTTGACGTTGAGTCGTCAAAAAACTTCTTAGCAAAGATTTCATTGGGCACAAAGCCAACAAATTTTGTGTCCATGTATTGTGATTACCAATCAGAATTAACCATTATAAAGGGTTAAACTTTCAATGATAAAATTTGTAACAGCTCATTTTTCAGATGTGTTAGAAACGGTGGTTTTGGGGACAAAAATCTGATGAATGAGTTCGTAAATATAATTATTTAATATTTACGAGTCAAATATAGAAACACGTTGAAATTTGATTTAATGGTTTTTGTTAATTGAACGAATAATTAGGTTTAAGTGGTAGGCCCGTAAAGTCAAGTGGTTTTAAAAAATGAGGTATCAAAACCTCGTTTCTATAAATTAAGGTTGTAAATATTTTACGGGGCTATTATTTTTGGTATGTGAAGGTTCGATTCGGAAATTTTAATATTTGGATAGTTAATTAATTACAAAGGACTAAATCGTAAAAAATGTAAAACCTAATCACTATGGAATTTTATGGATTAAATTGTTTAGTTTTCATAAGTGAATGGATTTAAAAGGAAAATATACCTTTGGTGATATAAATGTATGGTTAAAGGCTAGGAAATTTGTTACTTGAATGAAATCATTAAGGGTAATATAGTAATTAAGTTAAAAATAAGCATAAGTTAAAGAAAATAATAATAAACAAACTATCATCTTCTCTAACCTTGAGCCACCGAAAATAGAAAAGAAAAGAAAACACCATTGAAGACTTTGAAGCTTCAGTTTAACTAGAATCCATGCGTGTAAGTCCATTTTTCACTCATTTTTAATGATTTGCTAACCCATGGGTCAATTCGTAAAATCTTTAAAATTTTAGGGAGTTATCATGAATGAATTTTAAGTGATTGTGAAATTAATTGATAGAATATTAAGCTTGATTGATAAATAAACTTATTTTGTTAAGTGATTTCTAATGATTTTAATGTTTAAGGATTAGTTTGTTAAAATAGTAAAACTTCATGTAAAGATTGGGAAATGATGATAGATATGGGCTGTTTATAAATCATATGAAATTCGGCTAGTTGGTATTTTGATTAAATGTGGACAATTCATGAATTTTAAGATTTTGAACTAAATTGCATAAATGTTAAAATATCGGGGGTAATTTAGTAAATTCACATTGATAAGATTTATAGGCTTGAATTAATTATTTTAAGTACTGGAATAGGATTAATAAAAATATTTATCTAGATCAAGAAATAACTCAAACGGACACAAATCGCGAAAAAGTCAAAGTAATGGTATAGTAGCCGGTTCGTGTTAGAAGTCGTTTTGAGTACAGGTAAGTTCATATTGATATCCATTATTATAATTCAATATTAATTGTGATTATTGATACATATATATTTTTGTTGAAATGAAATTAATCTATGTGGAATAAAATAAATCTCTGGAACGATTTCAATGGATCGAGTCAAAGTTTCATACATGAGATTTCTGTCTGAATTTTTTATTTGGATCGACGACCTGCATGTGTTGCGAACTCGAATTTACCTGTGACTTAGATTTAGCCTAAACTGGTAATCCATTGTCCTTCTACATGTCTACCTAACTTTAGCCAAGCTAGTTTATCTGTATTGTCATTGGTTTAGCCTGGACAGGTAACTTGACACATTTATTCTGTATTTGATTAACTCTTATGAGCATTATGTGTTTCTGGACTTATGTATTGAATACTTTTACAAAGATCTATCAAAAAAATAAGGGCTATTTGATACGGAATTTTTTTATTGGAGTAAGCAGATTACGAATTCTGAATATATGTATGTTTAAATGTTTAATGACTTGAAAATTGTTGAATCATGTTAGGATAAGGGCAATACTTGAAATAACTATATTTGTAAATTAACTTATGTAAAGAACAGTTATGAAATGGCTATATGGTACAAGCTCTAAATGGAATGTGCCACATATTATAGATTGAGAAGGGTAATTGAATTGCATTTATTATTTATGAACATTATATGGTATGATATGTTTTAAGTTCTTATTTGTGTAAAATGAAAAGAGTATATGCATTAGCTACATGGAATCAATCATTGAAAGGAGAAATTGAACATGGTGTCATAAAATGAAATGTAATTTACCACTTGACTATGATTTGGATGAATTGATGGGTAAATATTCTATTTGAATGTTTTTGCTATAGTATGTTCAAGTTCCATGTATATATGTGAAATCACTAATTTGTGAGATTTGTTGTGTGTATAGGAAATGAATGAATTCATAAGCTTGTTGATGACATTCTGCATGAAATTTACAAAATGATTCAAAGTCAGTAAGTTTAGTTTCCAATATATACGAGCTTACTAAGCATTGATTTGCTTACGTCCGTTGTTTTCTTTCTTTGTAGATCATCAGAAAGCTCAATCGGTTGGAATTTCGTCGGAGCACAATCACACTATCCAATCATCATTATGGTAGTTTTGGTTACTTTGGTATAAGGTTATAAATGACATGTAATAGGTGAATTGTAATTATGTTGGTTACTTGTTGCTTGTGATAAGCTTGAATGATGCTTGTCTTTGGATGGATTTTAGTACATGTGAATATGTTTTTGTTTTGGTATATATATGTTTTGAAAATTGTTAGGTATATTTGGTATAAGTCTGATGAAAGTGTTTGAGTGTGGCAATTTGTGTTATGAATTGAAAGGAATGGTGATTTTGGTATGAGTTATTAAAGATGTTTGAGTACTTTGAATGCAATCACTTTGATTTGAAATGTAATTTTGGTTTGGTTATTGAATTGTGGTGTCAATGAGGGCACATTGGTTAGGCACTTAGGATGGATGTTTTGACATGTTTTGAGCTTGTTTAATTGTATTTTGAGTAGGTTTAATTTATGGAAATTAGGTTTCTTGATGTTCAAGTAAGCATTTTTTGGTAAACTTGAAATTGAAGGTACAAATAGGAGCACTTGACCTAGGACACGAGCTGTCACACGGCCGAGTGCCACACACGGCCACCCCACACAGTCGTGTGTCATTATTGTTTAAAGTGTAGGTTTCACATGGTCTGAGACACGGCATGCGACGTAGTTGTATGTCCCAAGTCAGTATGTAACACGGTCTGGCACACGACATACAATACGGCCATATGGCCCAACATCGAATGCACAAATGGTCTGGGCTATGTTATACGGTCATGTGAACCCTATTTTCAAATTTTTCAAGTTTTTCCAAAATTTTTTGTTTTGTTTTAAATTGATCCTGGATTGCTCCCAAAATATTTTTAGGGTCTCGTAAGCTTGATTTAAGGTCCATAAGTATATTTGTGCTATACATGTAATGTGTGTTTGAATGTTAGTATTTAATCTAAATAATAGTTTCATTTGGAAGTTAAATATTCTAAATTTTATTGTAATGCTCTATAACTCTAATTTAGCAACATAGACGGATTAAAGGTGTTACAAAAATAGTCACTTTTTTCTAACACGTGACGTGATAGATTAGTGTCGCGTGTAAAATGATATGCGATTTTTGTGCAAGTATACACGTTGGGTCAAGTAATAAAGTGATGAGTGAGTATCGTTCCCACGAGGATCGGATTGAGGCAAAAAGTTGGTCAAGTTATTTTAATAAAGTCGGGTTAATGCTATGGCAAAACGATTGAATGAAATGTTATGGCAAAACTAAGGTAAATATGCAATGATGAGTAATATATGGAATTAGTAAATAACTAGAGATGCTATGGCAAAGGAGATAGTAGGAATTTAATGGCAAATATGAGAGTGATATGCAAATATCTTATAAATAAATAACTACCAAATATGTTGTGGCAAAGAAACTTCGACAAAAAATAAAGATATAGTGTTTACGATATTTATGTGGCAGGTTGGGATTATTCAGAATCAACCTTCATGTCGATAATGCTATGGAAAAATTTTGATTAACTTACTGTGTAGAAAAGTCCTAAAGTGGTTTGCCTCTTTCGGGGGCAAAACCTCAAGTTACTGTCCTTGCTCATACAGAGTCTACTATAGCAGCCTGTGTAATTCTTTCTGTATGACACAAGCATCATTCGAATGTTTGCTCATGCCATCCAATATTAGTTAAATTAATCTAACATTTTCCGTATTAAATTAACTTAATAAGAATAATATGTCATCGTCTATTCCTAAGGATTGCACTTAAACAATTGAATGGGCAGCAAGATAATCATATTTATACCATGAAAATTAAAACCAATTAAGTGTCATCAAAATAATCCCAACCCGATGAGATTTAACTCATCGGTTGGGAAATAAAATTCTAAACAATCACCATAGTTTACAACCAAATCAATTCATAAGAGAACACGATGGAAATAATGGAAGAACGTCGAGAGAACAACTTCCGCTGGTCCACACTTCAGCAGCACAGTGCCTTGTGTTAGTTGAGAGGATAACTTCCTCTTTCAATCGAACCCTCTTACTCTTGCCTTAGGATTTTCCCGTCTTGTTGTTCACTTTTTTTTGTGTTTTATATAACACCCCTAACCCGTAACCATCGCCGGAATAGGTTAAGAGGCATTACCGGACTTTCAACTCAGTTCATATCGGTAATTCATCAAACATTTAACAATTATGATTTCATTTCAGAAAATTTCAATCATTCATATTCATAACATGCTTAAATCGAGCATACAAATCTTAATTCATACGTTTGGGACTGAATCGATAGCATATAAAAGTTTTGAGAAAACTTAGAAAAATTTTCAAATAATGGTCACACGCCGATGTACTCAAGCCGTGTGGCCTGAAATAGGCTTGGTTTAAGCTACTTTTAACACACCAAAAAAACACATGTACCTAAACCATTCATATAGTACCAAATTCGCATACAACATGAGCAACTATAAATAACCATTTCAATGCACATATATGCCATTTCAAAACCAATCATTTACATACTCAAATCAATACCATTTGTGCATTTAAACATATATCAAACTAATATGATTCAACCTCATATCTATCCTAATATCAAATAACATTCAAGCCTTTTCCAATCACCAACTCATCACATACCAATATTATCATTTGCATCAAATCCTTCATAAGCAAACTTGCCAAAACATATCATCTTATACACATTTGACCATTATAACAACTAAGCCAAATCTAATGGCTTAAGAACATCAAAACACATAACTATGTAATAAGCTAAAGTAACCTCAAACATATTCCCATAAACTAGCCTATACATGCCATATTTACACAACTTTTATGAGTTCAAAAGTACCGAAAAATCGACTGGATAGTGTGATGCTTATCTCTGACGTCGTCTGAATCAAGCTAGATAACGAACCTCTATAAAACACGAAGAAACAAACTGAACCTCTATAAAACACGAAGAAATAAACTGAGTAAGAATTAAAGCTTAGTAAACCCGTATAATAGAATTAAACTTACCACATTGCATAATTTAAGCAATTAAATCAATATGTCCAACTCGAATATTCAAATGCCTATCACACATACACCTCAATAGGTTAGAGTCTTAACTATGCATATAACCAACATTTCATCCATGAATGATCCAAGTCTGCATTCAACTCACATAGCATTTCATTCATACATTTCATAAAATCTCGTTTCCTGTTTCATACGTCCTCCTAACACATATCATATTTCATCTATACAATTCACATAGATTATATTTCATTTCATTCTCAATCATATAATCGGTAATAGTATAATGCCCGTTGAACCTAATGAAACATCGAAGGATACTTAGGTGATACACACTATGTGCATTAATCAGTAATCGATCAATTCATTATCATTTTCGCTCTTTCGAGCCATGATCGGTAAGCTAATTCCCAGCTGAAGAACGGTAAGCTCTATCTAGTTGAAACGGTCAGCTCATAAGAGCTGATATATCGGTAAGCTCATACTAGCTATGGTGAGTCCACAATAGATTTAGGAGCTCAACTAAACGGTAACCCTAGTGACATGTCACTCATATCCTATGATTTTCTATAGTTCAAACGGGGCACGGTATTACTCTATACATTTCAAATAAAGCAATTCAATATCGTTTATTTCAACCATTCAATTCACACATATATATACATATTCATTTCATACAATTGGAATTAAATGAAAGTTTGATTCTAGTTATACGAACTTGCCTCAAGTTGCTCGGATGGAAATTATCGACTATTCATCTGCTTTTCTTTTTCCCCGATCTAATCTCAATCTCGACTTATCTTGATCTATATATTATCAAAATCAGTTTATTTAATCAACTATTTATTCAATTTAGTCCAAAACACACATTAGGGCTATTTTTCACATTTCCCCTAAACTTTTACATTTTCTCAATTTAGTCCCTATTTCAAAACAACACAAAATACACATAATTTCATTAAACCCATGCTTGGCTGAATCTTCCCCAAGTCCCTAGAAGCCCATTAATTCCATTTATTTCACATTTCAACCCCTCAATTTGCAAATTTCACAATTTAATCCCTATTTGACATTTTTGTCAAAACTCACTTTACAAAACATATTAATCTATCAACAACTATTCATTTTCCATCATCAACACTCAAAAAAATCAAGCTATCATCAATGGAAACTCACAAATTCATCAAAAAATTCAAAAATGGGCTAACTAGAATACGAAGCAACAATCTCAAAAAAGTAAAAATTATCAAAAACCGAGCTCAAACCATACCTTAATCAAGCTATGTATGTGCCAAACCCTAAGTGTTCTTCAATGGAGTTTTTCTTCTTCAACATTCGGCCAAGGAAGAAAGATGAACAAGATTTTGGCTTTTTTAATTTATTTTATCTTTAATTTACTTATTTACTATTTTACCATTAAAAAAATTAGTAATTACACCAAATGCCACTCCACCATCATCCACTAACTCATAAATAGCCTATTTACTACTTAAGGACCTTTACTTTAATGTTCTATAGCTATTAGAAACCTTTAGCTTATAGAACACAACTTTTACACTTTACGCGATTTAGTCCTTTTTACCGAATTAAGCATTCAAATAGTAAAATTTCTTTACGAAACTTTCACATATATATTCACATGCTATAAAAACCAAAAATAATATTAAAATAATTTTTTGACCTCAGATTTATGGTTTCAAAACCACTTTTCTAATTTAACTAAAATCGAGCTGTTACATTTTAGGGTTTCATCCTTTGGCTTATTTATAAGATCTCACTAGGGTAAATCTAATAACCAAAGATTATATTCTATATTTTTAAATTCTTTTTGGTTTAAAATCCTTTCCTTTTGGGTAGGTGGTTATCAGCTCATTATCTCATGATCTTTTTCCTCTTTTTAAATTATTTTCTTTAAGATAAAACTAATAGCCCAAGATTTATCTCCTCTTCTGTTTAGGTAGATTTATCCGGTACAAGTAGAGTTGGCTGAAATTGGTACACATTGACTGTTGACTCGACCATCTTTCCAGAATCACGAATTGCCATGACATACAAGTTGGCAAACTGTCTATCGTTTTGCCTCGACAAACCTTCACTACTTTATTTCTCATTCCTTATCCTGCACCTGCAAAACTACCAAATATAACCCTTCCACATGCAATTTAAAGTAAAAAATTACAATATTTAAGCACCGTCCAAGCTTCTTATGCAATGTTCTAAAGAATGCTAAAATAAATTCCTAAAATGCAACTAAATGTACTTAAGTACAGGCAATTAGCTACATCTAAAGGCATGAAATATAACTCTTTTTAAGAGGTATCAATTAGCTACAAAAAGATTGAGTTATAATCCATGGACTATGCAGTTGGAAGTGGATTTGACCAATCCTCTAGCATAACCCTTAGGAAGAAACTAGTCATTGAAACATCAAGGGGAATGAGACTACTTCAAAATGGGGACATCAACAATGAATGAAGCCCTACCTATGTGATTAAAGATCCTATGAATTAGGTTTAAATGGGTAATAATGAAGTCATTAGTTGATTTGTTAAGAATTATGGTCTAAATAATGCTAAAAGTGTAGAGAAAGTGAAGATAAGTAAAAACTCTTAATCAAATCCATATCCTTTATGGGTGGTGTATTGATTTGTAGGATACACTTGATGGATTGACCTATATTAGTGTGAAGTAGGGTCGCTTCTATGAGATTTATGGCAAAGTCACTAAAGCACTCATGAAAAACTAGGCACGTGTATGGTCTATTAGTGCACAACCGCATTGAACAATAACAATATAGGTATAATGTGATTGATGAGAAGTTTTAGAAGAATTCTTGGTTCATAAAAACTTTATGTTTCACCAATTATTCTATAAAATATTCACCTTGTTTCCATTTTTCTTCCCCATTGTCACCACCCCTTTGTTTCAATACTTCTACACTTTTTATTTTTCTGTTATTACAGATCTAGTCGGGTAGCGTAACTGTAATTTTTTTTCTAGATCTATGTCATTTTCCCCTCTTTTTAATTACTATAATGGTCGACTAGTGCATGGATCATGGTCAAATCTCACTAATCCTATTTATTTGTGTTTTGTTAATTGAAGGTTTCGGTCCAATTTGTTAGGATCGAAAATCTATTTGCAATCCCATCGTAAGCCAAATAGAGTTGATCCCTAACTTTAGATTTAAAAATTTGTAGTTTATTCCTTGTTTTGGCCAAACCTTATATGGGTGATTGAAGATTGGTTTTAGTCGTGTTTTGTGTGTGTTAAGTATAGATTTGATTAGGATTTGTCTAGATCTAAACGTTGGAGTTGCATGATAGCGATAGTGTTTTGATTTTGCGTTAATCAAGTGTAGGTCTTACCTTTGAGTGTTTGATGATTATTGCAAATTGTGTAATATGCATGTTGTCAATTTTACATGTTGATTTGTGCATAGCCGAATGGATTTAAATTAACTAAGTGGTTGTTTACCATGGTAAGTGCAAAATGGTAATTTTCGAATGATTAAGGGCCTTTTATCTATGATTAATTGAATGAGTATGTGTCGAAAGTGATTATGGATTGTATACTTATTGAGTTGTATGATGTATTAATGATTACTGATTGCGTGAAAAAGCATGACACTGAATCTTATTGTATATACTGATTACATGTAAAGAATACCACTAAAACAGAAAAACTGAAAGCATGTTAAGCATGCCACTGTTATTGACATTGTTAATGTTCAGCACAATATGCTATATTAATGGATTAACATATTGCATTGCATAGGGTTTGGGTTTGATGGGTGACGGAGGAGTTCGGTGGAGTACTGGTGGTTTATTCGCAATATTATACTGGCAATTAATCTACAACCCTAGAGTATTGTTGGAGTAGTAGCGACTTATCGTAACTTACTAGCAGTTTGTTTGCAAATTATTGGTAGTTTTTATTGCAAATTGTTATTGATGGTTTATCGATATTGAGCTTCGGCTCTTACTATTTTGGTGTTCTGATGATGGGTTTTGGAGAACTCATGGTGTGTAGTCGATGGATGGGTAGGACTTTTGTACTATTTCATATGAACATGTCATGTACAAAATACTGTTATGTCATGATTTATTGTATGATCTAGTACAATATTTGTATTCTTCATTGACTAATTGTATGCCTATACAATGCTTATTTATGCTTAGACTCACATTGAGCTTTTTAAGCTCACCCTCTAGCTTACTTCTTATAGATAACCCTCAAGATTAAGATTGGATTTGAAATATGAAGGTCTTGTCTTGGATTTTCGGTTAATAAATTATTTTTAGTCTTACTTTATTTATTGTGATTTTTATTTTTGGGACTGCAAATCTTTAAGGACTGTGGCATGGGTTTTTTTTTTTTTTTTTGCATACATGGAATTTTGGATAAAAATGAGCAAATTTAATAACAGGCCTAATATGACTTAAAACACGAATTTTCTTACAAAAATTAAAGGCATCACATTTTTTTGCCGCGTAATGATAAAACATAGTTTTATTTAAAAGTTTTACTGACGGAATCGATTGAGTTTTTCAAATGACACAACTTTCTAATAATTGAACTTAAATCATAGACAACCCAACAATCTGATGATTTTAATAAACCCCAGGTAATCAAGCTAAGTTTTCTAACTTGATCAAAATAGTGCTTTTTAAACTGGATGGATTTACTTGGCCATTTCAATGGCTAATGTAGCCTTTAAGATTCGACCATAACGTTTAGGGTGGGTTTGGGAGGTTCACACTAAAGTGAAATTTCCCTTTTTATGAAAGAAGGACCTAAATGAAAATTTCCAATTTTAATAGATATTTGGAGACATAATCATGAGATTAGAATATCTAGCTGTTGGGGTGTAAAGGAGAGAAAATTTGTGGAAATTAAGGAAGAAATGTGTTGAAATTTGATTGGTTGGTAAATAAAGGATTAAATTGAAAAAAGAAGAAATATGTAGCATTTCTACATATTATAAGGGGCAATTGGCAGGAATAGCAAGCAACTAAATAATAATAAATGAAGGAAAGAAAAGAAAGGAAAAATCTAGAGAAAAAAAAAGGGAGACAATTCTCCCATCATTATAAATAGATCCCTTGGTTGAATTTTGGGTAAGGTTTTGCCATGTTTTTCTTCAAAACTATCTTTATAAAAGAAAAAAAATCATTTTATTCAATTTGGTCATTTTCTTATTTTTTTAGACCTAAAATCTTTGAAATTTTCATTAAAAATAGAGATTTGACACTAAAATCTAATTTAAGAGTGTTCTTTCATATGAAACCAAACATAGAAGCGTGAATAGGAAGATGCATGTGAGAGGAAACATGGGTAAGTTGCATAAATTATTATGTTATTTATTTAATTGTATATTTTGATGTGAAATTGTAAGAACTAAGTCTGCATAATTATTTTCTATGTTTAAAGTGATGAAATTATTATGTTTATGTATGAAGAGAATGGTGAATGATATTATGAATAATTTGGTGGATGTTTTTATGTGATTAATTGAAAGTAAAAAAGTGTGGGTAATTTTACTATGAATCATTAAAAGCTAAAGTTACATATTTTATGTAACTAAATTGGTTAATTTATGAGAATGCACCACTAATTTTGTCATATTTATTGAATTTTGTGCAGAAATGTAATTTGGGGCTAAATAGAAGAAAAAGGAAACAATTGGGATGAATTGAAGAAAGAAGCGAAAAAGGAGGGCCAAAGAAGAATTTTTCCAAGATTAATTAGCTGAAATTTTTGAGTTAGTGGGAGATTATTTTGGGATTTAATTTATTATGGGATATTTTTCCTTAATTTCCTATGACTAGTTGGCTCCTAATTTAGTAAATCCACTAGTATAAATAGAGCTTGTATTGTTCATCAATTCATCAATCAAAAAACATTTAGCTTTTATCTTTCAAATTCTCTCCTTTCTCACGTAGCCTTTGTTATTTCTTAGTTTGTCTTCCTTCAATTTATTAGTTCCAGTAGCCTACCTTCCATTTCACCTTTATTTTCAACTTTTCACAAATTTATTTATTGTCTTTAGTTTCTTTAACTTTCAATTCCTTAAACTTCCAGCTTGTTACTACTTACCATTTACAATTCTTTTTTTTTTCAAATTCCCTTTTTCAACCACCCCCCATACTCAATCACATCACCCATCTTTTCACCCTTTCTACCTTAATTAATTTATCAAATACCAACATGCCCCAAACCTTAGCCAACTAAACCCATTTTCAGCTTTAGGCCGAAATTAGCCTCGTCAAAATCTGTGAGTTACGAACCCGAGCCATTTAACTCCTAAAATTCCAGTACTTATTACTTCTCCAGATTAAGAGTATGATTTTGTCAACTCATAAATTCAGATCAATACTAAGTCAAAAAAGACGTCGTTTGATTTAGTGTGGTTAGACGTACAGTTGGAATTCCGAAAGGAACGTTTCTAATCGGTTTTCTGTTAACACATTGGCGTGCCAAGTGGAGATAGCTGTTTGGTTCCGTCAAGGGAGGTAGTAACCGGATTTAAATGCCCCACGCGGTTGAGGGCACTGGTTCAAGCTAGGCTCTTCTAGAACGCAAAGCTGCCGGAGTTCTAAATCATGAACGTTTCGTGGTTGTTCGATCGGTAAAGGTTAGTTATTGGACGTTCCATAACTAATTTACACAAGGAAGAGTTGGTGTCTGAGGCGTCCTTGGTAGCTATAACTAGCTTATTGGAAAAGGGGAGTTCATCCAATCTCGAGGATCGGTTCAAAGACGAGGAAAATTCGCGCCTAAAGCTGAGCTCATTCTAATTAATTTTTCTTAATATTTATTTCACAGTTTTTATTATTCTGTTTTCAACTTTTACTTTTGACGTTATTTTTCTGTTAATTTTAGGTTTTCAAATTTTTATCCCTCAAACGTCTTGGGCACGACAGCTGCCCCGACATAAATCTGGTCAAGCGAGCAACAATTTACAGTAAACCAGTCTCTAAGGGATCGACCCTACTCCCTATACTGCATAATTTGCAAACTAAGGCTTAGGTTTATATTGGTGGATTCGACACCCATCAATGAATATTTGAAATTGAAAATAGTTATTTTGAATGATGGAATTTTGATTTATTATGTTGGAAGTGGTAAATATTTATCTTGTACATTGTTTGGTTGAAAAAATATATATGTTAAGAGGTTAATTTGATAAACATTGAAAAAAGACTAAATTGTAAAATTTTGAAAAGTTAGAATTATGAGAATTGAGATGTGGAATTCTAGACTTTAGATGCATAAATTAATTTGTGTGATTATGGATATGAGAATTTGAAAAGAGAACATTGTTTGATAAGATTTGAGGTTATAGGGACCAACTTGTAAATATTTTTAAAAAAATCTAGTAAAAGGGATTGATTTGTAAAATCTTGAAATTCTAGGCTGTTTTTAAAAGTATTAAATTGTAGAACAGTGAAAATTTGGATTTCAAGGACTAAAATCATAAAACCTACGAAATTGAAAGTTAATGGACTATTTTGTAAAAAATATAAAATTTGAGGAATAGGTATTGTTTTGTCAATCTTGAAACATTTAGTTATAAATTTGGGCATAATAATTATATATTTTATTCCATGAAATATTTAATAAATAATTACGTATAAAATTAAATAATAGAAATTTGAAATTGGTATGTTCAAGTGGTTTTAATTGGTATGTCATTTTGAATATTTGTTCAAGTTGTGTATATGAATTTGTGATGAATTAGTGAGAACAAAAAACTTAAATTTTAAGGCTATGAAATAAGCTCAGATGGTGGATATAAGTATAAATTTTGATATAAAATACGAAATTCAATTTCAATGGTTGAAATTGAGTCCAATAATAGTAAATTAATTGTCTAAATGTTATGAAAAGTTTTGAAAGTTTGTATTATGACATTCTTTATCTGAATCTATTATCAGATCGGGCAAGTGGTGTTACAAAAAAGAATCGAATCTCACATTTCTAAAGGAAGACATTGAGACTCTTGTTTATAAGCATTATACTTCATTAGGCTAGTAAGAACCATATTGAGAGGGTGGACTTGTGCGTTGAGCCCAAAAGGCTAATGTAATGTACATTTGAACCCTTTTGTTATTTTGAACTCTTTCTTCTTGAATTTTGAGAGTCAAAGAAAAGTAAACTATTTAACTAGTAACAACTATATTTAGCCAAGCTAAAGATAACTTAACTGATAAAAGCTATATTTAGTTAAGCACGAATTTGTTGAACCTTTTAAAACTATTTTTAGCTAAGTCAAAACTACTTACATTTACTATTTTTAGCCAATAAAACTCCTATATATACCATGGATCACTTGCACTCTAAACATACCTCAAAAAATTCTATCATTATCCTCTCACTCATCCTCTCCTTCTTTTGAGTTTACTAAGGGTGAGTTTGGATGGGCGGTGCGTTTACTTGTGGTTAGTGTAAAAACAGCGGTGGCGGTGAGATTAGATACTGTAGAGTTAGACAAAAAGTAAGCTAAACGCACCGCACCGCTCCCAATCGCTCATCCAAACCCACCCTAAGTATTTTTTATTGCAATCTATTGTTGATTTCTATTCTCGTTTTATAACAAAAGAACTTCTTGAATCGTGGGGAATACACAATATGGTGAAATATACTCGCCTCGGGCTATTCAATTCACACTTTTGCTTCATTAAATTGATGAACTTATGCCAACAGACATATCAAATCAAAAATAAAAAATGTTCGTTCTATTGGATCCATTCCATTCTCTAAAGCGAATGCAACAATATGTAATAAATTCAAAAGATGTAATCTTGAACATCGACATAGTAAGTGGCTCTATAATGATCGTAAAAGAGATGGTCGTAATAAATTTTCTCACCATTAGAAATGGAAAAATGAAGATAATGCAGAAATAGTTAATAAAATTGGTATTGAAATTCATATTAATAGTTACATACTATATTTTAGCTTTTAATTATTGAGTAATTATTGCATGCTCACACGCTTTACTTAATGTTGTGCATACACCTAGGCAAAGAAAATATTTATTTATGTGCATTTTGTAAATTGATAAGATTTATTTGCAACAAATGCATGTAGCTTCGACTTTGATTTTATTCTATTAAGGCCAATATTCTATATTTGGTTGCTTAAAAGATGGCATTCAAAAAAATTTTCTATTTGATCTCTATACTTAGTAATATGATTTTTTTTTTCTTGATACAATGCTGATTTTTTTTTTTTGATGTTTTCTTTATACAAGGCTGACAATTTTTTTGGCATGATTTTACCTTCTATTTGTTAGATTATATTTTAAAACTATCTAATTGCTATGAAGTACTTAAGGTATATTGTTGAAACTAATGTCAGATTATTTTCTATCTATTATATCGAAAGAATTTTCTAATGAAAATTATTTATATTTTTCTCTAGTTCATACTCTTTATATTAGTTGACATGATCAAGTAGTACCATCTCAATAAATAATGATGCGACAAATAAGAATTTATATGAATATTTATTAAAGAACTTGAAGATTTTTCATTTTAAGGAATTATCATTGCCATTTGTTCTAAAAAAGATGATTTATTAGAATCTCACTAACAAAAGTTGAGATTGAATCTTTTACATTTTTAAAAAAAATATGGGACATTTGTCCTACAAGTGGAATGTTTTGATATTATTTTGGTAAATAAAATTACAATATAATCATATTTGAGTTACTAACTCGTAACCTGTCATTTGTGAGATTATTTTTAGATTAAGCAATTGAGACCATTTTTGCTAATGTTTGTGAGATTATTGCTTAGGCTTTTAATGAATGTTATATTGTCAATGTAAGTATCATAAAGCTTGTTGTTAATGTATAAAATTATTTAGCAAATTTAATGATTAAATGCTTCCAGTTAGTAGTTAAATCATATGCTTTGAGAACAAATTTTTTTGTATATGTATAAGGATATAATATTTTACATGAATTAACACTTGTATGCATCATGCTATAAGTTATGATAAAATATGCCCCATTGCAATTGACTTTTGGTCATGAGTCAAATACAATCCATTTTAGATTTTTTTTAATATATAGCATATATTCAAGTTGCACTATCAGAATGCACAAAATGGATATTCATATAAAGTTGAGAGTATATATTAATTATAAGTCTCATTTTATTATTAAATGTTTTGATCGAATTTGAGATTCAATTATGACATGGTTTGGTGATTAAAACTTTGATTTAACAAGTTTTCCCAACATTAAAGCATAGAAATAATAGCGGTATGAAATAAATTACTTGGAATGAATTATCATTATCTATATTCCCTTATAAAGTAATTCAAACTAGAAGTCTAAAAGGATAATTAATTTTATTGCAAGTTAGCTGCCAAATGTATTTACTAACCCTTATGAGAATAACCAAGTATATACCAACAAATGTTTTGATTTGAAATTCGAGTAGAATTAAATTCGAGAAGTTTCTAAACCATTCGTCCAAACATCTAAATGTATAAAACCAGTGGGATACAAATAAGTAGTTTTGTGAATAAAATAAGGAAATGAAGCTTTTTTTTCGTTAAATCTTAGTATTGATTATGAAAAGATATAATATTCTTTTGTGATAGATGCAATAAACCTTTAGATATCTTTCGTTAAGTCCTAGTATTGATTATGAAAAGATATAATATTCTTTTGTGATAGATGCAATAAACCTTTAGATATCTTATTAGTTTGGCAATTTATGAAAATTTGATATGTATCTAATGGATGTTGTTAGAACATTTATACGAATCACTATATAGTGAAGTTTATATTGAAATCCTTGAAAGATTTAAAATCCTGGAAGTATATAGAAATTCTCGGTAAATTGTTAAATATGTTTGCGTAAATATTTATATGAATTGAAATTATTTGAAACTATGTGGTAAATTCAACTCAGTGAATAGTAGTCGAAGGAAGATTATAAAATGATGTAAAAATACCTATATGTATTTTTATAAAAGGATCATGATCAAAGTTTGCTATAGTTATTGTTGAACCTCCTGAAGAAATTAAAATATATTTCCCCAAAATTCTTCCTCACTCATGACATTCAGAAGAGTGACAATATAAATGTTTAGCAAATATGTTCAAGTGATCATTTGAAAATCTAGTATTCGAGATTTTAATATGTAAAATTTGAGATATCATGTGATACTACCATGAGGGGAGTTAGTAAGTGTTGTACTCTTTTTTCCTTGACTAATGTTTTGCCTCATTGGGCTTTTCTAGTTAGGGTTTTAGTGAAGTAGAATATTAAGTGTATTATAGATATATGTACTTTTTTTTCCTTCACTAAGAATTTTTTTTCCATCCAAGGGGGAAGTATTATAAATATTTTATTATTTATTTTATTTATACTATAAATATAGATTTTGAAGATGCATTATAAATATCTCTATTCTAGAATAAAATACATATATTTCTCTTTTATTTTATTTTATAACAGTAACCGTATTAATTTAATGGTGATACAAATGATAACTATCGTAGGGAATATTAGTAGAAATCCCCTATTCCAATCCACTCTTAGATAATAATTTTAGATTTAGATACCTTAATTCATTAACAGTTTTATTTTTAAAAAATTTATTTTACTTATTAAATTCAAATATTTTAATAAATTTAAATATTCAGTTTTCTTTAATTCCCTTAAAGTGTTTACACGACTGTTATGCATTTTTCTACTGTCATGCAAAACCAAGTTAAAAAAGTATTGTAATCAAGTACAAACATCATAATAGATTTACCATTATGGATATAAGATCTTCCATGAAAATGGACCAACATGATAATTTCAGTCTTTAGAACTGGCAGCTTTGAACTTTTTTATATAACTATCACTCACAACTATATATATTTCTGAAAAGTTTTCTTACACTAGAAGTTCATGTTAAGAACTTTACCCAATGGCTGATGTTTTGTGGGTAACTTTTCAATGGTGGGCAGACAGAACTCTTTAGGTGCAGACTCCTCTCTTAAGGCAGCTAAAGCAGCTCTTCTTCTCTGCTTTTGTAATTGCCACTTCCTCAGCTGCTCCTCTGCTGTTGCTTTGGCTTTCTCCGCTGCTTCTGCCCTCGTAGCCGCTTGTTCTGCTCGGTTCCGGAACAACCCGATTTTCGCCATTGCAACTTCCAATTGTTTCTTCAAAGCTTCAACTTGGTTCTTGCTTACTGACTCTGTGGTTAACTGATCAAAATCTTCTGCTGAAGACCTTGAAAATTCATCTGCCTTCTCAACTTTTCGGATCAAAGAGTTGTATTCTTCGACCGAGATCATTATATGATCAACACACTTCTCTGTTTGAACAAAATGGTGTGAAACTTGTGCATCATTCTTCAGGTTCTTTGCCACTTGATTAGCATTTTCCAGTTCAAGTTTTAATCGTTTAAGTTCCGTTTCCAACGCCTCGATATAAAATGCTTGATCTGATATCTTTCTTTCCTTGAACTCCAAGTCTTGTTTTATTTGGTTTAGATCAATTCCGCCGTCCAAACTAGCATTCTCCATTGAACTGAGTACATTACTTACCTGCTCAAGCTTTGCCTGCAATGACTCGATATATGCGGTCTTGGCTACGAGCTTATTCTCGAGTTCTCGAATTGTTTCCAACTGTTTTCTCAGATCTTCCATCTCTTCTTGTGCTTGAAATGCTGTCGCCTTCATTGCCTCCATTTCAGCATCTTTCTCAGACACAACTCTGCACTTCTCATTCTCAGCTTCAGTGGCAGAAAGCTGCGAAATAAGAACAGCATAGTGAAGCTCCGCAATGCGCCCTAAAAGTTTTTCAGATCTTTCCATTTCCATGTTAGCGGAGACTTCCATAATTTCAGCTTGTGTAATTGCCTTGATCTCTAAATCTTTTGCAAGAGCAAGTTGTGATTCCATATTAAGTACATCAGCTTGTGTAACCTTCAGCTCATTTAAAACACACGAAAGCTGCTCGCGCACCTTTGCTGTTTCAGACAACTGATCTACCATCCCTTTCGTCTTTGATTCGAGTTCATCGACCCGATTCTTGAATTCATTGCATTCTTCTATATATCTATCTCTCTCGTGCTCGGAGTTCCTTAGTAGGACAGCAAGTTCTTCTGCTGTTTTCTTGTAGTGTTCTAGTTGAAGAAGAGCCTGCATGTATGCAGAGTCCTTTGCTTCTATTTGCAGCCTGTAGTTGGCCAATTCCTTTTCTAACCCTTCGGTGTTTTTCTCTTTTTCCATATCTGACTGGCAAAAGAGGAAGAAAGACGTAAGAAAAAGCATATTTACTGACAAGAGTTGAATATCTATATGGTACTCGCACTCGGGGTGTGAGTGTCTAATATGGTTTGAAAGGTTTTTCATGTATTTAAAGAATCTTTCGAGAATTATATCCCTAAACCAATGCTGGACGTCACACACAAATGATTTAAGGAAAATGAAAAAGTCGGAGCAATCCTCCGATAGGTATATGGGGTAAGAAAAACTTAATTTGTGAGTCCCCGTGTGTGATATCCAACCGTGATACACGATGTTATCCAGACACTTGCAAAGTATTAATGTCCGAAACCTGTATCCGATACATATTCAAATATAGATATGGGGTATGAAAAACTTATAAAAAGGAACTGAACAGATTCATGTCAGACGTATCCGCTTAACATAGATATAGGGTTTTATGAGTTGCAAAAGCTTTGAATACCATAATAACAACCCAAATCTTACATCGCTGCTGCTTGACCGGCGTCTCAACTGATCACTTTTTTCACCAAACAAAGATATTGCAACTTTAACAGGTTCAATAGGTTTGGTATCAATCTCACCCATTTGCGAAACGCCGCAAAGTGTTCCGTACTAAAAACTGTGAAACCAGAAAAACACTAAAATGGGTCTGAAAGAAATGCAGATAAATTGAGAATTCATATTTATTTAAATTAAAAGTGTGAGTCTCGAATATGGATATTTGAGATGAGTTTAAAGAATCTTTGAATATATGTTGGACTTGGTAAAGAAAAATACCCAGAGCAAGGAGTAACCGCCCATCAAGACTAAAGAATCCGAAGCAGCAGAGAGAGTATAGAGATGATATTAGGATTCAATTTTAAAAACACTGGAATTTCGAAAGATGTATGGCGCTTTAGGAACTCAAATATAAATAAATACTTGGGCAGAAAATTTTATTTTCATTAATAATTGCAAAATTCATTTGAAACAGCCATTGATTTAGCTTACATAAAGTTTGATCAATCGCATGTAGGGAAAAAACATTGTAAGATTAAAAAGAAACTTGAGAAAGAAAATACCTGGAATTGGTGGAAACTGAAGTGCAAGGAATATGCAGAGGAAACGGTGGTTTTGAAAAGAGAGAAAGACATTGAAGTTTCATAGAACAAATACATTGTTTTCGTCAACGGAGAAAACAATGTCAGCCATTTTTGTCTGAGATGAAAATGTTTACAAAGTTGCTGATTTCCATCCATTCTCAACCTTTCTTGGAACGATCGCGATCGACAAAACCCCTTGTTTTGTTTCTTGTTCTTTCTTTTTTTTCAAAACTTCGCGGCCGTTTTGCCGACTACTATTATGAGTTTGGTTAAAATATGCTCAGTTTATTTCTTTTAGGAATTTTTTTTAAGGCTTTAAAATTATTAGAACTATTATAATTCTGAACCAAAATTTGATCTCCAAAATCAATTAAAAATCTAATTAAAGCAATTGCACTTATCAATTAATAGTATAGGTACGGTGAGTAAAGATATCGTTCTCATGAAGACTAAAAGTATTAATAATTTCTATTATTTAATCGAATAATTGGAGCAATTGATTGATAACTAAAACTAACTAAATTAATTAACTACGAACGCGACAAAGAATAAATTAGAAAAATAATCGAATAATAATCAAGAAGCGAAATAATACCCAGAAAAGAATTCACCTAGATTTCATCTGTCATTATCAATCTAAATTACATAATTTCTTCACTTAGCATCTTGATCCGTAGAAATCCTTAAATTATACTAATATCTCTCTTCAAAAATAAAAACAATTGACTCTAGGTTGATTAATTACAATTTTTTCTATTTAAAACCCTTATTATCGCATTGACTCGATCTATGGATTCTCTTATTAGATTTGACTCTAATCCGGTAGATTTATGTTGTCCTATTTCTAGAATTGCATGTAACTTCACTCAATTACGCTAGATTTACTCTTAAATAGGGTCTATTCCTCCTCTAATTTAAGCACATCAAACAAGGATCAATAGTCTAGAAATATTAAACCAAGAATTAAGCACGCATAATGGATAATAAGATCTAAGTCTTTATTGATTAAAATAAAAATCAAATGACAAAATCAATCATAGGGTTCATCTCCCTAGATATTTAGAAAATTAGTTTATGCTAGAAAATAAAAACAACCCAGAGACTATATAATCGAAAGAAATAAAGAAACTCATGTTAATCTCCTAAGAAATCAACTGGGAATATTCAATCTTCACGGAAATCTGCTTCAGAATCAACTTCAATGGTGTTTATCAAGTTGTTTTCTTGACTATTCTATGACGGCTCACTCATATCTTCTTATTTTTATCATATATAAATCTCAGAATGCCCAAAAACTCCTAAAAATCATGTTTTTTCGTTGTTCGGAGTACAATTCGTGAAATCCACATGGCCGTGTGGAATGGTCCACCCCGTGTGGCTCCTATAACTTGCTTCGATTTTTCGATTTTCATTCGTTTCTCACTCATTTTGCTTCCAAATGCTCTCATAAGTATAAAAACATTAATTTAAAGGATTAGAAGCAAAAAATTCACAATTAACATCGAATAATCACACAAAAATGCATTAAGAATGAGATTAAAACATGTTACTTTTAGTACCTATCAAATATCCCCACACTTAAGCGTTTGCTTGTCCTCAAACAAAATCATCAACCCACAATCAAGTTAACTTCTCTTAATTTATTATTTCTACTGATAATGTCTTAGGATAATTTACAGATAATCATGCATTGGAAATTTACACTAAAATGACACTAAACAGCACAAGCAATCCAAGTAGAAAATTTTAAGCTTTAAAAACATTATGCATCTCATTTATCTCAATAATTACCTGAAATTCAAATTCAATAAGAAATAACATCTTCACTAAAGATTCACTCAAAGCATTTAAAGTGTTTAAGGTTCAAGTAATATGCAATCAATAGTCAAACGAGAAATGTCATCACCATAAGCTTGCTTGAAAATCAAATCTCCACCATTATAGAATGAGATGACACACCAATCAAAAGGTCTTTACAAGGTTATAATGGGGCTTAGGTTAAGGGTATGGAAAAGGTCAGAAAATTTTATTATAATCGAGAGTCAAGTTGATAAGTTATCAAACTAGAAAAAAAATTAGTTGCTGAATTAAAGGAATTTGCATTAACAAGAATAATAATAAAAAACAAAAATAAGCTTTTCAATGGAGTATTAGACTAATGATTCAAACTCAATCAATTTTTTTTTTATATTTTTTCCTTTTTTTAAGAACAAAATAAAATTTAGCAATTTAAATAATGAAATATAGTTAGGCAACTAACCAAATCAAATCTCGACAAAAAGGGAGTAACAAAAAGGATAATTTTACAACATTGATACAAGTTACAAGTTAACATTAACGGGTTAGAGAAAAAAATGTGTTAGGATCAACGGTGTTTACTAGGGGATAATACAACAGGTAAGTTGATTAAAGGTTAGGTGGATTAAATCCTAAGTGTCTTTATCATCTTAGTATATCAAATAAATAATGTGGTCTTGACATGTATAACTGAAGCAAGTTCTAGAATAACAAATCAAGTCGACATACTCACAATCAAAAATAAAATGAGCACGAAATAAATAAATGCTCTATAGACTCAAAAGCTCACAAAAAATTATGTTTTTCATGTCAAACTTGTAAATTTAAAATTTCAAGATAATATTTCAATTCAGTGAGACAATCTAAAACAATAATTTCTCAAACAATGGACAAAAATGGACAAAAATGGACAAAAATCAAATAATGGACAAAAATCCAAAAATTATTCCCAAACAAAATCAATGAAAACTGCAAATTAAAAAAAAAAATTAACTCTAATGGTAGGTGTGAGAGAATTACTTAAACACAAAAAAATAATTCAAGGATTATATCACATAAGCATATAAGTAACCTCCCCACACTTAAGATGTACATTGTCCTCAATGTACAAACAGATAGAAACAGAATAAGTAAAATATCAAAAGGGAGGGAGAGAACTGAAACTGCCCTAAATTTGGATGAATTTGTCGGAATAGTGAAAACTGAAATCGTAGGTGATTCTTAAAGAAATACATGTTTCCGAGCAAACTAATAAGAAAATAGACAAAAATAAATAAGATAAAAAAGGTTACAAACTAGAAAAAATAATTGAAAAATCATAACAAAAAAATTTGCATAATAAAATAAAATATATAAATCTAGAAAATAAAATAATCAATAAAAAATAAAAATAGAGATTAGGGTAGGGAGGAACAAAGGAACGAAAAGACAAAATAAAATAAAAAATAGCTTTAAAGAGGAAAAAAAAGTACATGGTCATATGAGCCATATGGCCGTGGGAGTCACACGACCATGTGGCCAGGCCGTGTGGAACCAATCAGACTTTGTGTGATAAAAAATGTAAAAATAAGCTCAGTATCCACATGGCCTAGGACACGCCCGGGTGTCCAAGCTGTGTGTCACACACGGCCGTGTACTATGTTTGTTCACTTCTCCCAGACCCGTGTACGAGACCGTGTGGGTCACACGGTCTATCACACGCCTATGTGGCAGGCCATGTGTCTTACACGGTCGTGTCTCCAGGCATGTATCTCACTGATGCCATGTGTATCGAAAGAAAATTGGAAAAAATGAGCTCCAATATGCACATGGCCTGGGACACACCCGTCTGTCCAGGCCATGTGTCCCACACGATCGTGTCTCCAGGCCGTGTGGATCACCCCACACCGTGTGGGCCCTTTTTTATTTTAAATTTTTTTGAAAAGTTTTTTCTTTTTCTTTTCATTTTTTTCTTTTTTTAAAAAAAATATTTTTAAAAAAAATCATTTTTTTCAAAAATAACTTGAAATTAAAATAAATAAATAAGTAAAATAAAAACACTCAGGTTGCCTTCCGAGAAGCACTTATTTAGAGTCTAAGCTCGACTTCCCTTTTCAAACTCATGATTAAGGCGGATCTTGGAGTTGAAACTCCTCCATCTCGTTGCCAGTATTACCACCAAAATAAAGTTTGAGATGAAGACAATTTACCATGAATGTGTCGTAATCAGGGTGTGTTACCTCAATGGTTTCGTATGAAAATATGTTTTGTACCACAAATGGGTTTGACCTTCTTGACTTAAACTCTGAAAGGAACATTTTTGGATCTAATTTATCTAGCAGCATTTTGTCCCCAGATTTGAATTGATTCATCCTCTTTACATGCACACTATAGTGTTGCTTAGTTATTTCTTTGACCATTCTTGAGGTCTCATCAATATTTGTTCGCCATTCATCTAATTCATCGAGGTGCATCATTCACTCTTCACTTGTCCCTTGAGTTTTAACACATTGAGACAGATATTGTTCGGACACGTGTTCATTAGTGAATTTTTGCAAAGAATGTCAAGCCACATGATTACTAACATTAACCGAATAACGAGTATCATCTCGCTCACTAGGAACTCTAACAAAATCACGTGCTTGAAGAGTAACATTTTCATCACCTACATTCAGCACAAGTTCACCACTACCCACATTAATAACAGTTCTAGCAGTGGCTAAAAATGGTCGACCTAAGATCATGGGCACCTTAATATCCTTATCCATGTCTAATATAAAAAAATCAATAGGGAATATAACTTTATCGACTTTAACAAGTACATCTTCAATAATACCCCTAAGGTATCTAATTGATCTGTCAGATAATTGAATATTCATCCTAGTGGATTTTGGTTCTCCAAAACCAAGTTGTTTGAACATTTTATAAGACATAACATTTATACTAGCTCCCAAATCAGCTAAAACTTTTTCAACATTTAAACTACCAATAAGATAAGGAATAGTAAAACTCTTTGGATCTTTAAGCTTGTTGGGCAATTTTGTTTTGGAAAATGGCCGAGCAATCCTCATTGAGCTCCATAGTTGACAAGTCGTCTAACTTTCTTTTCTTTGTTAACAACTCCTTTAAAAATTTCGCATACTTTAGAATCTACGAAAAGGATTCAACAAAAGGTAAGAATTTTTTCAAAAGTTTAAGAAATTTACCATTATGTTCTTTTATGTGGTCTTGATTCAATGCTGCTGGATATGGAATTCGTGGTTTGTATTCTCTAAATATCTGCTTATACTCTTTCTTGCTTTCCTCAACCTCATTATTTTTTTTAATAGCTTCTAGATTCAACTTCTTTTTAGGCTCGACTAACCCTTCTAAGCTTCGAACAGTGATTGTGTGGACTAACTCTTTTGAGTTAGTTTCAGTGTTACTAGGTAAGCTACCTTGTTGTTTCTTTGAAACCAATTTAGCAAGCTATCCAATTTGATTTTTAAGCCCTTGAATTGATGCTTGCTGATTTTCAGAGTTGTCTCAGTGTTTTGAAATTAATTTTCGGACACCAAAATAAATTTAGCTAACATCTCCTCAATGTTCAATTTCTTTTCTTGCTGATAAGGTTGCTAAAAACCTGGAGGGGTTATAACCTTTGATTTCCTTGACCACCCCAAGAAAATTTTGGATGATGCCTCCATCCTAGATTGTAGTTATTGTTATAGGGGTTATTTTGAGGTCTAGAATTGTTACCCGTAAAGTTAACTTGCTCATGCTCCATGCTAGAACCGAAAGGTACCATTCTGAATTAATCATCCCCGCTCCATTCGCATCACATTGCACTACCGGATTCACTTGCTTAGAAAAATTCAAACCATCAATTTTCTTACCAAGAGCTTCAACCTAATTTGCTAACATAGAAACTGCATCAATATTAAAAACATCGGTTGCCTTAACAGGTTTTACTCTTGCAACTTGCCACTGATAGTTATTCAGTGTCATCTCCTCAATAAACTCTTGAGCTGCTTTAGGTGTCTTATTATTCAATTTTCTGCCAGTTGCTACATCAATTAGTTGTCTAGTTAAGGGATTTAAATCCTTTTAAAAGGTTTGAATTTGTAACCACAAAGGTAGTCCATGGTGAGGACACCTTCTCAAAAAATCCTTAAATCTCTCCCATGTATCATAAAGAGTTTCAATATCAAATTGAACAAAAGAAGAGATATCATTCCTCAACTTAGCTGTTTTTGTAAGCAGAACATATTTGAACAAAAACTTCTCATTCATTTGATCCTAAGTCGTGATAGAACCCCGTGAATGTGAATTCAACCAATATTTTGCCTTACTCCTCAAAGAAATTGGAAACAACCGTAAGCGTATGGCATCATCAGTAACACCATTGATCTTGAAAGTGTCACAAATCTCTAAAAATTTAGCCAAATGAGTATTCGGATTTTCATCTTGCAATCCAACAAATTGAACATATTGATGCACCATCTGAATTGTATTTGGCTTGACCTCAAAAATTATTCGCAGCAATTTTTGGTCTAACAATAATCAATTTAGCCCCAATTAGAATGGGTTTAGCGTAATCATACATAGTCCAAGGAGCAAGACGTGCAAGAGGTTGCTGATTATTTTGATTATCATCCATCTCCACAATAATGTCCTTTTGTTATTGATCGTCTATTAAAATCTGCTGATCTTACCTTGCTTCTCTAACTTCTCTCTGATTTCTACGAGTGGTTCCTTCAATCTCACTGTCAAAATTTAACGGTTCCAACGAGTTTCCTATAATCATAAACCAAAAGAACCTGTCAGAATCAAACAAACAAAAAAATTAGAATGTAAAAATTAAATTAATAACAAAAATATTAAAAATAAAATAAAAAATGAATAAATTAATTGAAATAAAGTTTTCTTAATATTTTAGTCTTCGAAAACGTCGTCATAAACTTGATGTCCACGAAACCAACTAAAAATCTAACTAAGGCAAGTGCACATATCAATCAATTAATAGTATAGCTACGGTGAGCAAAGATATCCTTCCTACGAATCCTACGAAGACTAAAAGTACTAGTAATTATCGTCTTTCTATTATTTAACCGAATAATTGGAGTGATTGATTGATAACTAAAGCTAACTAAATTAATTAACTATAAACGCTACAAAGAACAAATCAGGAAAATAATCAAGAAGCGAAACAATACTCAGGAAAGAATTCACCAAGATTTCATCTGTCATTATCAATCTAAATTATGCAATTTCTTCACTTAATATCTTAATTTGTAGAAATCCCTAAATTATGTTAATATCTCTCTTCAAGAATAAGAGCAACTGACCCTAGGTTGATTAATTGAATTTTTTTTCTAATTAAAACCTATTATCACATTAACTCAATCTATGGATTCCCTTATTAGATTTGACTCTAATCCGGTAGATTTATGTTCTCCTATTTCTAGGATTGCATATAACTCCACTCAATTACACTAGATCTACTCTTAAACAGGTTCTATTCCTTCTCTAATTTAAACACATCAAACATGAATCAATAGTCTAGAAATATTAAACCAAGAATTAAGCACACATAATTGAGAACAAGATCTAAGTCTTTATTGCGTAAAATAAAAATCAAACGACATAATCCATCATAGAGTTCATCTCCCTAGGTTTTTAGAAAATTAGTTCATGTTAGAAAATAAAAACAACCCAGAGACAGTATAATCGAAACAAATAAAGAAACTCATGATAATCTCCTAGTAAATCAACTGGGAATCTTCAATCTTCACGGAAATCTGCTTTAGAATCAGCTTCAATGGTGTTTTTTAAGTTGTTTTATTGACTATTCTATGACGGCTCACTCTTATATTCTTATTTTTTAATATATAAGGCTTCGTTTGTTTGCCAGTAAAATATTTTCCATAAAAGGTTTTTAGCGTTTTCCAATGTTTGTTTGGCTAAAAACGATTTCCCACGATAAAACCTATACAAAACAGGGGAAAAGAAATGTTTATTTTAGGAAAATGTCTTTCCTTTTTATTTTGAAAAGACATTTTTGGGAAAAGAAGCCTCTTCCCCTTCCCCCATCCTTGCCACCCCGATCTATTCCTTGCCGTCAGCCAGTAACAAATCTCACACCAGTTGTCGGCGTTCATCTTTGATTTTCCCTATCTTCGTCTTTTGTTGTCGAAATCTGCACTACACCACCAGTTAGTGACGATGTTAATCTTCCTCTCTCAAAGATAAGAACGAAAAAAAAGTGATTGTCTTTGTTTAATTTTGTACTTATTGAAGAAGGGTTGTGATTTATCCCAAAAAAAAATGAAGCCCTTTGGGAAATTGGCTCTGCTAGTATTATTTGAAAACCTAATCTGGATTCCCAAAGCTAGTAACAATGTAATAATGGGTAAAGCAATTCTTAGCCTGGATTCATCATATTAACTTCTGTAAGTACTTTGAATGAAGTTTTAGCTTTTCTTTTGCCATTGTTACAAGTTGCAGATTGGTATTTGAAACTGCCCCCTTTTTTGCTTTTCTTGAGTGTAAAATGTAGGTATATCACAAATTATGCTAGAGGTCCAGAAATCTGTGGGGTGGTTTACTGATGAATCCAAGTATTTTGATCCTATTGGTTTTGAAGAAATTTGGCTTGGCAGTTGTTTAGTTTGATCCTAGTATTTTGTAGAGCTTAATTAAATATGCATTGGTGCATTACTCCATAGCCTCATTTAAGCAACTTTTTGTCATTACTATGTTTAGTTTTTCCTTACAACCTAAAAAAGTGAAGCTTCAACTAAGATTGGGACAAAGTAAACCCATTTATAGTGCCTTCAAGGCAATTAAAGAATCTCCTGATTAACAATCGTTGAGTGAAGCTCACAAACGTATTGTAGATGGTAAATATATGTTCCCTTTTCGTTTTGGTTCCTTAATTCAAAGCTAGAACCATTACTCAATACTGAGTGTACAATCTATTAGTTGGCTTGCTATAGCAGATACTAATATGAGCATTCTATTAAAAAAACAAAACAAAACAAACAAACAAACAAACCAACTTAGTGTTGATGCATGTAAATATTGTAAATATAAAAATGTTCTCATTGCAAGATGCTCCTTCCATTCCTTTTATTTTCTGCAAGTGTTTGACTTGATATCTCTTTTGTTTTATTGTATATATTAAGTCTAAATAAAGGAAGTTGTTCTTAATGGTGTTTCACTTGAAGATGATAAAATAGAATAGTTTAACAAAACTAAAAATGTACAATATAGTAGTTCTTGGTGTCTGGTTTCTTCTTGTAACCATATAAACATTTATGCTCAATTATATCATGTTCATTCCTTTTGGCTATTCTTTTTTATTTACTATGAGCTAATTTGTAGGAATTGGAGAGGTTGTCTCACAAATTTAGTGAGAATGTTTTGGATGCTACAAAGAAGTTTGAAAAGCTGATAACTGATTAGAAAAAATTGATGGTTTGCCTGCAACTGCTCTTGGGCTAGTTGCTCAAACAACAGTGTCCAAGGTATTCTTTTCCAAATTTCAGCACATGTTTGCATTTATTAATGGTCTCTCATTGTCAAATCTAGTACAATTTCTATTTTCTGTCATGTAATATATGTTCTCTCTCTATACTCACCTAGGGGCATGAAAATGCAACTGCTGAGAATGGACCATGGATGATTACATTGGATGCTCCAAGTTTTATTTTTGTTATGCAACATGCTCGTAATTGTGCCTTTCATGAGGAAGTCTACCGTGCTTATATAACCCAGGCATCAAATGGTGATTTGGATAATACACCAATCATCAACCAGATATTGAAACTTCGGTTGAAAAAGGCTAAGCTTCTCAATTACAATAATTATGCTGAGGTATGAATCTAGAGTATCTGCTAGATTGCAAATACCAATCTACAGTTTTGCTTTTCACACTTAAGCTAGATGCCCTTTTTTGCTTTTCTTGAGTGTAAAATGCAGGTATATCACAGATTATGCTAGAGGCCCAAAAATCTATGGGGGTGGTTTATTGATGAATCTGATTTTGGAGTCCATGAAAAACCCAACAAGCAAGCAGTTTCAAGGAGATTGCTTTTTAAGGTTTTATGATGGGAAAATCCTTCCGGTTATTATCAGCTTGTTGTGTTACTAGGAATATGTTACTCCATTGGTAATTAATAATTTACTAGGATAGGATGTTTAAAAGAATGGTCTAAAAGTGGAGATGTTTTGATTTGTAGAGTTTAGTTACTGCAAATGTTACCAATATGATGCTGTGATTCCAAGATTTTGAGTATTGTTATATGAAAAATGAAAATTATCTGTTTCTTTTGAAAAACTTCAATAATATTTTAACTTGTTTTTTTTTGCAGTTCACTCTATTTATTTAATACTATACATGTTTTGAGATTTTGAATCTATTGAACAATCTAGCTTAATAATTGAGTACTATTATATATTGAGTACTATTTTGAGATTTTGATTCCCTAATTCTAACTTAATAATTGAGTACTATTATATATTTAATTTGATTTATTTATAAATAAATTAGTGCAATATATGTAAAAATAATGTAAAATATAAATTTAATAGATATAAAATAAGCTCAACTAAACAATAAAAAAATGATAAATTCTCGAATATATGTTTGTTTAATTTAAAATAGTTTTTATAAAATATTTTTAGGAAATCTACCAAACAACAGAAAATATTTTACATAGATTCATCCAAACACCAGAAAATATTACCTTTTCCAAAAAAGTAAGTCATTTTCCAAAAATTATTTTTCAAAAACCATTTTCAGTCAAACAAACGGACCTTAACTCTCAGAATGCCCAAAAAACCCTAAAAATTGCGTTTTTTTCGTTATTCGAAGTGCAATGCGGGCCGTGTGGTAGGCCGTGTGGAATAGCCATCCCTTGTGACTCTTGTAACTCGTTCCGATTTTTCATTTTTCGCTCTTTTTGCTCCCAAATGCTCTTCTAAGTATAAAAACATGAATTTAAAAGATTAGGAGCATAAAGTTCACCATTAACATCGAATTATCATCCAAAAACGCATTTAAAATGATATTAAAACATGTTACTTTTAGCACCTATCACATAAACCTAAAATTAGATATAATCTCTAAATCTTAAACCATAAACTTTAAACCCTAAATTCAAAATCAAATAAAATATAAAAATTATAATTAATATTTAATTATATTTAAATAATATGATTAGTGTTTATTCATAAGTCTCCCAATATATATTTTTTGTTTTCCCTAATGATGAGATGTTATGTTTGTTATTCACTAATAAAGCATGAAACTTATGCATCGATAATGCATCAAATATTTCTTTTTTTAGTAAACTATCACGTTAGCCACTCCGAATAAAGGATCATTCCTATTTTGGTTAATTTAGTCGCCACCGCTAAAGAAATTTACCAAACAGATAACTCCATCGTAAAGCCCATTTTTTTTCTTTTATTTATTTTTATTCTTTTACCCTTTTTTTTCTCGTCTTCTATCTTTTTCTTCATCTTCTTTATTACACTATTCTCCCTTAACCGCCACACTTCAACAGCACCACTAGTCAAACTAACCACCAAACAATTCACTTTTCCTTTCTCTTTCAATCTAATGGTTCAAATATTCTTGAAACTCACCTGAAAACCACAAAAACATAAAATTAGATTCAAACTTCTCTTGTCTCGATCTACCACTTTTGTGGTTAAATCACCTTGGATATTTGATATGTGGCTCTCCTTAACCAGATACAACTCGTCACAATTTAGACTGCTAAATGAAATCTTAGAGCTCCAAAACCCAAACTCAAATAGAGATAAATCCCCTTATTCTTTTCAATTTATTTTCCTTCTTTAAATACTTGCTTTTCTGTTTGTAGGTTTGGTTTAACTTCTTTGAAACAACAAGCATTAATTCTTTTTTTTATTGCAGTAGATGGATTTTGTGTTGAGTTTTTTCGCATGGGTGGTTGTTTGTGGTTTGGGTTTCGAATCTTTTAGTGTGGAATGTTTGTAGGTTCAGTGGTGATAAGAGTTCAATCTAGAAATAAGATTTCTTTAGTTTTTATTCCTTGATGAGAAGAATCTTTCTCGAGTTTTATGACATCTTTCATGTGTTTACCAATAAATTGACTAATTTCTTAATTTTCATAAAATATGATGACCACAAATTATAGTAAAGAAATTAACTTTTCAATTGTAGTAAAATAGAGGGATGAAATTCACAATTAGACCAAAGGAGAACTATCTATTTTTCACTTAAAGTACTCCTATTTATCTATATTATTATTTAAGACCCTGATTGAGTTAGTGTCACAAGTCAATCGAGCACCAACTCGGTTAGAGAAATTACGAAAATATCCTTTCGTAATTAAAATAAATTATATTATTTGAGAGTAATTTAATCTTTTTTTTAAAAAGTCAATAAAAAATCCATGTGATGGAATTTAAACCTATGCTATTTATATCAATAAAATATTAACTTTACCACTTAACCAAAATTTTATTTTTAGTAGATATTTCATTTTAATTATATTATGCATATTTATTACCTTCATCAATTGTATCTATACTTGTTATTATTTAAACTCTTCCCTGAGTTGGTGTCATGAATCAATAGGGCAACAAAATCAATTAGAGAAATTACGAAAATGCTCTTTCGTAATTAAAATAAGTTATATTATTCGATGATACTTTAATCTTTTTCATTTTTTCAAAAAAGTCAATAAAAATTTTACATATGATGGAATTTGAACTTGTACTATTTAGATCATAAAACGTTAACTTTACTAAGGGTGAGTAAAACTTGATTCGACTCGAAAAAACTGATTTTTTTTCAAATTTTGAGTTAATTGAAATCGAGTTATTCAAGTTATTCAGTTTTTCGAGTAAACTCGAATAAGTAAATCAGTTTTTCGAGTTGAGTTGAATTTTTATAATTTGAATAACTCAAATAACATATTGGTATAAATATCACTTTAGTCTCTATAATTTTTTTTAAAAAAATGATCAAATCGATCTCTTTCAACAAAATAATTCAAAATAATTTTTAAAAAATCAAAATATTTGCAAAAGAACAAAAAAATCATAATTTTTTTTAAAAAAAATTAAATTTAAGAATAAATAAATAAAAGGAAAAATTCAACATAATAATTTTAAGAACATAAACAAGTAAATTACCAATTCATGTTTATCATACAAAAGTATCTATTTTTCTTTTTCTTTAAAAAGTTTTCAAATATACATGATTTCAATTTTATGTACTATAACATGAAACTAGTTATATTGGAACAAAATTTTAATTTGATATGTTTAATTTTTTAATATAATATTCACATTTCAATTGCATTATTCATACTTTATTACCTCAATCGATTGTATATATTGATAATATTGGGTTGGTGTCACGAGTCAACTTCATACTAGTGTCACAGGCCAAAGTGCAAAGCCCGTGACCATGGCACAAGATGCGCCCCATGAAGGTCTATCGATTAGATGGGGAACATTTAGCCCATGAGAATCGGCCCGATTCAAAGAACTGTTGGAGAAGCCTATCAGATTGAAGCCCGGTTGGCCCAATAAAAAAGATATGGCAACTTGGGGTAATTAATCTTAGAAGATTAAGGGAATCATATCTTATAAAGATTAGATTAGATTTGATATGACATATCTTGTAAATCCCTAAAATCAAGGGATATAGTTAATCTCGTCCGTCGATGTAAATGTATCTTGACCGTCGGTTTTGGGGGAGCTCAACTATAAATAGAAAGCCTCCTTGAGCATTCACTCAAACACTTTGTGTGCATTATTTTTTTGACTTTCTGTTGTTCATTTGTAACTTCTTTTGGCACAATCGCTTCCGCTATACAAATTGGTGCCTTGGAGGAGTTCTAAAAGAATCCTCACTTTTGGGCGTAAAGGCTGATTTAGGCGAGTTTGGAGCGAACGGATCGCCTAAGGCCGCACGGATTGCGAGACGAAAGGATTAGCCCCGTGACACTAGCCACAAGATTAATGACAACATTATGGTAAAAAATTATAGTGCATTTAGTATTCATAATATGATGTATTTACATGTTTAGATTTCATCTTTACTCACATTTTAATCTATTTTTTTCATTTTAATGTCATACATATTTCATGTTTTATTATTAATTAGTTTCAAACCATACATTTCATTAATTAGTTTGAAACTAATATTTCTGTTTTAAATATATAATTTCTACATGTATACACGTGATAAAATTTTTAATTTTAATTTAGAGTTTGTTCAAATTTATTCTATCTACATCCGGATATATTTTAGTTTTCAGCTAACTTTTTAGATTTTAGTTATAATTATTCAACTGTGTACTATTTATTAGAGTACTTATAGTAATTAAAATTTTTTATTTTTTTTACCGATTTAATTTATAATTATGACACAACCTGTCCATGTCTTTTGGATTTTTAATATTATTTTTAAGGTTAAAATATGACAGGAGTGTTTATAAACTTAAAATTAATTTAATCTTTATATTTTTATTTTTAAGAATTTAGTTCTTTTATTTTTTAAATTTTAAAATTTAGGTATAATTGTTAACATTGTTAAAATTTTATTTTTTATTAAATTTTTTGACGTGCCATTTTAAGTTAAAAATTATTCACTTGGTAATTATGTAACTAAAAACTAACATTATAATAAACTTAAATTTAACAAATAGTTTTAACAGTGCTAATGATTGAACCTGAATTTTTAAATTTAAAAAGTAAAAAGATTAAATTCCTAAAAATAAAAGTACAAAAATTAAAACTCAAATTTACAAAAGGTGTAAGGACTTATGATATATTTTAACCTATTTTTAGATTCATTTAAATTTGCAAGTTAATGGGGTGAGCTGTCCTTGTCTACCATGTCTTACAAAATAATTAGCCCTGATTGTAGCTTTAATTAAGATTGAAGCATGAACCAACTTCCCCATCTACTACTATAATTATCAAGAATTTCAATTTCACATATTTCCCTAATTTTATAAAAATTTCATATTTTTTAAGTAAAGGCAAGGGAAGTTAGAACTATATTGTTAATAGTTGATTGGTGTTCTTTATTTTAGAATTTTCAATTTTTATATAGAGTTATTTTTATTGTTTCTTCATGGTTACTTTACTCAACAATATTTTTTAATGATTTACATTTAAATTCTCTTTCAGAATATAATGGGTTACTATTACACTAAATTAAATTTTTTTACTAAAATAATAAAAAATCTTAAATTTACAATTAAATAAACCCTTATTTTCTTATATTCAAATAATTTGCTTCCACTATTGAGCGCCTTCCATGATTTTTTTAAAGAGCACTCGCGATAAGAGGATTAATCACTACTATCGATAATAAATATATGATTTCGACAAATAATTTGCTCCCCAATAAAACCGAACATTTGGTTTTCATGTAAATAAATTCTTAACCCACTATATTTATATTCAAATGTCAATGTAGTCTTGATTGAAATAGAAAAATTGAAAACTTTTATATTTTAGGTTTGAATTTTTATCATGTGTGAAAATCTTAACCGGGTTTTCTCTAAAAATTTACTTTAATTATCATACGTGAGCTTTGTTCATATTTATTTTTGTCTAAATTTGAATATATTTCAATTTTTAATCTCATTAACTTTTATATGATATTGATTCTAATTATAATTATTTGTGATTTAAAAAATATAAAGTCGACTAACTCCTTTTTAACATTTAATTAAATATTTTAGAAACAAAATTATTTGAGTAAAAATGAAGGAAAGGGGCTACTTGAGTTTGCCATTTCTTCTTCATTTCATCTCTCTGGGCTCAGCCAAATCCCTTCCTATCGGCTGGAGAAACAAAAACAAAAACAAAAACAGAGGTTTTTTTCATCAGAATCTTCTGTGTGAAGAAGCAAAGTAAAGAAATGGAAAAAGCTTTGACCAAAGTTGGTAGCTTCTGGATTTCCAAGAAAGCCAAGGAAGAACTCTCTGTAATCCCCTATTAAAACTTACTACCTCTTTCATTGCCGTTATAACTAGAATTTCATAATGCTGCTTCTTATCTACTATGCATATCCAGTTTTTCAATTTTATTTTCTTTGATTTCCAGGCCGTCTCAAACACCGTTGAAGAGAAGGCCAAATGGATACTCAATAAGCTCAAAGGTAAAGGGGCTTTAATTGTTCCTTATATACATATATATATATGAATGATTTCAATTTAATGATTGATCCAAGTTTAAGATGATAATTTTCAAATTTAAGTTTCTGCAATTCAAAAATGTTTGAAAATGGCTGCAGCATTCATTTCTAACCTTCATTTTGTTTAACAGGTAAACATGTAAAGCCTTTGGCGGATGTCCTCCGAGAACACAACCTTCCGCCGGGACTTTTTCCGAGAAACATAACATGTTACGAGATGGACGAATCGAAATCAAAGCTGAGCGTGTATATGCCGGCGGCATGCGAAGTGAGGTTCAAGGACGGATCGGCGGTGAGATACGGAAGGCGGGTGAAAGGCATGTTATCGAAGGGGAAGTTGAGCGGGATGGAAGGGATGAAAACGAAGGTGGTGGTGTGGGTTAAAGTGACGGGAGTGTGCGTGGAGAGTTGTAAATCTGATAAAGTATGGTTCATGGCTTCGGGAGTGAAGAAATAAAGGCCTAGAGATGCTTATGAATTGCCTCATGATTCGGTTAGAGTTGAAGAAATTTGAACCAACTGAAGACCATATTTGTTTCACCAAAATATAGTTTGTTATGTTAAGCAAATTGATGTTTTAATAAATAAGTGGCAAATAGTAAAATGATTTTGCATTGATTTTTCCTGATTACCAAGGCCTTCACTGCCTTCACTCCCACTCTTTTATTCCATATTTTCGTGAGCAACAACTGATGGCTCCAAGCCTCCCTCTAAAGACCTTGACAATATTCCAAACCCTAAATACACAGCCTGATCAAATTTTGTTAAGGTGGATCCTTAGCTCTCTTTCTGAAACAATTTTCTCAAGTTAATGTTGTTGTCTGGTCTTGAATCTCACGCTTTTAAGATCAAAAGCTCAATTTCCACGAAACAATGATTCCATTGTCACTTACATGATGGTAATGTTTAATCAGCTTGATGGTGTTATTTGTGAGAACGATGGAATCAAGCCCGGCTTCGGTTGTTTGAGAATGTAGCCGTCCAAAGTCTAAGGTTAAAAAGAGTTCAGCATGTGAGAAAAAATAAATTCAAACTAAAATAAACTAATTAAATGTTTAGTGCTTACAAATTTTTACCATAAATGTTTCATCTCGTAATGTCTAAAATTTTTAAAATTTTTTAAGTTTTATTATATTACATCTTATAATTTTTTTAAAAAAAGGGTGACCCATTACCCGCAATATCGAATCAATGTTAAGTTGTATTTACTTTGATATTTATTTGGTTTAAGAAATTAAATGACTCTCTCCAACATTGTCACTGTAGTGCTCGCCAAAATGTTGCTAAGGAATTTTTTATTTTCTTTCATTTTAGATTTTTCACCTTCTCTCCTTTCTATCTTCTTCTCCCAAACTCCATCGCCAACCCTACTCCAGTGACCTTTACTTCATCAGAATTGACCGATGTAGTTTCGATTTAGGTTGAGCTTTGACTACTAGCCTAGTCATTTATAAATACGTCTCCCTTGCGAACAGCTTGGGCACGAACCAGCAGCCGCAAAGATTAGTTATTGAAGTTGATGTGGAAGACATGTTTGACCAGATTAGTTATTGAAGTTGAAGAGACAATAGATTTATGAAAAACAAAAGAAGATGAAGGAAAAAGTTTTAAAAATTAAAAATAAATAAATGATTGGTTGCCTTATATATATATATTTTATATTTTTAAATTATAAATACATTATAAAAAAATCATAAATTTATTTTTAATTCTTTCTATCTTTATTTATTTGTAATAATTTTTTTTATTTTGTGTATTATTTAATATAAATAATGATGTGGTAGTGATGATGTGGCTTTTTGCCATATGTCACAACATGGTTGGGTCATGTTATCAATAGAGGTAACAATGCGAGAAAAAATATATAATTTAAGTGTCACTTTTGATTAAAAAATTTAATTACCAATATAAGAAAACACGTATAGTTTTAGGGGTAATTTCAATATTAAGCCTAAACTTAAAAACCCAAACTATTTAATTTAATTTTAGACTTATTTAAAATATGAGTTAAATTTATTAAATTGCATATTTTGAAAATACAATATCATATTGTCTACTTCTAATAGCACGTTTTGAGTCTGCTTCTAATAGCACGTTTTCGAATTAAAATAGGTCTCTTGGTGGCGATTATCATTGTGGGTAAGACGAAAGGACGACATTGACAGCGACGTTTGAGTGATGGAAGAGAGTTTGGCGGCGCTTTCGCTTATTGGTAGGGAAGAGGCGACATGGCAAGTAGATTTGGAAGAGGTTTCGACGGAGGGTGTGGTAGATTTGAGTGTTGTGAGAAGTTTTTTACTGCTAATGTTTTACAATTCCAGGCTATGCGCACCACATTAGCCAATCTATGACATCCACACGAGGGTGTTACGATTACAGATCTAGGAGAAAAATGATTTCTTTTTTGGTTTTATTATGAGATTAATCTTGATAGGTTTTTGGAAGGGAGCCCTTGGACGTTTAACAACCATTTGTTGTTTTTTCACCGATTAAGGGAAGGGGAAGATCCCATGGTTGTGTCATTGTTTTGGTCAAATTTTTGGGTCCAAGTTCATGACCTTCTGGCGGGATTAATGTCAGAAACAATGGCTAGGTAGTTTTAGGATTTTTTAGGGCAATTTTTAGAATACGACACAAAGTCGCTGAATAAAGGATACGGGGGTTACATGCGAATTTGAGTACAAACTGACGTGAGAAATCTGTTGATGAGGAAGAAGAAACTTATTCTGAGCAACAAAGGTTGTATTTATGCACGCTTCCAATATGAAAAGCTATCGGTGTTTTGCTTTCTTTGTGGTCGATTGAGACATTTTGAGAGATTTTACCCAGCTAGGATTGTCCATGTGAAAAAAGAATTAGAGTTTGAGTGGGATCTCTCTGTTAAAACGATACCCAAAAGAGCAATGGTGGTGACAAGCTCTTGGTTAGGGGAAAAGGGAAAGGGACCATGGTTTTGTGAGTTCAAGAAATTCCTGGGTAATGGGAAAGAAGGGGAACTTGCGAACATACAGGGCTTGTTTCGAAATGCAGACTTTCTGCATCAAGTGGGGGCCAATCTTGGGCTGAATATGGGGGGAAACTGGACTATGATATTAGTGGATCAGAGAATATTGATCCAAATAGGGACTCGATAAAGGAGGATTGGCCCATAGAGATTGGGAAAGGGAAGAAGTGTCCTCGTAGTTTTTGATTTTCTTCAGTTTCTAGTGAAATGGATTTGGGGAAAACTACTGATGGGCATAGTTATGTTCATGATTTTGAAATATGGGGAACCCTCGGGCATGACGTCGCCTTTGGCATGTGTTGAGGGAGACTAATCCCGATTTGGCTTTTTTCATGGAAACTAAGCTACATAGTTCGAAGATGGAGAAAGTTAAAAGGAGTCGGGGTATGTTGGAAGGAATTGATGTAAGTAGTGATGGTATAATGAGAGATTATCTTTAGGTTGGAAACAAAGGCTTAAAGTGGTTTTAAAAAGCTTCTCGATGAATCATATTGATGTGAATATAAAGGGAGACATTAAAGATATTAGGTGGAAATTTACTGGTTTTATGGGCATCTGGTGGAAAATTTGAGGCATTACTTGTGGGATTTATTAAAATATGTCTCAGTCGGAAGCGGTGAATCGTGATTGGTTGTGGGAGATTTCAACGAGATTATGTATTTCTATGAAAATAAAAGGGAAAGGTTGGGGGATGAACAATTTATGGAAGCTTTTCAGTCGGCTCTTGATGATTGTGATTTGCTAGATGTGAGTTATGAGGCTCAATGGTTTACATGGGAACGTGAGAGATTGTCTCATAACAATATTCGAGAAAGGCTGGATAGAAGGGTGTTAACTCCGGGATGGGAGGACTTATTCCCGAGTTATAGTGTAACACCCCTTACTTGAGACTGTTTTCGGAGTTGAGCATGGGGTGTTACTTGACTTAACTTATTAGTTCGGGGTTTAAAAATTTGCTTTTAAAATTTATTTCACTGTTCACCATAATGTTGTGCACCTGCGCGGCAGTCACTAATTTAACTATAACTTGAGTACGAAACTCAAAATTTAGATCCGTAAATTTTTCATGAAACTAGACTCATATATTATCTTACTATAAAATTTTCAAAATTTTTGGTTTAGCCAATTAGTACAATTTATTCATTAAAGTCTCCCTTGTTTCATTGCCTGATGGTTGTGACCTTTATTCACTAAAAATCAATTTTCTCTTTTCGTATGATTTTCATATGGTGTTCTCACTTATTTCTATAGAAAATAGACTCACTAAGGAATCTAGACATATAAATTATAACTCATAATTATGTTTTTACAATTTTTAATAATTTTCTAAAGTCGGAATAGGGGACTCAAAAAACTATTCTGACCCTGTCTAACCAAAATTCAAATATCTCAGAATATAAAATTCCTTTACCCACATCGTTATTTTTCTATGAAAATAGACTCGATAAGCTTTAATTTTGTATATCATTCACTCTCTAATTCATTTTATACTATCCTTGGTGATTTTTCAAAGTCACATCACTACTACTGTTCCAAAACTGTTTCATTGCAATTTTTTTACTCTTTCATAATTTCTAGGTATAAACTATCACCTAGACATTCATAATACCAAACATATTCTTACTTAGCCATTTTAATAGCTAATCATTATCACATATTTACACATCATCCTTTAGCAATATCATAAGTACATACATTCAAAATGATTAAGTCCCTATACATGTCATAGCTCAAACATTGATCATCATAAAATACCGAGTTGTTGTTATTGATAGTGTGAGCGCTCTCCGACGTCTTTAAGATCCCCGAATTAGCTTTGCAATACTATAAAAGAAGGAAAATAAAAGAAGTAAGCATAAAGCTTAGTAAGTTTACAAGCAAATAAATAACAACATTTAACACAAATAAATATACTCAAGTGTCATGATCTCTAATTTCCTCTCTACTTAATCTCTTACTCGTTCACTTACTTGTTTACTTAGATAACTCATGATTATAATTTACTCTTCTCTTGCTGAAATTTTGGTTCTCAATTGATAACATAATATGTTCTTAACTCTTATAACTCACCTGAATTTTCTATTTATGCTTTTACCCGAACTTTCATGGAACATAATTTGTTTACTAGCCCGTTGAGCCACATTGGAATAATAAGAATACTTGGGTCTCTTTTCTGATAATTACATGGGATGTTTCTTGTACTGCCAATGCCATATCCCAGATATGGTCTTACATGGTAGTTCTCATATCGGTGCCTATGCCATGTCCCAGACATGGTCTTACGGGGGACCTCTCATCTCAGTGCCAACGCCATGTCCCAGACATGGTCTTATATGGGACCTCTCATAATCTCAATGATGCCAATGTCATGTCTCAGACATGGTCTTACATGGGATCTCTTTACCCAAATGTCATGACATTTGTACCCAATACATTCCTAATGTTTCAACGGGACTTTTTAATACTAATTCTCTATCGTCTCATACTTGAGTCAACATTAAATAATTTCATAAAATAAATACATAATTTCTGGAAAATAGTAGCATTAATAATAATTATTGAAATATTACATTTATTTACCGTAAACTTACCTCAGTACAAAATATGGCCAAATCTATCAACTTAGACTTCAACATTTTTCTTTCTTGGGTCTAACCTCGGATTTCGTTCTTCTTGATTATGGATCTTGGAAGCTTGAAAACCTTAACTATGGCTTCCTCCCTTGCTAATTTCGGCCAAATGAAGAAGATGAGCACAATTTTCCATCTTTTTCCCTTTTAATTCATTTTAATTACTAAATTACCAAAATGTCCCTAACTTAAAAATTTCCTATTTCACTTATCTCATGTCCATTTTTGTCCATAACTTAACCAATGGTCTAATTACCATATAAAGACCTCCAATTTAAAATTTCATAACAATTGGTCACGTCTAACATGTAGAACTCAACTTTTTTTTACTTTTTACAATTTAGTCCTTTTGACTAAATTGAGTACCCAAACGTTGAAATTTTTGAACGAAATTTTCACAAAATTATTCCGTGACATTGTAAGCCATAAAAATCTAGTAAAAATAATTTTTTTCTCATCGAATTTGTGGTCCCGAAACCACTTTTCCAACTAGGCCCAAAATTGAGATGTTACATATAGCCTTAAGCATTGCAGTCATTCAGTATCTGATCATTGTCCTCTTTTACTTAGTACTTGTGGTTGGATGGAAAGGCAAGAACATAAGTATTGTAATTTTTAGTTTGAGGAAACTTGGATCCTTGAAGAATCATGTGAAGATGAAGTTCGTCGGCTTTGGGTCAATACAAAGGGATCAATTCCTGACAGGCTTCGATCGATAGGGAGGGGTTTAATGAGATGGGCTAGGGAGATTTGGAAGTCTTCGCATATGAATACGGAATGGCTAAAATTTTGACTGGAGGTTTTAAATAACACCCCAAGAATGACGAGACACTAAAAGAGTTAATCATTATGAAGTTGCAATTAAACTTGGAGATTCACAAATGGGAGAGGTATTGGGAACAACGAGTGAAAGCTAACTGGTTGCTAAATAGGGACCGAGACACGTGATTTTTTTCATCGAATGGCTACTCAACATAAAAAGAGTAAGAATATTAGTCATTTGAAGGACGAGGATAGACAGGAGCGAGTGGGGGTTGATGAGATTGAGCAAATTACGTGCTAATATTTTACAGATTTGTTTACTTCCGTTGGTAGAAGTGATAATCGTAGGCCTTTTTCGAGAATTTCGATTCATGTTACTAATGGCATGAATGACTATTTGAATTCGAGGTTTACAAAGAAAGATATTGAGGCAGCGATTCAAAGTATGCATCCTACAAAGGCATCGAGGGACGATGGAATGCCAGCTTTGTTTTATCAATAGTTTTGGCATATAATTAGTAAGGATGTCAATAAGTACTGTCTGTATATTTTGAATAATGATGAATATTTGTTGAAAATTAATCACATCAATACAGTTCTTATTCCTAAGCTGTCTAATCCTATTAATATTATGCATTTTAGGCCGATAAGTCTATGTAATGTATTGCTTAAAATCGTTACTAATGCTACTATTCATAGAATACAAATGATAATGCCACATTGTATTGGCAAAGCACAAAGCACGTTTGTACCAGGAATGTTAATAACTGATTATGTCATTCTGGCTTTTGAATTGTTGCACTCATTTAAGAAGGTAAGGGATAAGGGTGGATCCTTTGCACTCAAACTTGATATGAGCAAAACATATGACAGAACGGAATGACATTTAATTGAGGATGTTATGTTGCAGTTGGGTTTTGGGGAAGATTGGGTCAAGTTGATCACGAGATGTGTTAAGTCTAACAGCTATTTTGTTGTGTTAGATGGAAGACCAAGAGAACTCATTTCTTCTTCTCGAGGGCTACATTAGAGTGATCCACTGATCCCTTTCTTATTGCTCTTTTGTACTGGGGGGTTGTCTACCTTGTTGCGATTAGCATCATAGGATGGGCTTGTAAAGGGTGCAAAAGCGAGTTGATTAGGTCCAATGGTGTCTCACTTATTTTCTGCAGATGATAGTTTAATTTTTGGAGAGGTAACAGTGGTGGGGGCAACAAATTTAAGAATTTACTAAAAGAATACGAGGATTGTTCGGGGCAGCTTATAAATTTTGATAAATCCCTAGCCTACTTCAGTTCCAACGTTAGTACTAAGGCTCGACAACTAATTTAAGAGATGTTATAGGTGAAAATCTCAATGGAACCAGAAAAGTATTTAGGGCTCCCAATGGTGATTGGTCGTAATAAGAAACTTGCTTTCCAAGCCATTTTAGACCACATCCGTGGCAAGAAAAATGGATGGTGCAATCGCTGGTTATCGCAAGGAGGCAAATTCATTTAACAAGCAATCCTGAATTATGTCATGTCCTATTTTTTGTTGCCAAAGACTTTTTGTGAGGAAATTGAGGTTGTGTTCAACCATTATTGATGGCAAAAGTCTCAGTCAAATAGAGGAACACTAGTGTGTTTGGGAGAAATTGTTCAACCTAAAAGAGGGTGGGGATTTGGGATTTAGGCAGCTAACTAAATTTAATGTTGCTCTTCTAGGAAAACAGGGTTGGAGGTTGGTATGCAATCCCACTTCTTTAGTGGCACAAGTTTTGAAAGCTAAATGCTATGCACGAAGTGATTTTTTGAGTTTAAAGTTAAGAAGTCAACCTTCTAATATATGGAGAAGCATTTGGGCAATAAAAGGGATTTTACTGAAAGGTTGTTACTGGCACATTGGTGATGGCAAATCGATCCCAATATGGGTGCAACATGGTTACCTAGGGATCAACCATATATTGTTCAGTCTCCTAGAGTGAATGGCATCGTTAATGTTGCTAATCTAATTGATGAACGATATGGTATTTGGAAAGAGGATGTTAATCATACCTTTCTTAAACATGAAGCTAATAGAATTTTGAGTATCCCTTTGGCAAGGAATGGTCATGTAAACAGATTGCGATGGTGTCTCGAAAAATCATGTGAATACACGGTGCGCAACGGATACCGGTTGTTGTTGAAGGGATTCCCTGGTACTGCTAGTAATTTGTACAGCGAGATTGATCCCAAAAAGCGACAGTTATACAGAAAATGTGGCAAATAAAAGTGCCAGAGAAAATGAAGATTATAACATGGCTATTAATACATAATTATGTACCTACTAGATCTAATCTACAACATAAAAGGCTTGTGGCAGATGCTGCTTGCTATTGGTGTGGTCTAGAAGCAGAGAACAATTTGCATGTTTGTCTTGACTGTCCTTATGCTGCACTTGTTTGGGAACAGCAGGGGGTTAGGTGGGATTTGAGCTCGAATGGGGAACCATTCAGTCACTGGCTTAGTCGCTTGCACCTTACAATTGATCAGAAGTAGGCCTTGATTACAATCACCATTTGGGCACTATGGATATCAAGAAACAAGCATTGGGCTATATTAAAGAACTGGAATTGCTACAGATTACTTACCCAAGGGTTTCGCATGAGCATACCGTTTGATGGCAACCTCTAGAGGCGCAGTGGGTTAAAACTAATTTTGATGGTGGCTTTTATTGTGACCTGCAGACAGCAAGTGTAGGAATAGTAATTAGGGATGCTGATGAGTTAATCGTGGGAGTGGCATGCGATTGGAAGAGGAACATGCTATCAGCTAAAGCAGTAGAGGCGTTGGCTGCGGTTATGGCCATTTGACCCACGAAAATGGTTTCACCGAGTTGTTTTTTAGGGCAATTCAACGACGATTATCTCCAAGTTACAGGTGCAATGTTTGGACAAATCAGAGATTAGCAATTATATATGGGACGTTGAACATCTACTTATGGATTTTGAGCGATTCAAGTTTCAACATATCAAACGAGGGAGGAACCGAGTGGCTTACCTTATGGCAAATGGGGGATTCATCCGGAGGAGGGACATGCAGTGGGTAGAAGAAGGTCCCTCGGCGAACTAAGCAACGGTGGCAGCTGAGGAACGGAAGCCTAGTCGAACCAATCCATAGCTAGTATGGGGTGTGTACGGAGATGCAATAATGTATTTGCGCAATGTGTTGTGAAACCACTTCGAGTCAAAGCTTTCTGTCGGAGTTTCATGGGGGTGATCGAAGGGTTTTCTGGTCTTGTGTGCTAAAGGACCTAGTGGGTTTTGCTTGACTGTTTTTCTGTTTGCTAGTTTTGTTTATGTTGTTTTTTTTAAAAAAAATTATGGTTGCTTTGTTTTCGTTAGTTTTAGGGTGAGTTTGGATGGACGGTGCGTTTAACTGCGGTTAGTGTAAAAACAGCGATGACGGTGAGGTTAGACACTGTAGCGATACTGTAGCGTGAGACAAAAAGTAAACTAAACGAACCGCACTGCACTGTACCCAATCACTCATCCAAACCCACCCTCAATAGTCCCTTGGGAATCAGACCGTTTTGTTTTGTTTTTCTAATTATGTCATTAATAAAGCATGCCAGAAGTTATTCAAAAAAAAACTATTTAATTTAAACTTAAAAAAAATTGGTAAAATAATTTGTTTGCTCCTCCAACTTTATGGAAAAGACATTATTTAATTTATTACCTTTTTAGCTCTTAACCTTGTATTTTTATCAAATCACTCTAAAATAGATAGAAAAGTTAATGTTTGTTAACTTTGCTCACGTGGCAATTCACATGTATGTCACATTAGCAGTTAATTAATTTTTTAAAATTTTAAAAAAATAATTTTTTTATAATTTTTGTACTTTTTAATAATTTTAATTTTAAAAAATAAATTTTATATATTTTTTACTTTTTTAAATATTAAAAAGTTAATTAATTGTTGATATGATATCTACGTGGTAATCCATATGTATGTCATATCAACAAAGTTAAGAAAAATTAACTTTTTTATTCATTTTGGGTGATTTAAAACAACATAAATTTAATAACTAAAGATATGGAAAATTAAATAAAGAATTAAACATAATTTTTTAAAAAATAAAAAATCAAATAAATCATTAAAACTATTTTTTTAAATCTTAAATTGTATGTGCTCTTTAGTTAACATACTCTATTTTTATATTCTTCTGCACATAACATTATTGCAACTTGTGTTGACATTTCTATATTAATCTAAAGCACTTTAGGCGATAATGGTACGGATCTATTTTGTTTCAAAAAAAATTTAATAGGTAAAATACCAAAAAAATCCCATTTCTTTTAAATTTACCGAAATGGGTCCGGTATTTTATTATTTACCGGAATGGGCCCTTTTCCCCGAAAATACGTCCACGTCAGCGCGATGTCAGGGGACGTGTCAGTAAAACGCATCCCTGAAGGCGCACTTTGCTTACGTGGACACAAAACGTGCTTACGAGGACGCACTTTGTTGCCATGTAGGCAAAGCGTGCCCTCAGGGACGCGTTTTGCTGCCACTTAGTGCTCCCCTGGGGACGCGTTTTTGCCGTTTCTCCCATGCTAGGTTTTGGGTTTTTAGGGTTAAGGTTTAAGGTTTTTAGGATTTTTAGGGTTTTGAAGAAAAAAATAAACAAATAAGGGATTAGGGTTTAGGGTTTCTTAATTAAATTAATTATAATTTTTTCAAAATTATATTAGGTTTCGTGTTTATGGGTTTTTAAGATAAAATCAAAGCAGGATGCTTTATCAGAAGAATTTATAAAATCGTGCCCACGTGGACGTGCTTTTGCTATAGTAGGTCCTGAAAAAATAATTTCGAGTTGACGTTTCTGAGCAAATAGTATAAAAACGCTTCAAGCAGGATGCTTTATCAGAAGAATTTATGAAATCGCACCCTCGTGGACGCGCTTTTGCTACAGTAGCATGTTTGGGCTGAAGCTATAAATGAGGCAAAAAAATGTTCTCAAATTGCATAAGTTACACAACAAAAACAATTTAAAGAGGCTAAGAAGGTTAGAAATTAAATATGAGTGTTGTTATTTACTATGATGGTGAGGTTTGCCACACCGAGAACAATGTTGTTTTTTTTTGGAGAATGCGGTGCAACAGGTTTTTAACCAAAACATAGATTTGACAGAACTTTGTAAAAGAATTAGGCGTAAAATTTTTAGAACGACGCCAATGAAAGTTCTGTCTATTACGTATCGATTTTGTTTTTGTTGATCTGGTGACATATGACTCGTTCGACATAAAAGGTGCTCGTAGCTTGGAGGCAATGGTGCAGACTCATCTTGCTAGTGGAGCATCTTATATTGAGTTATATGTACAATTTACATCACCAAATGATATACTTGCGACTGGTGTTCGAGATGTATACACGACCCCTGGCCGACACTCGGTTAGTTGGTTACAAAACATGGAACAACCCATGTTTGGTAGCGGTGTGGAATGCACATCCCCTGTAAGACACTCTATCGGTGGATGGGGCATGTACGTCGGTGGCTCGATGTTTGATGCTGGAAATACGTACTAGGGAACGACATCAAGTTCTAGTGGTTGGTAATCTACATCCAATTGGGGACGTTATGAAATGCCTAGAAGAAGGGATGATGTACTCCCTACGACGTCCACCAGTGAGGGGACCTCGTACGCTACAGATAATTGTGGGTAAGAAGATGACTCCGATGTGGATCCACCTCGAGAGCCCGGGCCTGATGGCGTAGAAGTTGGCTTATTTTCTGAACCGAAGCCTATTCCAACAGAACCTTAAGATGCTGAAAGGAATTCAAATGAAGAAAAAAATCCATGATTCAGAGCATACTCACCTCCAGCCCACAGGCATAATGTCGACCTGTCTACAGATGATGCGTTGGAGTTTTCAGATCTAGCACACCAGTTGCGTGATCATACAAGTTGGGGGCTAGATTCGGGTGAATTTGAAGTTGGCAATCAGTTTTCCAACAAGGATAGTTTTATTGGTGCTTTGAAACAACATAGCATCAAAAATGGCGTTTACTACCACATCGTTAGATCTTGATCTAATAAGTTTGAGGCGAAGTGTACCATGCAAGACAGCACATGTTCATGGAAAATCTACGTCTCGTTGAGGAAAAGGACAGGGTTGTGGGAGATAACAAAGTACAAAGGTCCACATACATGTGCTGTAGGTATAGTATTGACGGTTTCTGAATAATACTATTATTATGTAATGTTGCATTATTTAATGTACCTCGTTTATAGGTGTTTCACAAGATCATCCTAAGATGAATTCAGCTATGTTAGCTAGCTTGATACTGTCCAAGGTGAAAGCAGATCCCAAGACTTCAGTTCCGGTGTTAATTGCCAATATTCGTAGCCAAATGGGGTACATGTCTTCTTACCGCAAGGCTTAGATAGCTAAGAAGAAGGCGTTAGATAAGATGCATAGTGGGTGGGACGCCTCATATAATGAAATATGACAGTGGTGTCAAGTGCTACAGAGATACGTCCGAGGTGCCATCACAAACCTTGAAACGGAACATGCATACTATAACGGCCGATTGCTACGTGGATGCCAAGTGTTCAAACATCTGTTTTGGACCTTTAAGCAATACCGAGACGTATTTCCATACTGCAAGCCATTGGTACAAATTGACAGTACCTTTGTATTTGGTAGATATATTCATCGGCTATTGCTTGCAGTGGCACAGGATGGCGATGGGAGAATTCTTCCAATTGTGTTTGCAATAACACCGGGGGAGTCATCTGATGACTGAGATTTCTTTCTATCTAGGTTAAGGACGCATGTGTGCCCCCAACCTGATATCCGTGTTATTTCAGATCGGGGCAACGATATACTAGCTACATTTGATTGACAGAGAAGCTTATGGCAGCGCACACACCATTGATATTGCGTAAGGCACATTACTTCCAACTACTACAGGCAATATCCATTTAAGAGCGAACGTCGACAAGTGACCAACATGGGTATTTAGCCTCTATCTATATTATTTCGTTTGTCAATTTGAATTAGTTGTAAATGAAGAAGTGGTATGTAATATTCGCTATGAACTTATATTGGCAGGGTATGAAATAAATAAAGACCGTTTTCACGAGATGTTGGCAATTTTACGTTCAATTAACGGAGAAGGCGCGGACTACCATTGTAATATACATTTCGAACAGTGGGTATAATCATATGACGGCGGCCTACGATATGGTCATATGACCTCAAACCTGGCCGAATTCATAAATTCTATTTTAAAAGGAATGCGCCATCTACCAATAACATCGGTTGTGCGAGAGATATATTTTTGTTTGGCGGCACTATTTCCAAAGCGAGAAGCGAGTTATGCAGGCCAGACGCAGGGAGGCCATGTATGGTGCAGTAAGGTAGTGCAAGAAATTAACAAGGCCAAGGTACGGGCGAACACCATGCATACAGTGTGTCACGATCGAGAAAACTTATGGTTTCGCGTGACAGAGTTTGACAGACTGCACCAAGGTGTTGTTGGCAGGAAATATCTTGTACACTTACGAAATAGAACTTGCGACTGTGGGATGTTTGATGCACTTCGTTATCCAGGTGCTCATGTTATTGCAGCTTGTCAGAATCTCCGTCTGGATTCGATGAGCTATGTGGACGAAGTGTACAAATTAGAAAACATGTACAATGTCTGGAGACACGTTTTCCCACCGGTCCCTGATAAACGTAAGTGGCCGCTCGTATCTCTTGCTCCTTTTAAGCTGTTACCGGATAGAGAATTGCGTCACAAACCAAAGGGTCGACCTTGCTCGACTAAAATACGTAACAATATGGATATCCGAGAAACAACCAGTCAACAGAAGTTGTGCGGATGGTGTAGGAATCCAGGCCATACAAGTCGATCATGCCCAAATCCCAATAGTTGAATGTCATTGTAAACATATTATATTTTTTGTATCAATCAAAAGATTTTGTAAAATCTAACATTTTGTTAGTAAAATTATTAATTGTTAATTGTATTAATTGTTAGTAAAATTATCATATTATATCAAATTATTAATTGTTAGTACCAGTCAAAACATTTTGTAAAATCTAACATTTTGTTAGTCAAATCATTAATTGTTAATTGTATTAATTGTTAGTAAATTTATCAAATTATATCATATTAGAGTTAGGTTTAGGGTTAGGGTTTTTGTTAAGATTAGGGTTTTGGTGTTTTTAAGTTAAGGGTTACGATTAGGGTTTTTAAGTTAAAGGTTAGGGTTTTTAAGTTAAGGGTTACGATTTTTAAGTTAAGGGTTTAGAGTTTTTAAGCTAAGGGTTAGGGTTTTTAAGTTAATGGTTAGGGTTTTTAAGTTAAGGGTTAGGGTTTTTTAAATTAAAGGTTAGGGTTTTTAAGTTAAGTGTTAGGATTTTTAAGTTAAGGGTTAGATTTTTTAAGTTAAGGGTTTATGGTTTTTAAGTTAAGGGTTAAGGTTTTTAAGTTAAAGGTTTAAGGTTTTTAAGTTAAGGGTTAGAGTTTTAAGTTAAGGATTTAGGGTTTTAAGTTAAGGGTTTAGGGTTTTAAGTTAAAGGTTTAGAATTTTTAAGTTAAAGGTTTAGGGTTTTTAAGTTAAGGGTTTAGGGGTTTAAGTTAAGGGTTAGGGTTTTTAAATTAAGTTTTAGGGTTTTTAAGTTAAGGGTTTATGATTTTTAGGTTAAGGGTTAAGTTTTTTAGGTTAAGGGTTTAGGGTTTTTAAATTAAGGATTAGGTTTTTTAAGTTAAGAGTTTAGGAATTTTAAGTTAAAGGTTAGGGTTAGAGTTAGGGTTTTTGTTAGGGTTTGTCAATTAAATTATAAATTTAATTATAAATTTTTAAATTTTTAATAAATTAGTTTAGGGTTTTTAAGTAATAACTCAAATAAATTTCTATTATATTACATCAAATAATATCAAAATATTCAAAATATTTGTACAAATATATTAAAATACAAATCAATCTCCGTGCCCGCCAGATTCAGTACCACATGGCGGCCATCGACGGTTACGCGCTGGATTCCTCCTTTATCCATCTTTCGGCGGAGGTTGTAGTTGCTCCGGTGGGGATTCTGGTTACTCCGATAGGGCATCTGGTTGTCGGTGTTGGGACGATGAGCCACCTTGATAGAATAGTGAATGTGGAGGTGTTTGCATCACCAACAGCGATGGTGTTTGAAACCTATACGGTGATGGGGGTTGGTAAAAAGAAGAGCTCCCCGACAGCCCCTCTTGCGATCCCTCATGCGATGCTGGCCTATACATCGGCGGTCCACTCGGCGTAACAGAAAATGGAGATGAACCGGGCCATTGGCTCCAACCTGCCATAGGACTCGAAAAAGGAAACATATAAGGGTTAGGATACATAAAAAGGCTAGGATACGCACTTGGCATCATCTGAAAAGGCTGTACCGTGGGTATCGTTGGTTGAACTGCTGGGTCGGGTGACTGTGTCGGTGCTCTCATTGGACCTGTTGATTGAATGACCGCTGATGATAGGCCGGGTGAATGTCTGGGCCTCATTGATGGGCCTGCATCGTCGTCCATTCATCTTGGATTTAAAGGCCCACGTCGTTCCCTTTGGACACGTAATTACCGCTGCCTCTCCTCTACCGACAGTAAATACAGCTTGCCATGGATCCTAAACCATGGCATGTATTCCGGTACGCACGCTAACTTCAGAACGATGATCGGTTCCCGAGTAGGTATATAATCATACCGATCTTCCTACATTTGGATGTAGTGGAACCAGAATCTTGGGCAATCCGTATGCAATTACCGTAGGTTGATTTTGTGGTGATTATCTAACACCTCAGGTGCCACGGGAATCGGTTGCCTACATCCAAATTACCGTAACACTCTGTCTGACTGGTGCATCTCCACGGTCGCATAGCTGATCAACGCGACTTTCGCGTGCCAAGCGTTTGCATTTTGGAAAAACTCATCCGAAATTACTGCCCGAATTGTCGGATCCTCGTATGGTGTCCATTAAAGCTATATGAATATGATAGAAATATTAGTTATATACATAATACTAAATACTAAATACTAAATACCAATCGACTAGCTCATGATGGAAATATCAATTTTATTTAATACCTACATGTGCTTCCGACTATTGGTCTAATAGAAGCCGTATATCTTCAAGAGAGGTAGGTAATCGAGCATAACTTGTCGGATGGTTCCACCTAATTAAATAAATTTTTAGCATACTATTATTTTTAAAAATCTACATAATAATTGTAAAAAATCTAATATAAAATTTACCTCGTTATGAGTGGGAATGTATATGGGTGGTCCACTCGAGGACGTAGAAATGAAAAGCGAAATCGTGTCCATGACTACAGTAGTGACAGGCAACCTCCAATTTTCGCTTTACTCGGTCGCGTCGCCCGCACATCTCCCGATATAATGTTGCCAAGACGGCAGATCCCCAACTCAATTCACCAGTTACTCTAAAATCAACGAGTTTCAACAACCATCTTAGATGTACGAGGTTCCGTGACAAGTCTGGCATCAGATAACCTCCAATTATCTGAAGAATGTATGCTCGAGCATATCGAATTCTTTCTACTTCGGTTGAATCATCATCTGGATCTGGGAATGTGTCTCGTAACTAGCCCATCTCGATCCAACCTTCGTTAATTTTCTTCAGAATAACACCCAAATGCTCGTAGCACACCGCTCCCCAATCGCCAGATTATATAGACCCGGTGACTAGGTACCCGTCTACCGGCAATCTCAATTGCAGATTGACATCTTCCAAAGTGATAGTGCACTCTCCACATGGAAGATGAAATGTGTGTGTCTCGGGTCTCCACCTCTCGATCAACGCACTTATAAGTTTTGGGTCCAACTTGCATCCCCGGCCTACCGTCGCCACGCGCCAAAAACCTGCTTCCCGCAGGTAATTCTCTACCAACGGTGATGGAAGACCATGCATATTCCGGATATAGCATTCCAATATCCGATCTACAGGCTTTTATAAAAAATAATAAATTAATAATTATCTAATTATCTAAAAATGCATAAATAAAAAAATCTTAAATAATATTTAAAAAATAAATTTAACACTTACCATTTTTATTTGTTCGACGGATATGTGCTAGTTATCAAGACGAATCAATTCTCCGGCCATTGCTAAATTCGTACAAATTTTTACGATTCAAAAAAATTTAAAAAAATTAATTTTTTTAAAAATAATTAAAAATAGGGATTTAAAAGAAATTTAAGAGGAAATTGAGAGAAAATTGAAATTAAATATGGATTTGAGAGAAATTTGGAAGAAAACTGAGAGCAAATTGAGAGCCAATTAAGAAAATAATTGAGAGAGGATTAGTTTGTGAAAAAAATATAAGGGTGGGGGGTTTTATATATATTTTTTACCATTTGGGGGGGGCAACGGTCAAAAAAATGACTGTTGCACTGTTCACGAGCAGGGAAAACGCGTCCCCGGGGGCGCGCTACGTGACATCAAAACGCGTCCACGTCAGCGCGCTTTGCCTACGTGGCAACAAAGCGCGCGGCAAAGCGCGCCCTCAGGGACGCGTTTTGCTGACACGTCCACTGACATCGCGCTGACATTGATACCTTTTCGGGGAAAATGACCCATTCCGGTAAATAATAAAATACCCGGCCCATTTCGGTAAATTTAAAAAAAAGGCTTTTAATGCTATTTTTCCCAAAATTAATGCTATTAATGTGTACTGTTTAATGCTTTTATTTCTTTTTAATGAAATAAACTCATAGTCTGACCATATCACTTTATAACTTTTTATTTTTTAGACAATGACCGAACAATCGACGTGATTAGCGTGACTTGAATTTCAAGTACACTTGAGATGATGAATATTATTGACTATCAAACTATCAAATAAGATTCACTTTATAACTTTTTTAAAAAATTTTAAAATTTTCACCAATATAACAAAATTATAAAATAAAATTTCATTCAATTTAATTTGATTTTATTAAAATATTTACAATTTGTTTTTAATTTTACAAATTAAGAATCAAAGAAGTCGAATATATGTAGCTATTAAAACTTAGAGTATGTTTGGTTGGGTGTATTGGCATAGCCAATACACCCCTAATCGGTGGGCCCACTTAATCCCACGTTTGGTTGGGTGTATTGCCCTAATACGGGCCTATTACGTTACGTACGCAATCCTCATTTTCTCTGCTTCAACGCTGATTTCCAATCCCTTCCAAAAGAAAGGATTAGCTAATCGGTGTCTGTTTTACCCTTCCCAGCAGAAATCGTTCTCCCCACCCTCTCCCTCTCCCTCTCCCTCTCCCTCCCAACATCAACAGAAGTTGCCACCGAACCAAACCTCCACCCGCTCAGATCTTTCGCCGACTTTCATCTTGGCATCTTTCACCAACATCAACAGAAGCGGCAAGTGCTTCTTCTCTTTTTTACTTAATTTGGATTTTTAATTTTCTTCCTCATGATTGTTTTGTTGACAAAAAACAGATTTGTGTTCTTCAACTATGGTGGGTTTTGTCTGTTGAAATTAGGGTTTTTTGGGGATAAATTATCAATTCTCCTGCATTATCATTCTATCTCGTATATTGTAGGCTTAATTTGCATTAGACTCTTCCTATATAAAACTCAATGTGTCGGTTTCGTTTGTTGATCTTTTTGTTTTCCTTTTCCATCTTCAGCAATTTGGGCAGCCACAGTGGTTGACTATCAAAGGGCACTCACATTTTGTTAAAAGGGTGAGCATTTTTCTAGTTTCCTAAACTCTCCACATACGGTTCTATTGATGTAAGCTAATTAAAAGTATAATCCAATTCAATGAAATCAGGTTAGTGAAATGCTGGAGACTAAAGGTTGTCAATTTAAACTTGGTTGTGAAGTACAATCTGTTTTGCCTGCTGATAATGGTGAGTGCTTGCCTCGAAAATCATCCATCTTTCAATATTTACCAGGAAAAATATGACTTTTTCATATCAGATTTTACAGACCCCTGAGGATAGTTGTGTATAAATGGATTGACAGGTACCACCATGGTCTGTGGAGATGGTTTTCAAGAAACTTACAATGGATGCATAATGGCTGTTGATGCTCCCACTGCCCTAAAATTATTAGGAAATCAAGCAACATTTGAAGAAACAAGAGTACTGGGTGCTTTCCAATATGCTACCAGGTACTAAAATTTGTACTCCCTCGTTGATCTGTTTGCCTTCGAACGTCTCAAAATTAATATGCAAGTATAATCTAATCTATTTTGCACGTTCTTTAGTTTATTTAAAGTGAGCTACTAAAATTCATGAAATCTAATCAATTGTTTCTGTTGGCAGTGATATTTTCCTTCACCGGGATAGTACTTTAATGCCACAAAACAAATCAGCTTGGAGTGCATTGAATTTTCTCAATAGTAGCAAAAATAATGCATTCTTAACATACTGGCTCAATGCATTACAGGTATGTCAAAAAATTAAGT